>NC_133665.1:135901958-136501958 GCF_037893015.1 Macrotis lagotis
CCCCACTATTTTAATCAACTTTTAAAATCATTATTGAAATCTTTTGTTTTTACATTTTCTTCAATTTTGGAGGGACTGACTGGTTTTGTGGATAAAAGACAAGACCCGATGTCCAAAGACCTGAGGAAATCCCACCTCAGATACATACTAGCTTATGTAATCAAAGGCAACAAACTTTCTCACTATTAATTTCCTCATCTGTAAAGTGGGGAATTTGGAAACATTTCAAAAAATTGTTGTGAGGATCAAATTGGACAATTTATGCAAAGTGCTCTGAAAATTTTAAAGCAATATATATTATTATTATTATTGCTATTTGCAAACATCTCCACACTCCCCTACCTAGCAAGCCATCCCTGCTAACAAAGAATAAACAAGAGGAACAAAGAAATTCAGGAAAATCAATTCACATATTGATTGTAAAGATAGAGATTCTCCAACTAGTTTTGCCACCTCCACCTAGAAGGGAGGGAGGTTCAATTTTTCAACTCTACTCTAGAACCAAGCTTAATTATTAAAATTACATCATGTTTTGGGATTCCTTTTTTTGTTCTTTCTGTTTAAAATGTTGTCCTTATCTATGATGTTTTTCTTGGTTAATTATTTCAGTTGGCATCTCCATGTCTTCCCACATTTGTCTGAATTCTGAGTTCAATCTGGGCTCAGATGTGTATTAGCTCTGTGACCCTTGGCAAGTCAGCTAACATTTGTCTGCCTTAGTTTCCTGAACTGCAAAATGGGGATATAACATTACTGACCTCCTGGAATTGCTTAACCTGGAACATAATTGCTGCTTAATCTTCCTTTCTTCTTTCCTTCCTATAATTTCTTAGGTACAGCAACTTTCCATTATATTAATGTACTACAATTAAAAAAAAATTTCCAATCTATGGGCATTTGTTTATATTCAGAACAAAAAGATTGGGGTATTGAGGCTTATTCTGTCCATGAGATCTGTTAAGAGTGTCAGCCCAACAGTCTCAAGGATTCTTCACTGGGTTAAGTCATAACTTTGACTAAAACAAATTTCAAGTATTAGTTGGAACATTATTTGGTAGTTTGCACTCAGCATGAGATCAACATCTCAGCCTCTTTCCCCCCAAAATATTAGTATGAGTAACATTAGCCAATAAACCTTTATTAAGTGTTAACTATGTACTTGTAAACACTAGGGATATGAAGAAAGGTTAAAGAGCATCCCTGTTCTCCAGAAGCTCCAGTCTAATAAAGGAAGCAGTGTTTAGAACTATACAAACAAGATAGATATGGAGAATTTGGAGATAATCAAATATAGAGGGCACTAAAATGAAAAGGGAGTGAGAAAAGCTTCTTATAGAAAATGGGATTTTAGCTAGGACTTGAAGGATGTCTGAGAAGCCAGGAGATGAAGAGGAAGAGACATGAGCAATGATTCCAGTGAAAAAGAGCTGGAGCACCTTATGAAAGGAAAAAAAAAAGGAGGTTAGAGCCATTAGATAGCAGATTGATTATATGAGGTAGATTAGGGCATAAAAAGATCAGAAATGTGAAGGAGACCAGGCTATGAAGGAGTTTGTCAAACAGAGGATTTTCTATTTGATCCTAAAAGTGTTGGGAATAGGAGTAGATGTGAAATAGTTAAACTTGCAAGGAACTGAGGATGACATCCAGGTTGTGAACCTTGTGTGAATAGGAGAATGGCGCAACTCTCAAAGTACTGAAGTTTGGAAGCAGGAAAGCTTTTGGGGAAAAGATCTTGAGTTCTCTGTTTTGGACACATTGAATTTAAGATATTTAAATATCAATGAGACTTCAGGATCCCCAATAGGCAATTGGAGACTAAAATCTTTAGCTCAGGAGAGAATTTAGGGCAGGATAAATAGAATTGAGAATCATCAGCATAGAGATGATAGCTGAAATCATGGGAGTTCAGGGTCCAGGAGAGAGTCCAGGAGACACTTTTTGTTAGTGGGGTGACCAGGACAAAGATACAGCAAAGGAGACTGAGAAGAAATAATAAGACAAGTAGGAGAAGAGAGAAATATCATGAAAAACCAGAGAAAAGAGAGTAATGGACAGTATCAAAAGCTGTAGAGAAGACAAAAAGGATGAGGATTGTAAAAAGGCCATGGGATTTGACAATTAGATTATTGGTAACTTTGGAGAAAGTAGTTACAGTTAAATGATGAGATTGGAATACAACCTGTAGAGAATTTAAAAGAGAATGGAAGGAAAAGAAGCGGTATCTATTGTAGATAGCCTTCTCAAGAAGTTTAGCCTCAAAAGGGAAGAGATATAAGACAACAGCTAGTGAAGATGGATGAAACAAATGAGTGTATAGAGGATGGGAGACCTGAGCATTTTTGTAAGCACTAGGGAAGTAGCCAGTAGACAAGGAAAGTTTTAAGACTTTAGAGAGAAATAATGAGTAAGAAATCTTGTGGAGTAGATGGAATGGAATGGGATTATTCTACATGAAAAGGGATTTGCATTGGGAAGAAAAAGGGCTGCTTCTTAATGTGAAAAGAAGTAAAGAAGGATGTAAATAAAGGAGTTTATATGCTGTTAAATGAGAAGGAAGGGAGAAGAGAAAGTTCTTTGTGAATGGTCTCATTTTTTTTCTCACTAAAATATGAGGCAAGAGAAGAATGAGGAATAGTTTTCAATAGACTGTGATCTAGGAAGAGAATTTCTGACTTTATGAACATAGAAGGGACACTGTATTTGTGGGTAATGACAAGATCTAAGATATGATCTTTTATGTGTAGCAGATGTAGGGTGGAGAAGTAATCAATTAAAATTTGCAAACTGAGGAATTGTGAGGTTAAGAATATTTGAAGGAGTGTCAATATGTATGTTGAAATTCCCTAGGATGAAGATAGAAGTTAAGGAGAGAAAGACTTCGACCAGGTAATGAACTCATTGAGGAAAAAAGGAATGTAATGTAAGTCAATAGCTGCTAATTATTGAGTGAACCTCCAAGGCAAAGAGGTTACTGAGTTATGGTGGTCGAGGGAGAATCTGGAAGTGTTAATGGGGAAGCAAAGAATATTCCAATTCTTCCACTTAGATGGTGTGTGTCAGGGGGAAATGAATCAAAATGCAACCAGTGTTGATATAATTACCAGACAATCCGTGTCATCAGGAAGGAACCAGAACTCATCAGAAGTCAGAAGATGGAAGGAGTGATGAAGGAAAACATTGAAGATGGAAGCTGTGTACACTTCACAGGACTTTTAGTAACATGTCGGTATGTTAGCACCTAAAAAAGTCCATATTCCCCATCAACACTCTACTTGCAGGCTTTTAAATGAACAAGGAAGAACAGTGATAAAGAAACTAAAGAAAAATGCCTAAAACCTTCAGCCAATCCAAAATTACACAAGAAGCCCGTTATAAGCCTGTAGTAAACAAGTGATGGCACACAGGAGAAGCAATCTATAAGCATCTCCAAGCCACTATTGGAGGCAGGGACAGATCATGATAGTATAGCAGTAAAGCCAACATGACTCAAGGAGCCACAGGAAAAGAATAGGCCAGGCATCCTCTGACTGAACAAAAGCAAGAGAAAGATCTACATCAGTTCTCAGCTCTGAATTCAAGCAGCCCATGTCCAAGCTACAAGAGGAATCCTAGCAGGAAGCCTATTGCAATGGCACCTGACAACAAATGGCTGTGAGTTATGAGAATCAAAGCAAGACAGCAACCAACACTGTGCTCAGGAAAGTAAAGAGGAAACAGAACCAGGGCCAACACCAGAAGCTGAGCTGAACTGCTGAGAATTGAAGCCCAAATGTAGCGACTCCTGCAGAGGACAAGGCAGAGTCTTGATTTGCTACCACATTGAAGATCAAGTAAAGCCTGCTCATTCTGATTCAAATCAAAGCTCGCAACACAGAAAATGAGGCTGGAGAGGAGAGTAACAGTAGGAGACAATAATGAATATATAGTTTCATGGAGAGAAACCCATGGGGTAAACTGAGAAGAGAGTAACTTTCCAATAAAGGCAAGCAGGAAAAGAAAGGCTTAGCCACAAAAAAACAAGAATAGTTGGAAAAAATTCATCAAGAGAAAAAAAGAACTGGATGGGTAAATAGAAAGGAGAATTAATTGTGTAGATCTGGTGATAAACCTTAGTCAAGAAATGCACTTACTAAAAATTGGAATGAGCTAAACAGAAAGCAATTATTGCCTGAGAAAAGAAATAAGAGGTGAAAATTTTTAAAAAATTACATACCAAAAGAGCATATAAAATATATACTTCTAGAACCAACTTACCTAGAAAATACTTTAAGGAGAAATAATCTTAGAATCACTGGATTAACAAAACTATGACTAAATATGTATGTATGTATATATAGAACAAAAAAAAAATGCCCAGATCTATCAAAAGGCAAAAGAGAAAGAATCTATCAGTCACTTCTTAAAAGAAACCCCAAATAGAAATTCTCAGGAATGTCATAGCCCAAACTCAAGAGTTTACAGGTGGAAAAAAAATACTGCAAGCAACCAGCAAAAAAACAAAACAAAACAAAAAAAAAAAAAAAAAAAAACTTCAAATACCAAAGAATCAGTCAAGTTTACACAAGACTTGGTGGCTACTACCATAATGAAAAGGAGAGCTTGGACTATAGTATTAGAGTGATTCCCTATGTTTTTTTTCTTCTTGAACCCCTTTCAACAACAAAAAAAGTGCTGTGAAACCCCAGGGTAATTTAATATATCACTTAAAATTTTCTTTTAGGTCTATTCATTAAAGAACTCACAAAAATAACTTTTGCCCCCAAAAGTTACACATAAAAATTTGTTATATAATTATAAACACATAATTTCATTCTACCTATATTATGAAAACTCTAAATACAAAATTATAAAATTCTCATAAATCATATATATGTTTATCTCTATATAGGTATATACACGTATGCATCTATATACAAAATTTTCATAAATACATATTTACATATATACACTTTTTATTAAGTGGGACATTCTCTTCTCTATAAATTAAAAATAATCTTTATTTTCTATCAGTAACACTATCTGGTTTCTACCCCATGAATAGCATACCTTCCTCTATCTAAAATCTCATCATTTTGCAGACTGACTCTTCTCATCACCCTAGGCTGCCTCTCCCTCTCTGACTGGAGGGGCAGAAGAATCTCTTCCCAAAGTTTCCTTTAGAGAGGGAACAGGACTTTCTGAGGTAACTCTTGATTTTTCATCTGTGGCTCTACTTAGCTTTACCATGAATATTATGCTGTCATGATGAATACCCCCATTAATCCCTCCTTTTTAGTTTTCTTCTCTGTACTGTCTTCATTATGTGTAAGTTCTATGAAAGTCAGGACTATCTTTTTCTTATTTGTACCCACAGAACTTAAGACAATTCCTGGCACATAATAGATATTTAATGAATCTTTATGAATTGAATTTTCATTCATTTGTCACTAGAGATTTATCACATCTAACTTTTCTAAAATTCTATTCAGTCTTTAATTTTTTTCCTATTTACCTTTTTATTAAATTTGTCTAGGCCTCAAAGAGATATGTTGGGGTTCCTTATGATAGTTTTATTTTCTCTCTTTGTAATTCAATTAAATTTTCAAAGAACTTTACAAATGCTATGTCATTTGGGGTATAGAAATTAAATATTGGTATTGATTCATTACTAAAGGTATCATTAGGCATAATATAGTTTTCCCTGATTATTTCTTTTAATTGGGTGTTTATTACTCTTGCCTTATATTAAATCATGGTTACTACCCCTGACTTTTAAAGTTAAAATGAAGCAAAAGTGATTTTGCTCAAGCTCTTTTAACTTTTTATTAATCATTATGTATCAAGTGTATTTTAATAAATATTCTGCTTTCTACTAACCTTTTCTGATTTATGGATGAGTTCATATCATTTATGTTCAGTTCTGACTATAAGGTATGCATTATCCCCCAATTCTAGTCTTTTATATCTTTTCCCCTAGTCTTTCTTTTTTTTAATTTTTATTAAAGATATTATTTGACTTTTACAGTTTTCCCCCAATCTTGCTTCCCTCCCCCACCCCCACCCCACAGATAGCACTCCGTCAGTCTTTACTTTGTTTCCATGTTGTACCTCGATCCAAATTGGGTGTGATGAGAGAGGAATCATATCCTTAAAGAGAACAGAATTCTCAGAGGTAACCAGATCAAAGCATAAGACATCTGGGTTTTTTTTTTTCCCCGAATTAAAGGGAATAGTCCTTGTACTTTGTTCATACTCCACAGCTCCTTATCTGGATACAGATGGTACTCTTCCTTTGCAGACAGCCAAAAATTGTTCCCAATTGTTGCGCTGATGGAATGAGCAAGTCCTTCAAGGTTGAACATCACTCCCATGTTGCTGTTAGGGTGTACAGTGTTTTTCTGGTTCTGCTCATCTCACTCAGCATCAGTTCATGCAAATCCCTCCAGGTTTCCCTGAAATCCCGTCCCTCCTGGTATCTAATAGAACAATAGTTTTCCATGACATACATATACCACAGTTTACTAAACCATTCCCCAATTGAAGGACATTTACTGGATTTCCAATTCTTTGCCACCACAAACAGGGCTGCTATAAATATTTTTGTACAAGTAATGTTTTTACCCTTTTTCCTCATCTCTTCATTTCCAATTATCCCAGCAGTTTTTATCAAAGAGGGAGGTTTTATCCCCGTGGCCTGACTCTTTGGGTTTATCAAACAGCAGATTACTATAATCCTCTCTTGCTTTTACAGTATTTTACAGTAGTGATTCTCCTAAAGTCTCACATATAGTGAATGCCATACCTGGAACTCAAATCCAGGTTCCTTAAAACAAAGTTTAGTACAAGAGGATTCATGCTTCAGGTATATATTTGGAATATATATCTCTTCTGAGAGTATTTCTAACTTTGGGAAGCTATAATTCTATGAAAGACAATAATTCTTGTCCTGTTTACTTCATAGAGTTATTGTGAGAATTGAAATAAAGTACATGAAAACAAGAATATATTTAGCAAATTATTATTATATTGACTTTAATCTGTCTCAGTAGAGATACAATCAGATCAACTAATTTTATCTTTAAGGAACCAATGATATATTGGATAGGAGAGGAGGAAAAAAGTCATGATCATAATACAAACTCATTAAGGTTGCAAATTTAAAATAAAGAGAGTGCCAGGAAATGTAGATATAAAGGTTCTCTTAGGAATGTTCAGTTGATACATATTATATATGTTAAAGAGCTTTTAACAGGGCAACCAGTAATTGAAAATACCATAGATGTGCGATGTGGGGAAGTTTAATGTTCCCTTGAGAACATTAAGTTTTGCATATCTTGACTTTTTTAGTCTAAAATTTGCAACCTTAATGGTACACTAAAATATAGTCCTTTACATTAAATGTCCTAGTTTTTGTTGGGCGTTTTTTTAAGGGGGAAGAGTGGGTGGATTAGGAAGAAGAGTAGAGAATGAATTTGTGCTTTTAAACTTACAGACCAAGAGAGTTCAAGGTTAGTTTCCAAAGCATGCATTTCTTCAAGCAGATCTATGGAAGGACAGACTTCCAAATTCAGAAGAATCTGAAAGTAGTCCAATCACTAGATGAATTATTACCGAAAAATATTCATTTCTCTTTTTCCTTCATACAAAAGGACTTTCTCTAAGCATTTTTCAACTCATAAGAGTGCACTGCAACTCTTAGGACAATTTCAAAGCTATGAAGGGTTAATGGGTTATTGTTTTTCTTTTTCTGGTATTAAAAAAAATCAAACCTTTTCTTCTCTACAATATAAAAATTATTCCCTAATATAAAAGTCACTAAGTAATTAATTTCAATTCTAGGTCAATTTCCCCTTTTGGTAAGAATATGTATAATCCTATAAGTGAATACACTACAAAATTCATTGCAAAGAAAGGTAATGCTTAAATTCAAATAACATTTTCTTGCTCTTTCTAAATATATAAGGTTTCAATGAGCTAATAGATAAGCAGTAAGAAAATGAACAAAAGAAGATAGTCTGATACCAACTCTAATTTTTGTTCTAGCTGAGGAAACTTTAAAAGGCAATGTCAAAAAAAAAACATAGGAAGGGATCTTAAAGTCAATTCCTCCCTTCCCCCATTCACAAAAGTACTAAGAAGAACTAAAATTTGTCCACATGTTCTCTAATCCCGAAATGGTGTCCTTTCCATTATACCAAATAAGACTATGATAGTCTTTTTTTTTAACATAAGTCCACTATTTTTTTAAACAAGGTACTTTCCAAAGGTTTTATTTTTACATTCACAGATACAATTCAAGATTTGTAGAATCAGCCAATAAGCTTCATTTTACTAACTAGATTAAAGACTTGTACAGTTAGGAATATGTTATTAATAGTTCTTGCAGTTTCCACTGACATTTTAAATCCCCAAAATCAATGAAGAAAAGAGAACACTACTATATGAAAGACAATGGCATACAGGTACATATCTCATGCAAACAAGTTCTGACCTGAATCATTTATTAGTTGAATTTAGTTCAGTCCCTTAATCTCATTATTAGTGGACAACTGACATGCACCATTGCAACCAGCTTTTAAATAGTAATTTTCCATAGGCAAGTAATAATTTATAAGAAAAAGAGCTGGTACATCCTAATGAGGTAGTGGGTATTTAGTACTGATTTGGAAAGATGCTTTACAGTTATTTTTTATTTCTATTCCAAATGACAATTCTGAATGAATGCACAAGTTTATTATTTGCTTCTGAGAAAGTAAATGAGAGGCAGAAGCCAGTATTAGATCCTGTTCTTTCTTTTAGAAGCTGTTAAACTTCTCAGAGGTGGTATATTTATTTATCTTCTATTTATTAATTTCCAAAGTTGAGTGACAGGGAATAGAGAATAGTAAAGTGAAAATTATACTGCTTTTTCTGACTTTTTCACATTCACAGTTAAGTACAATATAGGATATTATGTCCATAAGAAGTACTCTTAGAGCTGGCTCTGCTTCCTGGAGTAGAATTCAAAGTAAGGTTCTAGCATACTCTAGACAAAGTTTAAGATCTGTGCCCACCACCTGCTTCCTCCTCACTCCCCCCCCCCAATCCCAATGAGAATATTGTATGCCTGCTCTGTGCATTATCTATTGAAGGCTTTTAACTTTCATAGTAAATAACTGGAACTTGATTTAACACAAAATAAATCCCCACAGGCCATAGTGAGTTAAATTTTATGCAGGTAAAAAATATGTGAATTAATTTAAAACACTTTAAGGGTCCCTTCTTGGGATTAGGAGAATGGAACTCTGCATATAATAATAGACTTTAATTCATGTGCTGGTTAGTTTTATTGAAATTTTTCTTTTTATTCTTTGTAATAAGGGATGGCTCTTTGGGTGGGAAAAGGATAGCTAGGAAATAAAAATGATACCAATTTTAAAAAATAAGGGAAAATATGTTTTTTTTTCCCCCCTTATGGCCTCAAATGGCATTTCTAGAATCAACCTGAGTTTTCATCCTGGCTTTCTCTACTTTTTTTGATTGGTATCCAGTTGATTAAAAGGGACCTAAGAGAGGAGCCTATGAGAGGTGGGAGAAGGGATTGGGGAGATTTAACAGGGAGGGAGACAACCTCTTAACTTTGTCTACTTTGTAATATTGCCCACAATTAGTCCTGCTTATACCCACTCAAGATGACCTCATGTACCAAGGATATGACAGGGCTCTGACCTTGCCTCTGGTTCTGAAACCTCTCCTTGTCTTTCTTCCCCTAAAACTCCTGCTATTTTCCTGAAATGCCTCAGTACTAATAATGCAAGCTATGCAGGCAGAGGCTTGGTGGCTCTTTGATTGAAGTCTATCATAATTCGAAGTAATCTACTCCACATCCAAGGAGCACCTAGTGGCCAATGGATGTGTTGGGGTGAAGGTGGGAGGCAGTATAAATGTCCATTAAATCTCTTACTCTAATATAAATGTTCTTTGAGTTTATCAGATTAGCAATCAATTTCTTGCTCTTTGCAAGGAGGAGCACTGAAGTAGTCTCACTACTAAACTTTATAGGCTTTTAGTTGAATGACTACTAATGGGAGAATTAAGAGGGGAATCTTGGAAGGTGATATAAGAATGTAAACAAAGAGACCACCAGGGTGGAATGATCACCCTGCAGTGATATGGTCACCCATCGATGGCTATGGCATGCTTAGTAGATAAGAAAGGGAGTTGGAGCCTGACCTCAGGAGCCATGAGGATCGGTTGCCCCTGTCCCACCATGTCATGGATTGCTATGGCCAATGCTGCCATCTGTTCACACTTAGTCAATCCTCTGTTTCTAGATTTTAAGATACTTTAAGATACTATGAACTTTTCCCAAACTCCATTCTGCCATTTCTTAACAGCATGATGTGGAGGAGAGTCATTTCTCTTCTCTCAGTCTCAGTTTACTCATTTTTAAATTGAGAAAAATAAATAACTGTGTGCATTAGTCCCTTACTAGGGAGTAGGGAAATCACTTATTTCACATCTGATGATTTTCCATTCCCTTAACTGAAACCATGGACATAGAAAATACCCAATGGATGTTTAAATGCGTCTGCCCTGTGATTCCATTAGTCTTCACTTGCATTGCTCATGTGCCTTCCTTTCACTGTCAGAATGACTCTTGCCTGGAAATAGAAACATGCATTTTAAGTGTCTGTTTTCATGATGTTGCTAAATCCGGGTTGGCTCAGCTTACTTCCCTTTTGAATTTCAAACTTTGAACCCCTAACCTCCACTTTACAAAGTTTTGTAGTCTATGCTACAGGGTGGGTCATTTGACTAACATTTAGAAAATAAGTGGGACAGTTAGGTGGCGCAGTGGATAGAGCACCAGCCCTACAGTCAGGAGTGCCTGAGTTCAAATCCGGCCTCAAGACACTTAATAATTTCCTAGCTGTGTGGCCTTGGGCAAGCCACTTAACCACATTGCCTTGCAAAAAAAAAAATAAACTAAAAAAAACACACAAACCAGAAAATAAGCCAATGCTTCTCTACCAGGGCCAGCTCTAATCATCCTGATCCATATCTGGCCATGGGACCCAGATGGCTCCAGAGGAGAGTGAGACTGGTGACTTAGCACAGCCCCCTTTACTCAAATCTAATTCAATTGCTTATCATGGCATCACCTCCACTGATGCCATGGTCTTCCTCAAAAACAAAGACCAAACGACAACAAAGATGATGATGACAGTGAGGACAATGATCATCATCATCATCATCATCATCCTCATCATCACTGGGGGAGTACAGTAACTAGACTAGGTTTGTCAATTCAGCAAAGACACAGATGATTTGAGAAAGGTCAGCAGAAAGCTAGAGATGAGTATTGAATTAGAAAATAAGATCAGTAAGAAGTCAAAGGAGTTTACTCAATTTCACTTAACCATTCTCTTCAGATATGGGCTGAATCTTCCATACAGGAGGATGACTACTTGTTCACTACTCACTCCACTCTAGTCAAGTAGATTAATAAGCCAATCTGACACAGTACTCATTCCCAGGTTTAGGCAGTTCTCTTGACTCCTCTACCAAGCTAAAGCTCTTGACTCCTTCAAATACAGGCTTGGGTTTGCAATTCTTAATGTTTCTCTTGACTAAACTCACTCAAACATCATCAATGCAATTAAATTCAAGTAAACAAATTTATTTATTAAAATACTATGTGCAAAATATTGGTAATCACTGGGGCAACAAAGATAAAAAAATGAGGCACTGTCTGATCTCAGAGAGCTCATCCTATTTGAGGAAATGAAATAAAATACAACAATTGGGAGATTCTCCACCAAGGAGGTACATGAGCTGAGCCTGAAAAGAGAAGGATTCAGGGGCATCTAGGTGGTGCAGTAGATACAGCATCGGCCCAGGAGTCAGGAGTACCTGAGTTTAAATCTGGCTCACACACTTAATAATTAATTACCTAGCTGTGATACCTTGGGCAAGTCTCTTAACTTCACTGCCTTGCAAAAAATCAAAAGACAAAAAAGGAAAGGGTTCAAAGAAGGAAATTCATTTAATCAGGCAGTAATGTGGAATGCATGAACGGGAGTAATGTGAAATTTAGACCACTGTAGGAAAAGCACAGACATTTAGAAGATAATTCTCAGACATATGGATTAGTTTGTAGTTTTCTTGGTATGTATTGATTCATGTATGCACCTATTGAATTTTCTGAGTATAAGCCTTGCACTAGAAAATGGGGAAGGTGTAGTCACATGGATCTGACTTCATAGAGCTTACAGTTTAGAAACTCTTAAGTCTTATTTTGTGTGTTTGTATGTTTTTTCTATTTCCCAAAGCTTTATTAAATTATGGAAAGAAGAGAAATAGAAAAATCTTTACTATCCCCCAAAATGGCATCAATGTTTACAAATTAGGGAGAAAAGAAAAACAGATTTAAGTTGAAATTCTGGTTTGAAATATAACAGGTCAAAATTTTTGTTCCATTTGGCAGGAGAGTTGGGTCTAAGAGAGCCTGCTACATTTTCACCTTGGGTAAAATGTGGAGGGCCTAGTCTCAAAAGAGAAAATAACAGTGGAAATTTTGAATTTTTTCCCATGGCTGTAAACTTACTTACACCTTTAGTTTTTCTCAACAGTTTTAAGAAAGGAGATCTATACAAATCCATCATCAATTCAAAATATGTTCTGATAGGAATTGATATTGCTATTTTGAGCTTATTGAGTTTTTTTTCAATACTTCTTATTCAAAACTGTCCTAATGATGAGAAAGTTAGTATGAGTTATCAGTATCATCTTCCCATGTAGGAATATAAACAGTCCAACATCATTAATTCCTTTAAAAATTCCCTGTCCTGTTATCCTTTTTATGCTTCTCTTGAGTCTTGAATTTGAAAGTTCTGTTTTCAACAGGCAAGTTTGCAAGTCCCCTATTTCATTGAATGTTTCTCTTTCCCCCTGAAAGAGTATGCTCAATTTTGCTAAGTAATTGATCTTTGGTTGAAATCCAAGCTCTTCTTCCTTCTGGAATATCATATTTCAAGCTGAAATATCCTTTAATGTAGAATCTGCTAAATATTGTGTTATTCTGACTGGGACTCCAAGTTTTTTGAACTGTTTCTTTCTAACTGCTTGCAATATTTTCTTCTTGATCCAGGACTATACTATTCCAGGGAGTTTACATTTTGGGATATCTTTCAGGAGCTGATTGCAAATTCTTTCAATTTCTATACCTTTTGGTTCTAGAATACTAGGGAAGTTTTCCTTGAAAATTTTCTGAAAGGTGATGTCTAGGCTCTTTTTTTAATCATAGTTTTCCAGTAATCCAAAAATTCTTAAATTCTTTCTCCTAGATCTATTTTCCAGGTTAGTTCTTTTTCAAATTAATTATTTTACAGTCTTTTATTTTTTTCATTCTTCTGGTTTTGTTTTATTGTTTCTTGATTTCTCATAAAGGCATTACGCCTGCATTTACTCAATTCTAATCTTGAAGGAATCATTTTCTTCAGTGAGCTTTTGCACCTCCTTTTCCATTTGGCAAATTTTTCTGTTTTTCCCTTTAGTGAATTTTTAATGCCTTTTTAAAATTTGGTCAATTCTTTTTAAGGCATTTTTGGCATTGCTTTTTGGACCTCTTTTATTATTTGGTCTTGCCTGTTTTTAAGGCTATTCGTCAGTGTGTGTGTGTGTGTGTGTGTGTGTGTGTGTCTCCCCTTTACTAAGTTTTTCACTCATTTTTCATGTTTTTCTGTATTATTCTCATTTCTCAATTGTTCTTCTACCTCTTTTACTTGATTGTCAAAATCCTTTCTGAAAATGGTGGATCAGGTACAAAAGAAACAATAGCAAATGTAGTAGTATTCTACTGTTTGAGAAACCCCCAAACTCCAGTTTCTAGAATATGAACCCACTCTTTAACAAAAACTGCTGGGAAAACCGGAAAATAATATAACAGAACCTAGGCATCAACAAACATCTCATATCCTGTATCAAAATAAGGTCAAAATGGGTAGAAGATTTAGACATATAAGTACCATAAGCCAATTGGAAAAACAAGGAATAGTTTATCTGTCAGTTCTATGTAAAGGGAGGAGTTTATGACCAAACAAGAGATGGAAAACATTATAAAATACAAAATGGATAATTTTGATTATATAGAGAACTCAGTCAAATTTCTATCACCAGTAATTTCTCAATTGATAAATGGTCAAAGATATCATTGAGGGGCAGCTAGGTGGTGCAGTGGATAGAGCACAAGCCCTGTAGTCAGAAGGACCTGAGTTCAAATCCAGCCTCAAACACTTAATAATGACATAGCTGTGCGACCTTGGGCAAGTCACTTTAACTCTATTGCCTTGCAAAAAAAAAAGATATGAATGGGCAGTTTTCAGGTGAAGAAATTAATGTTATCTATAGTTATATGAAAAATGCTCTAAATATTCTTGATTAGAGAAATGTAAATTAAAACAACTCTGAAATACCACTTCACAGCTGTCAGATTGACCAATATGACAAAATGGGAAAATGATCCATGTAGGAGGGGATGTGGGAAAACTGGAACACTAATGTATTATTGGTGGAGTTGTGAACTTATCAACCTTTCTGGAGAGTCATTTGGAACTATGTCCAAAGGAAAATACAATTGTACATATCTTTTGATCCAGCAAGAGAAATATTAGGTCTGTATCCAAAAGAGATCACAAGAAAAGGGGGAAAAGGCCACATATACAAAAATATTCATAGCAGCTCTTTTTTTGTAGTGGCAAAGAACTAGAAATTAAAGGAATGCCCATCAAGTGGAGAATGGCTGAACAAATTGTTGTATATGAATGTGATGAAGCACCAATGTTTTGTAAAGAAATCATGAGTGGACAGACTTCAGAAAAGCCTGGAAAGAATTGCATGAACTGATACTGATATGAGCAGAACCAGAAGAAGAAGAGAGAAGAGAGAGACAGAGAAAAAAATGTGGAATTCAAAATTGTACCCCCAAAATGAATATTGAAAATTATTTTTGCATGTAGTTCAAAAAATGAATTTATTAAATTTTAAAAATAAAATAAAAGAAGGGAAACTAATGGGGAAGATGGAAAATAATTGTAAGAAGTTTATCAGATAAAAGGGTCAAGGACAAAATACATAAGAACCTGATTCAAATGCTAAGAACAAGACCTATTCCCCAGTAGAAAAACAAAGCATATGAACAGAAGTTTTTTAAAGGAATAAGTACAAGGTATCAACATATAAATGAAATAATGCTTGAAAATCACTAATAATTTCAGAAATTCAAATTAAAGCAACTCTAAGGTTTTGCCTTGTGGGTATCTTATTTGCAAAGTTAAGGGGAAAAAAGGGAGGAGGGACCTTCTTACTTGTCCTTGACAGTCCTTGGGCTGAGAGATCTGGAAATGGCCACCACTGCCACTGACCCAGAGGACTGGCAGAGGGACTGTGGGAATGCAGACACAGTAATGGACTTTGCATGGAGCTCTGAATAGTTCATTCTAGAAAGAAATTCAGAACTGTGCCTGTATTTTGACTTTATTTATTAAGCATCTACTATATGAAAGAAGTGTGCTAAGTGCTGGGGATATAAGAAAAGACCAAAAACAAGGTGCTTCCAGTCAAATGAAGGAACAAGGTGCAGTCTGTATAAAAAATTCACAAACACAGAGGAGACATTGATGATTACATAATCTCAGAGAGAAGGCACAAGATTCTGAATGAGGAAAGGACCCCTGTGGAAAGCAGGACTTAACTGAAATGTTATCTAATTTCCTGATGAAGCTCAGAGGCAGAGAGAGAGGCATGGGGGAGGAGGAATATGGAAAGGTTGACCTCCCTTGCTAAGACAGTACATGCACTGGAGTAAGGTAGGAAGGGAAGGAGAGTGAAGAAGTGAATCTACTGTGCCAAGGATTTTACAAATAATGCCTCATTCAATGTCACAACATTCCTGATAGATGGATGCTCTAACAATACCCATTTTACAGATGAGGAAACTAAGGCAGAGGTCAAATGATTTGTCCAGGATCACAAAGCTGGGAACAAGGTCAAATTTGAACCCAGGTTTTTATGACTCCAAGCCCAGGGCCTGGAAGAGCTGCTATGGTGAGAGGTATTCTGAATCAATCAGGGAGGTGTATAAGGATTGCTTTCCCACAATGAAGGTCCAGATGAGATTACATAATAAAAATCATAGTGGACCCAATCAGTATGGCTTCATTATTTTCTCAGTTTTTTTTCAATAGCATACAAACAGGAAGAAAGACAGACATTACTGGGCATAATCCAAAACTGAAATTTGGAAGGACAAGATCTTTGATAGGATAAAATGGTAAGGAATTCAAGAAGGCAGGGGATCAAGATATGAGGAAGGGAGGAGAAGGAAGTCAGTGCAGATATGATGTCAAAGGAAAGAAACTGAGGGATCTAGGGATCGGGGTCGTGATAAGGACAAAAAATGGGGTTTACAGTTGCAAGGTAGAAGAAGTAGTGGAATATCCAAAAATAATGATTGGATAAAGGAATTTCAGAATTTCCACCATCCTTGCTCTATGCCCCTTCCTTCCTGAGCTTGTTTCTTACATGCTGTATTTGGTGATGTGTGTGACTCTGCTGGGGGGGAGTATGACATAAGAAACAAGCTGCAGGCAGGGAGGAAGAACTAAAATGGTGGAATGAAGGCAGGGTCTTGTCAGAATTGTTCCTCAAACCACTCCAAATATCTTCAAAGAATGACTCTACACAAATTCTAGAGTGGCTGAATGCACAAAAAGACTGAATGAAACAATTTTCCACCCAAGACAACTTGGAAAATCAGTGGGAGGTCTCCTGCCCCCGGGAAGAGAGAAGAGTGCAGCAGCAGACCAATTCCAGTAATATAGGAGCAGGAGGCAGGGAGACTGGGTCATTGGCAGTGGTGGCCATTTCCAGACCTCTCAGCCCAAGGACTATCTAGGACAAGTAGGAAAGTCAGCAGAAACTAGGGTGAGAGTGAAGCATAGTCCAGCACAGGCCTCAGCAGTGCAGAGCTGGCCAGAGGAAACCAGAAGTGGTCCTTGGGAGTCATGCCATCAGCAGAGGCAGGGGTCTCTCAGTCCACAGATGGTAAGGGGGTGGGAAGGAGATTACAGGGTCAATCTGCTATCACCCAGGCAGGACCCTGCTGCTTGCCCATACTCTGATATGGGTGGCAGTTTAAGGATGAGGAGAAGCACAAGCACAATGTTCCATGACAGAAAGGGGAGCTTGTTACCCACAGCCCAGAACACAGGCTGGGAGAGTGCTACAAACCTCTCCTTTAATCATCAAACCTTGGAAGAATTGAGACTTGTAGCTATGAAAACAGTTGCAAAAACCATCAAAATCTTGAGACAGTGTACCCTCCACCCTGGATGCAGAGCCCCACCTTAAAATCAAGTCCTAGGCTGGGGAAATGAGCAAACAAAAGAAGAAAACAAATCTGACCATAGACAATTACTTTGGCCCTATGGAGGGTTAAAATACACATTCAGAAGATGACACAGTCAAAGCTTCTATATCCAACACCTCCAAGAAAACTATGTATTCATCTCAGGTCATGGAAGAGCTCAAAAAGGATTCTGAAAATCAAATAAAGGAGGTAAAAGGAAAATTGTAAAGAGAAATAAGAGTGGTGCAGGAAAATCATGAAAACCAAGTCAGCAGCTTAGAGAAAGAGATTAAAAAAAATATTGAATATATCAGCTGAAAATAACAGCTTAAAAAGCAGACTAGGCCAAATGGAGAAAAAAGATCCAAAAAAGTCAATAAGGAGAAGAATACTTGAAAAAAGCAGAACTGACCAAATGGAAAAAGAAATACAAAAGCTCACCGAAGAAAATAATTCCTTGAAATACAGAATTAAAGGGTGAAGTCAAGATGACGACATGAAGGCAGGAATTTCTGGAAATTCATTCCCCAGAATACTCCAAAAGCCATCAAATTATGACTGTGGCCAAAATTTAGAGGGACAGAACCCACAGACAGACTGAGTGATACAATTTCCCAGTCCAAGACAACTTAGAAGTTCTGCAGGAAAGGTCTGTTCCACTGGGACCAGGGGTTGACAAAAGCCACTGCAGCCACAGCCGCAGTGCAGCACAGCTGGGTCAGGTGCCTAGGTCCATGGAAGGCGGTGGTTTCCAGACCTCTTGGCCCAGGGATCACTGGAGACAGCTGGAAGGGTGGTAAGAGAACTCTGCCACACCAGAGTTAAGTGGAGCGGAGCTCTAGCCTCAGAGAAGCCCCGTGATGAGAACCTGCAGCAGGAGTTGGCAGAGCCACCTAGCATGTCCAGAGCTCTCAGCCCATAGATGGTAAGGGGATTGGGGGAGACTGAAGAGCTCTCTGCTCTCCACGAGGCAGGACTCAACTGTTTGCCCACACTCAGATCAGGTCGCAGTCTGGGCCCCCACAACACCAGCACCATAGCTAAGCAGGGACCCTCCTCACAGCTCCAGGACAGAAGGGAGGGCCTGAACACAGGCAAGAAAGCACTCAGAGCCTTTCCTAAGACCTTGGAGGATTAAGTTTCCAGTGGGGTGTCCCAAACCCCCCCCCCCAAAGCCTTGGAAGTGAGGTGAATCAGTCATCGGCTGAGGAAATGAGTAAACAACAGAAAAAGAAGAATCTGACTATAGAAAATTACTTTGGTCCCATGGAGGACCAAAATACATACTCAGTTGACAACAAAATCAAAAGTTCCTGTATGTAAAACCTCCAAGAGAAATAGCAAATGGGCCCAGGATATGGATGAGCTCAAAAAAAAAAAAAAAAAGACTGAAAAGCAATTAAGGGAGGTAGAGGAAAAATTGGGAGGGAAATGAGAATGATGCAGATAAATCACGAAAACCAAGTCAACAACTTGGTGAAAGAAATACAAAAAATGTTGAAGAAAATGATGTTAAAACCAGTTCAGACCAAATGGAAAAAGCAACACAAAAGGTAAACGAGCAGAAGAATGCCTTAAAAAGCAGAATTGGCCAGCTGGAAAAGGAGATAAAAAAGCTCTCTGAAGAAAATAATTCCTTCAAATGTGAATGGAACTAAAGGAAGCTTTTGACTTTGCAAGAAATCAGGAAGAAATAAAAGTATACCAAAAAACCCCACAAAAATTATAAGAAAATGTGAAAATCTCATTAAAAAAAACTGACCTAGAAAACAGATCCAGAAGAGA
The DNA here is from genome assembly GCF_037893015.1 of Macrotis lagotis. Classification (NCBI taxonomy): domain Eukaryota; kingdom Metazoa; phylum Chordata; class Mammalia; order Peramelemorphia; family Peramelidae; genus Macrotis; species Macrotis lagotis. The sequence continues at coordinate 135,921,115 of NC_133665.1, forward strand.
TAATTTAAAAGTTATTGGGCTACCTGAAAGTCACCACCAGGAAAAGAGCTTAGACTTCATTTTTCAAGAAGTAATACAGCAAAATTGCTCTGAGATCCTGGAAGCAGAGGGTGAAATAGAAATTGAGGGAATTCACCAATCAACTCCTGAAAGAGATCCCCAAAGAAAAATTTCCAGGAATATTATAGTCAAACTCTAAAACCCCCAAGTCAACGAGAAAATACTAAAAGCTGCCAGAAACAAACAATCCAATTACCATGGCTCTATAGTCAGGATTACACAGGATCTGAAAGCATCTACAATTAAGGGCTCATAGGGCTTAATATTCATGAATGCAAAATATCTTGGTTTACAACCTAGAATCCACTACCCAGCAAAACTGAACATCCTCTTTCTGGGGAACAGATAGACTTTCAAATAGGGGACTTCCAAACTTTCCTATTGAAACAATTAGAGCTGAACAGAAAGACTGATTTCCAAGTACAGGACTCAGGGGAATCATAGAGGGGGTGGATGAGAAGGACTAATTATGAGGAACTTAATGATGTTGACCTGTTTGTATTCCTGCATAGGAAGAAGATACTGATAACTCATATGAACTTTTTCATTTATAAGAGCGGTTAGAAGGAGCATATATAGACAGGGCACAGGAAGGAGCAGAATATAATGGTATAATGTAGTAAAAAGATGGAGCCAATGAGTGATAAAGGAAAGTACAGGGAGAAAGAGAAAGGAGAGGAAGAAGGGGTTAAGATATTTCATGTAAGAGTCAAGAAAAAGCTTTTATAATGGAGTGATACTGGGGAAGGCAAGGCGAAATGAGTGAGCCTTCATTCTCATCAGAAATGGCTCAGAAAGGAAATAACATACACAATGGCATATAGAAATCTATCTTACCCTAGAGAAAAATGAGAGGAAAGGGATAGGATAAGGGGAAATGGGGGAAGGGAAGGGGGAGTAGATGGTAGAAGAGAGAGGGAAGATCATGGGAGATGGTACTCAGATACAACACATTTCTAAACAGGGACAGAGTGAAAGGAGAGAGACAGAATGGAATAGATGAGAGTGGGGAGGAAGAGGGTGGAGGGAAATACAGCTAGTGATAGCAACTGTGGGAAAATTATAGAAACAGCTTCTCTGGTGGACTTATGATAAAGAAGGCAACTCATGCCATAGACACAGCCACTGAAATCTGAACACAGATTGAAATACTTTTTTTCCTCTCTCACTATTCTTGAGATTTCTCATCTTTTTCTTGGGGGGGGGGTGTTTATGATTACTCTCACAACAAGACTTGTAATAATATAAAATAAATAAACAAAAAAAATAAAGAACTGAGCAAGTTGATGACTGTGAGAAATCAAGAAACAATAAAAAAACCCCAAAAGAATGAGAAACTAGAAGAAAATGGGAAATATCTCACTGGAAAAACAGGTGATTTAGAAAATAGATCCAAGAGAGATAATTTAAAAATTATTGGACTGGGGCAGCTAGGTGGCGCAGTGGATAGAGCACCGGCCCTGGAGTCAGCAGGACCTGAGTTCAAATCCGAAATCAGACACTTAACAATTACCTACCTAGCTGTGTGGCCTTGGGCAAGCCACTTAACCCCATTGCCTTGCAAAAAAACAACAAAAAAAAATTATTGGACTATCTGAAAGCCACGATAAAAAAAAAGTCTAGACATTACCTTTCAAGAAATTATCAAGGAAAAAAGAAATTGAAAGAATCCTCCAATCACCTCCTGAAAGAGGTCCCAAAATGAAAACTCTCAGAAATATTATGGTTAAATTTCAGAACTTTCAAGTCAAGGAGAAAATATTGCAAGCAGTCAGAAAGAAACAATTAAATTATTGTGGAGACACAATCGGGATAACACCAAGATTTGGCAGCTTCTACATTAAGGAATAATAGGGCTTGGAATATGATATTCTGGAAGGCAAAAGAGCTTGAATTACAACCAAAAATCAATTACCCAAGGAAAATGGAACAGGGGACTTTTAAACTTTCCTGATTAAAAAAACAGCAAAATAGAAAATCTAATCTTCAAATATGAGACTCAAGTGAAGCATAAAAATGGTAAACAGGGAAGGTAAATCATAAGGAACTTAATAATATTGAATGCTTACATTCCTGCATGGAAAGATGATACTGATAACTCATATGAATTTTCCCATTTATTAGAGCAGTTAGAAGGACCATATACAGACAAGGCATTGGGGAGAGGGGTTAAATATAAAGAGATAAGATATTAAAAAGATGAAGTTAAGGGATGAGAGAGGAATATACTGGGAGAAAAGGGAAGGGGGGTGTAGAATGGGTTAAATTATTTCATACAAAAGAGGTAAGAAAAAGTTTTTGCAGTGGTTTGGGGGACTGGGAGGTGAAGGGGAATGAGTGAGCCTTGCTTTCATCAAAACTGGCTCAGAAAGGGAATAAAACTCACTCAGGTATAGAAATCTATCTTACCCTAGAAGAAAGTAGGAGGGACCTTTATGTGACCACAGATGGTATAAGCAATCACTTGCTTGAAACTACTTCGAATCCTAAGACCCTGATGGTGATACTTTGTAAGGCTCCTTTTTTTTTGTTCTTAACCAATATTTCTGCTTTTGATTCCATCATCTCTTTTCCCCTCCAGCACTAGTATCACTCAGTGGAAAGAAATATACTTTTTGTATGTTTGTTTTTTGTTTTGTTTTGTTGGGGTTTTTTTGCAAAGCAATGGGGTTAAGTGGCTCGCCCAAGGCCACAAAGCTAGGTAATTTAAGTGTCTGGGGCCAGATTTGAACTCAGGTAATCTTGACTCCAGGACTGGTGCTTTATCCACTGCACCACCTAGCCACCCCAAGAAATATACTTTTATTAAATGCTCACTATCTTCGAGGCACTGTGCTAAGTGTTTTACTTAGGACAAATATTATCTCATTTGATCCTCATGACAATCCTGTGAGGTAGGTGCTATAATGATCTCCATTTTACAATTGAGGAAAATGAAGTAGACAGAAGTTAAGTGATTAGCCCAGGGTCACATAAATATCTCAGGCTGAATTTGAATTTAAGCTTTTCTGCTTCCAGAATATAGCATTCTATTCTGCCACCTAGCTGCCTTCCAATACACTCATTGCTAGATCTATCCCAAAAAAGATGAAAGAGGATGAGGATTTTTATGTACAAAAATATTAATAGCAGCTTTTATTTTATAGCAGCAAAGAACTGGAAACTAAAAAGGTTTCCATTAGGGAAAAGTTAAGAAATTGTGGCATATGAATATGATGAAATATTATTAGGCTATTGCCACTTATTAGTGGTGAGTTTCAGAGAAATCTGGGAAGACTTGCATGATCCAATGCAGAGTGAATTGAGCAGAATTGAGAGAACAAATTTATACAATAACAAAATTATGAGAACAACAAATTTGAGAAAGTCTAATAAATATCTAAGTATGATGCCAGATGATTGGAATGATATCCACACCTCTTCATAAAGAAGTGATGGACTTAAGATGCAAGATAAGACATACTTTCAGACACAGCCAATATAAAATTTGTTTGCCTTTGTATATTGTGACAAGGATTATGTTTTATCTTTCTTTCAATCAAGTCAGGTTGACCTTATTATGCACTTAAAAAAGAAAAACAAGCTGTATTTAACAAAAACCTGCAATTTCTATGTATACTGAAATGCCCATTTTTGGTGTTTAAAGCTCAGAATAAATCAAATTTAAAAATATTATTAATACTCCTACTTCTATTCCCACTCCTATTCTTCCTCTTCCTACTATTACTACTATAACTATTTTGTTTACAACTATTACTTCAATATACTGAAAATCCCAGATTCCATTAGTATGAATTTCCACAACTGAAGGAGACTTTTAAATTTATTAGGGTTAAGAGACAGCCTTCTTGAAATAGTAAGGCTAAAAGTATTCACACTTGATACCTAACTTTTTGCTGATAATCCTCTCCAAATTTTGCTAAGTTGATCTTCAGATATGAATCATAGCTCATCACTGGAAATTCTCAAAACCCTTCTCATTTGGAAGCACCTAGATTAAGGCTTATGCTGACACTACCTTTAAGAACTGAAGGTCCTCTTCAAACAGTGGAGAAATGGAGGAGGGAATTTCAAATCATTTATGACCTCATCAACATGGCTTTCAAAAGCACAAAGTGTAAATAAAACCCTGCTCAAGTGTGTAATCCTTGTAAAAATCCTTAGTATTTCAGAGGAATCCAAGACCTCCTCATTGTGATGAGAGACTCCCCCTACCCAATGCAGTTTTAAAATTTATTTTTTCCAACTACATGCAAATATAGTTTTCAACATTCATTTTTGTAAGATTTTGAGTTCCACATTTTTCTCCTTCCCTCCCTTTGACAACAAGTAATCTGATATAGTTTATACATGTATAATTATGTTAAATATATTTCCACATTAATCATGTTGTGAAAGAGTCAGGATCAAAAGGGAAAAAACATAAAAGCACCAAACAAATTAAAAAATTAAAATAGTATGTTCTGGTCTGCATTCAGACTTTTTTTTCTGGATGCGGATGGTATTTTTCATCAAACGTTCTTTAGAATTTTCTATAATCATTGTACTGCGGAGAAGAGCTAAATCTATCAGAGTTAATCATCATATAAGGTTGTTGTTAATGTGTGCAATGTTCTCCTGGTTCTGCTCAATTCACTCAGCATCAGTTCAGGCAAACCTTTCCAGGATCTTCTAAAGTTTGTCCATTCATGATCCATTCATTATACCACCATGTGTTCAGTTATTCTCCAATTAATGGGCATACTATACATCTCTTGTTATTACATGGATGCTAAGAATCAAGCTGACTAATTATCAGTTATTACTTACTCTTACTAATGATTAACCCACTCTCCTTCTAAATATGTCTATTGTTTTGGTGGTACTATATTATACCACTTTTCATTGGCTTAAGTGCCAACTATTTGGCAGTCATGAAGTACCTTCTCCAATTCTCTCCAAGGATCCCATGTCATTAATTCTTCAGAAACTATTTCATGAATCACAAGCACTACAGCATTATCAGAAAAATTAGAACATTAAAGAAAATAGGCTTTGGCTTCAGGGGGAAATTAAGGTTACTACATAATTAATCAAGGCAATACAATTTGCTCTTCTGCTCTTATTCAATTCTGTGTCCAATTTGCTCTTCCTGCAATATCTGCCCAATATACAAGTACTTCATCTCAAAATCTCTTCCCATTCTCTCTTCCTTTTTTCCATTCTGACAGAGGTGGACCTTCACCTTTGCCAAAGGCAACATTATATACCTGATCTTATTCCTCTCATTTTTCTCCAGAAGAATGAATCAGTCCTCGCCTCCAAATGGCTAGTGGAAGTTGTTTCCATAGTGAGAACTCCCTGCTGATAAAGTCATAACTCACTGCATATTCACAGATTCTGCATTTCATAAATAGGTGTGAGTAGAGCCTAAAGTCTAAATTCTCAAAATTTAGAACACCAACACAATTTCATAATGAAATTTAGAAAACAAAACATAGCATTAGAAACTTTGTTCTACTATTTTGCTCTATGAATTGTTATAGCTCCTACTCCTGATCGTATCTGGTACTTAATCATTATTCCCCACCACCACCCCCGACACAGGGATGCCATCTCAATAAAAGGTTATACTTTCTGAAAGAAGTGTTTCCATAATACAAGACATTACTATAACTAGCATATCCATGTGGTTACAAGAAGAATTGTGGTCATCACATCCCTACCTATGAGTTAAGACTCTATTTGAACTACCTTAGAGAAAAATGCAGCTCAAGGCTGTAAATGACTTCCTATCTTGTTTTTGATACTTATATTATGAATGCCATCACCAGGAGTGAAAGAGAGAAAGAAAACAGGTTGGTATCCAGCACTACTAGGCTTGTAATCCAAAGGATGCAGGTTCAAGTTCTCGTTCTGACCCTCATAAGCTAAGACGATAAATCAATAAACATTTATTAGTGTGCCTGGCTTTGGACTAAGTGCTGGGGCCAGGAAAAAAGGTTAAAAAATGGGGGAGAGGTAAAAACAATTAGCAATCAACTAGCCATACAAGATATTCAAGGTAAACTGTAGGTAATTTTAGAGGCTGAGATTTGAAGGAAATTGAGGAAGTCAGGGGGCAGTGACAAAGGAGGGGCATTACTCCAGGAGTAGGGAAACACTCCAGGAAAAGGGATAGAATTTATGTGGTGTAATACAAAATGAAGCAAAGTCAAAGAAAATAATATATACATTGACTAAAACAATGTAAATAAAAAAGAACTATGGCAGATACCAAAAAACTCAAAAATGAATGAGGCAAAATTACAAAAAATAAGCTTCACAAGCTAAACAGAAGAGTTTCTAATTTGATCATGGAGGTAATGGGGAACTACATAGATCATTGCAGTTTGTCCTTAGTTTCTCAAAGAAGACCATATCAGGGAGGTGATGCCATGACAAGCATGCAAACTGGATCTGAGTGAGGGGTGCTATGTTGTCACCAGCCTCATTGTCTCCTCCAGAGGCACCTAGGTCCAGTGATCAGATATGGATCAGGACAACTGGAAGTGGCCCCTCAGGCAGTAGGAGACTTTGAATTTTTAAACTAATTTCTTTCCCAGGTCACATCTTACTCAGGCAAAGTGATTAAGTGATTAAGGCTAGGTAAGAGAGAAATATAAATATATGAAGCAAATAGGTCAAGAACAATCGCTTTACTGAATAAAAAAAAAACCTTAACAGGGAGGACAAGACCTTCAGGGGTTCTCAGTGATTAAGACAGGTAAGAAAACAATGAAGCAAGGAATAGCCCCCTTTTTTCATTGTACAAAAAAAATCTGGGAGGGGAAGACCCTCAGAGTTTCTGGCCAAAAAACAATCTATTGAAATTTACATTTACTCTGAGCCAATTGGACCCAAACAATAACCGAGTAGACTAAGACTGAGACCTATTATTGACCAATCAAGGACAACCAGAGTGATTTGGGGACCTGTCAACCCCCCAAAATCTTATAAATTCTTTGGGCAGGAGCACCCCCAAGTAAAGAAAGAAAAGGAAAAGGAAGAAAGGAATTAAGAAAGGAAGAAAGAGAACTATGTAGCCAAACTTATCTATAGTTGGGTCATTCCTATTACTCACAGAGATTGTTCTTTGTTCTTGAAGAAGAACCATGAAATCAGGGAGGTAATGCCATAACATGCAAGCAAATTGTATTTAGTGAGGGGAGGAGCTATGCAAAGTTATCTGTCTCACTTTCTCCTCAGAGTCATCTGGATCCAGTAGCTTGATAATATGGATCAGAATGACTGGAGATGGCCCTGTAAAGTCAGATCAATACTTTAGGAAGATCACTTATGACACTTAAGTGGGGAGAGACCAATTATCAGGTTTTGTAATAATAGTTCAGCTGTGATGTGAGGAGGATCTGAGGTAGAGTAGTCGCAACATCAGAGGAGAAAAGGGATAAAAACTAAGAGATGCTGTTAAGCTGCAATGAAGGGGACTTGGGAACAGATTAGATTTGGTAGGTGAGAAGATGGTAGTGCCCTTGACAGGAAGAAATGTCAAGATGAAAAAGGTTATGGTAGAAAAATAATGAATTCACTTTTAAACAAGTTGGATTTGGGTATCTTAGGGATGTGTGAAATGTCCAATAAATAGTTGGGGATGTGAGACTAGAGGTCAGTAGTAAGATCGTCCTATAGATGATCCAAGAATCCTTGGGACATGGTGGATCACAAAGTAACATAGCAGAGAGGGAGAAAAGGGACCTAGCAAAGCCTCAGAGAGAATGCACAGTTTTTGTACCTGGATGAAGATCCTGCAAAAGGGGACTGAGAAGAGATAAGAAGCAGGAAAGTGGTCAGGTCATTAGATCTGGCAATTAAGAATTAAGAAATTGTTGGTAATGAGAAGAAAAGAAGTGGAAGCACTGATTGCAGATGATCTTCTCAAAGACCTTAATTACAAAAACGGTGAAATGCAGGTCCTTGTGCCTTTCTGAGTCTTAGCTTCCTCATCTATAAATTGGAAGTAATAATACTCATAATTACTCATTTCATAGTTTCATTTATGAGAATGTGTTTTTGTAAACCTTAGAGGACAAAAATATGTGAATTTTTATTATTAACCTGGAGGGGGTGGGGCGGTAATTTCTCCTCAAAGGAACAAGGCCATGGGATTACCAGCTGTTTCCCTTTCATTTGTCTTTTGATAATCCCTTTGTCCACATTATCCATGTGCTGCTGTTTAAAGTACAGAGATTTTCTTACCACATTGCTAAGGAATCAGAGGGTACATACTTGGCACAAAAAATAAGACATGCTAAGAATGCAAGTTCCTCGATTTATGACTCATTTGACCTGACTCACCAGAATGCACGAAACCAATGCCTTACCAAAAAGGCAGAATGATGGCGCCCTCAGCACCAAGACTGTTTGGAAGAGAGGGGGTCTGGGGAATAACAAGTTTAAGCCGTGAAGTGGGTCAAACTATGATATATTTTGACCTTTCTTTATTTTCTTCTGGGTTCTCAAAGTCTGGAGCAAATGTTTTTGGTCTCTATGATTTTTGAAGAGCCTTTTTGGTCTGGTCCACAGGTTATTTTGCTCAAGAATATTCTCCGCATGATGGAGATAGCTTTTCTTCTACCTGCTACAATTCAGATCCAGTCTCTCTCCTCCTGCTTATGCTCACTCATACACTTGAAAGCTAAGTTTTCTCCTAGTTTTCTAGACTTTATTAGCATAGTTTTTTTCATAAGCATCATTTCTCATTCTTTCAGCAAATATTTAGTACCTAAATGAATAAAATGAAATCTGTCTCCAAAAAAGTTTGCTGTAAAGTGAGGTTCTATTAGGTTGAGTCCCATGCTGCCCACTTTTATCCCCACAAATTACTTCAAGTAGAAAATAAAATGCATTCTGCTGGGGGGGGGGAAGAGGGGGAATTGGCCCTAAGATATTAATAAAGTCATACTTAAGAATGTAGCAAAGGCTTTAAAATCACTTATTTAAGGAACTATGATAATTTTCTGGTAAAATGTTACCATTAAAACTCAAAATGTTAATAAGTACACTTCACCATACTTAAAACATCTCCAAAGAAACCAAAGTGAAAATACAGAATAGAAGGAATTCTGACAGCATAATCATCCACTACACCCTGCAATACAGTGTTCCCTAGAAAGACAAATCCCTTAAGCTTTTAATAATTTAGTTCAATTTTTCATTAGTCTTAGACAACTTTTTAACCCATCTAACTTCACACCCAGGATAATTTTTTTTAACCTTCATTTTCACACGCCAATACTAGAATTGAATGATTTATTTCCAATCTGATCTTCACTGGTCAAGTCTATATGTCTGTCACAATCACTTCAATTGGATGATGACTTGCTTAGAGATGGAAATTCCCTTTACAATACACCTCCTAGACCTTACCCTGCACCAGTATACATATTCCAATGATCATTAGAACTCTGAACGAGGCGCACTCTTCCATTTTCCTGAACACCAGCTAATTGTCAATTTCTATCAATACATAAATAGATCCCAGGAGAATAGATTTTTCTTTCACTGATATAACCATGCTTTTAATGACTTTTGAACTCATTAGAAGTATCAAAATTGTTTGTTGGGTCTGCTGAAGTATTCTTGCCATGATATATAAAATTGAAAAAGAAAGGCAGAAAAAAATGGAAGAACAAGATTCAATCAATTCTGAGTTTTAGGGACTGTACTCCTTATAATGATTCGGTGACTTAATGTGCAAGTTCCCTAAATTTAGAATTCTGTTTCAGACATAATAATCACAATGTCCTTCCCCTTCTAATTTATTGATTCATTTTTTTGAATTACATGCAAAGATAGTTTTCAACTTTCATTCTTTTTGTAAGTTTTGAGTTTCACATTTTACTACCTTCCTCCCTTCCCCCCTCCCCATAGCAATGCGTAATCTAATGTAGGTTGTGCACGTACAAGTGTGTTACACATATTTCTATATTAGTCAAGTTGTGAGAGAAGAATCAAAAATAAAGGGGAAAAGTATGAGAAAAAGAGAAAAAAATAAGTTTTAAAAAGTGTATATTGTGTGTTTTGCCCTATATTTAGACTCCACAGTTCTTTCTCTGGATGTGGATGACATTTTCCATGCCAAGTCTTTGATAATTATAATACTGAGAGGAGCTAAGTCCATTATAGTTATGCATCACACTATACTGCTGTTGATGTGTACAATGTTCTCCCAGTTTTACTCACATCACAGAGCATCAGGTCACATGAACCTTTCCAGGCTTTTCTAAAGTCCAGTCTTGATTGCTTACAGAACAATAGTGCTCCATCACATTCATATACAACAATTTGTTCAGCCATTCCCCAATTGCTGGTCAGGTCCCCTCAATTTCCGATTCTTTGCCACTTCAAAAAGACCTGCTATAAATATTTTTATACATGTGGATCTTTTCCCTTTTTTTTGTGATCTCTTTGGTATGCAGATCTGGTTGGTTCTTGTCCTTCATTATAAAAAAAAGACCAAGATGACATCACTATGTCTGAGACAAATTAAGTGTGTCCAACTGACTGATCAGATCAATACAAGCTCAGAATGTTCTACTACAGGTTGGGCACAAATAGTCCATGTGAATACCTAGGGTGGTTACATTTCCTTTGAGCTGCTTCAATGCTTCATTTCTCATATAGTGCAGCCCCCTTACTGATGAGGGCACACCATGCTGAGTGGTCCCTGGGCCAGTGTCTCCCATTCTGATACAATCAATTCTAAATTTCTTCAATGAGACATTCAGGGTGTCTTGTTATCGCTTCTTCTGTTTGCACTCTCTGTAGTTTAATGTTGGAATGCTAGGCAGTTTATTTAAGAAAGGGACCTCAAGGTCTGGTATCTTCTCCTGCCAGGTGATCTTCGGAATTGTCCTGACATTTTAAATGGAAGTGATTCGGTTTCCTGACATGGTACTGGTATACTGTCCAGCTTTCACATGCATATAGTAATGAGATCAGCACAACAGCTCTGTAGACCTTCAATTTGTTCATCAATCTAATACCTCTTCTCTCCCATACTTTCCTTCAGAGCTTCCTAAATGCTAAACTAGCTCTGGCAATATAAGTGTCATCCTCATTGTCAATGTGTACCTCCCTGGAAAGGACACTGCCAAAATAAGTGAACTTGTCCACAATATTCAAAACTTCTCCTTTTGCTGTAACTGATAGTTCCACATATGGATGGCGTGGTGCTGGCTGTTGGAGCATCTGTGTTTTCTTGGTGTTGTTAGACCAAAATTAGCACAAGCAGTAGAGAATCCATCCATACTCTGTTGCATCTCAGCTTCAGAGGCGGCACAGAGGGCACAATCATCTGCAAAACAGAAGATCCTACACCAACACTCCCTCCACTTTGGTCTTAACTTGTAGCCTTTTCAAATTGAAGAATTTTCCATCAGTTTAGTAGTTGACCTTGAGGCCATGTTCACCCTCAGTGAAGGTGTTTGATAATACGGCTGAAAAGATCATGCTAAAAAAGTATGAGAGCAAGGACATATCCTTGTTTTACTCCATTGGTGACCAGGAAATCTCCAGAGCAAGGTCCACTGTCCAGAACCCGGGCAAGCATGAAATTGACTTACAAACTGATGTACTGCTGGATCCAAGGGTTTGCATAGTTTTATTGCACAGTTTGGAGTAATTCCAAATTACTCACCAGAATGGCTGGATCAGTTCACAACTCCACCAACAATGCAATAGTGTCCCAGTTTCCCTACATCCTCTCCCCTAGTAATCATTTCCCATTTTTGTCATTTTAGCCAAACTGATAGGTGTGCAGTGGCACCTGAGAATCAGAATCAGTTTAATTTGAATTTCTCTAATAATGCAATTTAGAGAATTTTTTCATATAACTATAGATAGCTTTAATTTCTTGATCTGAAAACTATCTGTTCATATCCTTTGATCATTTATTAACTGGAAAATGACTTGTATTCTTATACATTTGACTCAGTTCTCTATTTTAGAAACATCATCAGAATCACTGCCATTATCAGAAATACTGTGAAAACTGTTTCCCATCTTTTCCTTCTAAGCTTGCATGCATTTGGTTTTATTTGTGCAAAACCTTTTTAATTTAATGTAATCAAAATTATCCATTTTATACTGTTTTCTCTCTTATTTAGTCATAAACTCTTCCCCTCTCTATTGATCTGACAGGTAAACTAAATCCTTATTTTTCTAACAGGCTCATGGTATCATCTTTTATATCTAAATTCCATGCTCATTTCAACTTTATCTTGGTATAGGGTGGGATATACTGGTCTATACCTAGTTTATGCCATACTATTTTCCAGTTTTCCCAGCAGTTTGTGTCAGATAGTGTGTTCTTATTCCAGAAGTTGGAATTTTGAGTTTAAAAAATAGCGCATTATTTAGAATCATTTAATGACAATTTCTTCAGAACCTATTCTCTTCCACTGATCCACTACTCTATTTCTTGTCCAATACAAAATATAGTTTTAGATCTGGTATGGCTACGTTACCTTCCTTTGCATTTTTTTCATTAATTCCCTTGATAGTCTTGACCTTTTCTTCCTACAGATGATAATTTTGTTACTTTCTTTTCTAGCTCTGTAAAATAATTTTCGTAGTTTGATTGGTATGGCACTGAATAAGTAACAATCTGGGTAGGATTATAATTTTTATTATATTAGTTCAGCCTACCCATGAGCAATTGACATTTTTTTCAATTGCTTATATTTGGTTTTATTTGTGTCAAATTTGTACAATTACAAATATAGTTTTCTGGCTTTTTTCTTGGCAGATAGATTTTTAAGTATTTTATATTGTCTATAGTTACTTTGAATGGGATTTCTCTATTTCTTGCTGCTGGCTTTTGCTGGTAGTACATATAAATGCTTATGATTTATGTGAGTTTATTTTATATACTGCTACTTTTCTTTTCTTTTCTTTTCTCTCTCTCTTTTTTTTTTTTTTGCAAGGCAATGGGGTTAAGTGGCTTGCCCAAGGCCACACAGCTAAGTAATTATTAAGTGTCTGAGGCCAGATTTGAACTCAGGTACTCCTGACTCCAGGGCCGGTGCTCTATCCACTGCGCCACCTAGCTGCCCATACTGCTACTTTTCTAAAGTTGCTAACTGTTTCAAGTATTTTTAGCTGATTTTCTACGATTTTTTAAGCATACCATATCATCTGCAAAGAATGAAAGTTTTGTTTCATCACTGCCTATTCTAATTCATTTGATTTCTTTTTCTTTTCTTATTGCTCAAGTTAACATTTCCTAATATAATATTGAATAATAGTGGTGATAATGGACATTCTTGCTTCACCCCAATCTAATTAGGAATGATTCTAACTCATTCTCTCTACATGTAATGCTTTCTGATGGCTTTAGACATAACATATTTCTAATAGATCAGATGATAATGATTTATCCAAAACATCATGCAATATGAAGCACTTATATTCTCTAAGTTTTTTAGCTGCCTTTTTGCTTTGTAGTAAAAAGAGAGTACTAACCCATGTTATTCCACATCTATTTTTTCCTGGACTTAGATATTTTTAATTAGTAGAATATTACTAAGTAGAGGATAAAGACATGGAAAAGATTTATAAAGAACTTGATAAGACCCTTCAAATTAAACCAACACAAACTATGACATTAAATTACTTCTGTATAAGGGCAGGGGACATGTGAAAATGGCAAGAAGACTGGAAAACATAGTTCAGCAAAAAGGAATGAGAGGCCAAAGACTTCTAGACTTCACAAAAGATTCATTTTTGATGACATATTTTCTTCAAGAAAAAAAGGAAAAATATTGGACATAACAAACACCAAACAACATCATAAAAGAGAGAATACCATATTTTAATGGACAGAATAAGAATTTGTATTGATGTGAGAGTTATTCTTGAATCATTCATCTGTATGTAGTCCATACCCAATATCAGGTCAGGGCAAATATAAGAAAGGAAGAAGATAGACAATAATTTTTAAAAATGACATAGGATTGAACCTACCAAACATGATACTATTTAAACAAATAATTAGAAACAGACATCAGAAAATACATAGACACTGATCATATCTTTATAATGACAAAAGTTTAACTTCTAGGGGTGGCTAGGTGGCACAGTGGATAGAGCACTGGCCTTGGAGTCAGGAGTACCTAGCTGTGTGACCTTGGGCAAGCCACTTAACCCCATTTGCCTTGCAAAAAAACCTAAAAAAAAAGTTTAACTTCTAAATCTATTATCCCACAAGGCCAAAAGAGCCCAGAAAGTACCTTAATCAGCAAACTGACTTGTTTACCAAACAGAGAGATGGCCCCTAATCGGTATCACCAATTAGACCATAAATTTATTTGTAAAAATCTTACAAAGGATAATATTATAAATAATTATAGGGTCTTCTATTAAACAAAGAGAAGAGTAAAATCAGTTTAAAGAAAACTGTCAAGAAGCACTGAAGCAAAACCATCCCACAGGCTTTTAAGAATAAAAATGGAAAAAAATTTCTAAAGATCATTAAAAGAAATTGTTTCCATATCAAGAAGAGTAAAACTATCACACTTAAACCCTAATATACAGAATCAAATGTGCTTATAGGGAAACTAGAAATGTCACTGAGAACTAGGATGAGAAAAATAGATAAATCAGATCGAGTATTGAATGTTAAGTGTATTGGGGGGATCTATGTTGGAATACAGTTGTGAGTAGGCTGAGGGATAGATATGCAAGGTAACTCCTAAAGGAGGGAAAGATAATGAAGGAATAAGGAAAAATTCTTGAATCCTATAAATAGCAAAAAAAATGAACTTGGAAAGCATCAAAAACTACTAACCTCTATAGCTACTCTCACACTTAAATTTTTATTATGAGTCTGAGTTTCATGAACTAAAAAGCATCCTCAGGAAGCTTTAACATATGATAATTTCAGCATAATTCAAAGCAACATCATTTCACAATTGACTAAAAGCAGCAAAAAAATAGAAGCATCAGAATTCAAGAAAGTAAAATATCTCCTTAAAGACACTTTTCTAACAAGGTAACTCATCCATATAGAAAAATTATTCAAGACTTCTCTTTTTTTAAAAAAAAAATTTATTAAGCATTTTAAAATTTTACTCTCCTTCCTACCTCCTCACATAACTGGTTTTTATTTATTTATTTTTCCAATTGATATCTTCTTTTATTTTTCCAATTATATGTTATGAAAGTTTTTCAACATTCATCCACATGCATATACATGTTTTTAAAATTACTTAATTTTTCTTTCACCCTCTCTTCCCACTCCCATTCCTTCAGTGGCAAAGAGTTTGGTGAATATTTTTATATATACATTTGTGTTTTAAACATGTTTACAGATTAGTCATTTTCTGTAGGAATTAGGATTAAGGAAAAGAAAATCATGAGATAGGAAAGAAATACACAGAAATTTCTCTAACTGTGAATGTAGTCTTCATTCAGATTCTTAGGAATTTTTGGATTTGGTTTTGTTTTGTTTTTTCTTCCTCTGGATGTGGATACAACTGTCCATGGTAGGGCTCCTAGGGTTGTCCTAGCCCTCTGAATTGCTGAGAGGAGGATAAGAGTTCGAATCCAACCTATGACACTTAGTAATTGTGTGCCAAAATGACTTAGGCAAGTCATTTAACTCTGATTACCTCACATTCAAGGCCATCTCCAGTTGTCCTGGATCATATCTGGCCACTGGACCCTGGTGGCTTCAGAGGAGGAAGTGAGACTGGTGACTTAGCACAGCCCTGCTTCACTCAAATCCAATTCACGTGCTTGTCATGGCATCACCTCCATGTCTTGGTCTTCTTCAAGTACAAAAGATAAACATTATTCTCCCCCTCCCCACCCCCCCATAATATTATACTCAGCTTTTCCGACTTACACTCAGTTTTCTCAGCTATAATCATAGTTCTTTTGTCTACTGTAAAATCTTTTTTCCAAGTTATCTGCATGTTTTATAATGATGGCTGCTAAATGATTTTTTAACCTGACTGTACTTGGTATTTTCATTTTTTTCTTTCTATTTGCAATATTTTTCCATAGACTTGGAAACATTGGGTTTTGACTATGATGATCTTGGGAATTTTCATTTGGGTTTTTTTTTTTCAGGAAGTAAATGGCAGATTCTTTCTACCCCTGTTCTAAAAGATCTGGGTAGTTTTGTTTTAAGATTTCTTGACTCTCTTTTGGCCATAGCATTCTAACAGTTCAATAATTCCTCAAGTTTTTCTGCTTGATCTGCTTTCCAAGTCAGTGATTTTTGCTATGAGATATCTGACATTTTCTTTTGTTTTCAATTTTTTTTATTTTTAGTATTTCTTGCTGTTTGATGAAGTCATTGGCTCCTATTTGAGTCATTCTAATTTTTAGGGAATTTGTTGCTTGGATTTTATATATCTTATGCCAAGTTGTGAATTCTCTTGAGAAGTCATTCTTCTGCGGTCTCATTTCTCTTTGCTTTTATCCTCTACTACTCTAATTTTCTATATTTTACTTTTTCAACCAACAAAAATAACAGTTTCTTTCCCTCTCATCCCCCCAATTCAGAAAGAAAAACAAAACCTCTGTTACATCCTAGACAGTGAAACAAAATTAATTTCTCCTTTGGTAAGTCCCAAAAGAAAAAAAATCTATTTCTCTACCTACTGATCTATTTATCTTTTATTGTACATTCTGAATCCTTTGCATTGCTATCAGGTTGTGCATAGCATATTTCATTATTAATCCTCTGGAATAATTGTTGGGTCATTAAATTGATGAGTATTCTAAGTTTTTCAAAGTTTTGACTTTTTATAATATTTTTTGTCATTGTATAAATTGTTTTCCTCTCCTATTCTTTCTTCTACAGTACTCATTTCTTTTCTAGTTTGCTCAATCATCTATAAGTTCATTGATAAAAACATCAAATTCTCTCTTCTTTTACAAGCTATTGCTTTATATCTCCCTAAAATTTTATTTGGATTTGTGTCCAAGCTGTGTTTTTCTCTAAGGTTTTGTTTATATAAGTTTTGGAATCAATTTTCTTCTTCTGGGTCTGTTTGGAATGTACCTATCATCAAAATAACTTTTTAAAATGGGATTTCTTTTTTTATTTGCATATTTTTTCATACTCCTTCCTAACTCTGGACTTAATGTTAGGTCAAAGGTCTGTGTTCATCTGAGATGTTTGTGTTGGGCCTGCTGTTACTTTCTAGGTTTATTGAGTATTATTTTAGTAGGCTCTGAGGGACAGCTCAGGATGAGGACCTTTCAATACATTCTAAGTGTTCTGATTCATGGCAAAGTTAGATTGTACCCCTCTTATACATTGGTTTAAATACTACAGACAATTAAAAATGTGATAATGGAGAGTACTATGATGGATGTGAATAATGTATAACAAATGTGGAACTTTGGATAAAAGAAGTAAAAGATGTTCTTGGGGAAAATATATGATAGGAAGAAAAGATGATGACCAGTCATGTAATAAGGATGTCTGCTGGAATGCTCAAGTGGGAACCTTTCCAGTTTTAAAATAAGAAGGGGAAGGCTCCCAACATGCTGGGTGTTGGGTCTTGTGACAAACTTATGAGAGGACACAAATTTAAATTATATAGGGTAAAGAGTCATAAATAAGTTGTGATCTGCATCAAGGAAGGAAACTTCCAAACTGATGAGGTCACAAAACCATGTGGATTTTAAAATCTGAGTACCATAAAGAGGGAAAGCTAGGCTATGCTTCATATATGGCTACACTCCTATTACTATTAGTTACAGAACCTAAAAAGGTGTCACCCAGCACTTTGACAAAGTTAGAAAGCTTTAAATATATAGTTTCAGACATTGCACCAATATCAACTATTAATTTTAACAGTTCATCCTAATTGAAAAAGATCTCTCTCTCTCTCTCTCTCTCTAAAAAGCATCATGAAGGGATTGGAAAGGGGGAGAAGGAATCATTATGTGAAAGAAAAACTAACAGACATATCTGGGAATGGGAGTTGGGAGCAGTACCTTCTCTCCTGCTCCTCCAGTGGTGGCCTTCATATCTCCTTTCCAAAGTAGGGTGGCTACCCTAAAGCCTCAGCTAAAAGGAACACTTGGCTAACCAGTGTCCTCATTCCCTCATCAAGCCAGATACTAGAACTTTCTCTTTATATCAGGCACCTTGAAGCACACAGATTACTTATTTTTCAGTTTGTGATGCTCTTACTCCCGAGATTTTCAAATGAAGCTATGCAAAGTCAAACTTTCAATTCATTTGCTTAGTACCATGTTCTACCAACTGCAAGCATATTCAAGAACAATTGGTGGCTGACTTTTTCATCTCTTAGAAAATAACTTCAATATTGTACCTACTAAACTTCATTTTTCAGGACTATCTTGACTACTAATACCTTAACTGATCCTGAGAACAAAGGTTATCCCTTTCATAAAAATTATCAGACACCAACTGTTGAAGCATACACTAGTTGGTTAATACAAATATTTATTGGCTACTTTTCTCCTTTCTGTGCCTCCATTTGTGAAAGAAGCTTAATTCTACAAAGTTGCTGTAAGAATAAGTACTGTAATATGCTTTGAGATCCTGAAGAAAACACTATATAAATTTCTAGCCTGGTATTAGGAACATTGCTGGTGCCTGAAAAACTTAAGCTGAAGGGTCATGGATCCAGAAAAAAGAGGGTTGTCTCTTTAAATTTTTGTGGATTGTATCCTTTTCCCCTCTCTTTTTTAATTTATTTTTCAAATTTATAAAATAAAAAAAGCATTTCCATAAAACAATATAAGAAAAAGATGATTACACATTAAACTGCAAATCTTTTATGTACAACTTGCTATTTCTTTAAAATATATAATAGTTATCATGTAAATTTTTTTACCTTTTCTCTCTCTTTCCCCCACCCCTAGAGATGGCTATCATATAAATATATCTATATATGCATATATATATATACACAAATATGTGCATGTAAAATTATTCTATACATACTTCAATTGATCAGTTCTTTCTCTGAAAATAAGAGTGTTTTTTTCCTATGTCCTTTATAATTAATTTGGGTATTTAAACAAAATGACTTATTTGCTCAAAATCAGTCTTAAAACAATATTGCCGTATACAATATTCTTAGTATACAATTGTCGTATACAATATTCTCTTAGTTCTGCTCATTTAATTTTTCATCATTTTGTGCAAGTCTTCCCATGTTTTTCTTTTATTTTTAAAGATTTTATTTATTTTTAGTTTTACAATTTTTTCTAATCTTACTTCCCTACCCCCACCCCCCACAGAAGGCAATTTGTCAGTCATTACATTGTTTTCATGGTATACACTGATCCAAATTGAATGTGATGAGAGAGAAATCATATCCTTAAGGAAGAAACAAAGTATAATAGATAACAAGATCAGACAATAAGATATCAGGGTTTTTTCCCTAAATTTAAGGTAATAGTCCTTGTTCAAACTCCATAATTCTTTCTCTGGATACAGATGGTATTCTCCATTGCAGACAGCCCTAAATTGTCCATGATTGTTGCAATGATGGAATGAGCAAGTCCATTAAGGTTGATCATCACCCCCATGTTGCTGTTAGGATGTACGGTGTTTTTCTGGTTCTGCTCATCTCACTCAGCATCAGTTCATGTAAATACCTCCAGGCTTCTCTGAATTCCCATCCCTCCTATTTTCTAATAGAACAATAGTGTTCTATGACATACATATACCACAGTTTGCTAAGCCATTCCCCAATTGAAGGACATTTACTTGATTTCCAATTCTTTGCCACCACAAACAGGGCTGCTATGAATATTTTTGTACAAGTGATGTTTTTACCCTTTTTCATCATCTCTTCAGGGTATAGACCCAGTAGTGGTATTGTTGGATCAAAGGGCATGCACATTTTTATTGCCCTTTGGGCATAGTTCCAAATTTCTCTCCAGAAAGGTTGGATGAGTTCACAGCTCCACCAATAATGTAATAGTGCCCCAGATTTCCTACAAGCCTTACCCATGTTTTTCTAAGACCACCAAACTCATCATTACTTGTAGCACAGTAGTATTCCTTCATTAATTATATACTTGTTCAGTCAAGCATCTCTGCAATTTCTAATTCTTTGATACCAATCATCTTTAGAAATAGACCAAGATATTACTGGGTCCAGATGACTCTCCAAAATAGTTGAATAAATTCACAATTCTACCAACAATGAATTAACATCCTAATTTTTCCACATCTCCTCCAACATTTGTCAGTTTCCCCATTTCATTCATTTCAGCCAATCTGGTGGGTATAAAATGATAACTCAAGGTAGTTTTAATTTGCATTGCTCTAATCAATATTGATTTAGAACATTTTTAGATGAAAATAAATTGTTTTGATTTCTTCAGCTGAAACCTTGTATTCTAATAGGGAATGACTTGTATCCTAATAGATTTGACAAAGTTTTTTATAAATCTGAGATAAGATCTTTACTTGAGAAATTGTTTATAAAATTTCTTCAAACACAGGCATATACACATATTTCTGCTATCCTGATTTTGACTGTTTTATTTGTACAAACCTTTGTAATTTAATATAATAAAAATTATTCATTTTGCACCTAACTTTGCTCTCTATTTCATGTTTATTCATTAATTGTTTACCTATCCATAAATCTATTAGGGAATATATTCTACGTTTGTAATTTTCTTGTAATCTCTCTTTATATCTAGGTCACACATCTAGTTTGACGTTATCTTGGAAAATAGTGTAAGATATTGGTTTATGCCCAGTTTCTGCTATAGTGCTTTCTTATTTTTTCAACAATTTTTGCCAAATAATGAATTATCTTCCAATTTTAAGTCTTTATACTTGTCAAATACAAGTGTAGAATACAATATTTACTTGCTGCTGAAAATTGTGGGTCTGTTCCATTAATTTACCTTTCTGTTTCTTAACCAGGATCAAAAAAATTTTGAGAATTTGATATAATGATGATTATAGTTTAAGCTCTGGTACTACTAAACCTCATTCCTTTTTTTTTATTTTTTCTTAGTTTCTTTTTTATTTTTGACTTTATTTTTCCAATTACATGCACAGGTAGTTTTCAGCATTCATCCATTTTAAGTTCCACATTTTCCTATCACTCTCCCTTCCCTCCCCCCCTCCCCATGGTAGCAAACAATCTGGTAAAAGTTGCTTTATTGGGGTGGCTAGGTGGCGCAGTGGATAGAACCCTAGCCCTGGAGTCAGGAGTACCTGAGTTCAAATCTGACCTAGACACTTAATAATTACCTAGCTATGTGGTCTAGGGCAAGCCACTTAACCCCACTGCCTTGCAAAACGCAAAACAAAACAAAACAAAACAAAACAAAACCTAAAAAAAAAATTGCTTATGTACATTCATGTTTAACATGACTTTTTGTTTTTCTAAATACATTTTTTTTATTTTTTCCAATTAAGTAAAAGAATTTTGGGCAATTTAAGTTGGATGGTATTGAATTTAAAATTAGTTTAAATAAAATTGTCATTTTGGCTCTGCCTGTCCATGTGCAAATAATATTTCTTCTATTATTTAAATCTGATTTTATTTGTATAAAGTATTTCTTTTTTTAGTTTTTTGCAAGACAATGTGGGGTAAATGACTTGCCCAAGGTCACACAGCTAGGTAATTATTAAGTGTTTGAGGCTGGATTTGAACTCTGGTCAACCTGACTCCAGGGCCAGTGTTCTATTCACTGTGCCACCTAGCTGCCCCCAAAAGTCTTTTCTTTTAATAATTTTGTTCGTATAATTCCTGGATTTATGTTGGCAAGTATACTACAGATATTTTAAACTGTTGAAAGTTATTTTAAATAGAGTATTTTTTTACTATCCCTTCTTACAGGTTTTGTTTATGATATATAGGAATGCTAATGTTTACTCTGCAAATTTTAAAAAGTGAAAAAAATAAATCAGCAAATAGGGAAGTCTGAATGAAAAGAAGCTTTTGAATTATGAGGTGGAAAGCAGAGCATCTAAATTTCATTTTGATCATGTGTTTGAAATGCTAACAGTGTATCCATGAAGCAATAGCCAATAGGCAGCTAAGGATAACAGACCTGAAGTTCAGGATAGTAATAAAGCCTGTATGTATAGATTTAGGATTCATCTACATAGAGATTATAATTAAGACAAAATATATAAAAATTTTAAAAAGACACTGGCTAGAGCTCTGATAGATACCTATTCTAAGGGAGCAGGATATATACGATGGTGATGCAACAAAGGAAACCAAAGAGCAGCAAGAGTGATAAAAATCAAAGAAGGAGACTGTAGTGATGAAACAAAAAGAGGCAAAAGTCAATCTGTGCCCCCAAGGTGCTCACCATCTAATGGGAAAGACAACCAGCAAAAAAATATATAAACAAAAATATAAATAAGCAATAAATAGGATGAACAGTAAATCATTAAGAGAATAAAGGTGCTACAAAGACTTCCGGTAAAGATGGACCAAATTGGTCTATAGATGTGACTTTCTTCAATGAGATTCAGCAAAAGAGTGCCCAAGGCAGACTCTGGGGCTGATTTGTAGCTGAGGATTGGAAGGAAGGGCATGAATAATTATAGGTCAAGGAGGTAAGATGTTCCAAGGGTAGAGATTTTGGGCAGTGGCAGCCCCTTGGGAGAAAATAAGTGGCCTCCTAAGGAAATTATTCTGAAGGATGAATTGAGTTGAATTGGATAAGTAGTCATATGCTTGTTGTTTAAAATATCTAATGCCTTTAACCTTAATAGCTTGTATCTAAACCTAATTAGACAAAGCACCTTTATAAATCACATATTACATCATTAGTTTGTAACAACTGCATCTTTCCTGAAACCCTCAAATCCATCCAAGTTGACTATCACATCCCCTGCAGTAGTGACTATAGACCTTTTCTACACTCATCAGTCACCAACTCTCTCTCTACCTTCTTCAGTTTCAATAAAGACCTTGGTCTACTTTAATTGAGAGGACAGTTCCATGTGACACTCTCAACTTTCTGTTTCTGTACCTTAGACTCTCATCTCCTAATTTCTTTTTTTACTGTAGTCTTTTTTTATTTTAGTGTTTGCAAGGCAATGGGGTTAAGTGGCTTGCCCAAGGCCACACAGCTAGGTAATTATTAAGTGTCTGAGAGCAGATTTGAATCCAGGTACTCCTGATTCCAAGGCCAGTGCTTTATCCACTACGCCACCTAGCCACCCCTACTGTAGTCTTAAGACAGGATTCATCTCCTCCTTTTCAAAGATCCTTACATGCCATCTAGATTGATACAACAATCTCCTAACTCAGTTTCTTTCCATTTCAATACTACCTGCACACTATTACTTCTATATTAATTAATTTTCCTAAGACCTCTATTACTCTCCTGCTCCAAAACACTCAATGGAGTATCTAGGAATCAAGTTCAAGTTTTCTGATGTTAATTAAGGTTCATTCCATTGAAATCTTATAAACACTAAGTATAATCCATAAGTGTCTTGTAAATGGAAAATGCCTTCATTTCCAGATATGGTGCAGGCACTTGAGAAATATCAAGTTGTGAGGGTTATGTGAAGAACGGAGCCATCGAACGATGGGTACAGGGACACAGCAAACAAGAAGCCCCACCAGGTATTAGTGGTGAATCACAATGATGTTCACTACCCCAACTAAGGTATATCCAGAGAGCAAGACATCATGAAATATAGTATTATACTGTTTTTAAATATACCAACCATTGGTGAGGGAGGGAAAAGAATGCCCCAGATCTGATAAATGATGAACAATAGTAATTTTTTTTCTTTTAAAGAGAAAAGAACTAGACTTCTCTCTATATGGGAGAAAAAGACTAATGGCATTCCATCACAAAGACTCATAGGATGAACACCAAATTTGATATACAGTTCAATTCCTAACTTGTTGTGGGATATTGGGGAGACTAATACTCACTTTGAATCTCATTATCCTCCAAACCTCTTGCTGACGAAATGAAACAGAAATCCCATGTTACATGTAAAAACAATTTTTAACATTCATTTTTAAAACTTTGAGTTCCAAATTCTTTCCCTTCTACCCTCATGAATGAGAAAGCAAGCAATTTGGCATACATTATAAATGTGTAGTCATGCATACATTTCCATAATAGTCATGTTATGAAGGAAAACACAGATATCCCTCCCCAAAAGAAACCTCAAAGAAAATAAAATAAAGTATGTTTCAATCTGTATTCAGACTCATCTGTTCTTTCTCTAGGATGAACAGCATTCTTTATCATAAGTCCTTCAGAGGTGTATTGGGTCACAGTATTGCTGAGAAAAGCTATGTTTTTCACAGCTGATCATCCTACAATATGGTTGTTACTTTGTACACAGTACATTTGTATGAGTTCATGTAAATCTTTCCAGGTTTTTCTGAGAGCATCCTGCTCATTATTTCTTATAGCAGAATAGTATTCCAAAATAATTACGTACCACAATTTTAGCAAAAAATTTTAAAGAACACAATCTCTTCAAAAAATGCTGTAAAGAACCCTTCAAATTTAATTAAAATATCAATTTAGTATCAACTCAGAAGTAAGGTACTGACTGTGCTACCTAGATACTAAGGGAACTACAAAGATAAAGGAGACTTTGGAGGTTGGGCACACAAATAACTACAGTATGAGGTCCAGTGAGTGTGAGAGGTGAATAAGAGGTGGACCCAAAATGCATTGTGAGTTTTCCTCTGCTCTCCTTAGTTTCTAAGATTCCTACTTCCTGACCTGGATGGCATGAGACCCATGCCATCTGGAACCTAACCTAACATAACCTAACCTCAGAACCTTCCTGCCACAGGGCTAAAGTAGGACCAGCTATTCGAGAGCAGAATCCAAGATATGCTCACAAGGAATGAAAAGAAAGGGAAAATGAGACTGACCCAATTTTTAGACAAGAAGTACACTTTAAGTTTGGTTAAGTAGAACTTGTTCTGGGTTGTCATTCAAGAGACTTGGGTTCAAGCCTTAATTGTCATCAATTAGCTGAGCAAACAAACTTCCATCTTATCTGGGACTCAGTTTCCCAAACAGTTATCTATAAAACAATTATTATTGTAGAACAAGTGTTTAAAGAAAAATTTTCTGTTCCCTCCTCCATTATCTAATTTCTACTCCTGCTGTTATCTATGTCAAGAGGCTAAAACAAGATCTAATGCTTTGTTTTCTGGGGAGGTGGAGAAGAGGGGAAGAGAAAGATCTAAGAGAGACATTCTAGTTAGTCCTTTCTCAAGAAGGACAACTAGATAGCTATTTTATTTCAACTTATAAACTGAAATATCCCAACTCCGTTCCTAACCTCTCTATAGAACCACCACTGTCTCATTCATCCAGGTTCACAACTTAGTTGTTATCCATCTCTCTTACCTCCCTGATATCCAACCAGTTGCCAAGTCCAATCAACTTTACCTTCAAAACATCTCCTATGCCCTTTCTTCTCTTGACACTGCCATCCCCCTGGGACACCTAGACTCCTGCTAGAGCCTGCTGGTTAGCCTCCCTGCCTCCAGCCTCTTCCCTACTCCCTACTCACTTGTCAAGCTGATATTCCTTAAGTACAATTCTGACCACATAACCCATCCCCTCCCTCCAATTAAGTCACTCTTAGGACTTATTACCTCCAAGTTCAATTAAAGAAAATCCTCTTTTAATCTTTTTTTAGGTTTTTTTTTTTTGCAAGGCAAATGGGGTTAAGTGGCTTGTCCAAGGCCACACAGCTAGGTAACTGTTAAGTGTCTGAGGCCAGATTTGAACCCAGGTACTGACTCCAGGGCCGGTGCTTTATCCACTACGCCACCTAGCCACCCCCTCTTTTAAAGCCCTTCACAGCCAATTCCTCTTCATGGACTCTTCCATCTAGTGACCCTGCCTCCTCACTGTTCCCTGAGTAAGCTATTCCACCTCTTTGTTCACTGGTTGCCTCCCTACCTGGACTCTCCTACTCCTCAACTCTGCCTTCTGCCTTCTCTGGCTTCTTTAAAATCTCAGCTGAATTCCTACTTTCTACAAGAAGGTTTTACCAGACATCCTTAGTCTCACTGCCTTCTCTCAGAGATTATCTCCAATTTATACTATCTATAAGTTTGCTTCTACTTAGTTATTGCAGGTCATTTCCTCCATTAAAATGAGCTTCTCGAGAACCAGGACTGCTTTTTGCTTTAATTGTATCCCAAGCACTAACACATGATAGGTGCTCAATAAATCCTTGTTGATTGACTGCCCTTTCTGCCACAAACACTGACCACTTTCCTCTTCCTCAATTCTCATCCCTACCTGTTCCACTAGCCAGTACTCTGGAGTTAGTCTCTCCTTAAGTTATCTCCTAGCCAATCTCTTAAAAAAAAATGCTGTAAAGAAAAGAGTTTAAGTGGAAACTGAAAATGTCAAGGTCTCAAAGTATTCAGCACATGAAAATTGAATTATATAAAAGCAATAGTTAATAATAAAAAAGATTGTCAGTGTGTTTTCCATGTTTCCAGCCATTATAGAAATAAAATTATCCACAAAGATCGAAGTCTTTTTAAAAAAAAAAAAAACTAATACAATTAAGCCTTATTGCAGCATTTCTTTTCTCCCTCTTTCCCATGTTCCCAGTAATCTCCCCTATCTTCTTCACCAATCTCTGTTCTTCAGAATGTTTGGGAGGCATTTTTTGATTTTATTACCAGCAAAATGCAAGTGTTTAAGAGTCAGAAAAGAGATAGTGATTTTGCACCTCCTTGTAGCAGAACTTAATGTCTTTTTCAAAATTTTGTGGAAAATCCTCATTAAAAAAAAGTCTGCATCTGCATATGTAGGAGTTTGATGTCTCTTTATGATGACTAAGGGGAAGAAAAGATGATAAAGTCAAGTTCTTCTGGTACATTTTTCCCCTTTCAGTAAGACAAAGCATTTTTCATTCTTTATAAGGGTGAACATTAAAGAGGAAAGAAAAAGCCAGTGAGACAGTCCTAACCAAAAAAGAAATTTCTTAAAGGAGAAAACTGCAAGGGGGCCTCACTGCTAGCCACTCTAGATAGACACATATCCCAGTTCTTTTAGGAGCCAAAAATGGAGATAAAAACACAAGAGATGCACAGCAGGAAACTGAAGAATTGCACACATAACAAAAAAAAAATCTGTGCTTATGAACATATGGGCAACTGTGATAATTAGAGCTATGGCTGTTGGATCCCCACCCTTTTCCAGGCTTTAAATTCACAATTCCTATCATTTATAAGCTACATTCAAACATGAACATGGAGCTATGCTTAATAAAAAAGGACATATATTTTTAAAGGGTCAATGACATGGTTAAGCAATACAGAATCTATATCATTCTCTAATTCTATGTGAAGTCAGTATATAGTGTGTGTATAACTATATATATGTATGTGTATGTATGTGTGTGTGTGTGTGTGTGTGTGTGTGTGTATCTGTATAGCTAGTAACCCTAGCACTTTATGTTATCATTCTATTTGGTATCATATTTGTTGCCTCTGCCCCATCAAAAATAAGAAATCAGGGAGTTAAAATACACAGTCAAGGAAATAGTTCCTTGTTTATCCTCATCATTGTTCAATCCAGGTTTCTTTGTGTCTTTTCTTAGGTTCAATTATAAAGGGAAACCCCATTGGGAATCAAACCGAATACATACCATCAAATGATGTTTTATAGTTTAAATCATGATAGTTCATTTTTTTGCCACCATTCTGTAGCAAATCAGGTTTTGTTACCTCTAGTAGGAAGTATAAATACTTCATTGAGATCTTTCCACACCCTCAGTTTTGGGAAAGTCATCATGATCAACAAGTATACCAAAAAGGGTGTAATTAAACAAGCCTCTAAATGAGCTTTTATAAATAATTTCTAGTTTTTAAAAAAGGGCTTGATATCTCTTTAAAAGGCATTCATTTCAAAGGCTTGTTCTAAGAGAAACTGATAATGTACAACAATTGTGCACCTTGATCTCCACAATTCCCAGGAGAAAATTAATAATATAACTTTAATGTATTTGTATAGTAAGAATGAACATTATTATTATTGTTATTGTTGTTATTATTATTATTATTTTCTCTAACTCAGACTCTTAACTAAATGGATAAAGGTAAATTGGCTCTCAGCACCGCCCTGTGGTGAGAGAAAATTTTTTTTCTAACTTAAATGATAGCAGAACTGCATTCAGTAAAAATGGTTCAAATGAAAACCAAATACCTTAATGGTTCAGTTTGTAGAGCTGTTTGATACAAGGGGCAGAACAGGTAGGTTGGTCCTGGGGAAACAGGGGAGTGCAAAATAAGGGATGAGCCTGATGACTCCAGGTGTCAGCACAATGCTTTCTGCTTCTTTGGGACACTAATCCATGTGGATACCAGTCAGCTGTTAGTACTTTGCCCCACGAAATCAAAATGAATACAGGCCATACCTTTCTTTCAATGCGACCCAATTGCTCTTTATAGAAAATGTCACGGCGTCTTAGCTCTGCTTCTACACCTTCCAGTTCCTTGGCCTAGTTGAAAAAGAGCAAAACATACATTAGTACTCAGAAATGGTAAAAAAGAGAAGCTAGCATTTGGAAATGAGGTCTGGCTAGCAATTTCTTTTTAAATTTCCAGGAAGGATGCTTAAAATGCCACATCTCTGGCTATAAACTTAAAAGGATGGAAGAGAAATTATTCTTTCATGATCAATTTCTTTTGGTTTAAGCAACTACCTGATTAAAATTTTACTAAGTCTCTTTCTAGCTTTAAGAAGGTTGAATCTACTTTCCTAGAAAAAGAATCCTAGAACCTCTTTAATTAGAATTGACCTCACAGTTCATCCTAGACTTTACCTAGGCAAGAATTCCCTTCTTCCGCCCACCTCCCCCTCCCCACCCCCCAGGATAACCTGGAAAATAACACCTTACTGGTAACTGCACACACATTTTTCTGATTCATTCATAATTCTGCACCCTGTCTTCAAGGGCTTTATGAAACAAGATACTTCTCATTCCAACTACACCTGGGTCCCAGCTACCAGGTTTTCTCCATGCCTTCTTATTATTTATATTTCCAGAGGACTTTAGCTCTGTATACCTAATTAGGGAAAGGTTCTCTCTAGAGAGAACCACTTCCTTTTTTCAAGCTCAAAAAAGATCATTTCCTTTTTTCAAGCTCAAGTGCCTAAAGTAATCCATTTGTAAAATACCAAGGAGGAAACACTAGCCAAAGAGTACAAGTTTAAAAAATATAGACATAATATATTTAGGAAAAGATGTGCATGTATGGCAATGCTACTATCTTCTACATAAAGTGTCAGGAGACAGTCAGTAGTGAGGTTTTACAAAGTGTTGACCATATAATAACAACTATAAGAATACAGCACTAGCAGAAAGACTCTTGAAAGAAATAAAAGTATTGCTCAGAGGGGAAAAACCAATATAACAAGGCATTAAGATGGAAACCTGGAAGGGGACCCAGATTTGAACAAGCTGCTTATTTGCCCTTTTTTTGGCAGTAGAATAGGAAGGTTATTACTAACAAGCTGCCTCTGGTGGATATGGAAGACTTAAAAAGTGCTGAGTTTCTGGAGTATTTCTGGAATGTAATGCTGCAGAACACTAAATGGAGACAATAGTAACATCCTCAGGATCCTGGAGGTCAGGCAGGCATTTCCCCTAGACACTGTCAAGATATTACACTGAGGTTGCTTCCCAAGAATGCAGGAATGGTTAATCTGTAGCAAGCATCTCAGTGGTTCAGTTGTTAACCATTAGTGATCCCTTGATGCAATCAAAGGACAGACTAGTCCAATACAATTAAGCAACCAGGATCAGACTATCTCCCAAGGTTCTAGATGGATCATTTTCTGACCCTACATTACCAGTCAAGAAAGAAAATGATATTCAAGTCAAATTGCTCTGAAGTTCTACTCATGATGTGTTGGAGCAGATAAGGTTAACGAGTAATAGTAAGATAGATGAGCAAAAGGATGTCCTGGATGCTAGGTGGCCCCTTGATAACAAAAACAGCTAATGGCTACAAAGACAGAACTCAGTCCTGACACTTGGAACAAAATTCTAGAACCAGGTGCAACTTTCTCAAGGGAAAGATAGCATTCACTTTTGTAAAAAGAAATGAAGTTTGTCTCTCTTCCTCATTCTAAAGCACTTTGGTCTCACTTCAATTCACAATACAATGAACCGGGAGATCCTAAATCTGCATCTCTGAAAGATTCACTTATACCTCACATCTTTTCTCAGTAACAAGTGAACTAACATGAAAGTACAGTTAAGTCTCAAACATCTGTGGCCTAATGGAAAAAATATGGAAGAATAGGTCAGACCTTAGGTCTAATCCACCCCCCCCCCCACTTTTTTGGGTGACTAATCATATAAATTTCAGTCAAATCAAGAGTATCAATGTTGGAATATGTTACTCACCTTCCAACAGAGAGGTGATATATTTAAGAGGCAGAAAGAGGCATAAATTTTTGGATACCATAAATATAGGAATTTGTTTTGATTGATATGCATATTTATTACAATGGTTTTGTTTTTCTTTTTTGAGCAGGGGTAGAGAAGAGAAAAACTGATTGTTATTTATAAAAAATAAAGTTTAATTAAAAATAGATTCCTCATCTATAAATGGAAGACCTACTCACATTTGCAACTGTGAACTCTCTTTCAAGTACATACACACGCAGCTATATGAAAAAGGCCTCTGAAAAAACTAAAATGTAATACAAATAAAAGGTATTGGCATCATTATGAATGTTATGAATTGTCTCTAATTATGCTTTTAGGGCATTTTAACCCATGAGGTAGTGTTTATAATTGAAAAGAGACTGAATTTGGATAGAATGAGACTTGGATTCACATGCTGGCTGTCACTTATTAGTCACTTATTAACTGTGGGTAAGTCACAACTTTTCTGAGCCCTCGGTTTTCACATCTTTAAAATAGGAATAATAATACAAAGCCTTACCTGAAACTACTGTGAGAATTAAAACAGGATAATGACTATAAAGGACTTTATAAAACTTAAAATCAATACAGAAAATATTATTATGAATATTAAGAAATTAAACGAGAAAGAAAAGCTAGTAATGGTGAGTAGTGTTCAGTGCAATGGTTTCTCAAATGATTCTACCAATTATGAAAGAGTTAAAAAACTTTTACCTCAAATACCTTAATTATATTTTATAACTGTACCGCCCTATCTCTCATGTTTCTTTTCCTTCACAACCATACATCAAGTAATAACTGTCTTACAAATGTTTCTGTTCTTTTATTCTAACTTTGATTCCTATCTATCTCAATATATCCTTCTTTGAACTTGAGAAAATAATAATATTCATTTCTCCTTCTCTTGGGTCTTCAGATGGTCTTTTGGAAAAACTTCTGTCTAGTGATTCTGGCATTCAAAGACCATGTTCTCAGTGACTTAGCCTTATCAGACCTAAAATTATATTATAAAGCATCAGTCATCAAAATTGCCTGATATTGGCTAAGAAATAGACTGGTGGATCAGTGGAATAGATTAGGTGCAAAAGAAACAGCAGGAAATTATTATAGTAATCTACTGTTTGATAAACCCAAAGAGTCCAGTTTCTGGGTTAAGAACTCACTCCAATAAAAACTTTTGGGAAAATTGGAAGTTAGTACGAAAGAAACTTGGATTAGTACCTCATACCCTAAACCAAGATAAGATCAAAATGGGTATAGGATTGAGATATAAAAGACAATATTATAAGTAGAATAGGAGATTAAGGAATAGTTTACCTGTCACATCTATGGAAAGGGAAGCAGTTTATGATCAAGGAAGAGATGGAGAATATAATTAAAAACAAACTAGAAAATTTTGATTACATTAAATTAAAAAGCTTTTGCACAAACAATGCCACTATAACCAAGATCAAAAGAAATGTAGTAAATTGGGAAACAATTTTTACAACTAGTATTTCTGACAAAGGACTAATTTCTAAAATATAGAGAAGTGAGTCAAATTTATAAAAAAGAAAGACATTTCTCAATTGACAAATGGTCAAAGGATATGCAAAGGCAATTAACAGATGAGGAAACCAAAGCTATCCATAGTCCTATGAAAAACTGTTCTAAATCATTACCGATTAGAGAAATGTAAATTAAAGCAGCAGATTGGTCAATATGACCAGAAAGGTCATATTGGAATGTTGGAAGGGATGTGGGAAATCTGGGACACTAATACATTGTTGGTAGAGCTATGAACTCATCAACCTTTCTGGAGAACCATCTGGAATTATGCCCAAAGGGCATTAAAAATGTGTATACCCTTTGATCCAGCAATACCACTACTGGGTCTATACCCAGTAGACAAATACAAAGCTTAATTATACTATTTGGATTTCACATTGTCTACTTTCTCTTTCTCTTGATCATGAAAAAGGGTAAAAACAACACTTCTACAAAAATATTCATAGCAGCCCTATTTGTGGTAGCAAATAATTGGAACTCAAGTGAATGTTCACTAATTGGGGAATGGCTTAACAAATTGTGGTTATATGTATGTTATGGAACAGTATTGTTCTATTAGAAACCAGGAAGGATGGGATTCCTGGAAGGATTTGCATAAACTGGTGCTGAGTGAGATGAGTAGAACCAGAAGAACACTGTACACCCTAAGAAAAACATAGGGGTGATGATCAAACTTAATGGACTTGCTCATTCCATCAATGCAATAAGGGACAATTCTGGAGTACTTGTGATGGAGAATACCACCTGTATCCAGAGAAAGAACTGTGGATTTTAAACAAAGACCAAAGTCTATTACCTTCAATTTTTTTAAAGTATCTTATGTATAACATAATTTTGCTACCTCTAAAACTTTGTTTTCTCCTCAAGGATATGATTTCTCTCTCAACACATTCAATTTTGATCAATGTATAGCATGGAAACAATGTAAAGATTATCAGACTACCTGTGAGGGGATGGGGGGAGGGAAGGGAGAGTGGGAGAAAAATTGTAAAATTCAAAATCTTACAAAAAAATGATAGGCAGCAACTACTATTGTATATAATTGGAAAACTAATAAAATATTTAAAAAATAAAGACCATGTTCTCTTCCTTATTCTGCAAATAAATTGACTGTTCATCCATGCCTTCTTAGTTACCCAATTACAAAATGAAGAACTATATTCACTATCCTATGCTTTACTTCGATATTGTGAAGGTAAGTGAAATAAAATCAGTTAAGCACTTGAATTTCCTTTGAAGAAAAGTGAAGATAATGATCAAGAATGAATTCCAACTGCCTAATACACTTATCATGAGAGGTCAAAAAG
Organism: Macrotis lagotis; assembly: GCF_037893015.1. NCBI lineage: Eukaryota > Metazoa > Chordata > Mammalia > Peramelemorphia > Peramelidae > Macrotis > Macrotis lagotis. The sequence goes on from NC_133665.1 coordinate 135,954,457, forward strand.
AAAGGTTGTAGAAAATCAACTGACCTTGCATCTTATATGCAATTAGTATTTCATATGAGCAACCAGTGCTAGCAATACCATATATTGGAATCAGCAAAGGATACAGCTGGTTAAGGGTGATGATAAAGAGCTACAGCATCACCATCCATCAATTTCCTTGATGGAATCCATACTTGCCTACTTCAGGAGAAGAAAATTCAGAGACCCAAATACTAATCCCTGAACACTGTCCTGGTTTCCAAACAACAAAAACCATGAGGAAATTACCTTAACCTGAAGCTTGTGCCTTATCCTCTGCAATCTTCAGTTCTTATCATGAGTCAGTACTTTGTGAACTCACTACAGAAAACTTTTTGCTTATCAGATGGCATCCTTATTACTACTGAATTTGGTATACATTTCCTAAGTGTCACTGATATATCACAGAAACGTTAAAAAAAATATTTTAAAACTATCTGCTGAAATATTACAGGCTTTCTCTATAGTCTTCATCTTTTATTACCATGGACAGCTACATTAAACCAGACCTCATGTATGAGTCTTTTGTCTGTTCTTACTGCTTTGTTCCCAGTCACAAGTCACTGCTACAATTTTCAGCCCTCCTAAACCATGTAAGTAAATGTGGTGATGGTGATGTCAAAAAGGACAGAGGCTTCAGGTGTGGGAGAACAGAGAAGCAGATGGCCTCCTAGGCAACTGCAATCCTATTTTCATATGTATCCTTAGTAATAAAAGGACAAGAGAAAGAGAAAGTAGACAATATGTAATCCAAATAGTATAATTAAGCTCTGTATTTGTCTAGCACCTTATCCTAGGACTCTAATCACTTTTCTTACTTCCTTCCCCATAAAAAATCCCAAAATTCAGTAAAATAACAAGAATCCTTCTTTATAAACTGAGAAATGGAGGTACAGAGAAAAAATTCTTCTAATGTGTGAGTTCTGAACCTGGGGTTTGTGAATTTGTTTTCAAATATTTTGATAAAGTATTCAATATGATTGACTTTCTTTATAATCCTACTTATTTTATGCATTTTAAAACATTATTCTAAGGGGTCCATGTGTTGTTAAAAGGAGGTCATGACACAAAAAGGTCAATCTAGAGTTTGCCCTAAATAATCAAGTCACTAATTGGTCAAAAGTTGTAAATCTGACAATACACTATGGCATCCTTTATTTCATCATTAACACAGTATTACTCAAAGTCATACTATAAGACTATTTCATGTAGTCTTTCAAGGAAAAACAATACTCTCGTGTGTGCTACCTCTGTATTTTCAAACATCTTGGGGTGATTCAAGTTGGAAATTAAACATGTAATAGCTTATCCTGGACTTTATCCTGCCCTTGCCTAAGGGTAATTAAGAGTCCACACTGCACATAGATCCTCCAATTTAGAATGAGAACAGATTTTAGCAAGTCATCTAATATGTCCTCCACATTTCCAAGAGAGGAAGTGACATGGCAAGTTCATAGAAGTAGTAAGGAACAGGATTCAAGTAAAAAAAAAAAATGATAAACTCTATATCCAGCATTTTCACACTACATAACTGTCCCCACAAAGTATGTTGGTATGGCAGACAATATTAAAAGAGAACTGTGGGAGAGGCCGAGAATGAGTGGGTTGGGTATAAAAGAGGCCACCAGGGTATTCCAAATGGGCAGGGGGAACTCTAGCTAAGGCTATACTCACACAACTTGCCAAATGTTTCTCCATCTCTGGGGAGGCATCTTAAAGATCATCTTATCCAAGGGGCCGGCAGCTAATCTAGGTAAGATGATATTTCAAAGTCATAACAACAATGAAGGCAGAATGGCAGAAATAAGTACAGTACAGTTCTCTCACCTTAACTCCTCCACAATGATCTAAAAAATATACCAGATTTATCTGATAAGGAAATGGAAGAAAAAAAATCATAGTGAGTCTTTTTTCTGGCCCAGGTTGACTAAGGAAGTTGACTAAGAAGTCTGCCCACACTGGGAACTTGGGGTCATGCAGAGTATGACAATGTCTAGGAATGACAGAGGACTGAGACCCTAGGCAGAGTAGAGGTTCCAGGAATGCAGGGTACAAAAATGAGGGTCTTGGGATGGATTAACCCCTCATGGGGCCACAGATCCAGGGTCATTTAAGGAAGCATGCATAGGGAAAGCAGAAAGGATTGTGGGCCACAGTCATGTCCTGAACAAGGAATACGTTCAGAAGCAGGGAGGAGCTGTGTGGCTCCAAAGGTAGGAGCATCCCAGCCTCAGCCTGCGGTGCAGTAACCAGGGTGGGCATACTAAACAGAGGGAGACCCTAGACAATTCAACTGCTCTGAATCGACGGAGTCTTCTTGCAGGCTAACAGTGGCTGAGCACGTCAGCAGGCCACTTAAAACTTCCAAAAGCAACAGAGTCAAAACCTAGAGCTCCCAGACCAACCAAAAAATATTGGAAGCTAACAGAAAGAAAGATTCAAAGTACTAAGATGCCACAGTCAGAATCACATATGACTTAGCAGACACCATTATAATGGAACTGAGAGTTTGGAGTATGATTGTCCAGAAAGCAAAAGATTATCTACAAAATTAAATTATTAGAAACCCTTTTATTCCATTGTATGGCAATAAAACATAGTCTAAATGAAATAACTATTTATAAAAATATAAACTTCCCAGACTAACAAGAGAAAATAGAGATATAGAGTTATCTTTGGAAAAAGAAATGGAATAAGTTAAATATGAACTATTCCCCCTCCCATCAAATAGAACCAGAAGGATTTACAAGTTAATTCAACCAAATATTTAAACAACTAAATTCAATATAAGCTATTTGAAAAAATAGGAAACGGGTCCTATCAAATTTCTTCTATGATCTTCAAATTTAAATTAGAGGCAAAACAGAAAGAAAACTATAATCTTATATCCCTGCTAAGGAAATGCAACTGATCCAAAATTTTAAAATAAAATATTAGCAAGAAGACTAGAGCAACATATGAGAAGATCATGTACAATAAACAGGTTAGATTTATACCAGTAATACAGAACTAGTTCAATGCTAGGAAAACTATAAATACATTTGACCATATTAATAATAAAGCAATAAAAACATAATTATATCAATAAATGAAGAAAACTTTTGGAAGAGAACAACATCCAAAACTTAGAAAGCAGAGAAATTAATGGAACTTTCATTTGTAAAGAGACATCATTATCTATAATAGAGAAAAGCTAAAGGTTTCTAAAAAAAGTCAAGGGTAAAGCACAAATGTCCATTATTACTATTACTATTCAAAATAGTGCAGGAAATGTGAACTACAGAAATTAGACAAGGAAAAGAAATCAAGTGGAAATTATTGGCAAAGAGGAAACAATCTTTTTTTGCAAATGAAATGATGATTTACTTAAAGAACCTTAGAGAGTCAACTAAAAAACCAAATAAAACAATAACTTCAATAAAGTTGCCAGATATAGAATAAATCATCAGCATTTCTGAATGTTACCAACAAAATGTAGGAAGAAGAGATGAGAGTAATTACATTTAAAATAACTACAGACAGTATAATGTTCTTGGAAGTCCATCTGTCAGTGATTGTAAACCCTTTTCACTTTACATAAATAGGCCATTCACTAGACCTATAAGTAAAGTGATTTTTATGAAATGGGAATTTTGTCTGTGGAAGTGGGGACGGAGCAGCAGGAGTTAAGAAGGTGGCTGTGCACCATGAAGGGAAAATGTCAGCATATGGTTCCAGGACACACCAGCGGACAGGGACAGAGAATGGAAAGCAGGAGGAACACATGGGGCATGGCCAGCCATGTGGGAAGCCTTCCAGAACTGAGAGGAAGAACACATCGGGGCAGGTACATGGGGACTGGACACAGACAGGAGATGGACCACATATGGGAATCAGGGACAGACATGCCATATTCTAGTAGTGGGGAACCAAAGATAGACATGGCTGAGACATCTCTATATTTCTGTATGTATGTATGTGTGTGTGTGTTTATATGTACATATATGTGTGTACACACATATATGTATATAATTTTTTTCTCTTTCGTCTATTGGTCTGCCTCTGTCTCTCTCTCTTTTTCCCTCCACTTATCCCCATCACTCCCCCTCCTTTCTCTCAGGTCTCAAGCCAAGCCCGAATATTATGGCAGTTCTGGCTTTCACTTTAAAAGTTTTTTGTTTGTTTGCATTTTGGTGGGGAGGTGGGGATGGGGGTAGGAGGTTGTGAAGCACTGAGCCAAGAGGCAGGAGCAGAGAGAGAGAGAGAATACAGTAAGGTACAGCAAGGTTAACATAATTGGTTTTTTGAATGTGGATTTCTTTCAGAACTCTTTACAGAAAGTAAGTAGAATTTGTGTGAAATACAAATTTATATAAAGTGAGAACGATCTGTTTATGAACCCAATTATAAAACATTCTTTACATAGACTGATTTAAATAAATAAATATTAATTGCTCATGGATGTGTCAAGCCAATAAAATAAAAATGACAATATTACTTAAATTAATTTACTTATTTAGTGTCATACCACTTAGATTACCCAAAGATTATTTTATAGTTCTAGGAAAAATAATTTAAAAATTCATTGGGGGGGGGGGGGGTAGCTAACCAGCCCTGGAGTCAGGAGGACCTGAGTGCAAATCCGGCTTCAGACACTTAATAATTACCTACCTAGCTGTGTGGCCTTGGCAAGCCACTTAACCTCACTGCCTTGCAAAAATCTAAAAAAATAAAATTCATCAGGAGGAACAAAAAATAAAAAAATAAAAAGAATTAACAAAAAAAGTGGGAAGTATAGCACTATCAGATCTCACAGTAAATGAAAAAGCTAAAATCATCAAAACAATTTGGTTCTGGGTAAGCAATGGAGAAGTTTATTAGAGGTATCCAATATACAGAAGTAAATGAACACAGGAGCCTAGATTTTGATAAACCCAAAACACTCAGCTACTGAGATAAAAACCGTTGGGAAAACCAGGAAAACCAGAAGACAGTCTGACAAACTGAATAGAATAACATCGTGACATACTTCAAATGGTGCATAATTTGGACATAATAGATAAATGGTCAATTTTGATTTAAAAAATGAGAAAAAGAGTTTGCATAAGCAAAATAAATATGATTAAAAGTAGAAAAAAGGAGAAAATTAAGGGAAAAATCTTTGCAGCTAAGACATAATATAATGAATTGATTTGAATTTATAAGAATAATTCTTTGATAGACAAAGTATATTAATATATAGTTTTCTGAAGAAATTCAAAGTATTAATAGATACATTTAAAATATTCTAAAATCACTATTAATTAGATAAGTATAAAATTACAACAACTCTGAGGTACCACTTAACACTCATCAAACTAGGAATTGATAAAAGAAGGAAAATGACAAATGCTAGTGAGACTGTGGGAAAACAAACACATTAATGCATTGTTGGTGAAGCTGTGAATTAGTTCAATCATTGTGCTTTCCTTTTTTTTTCTTGTGGGCCAGTGGGGTTATGTGACTTGCCCAGCTAGTAAAAGTCCAATGTCTGAGACAGGAATTGAACTTAGGTTCTCCTGAGCTCAGTGCTAGTGCTCTGTCCTTTATACCATCTAGCTGCCCCTAGGTTCAGCCATTCTGAAAAGATATTTGGCACTATACACCAAAAGCTATTAAATTGAATTTCCTTTGACCAAGTATTATATTAAACATATACTCTCAAAGAGATCAAAGAAATGAATCCATATATACAAAAAATATTTATAGCAGTCCTTTTTTGTGACAGAAATGAACTGGAAAGTGAAGGGAGGGACATCAACTGGGAAATGGCACAGGAATGTGCTGAAATACCACTGTACTATAAGTAATGATGAAGGGGGCAGTTTCAGAGAAACCTGGAAAGACTTTTATAAACTGATGCAAAGTTAAGTGAGTAGAACCAGAATAATAACTTAAATAATAACAATAACATTATAAAAACAAACAACTTTACTCTGATTGATACAAATACCATCACTGGGATCAGAGTACAGATTGAAACATATTCTTCTTTTGAATGTGGCTAATAGGGAATTTGTTTTATTTGATTATACATGTATATATGAATTTTATTTTTCTTCTTTTTCTCTTTGGGGGAGCAGGGTTAGATGAGAGAATTAGAAGATGAAAAAACTGAATTATAAAAATAGTATTAGCTGACATTCATAAAGTACTTTAAGATTTGCAAATTACTTTACAATGTTCGCTTATTTCATCACAACAATACTGTAAGGTACTTTCTATAATTATTTTCATTTTCCAGATGAGGCAACTGAGGCAATTAAGTGATTGCCCAGGATCACATAGCTGATGACTGAAGGATTCAAAAATCAGATCTTCCTGAGGTACAGAAACTAGAGGCAGTAAAATTTAAGTTCAAATCCAGTCTCAAATACTGCTTCATTGTGTGACTATGGGCAAATCACTTAACTTCTCTCAGTCTCAGTTCCTCAACTGTAAAATGAGGAAGGTAGAGACAATAATAAAATATATCTTACAGTATTGTTGTGAGGATTAAGATATTATCTATAATATGCCTACTACTTACTTAGGCTTCCTCCCTCCCACTCCTTTCTTCCTTTCTTTGATTCCAAACCTAGTGTTCTATCTATTGTCACTACCTGGCAACTTCATAAGTGGTTGAGAGAACCAAGATTAGAACCTAGATCTGATTCAGTGCTCTTTGAACTATGTCAATGAATACTGGCTTTTAGTAATGCCTGCTTGACTGGCACAGGTTTGTGGTATGGGCTCCAGATTCTGCTCTAATGATTTGGGACTCTATACAAGGTAGGGATAATTCCTTCCTTTTCCCCACAAACCCACCCTATTGCCCTTCTGACTTTGCTGGGAGGTCTCCAGTTAGCTGTCTCCTCCCACAGAGTTGTGGAATCTCAGGCCTCTGAGAGACTTTTATAAAATATCCACCCCTTAATTATACAGATGAGGAAAACAAAGGACCAGAGAATGGAAGCAATTTCTTTATATTACTCTACAGGCCCAACCATTCATTAACTTATTTAGTACTTATAAAATCATGTCTGGGTGTTCTAATGGATCAATATCAAAGTGGCAGAAGGTTTCCAATCATGGAGCAGCCCAAAGATCTGTGCCTGGCCTTGCACCATTCAATATGTTTATCAATAACTTGGATAAAGGTTTGGATGATAAAGTAGGTGTTTAATAAATACTTGATGTGATTGATCATATTTGCCAATGACACAAAACTAAAGGAAAGCTGACAATGAATGAACAGTAAGGATTCAAAGAGATCTACCGTGGTAGATTAGAATTATTTGACCAAATAGAAGATGAATTTCTATAGGAATAAAAATGAATTCTTGTACTTGAGTACCAAAAAATCATAAATATAAGATAGGAGGCTAGTAATGCAGCAGTTCTGAAAAAAAAATCTTTTAGTAAAAGTTTTGGTAGACTACAAGCCTAAGAGGAATCATTAGTGTGGTGTGGCAGCCAAAAAATACTAGTGATCTTGAGCTACATTGAGAGAGGCATAATTTCCAGCTGCTCTAATTTGCCCTACTGTTTTCAGTTCTAGGTACCACGATTTAAGGACTTTGGTCAAGTGGAAAGAATATTGGGAAGGGAAAACAGAATGGAGAAGGGTCTTGAGTCTATGTCACATGAGTACTGGTTGGAAGTACTAGTTATATTTACCCAGAAGACCCAAGAGGGACATAATAGCTACCTTCAAGTATCTGAAGGGCTATCATGTCCCTCTTGGGTCTTCTGGGTAAATATAGTTACCTTCAAGTATTTGAAGGGCTATCATGTAGCTAGGTGAGACAGTGGATAATATAAGGGCTGAAATCAGGAAGACTCATCTTCCTTAGTTCAAATCTAGGCTCCACCACGTTCTAACTGTGTGACCCTGGGCAAGTCACTTCACCCTGTTTACCTTAATTCTTCATTTGTAACATGAGCTAGAGAAGGAAAATAGCAAACCACTCCAGTATCTTTGTCAAGAAAACCCCAAATGGGATCATGAAGAGTCAGATATACCCAAAATGACTGAACATCAACATGTGAAACAATGGACTGCTTTTTTGTTGTTTAGCTTTAAGAAGCAGAACCAAGAGCATGGGATGGAAATTACGGGGAAGAAAATTTCAAACCAATGTCAGAAAAAAAAATGTCAGGAAAAAAACCCAAAACCAAAACTTCCTAAACATTTTTTAAAAAAGATTTTATTTTGAGTTTTACAATTTTCCCCCAATCTTACTTCCCTCCCCCCCACCCACAGAAGGCAATTTGCCAGTCCTTACATTGTCTCCATGGTATACATTGATCCAAATTGAATAAAACTTCCTAACTTCAAAAAATAATGAGTTCCCCTGACTAGGACAACCTCAAGTAGAGGCTGGATGACCTCTGTTAGGAGTATTATACTGAATAGTCCATCCACTATGGGTAAAACCAGATGGTTATACAACAGTCTTCTGCTCTCCTCAGATTCTATAATTCCAGTACACTGCTGTCCCTAATGCTTACTTCATTTAAAAAGCACAAAAAAAGATCCTGCCTGAGGGATGAGCAGATTTCTTGCCCTTCCCCCATAGCAAATGTTTCAATGCATCTATAGTCATAGGCACAAGACATATCAGTTTTGGTTTCAACATCTGTAAGTTATACAAAGGCACCATGGAAAAATCTTTATGGCAGAAATAAGACACAATTTTTCTAGTTTGAGCACCTTTTAAAAAAGTAATGATAGAAAATAAAATCCTGCATCTGTGTGAAGCAGGAACTTTCTTTAGGCAAAGAGTAACAACATGCCACTTGAAATAACCAAGATAGAGGAGAAAAGTAGAGCTTACCCATATATTCAAACCCACATACTGAAAATAAAGCAAAATGAAGAAGAGAAAGAAGTCCGTGATTTAACTGTTGGGCTGGTTCAGAACCTAATACCTAATTCAGAGATGTTTCTTTAAAATGACAAGCAATTGAGTAGAGTGACTCAACTCTCCCATCAGTTCCTGTACAGGAACTGAGAGTGTTATGGTAGCTCACAATCAAGAACAAAAAATAAAATAAATATATGTTGGCTTGTGTATATATAAAAAAAGATGAAGCAAGCACCAGTTGAAGAGATTAGACAGGTGAGAGGCAGCCAGGGTCAGAGCTCTCAGATACAAATATCCAAATGTATGGAAGAGTGGCTTCTGCCTCAACCTAATGTGGAATTATAATCAGCTTGTCTGAGCTTGCTACAGAAGTATAAAAGGGTCCTTAATATACTGGCAGAGACAGCCCTAAAGCAAGATGAAGGGATAAGAACCTGAGTGTCTAATAAGCATTCAACCAATAGGTATGGCTATATATTATACACACATAACACACAACACTCATATACTCATATTTATACACACAAACACATGCAAATACACCTCAGGATTTTATCACATATCACTATGATTTTATCACATATTCATTCATACAATGTTCAAGATCTTTTCAATTTCACAAAAAATTGAATGATATGCTTCTCTGAATTTGGCTAGATTGGCCCTTTAAGCATAGGTACATAATCTATGACCAGATTAGATATGCAAGAATCACTACAACAAGTCATGTCCACAATCCACCTAGTCCATTGTATTTTGGCACTAAACTCTGAAAGATCATAGGAGGAAAACTCTGTCGAGTTGTCTTTGATGATAATTTTTTAAACTGTCACCCTCACTTCTTGGAGTATTCATTTACTGCTGTTATTCATAAATGTAGCAACAAAGAGCTCCTCGAATTTGGAGTAAAAGACACTGAATTCAATTCCAGGGCCATCTCAGCTTACCTATGTGACCTCAAGGACCTTATTTTCTTAATCAGCAAAAGAAGTTTGATTAGATCATTGTTTCTTAAATTTCCCCACAGTAATAAAACCTTTAAGTTTAAACAAAACTTGGACCAAAGATTGATAGCAAAAATCTTCTAAAATGATTCATCTAGGGGCGGCCAGGTGGTGCAGTGGATAGAATATTGGCCCTGGAGTCAGGGGAATCCAAGTTCAAATCTGGCCTCAGACACTTAATAATTACCTAGCTGTGTGGCCTTGGGCAAGCCACTTAACCCCATTTGCCTTCCAAAAACCTAAAATAAATTAAAATAAAATTATTCATCTGAACACTTCTTATATACAATGTAACATTACTTAAAAAAAAGGAAAATCTTCAGGTATTCAAGGGTTCTTTGCAGTACTTTTTTGAAAAACACTGGTCTAGATGACCTATATACCTCCCCAATTTCCTCTAGCTTGAGAATTATGGATCACTAATAGTGAATTACTAATGACCATTAGATATATTAGTACCTACTGCATCAAGTAACTTAAAAAATTTGTCACAAGTTTACTTTGATAAACAGAATACTGTCCTGTTCACTAAATGTTTCATTAAGTCAGGAAGACCTGGGTTCAAATTCACCTTCAGGGACTTACTAGTTGTGCGACTGTGGGCAGTCATTCCATTTCTGTCTCATTTTTCTCATCTGTAAAATGGGGGATAACAGCACTTCCCTCCCAGTGTGATTGTGAGTATCTGATGAGATGCCAGGACCTGGCTAAATGATATACAAATGTTAACTATTATTATTATCGTGAGTAAAGGCTTCATCATAATGCAAGTGAATGAAAACATATGAGTGTTTCTCCCTTCAAATAAGCCCCTTGTGTGGAAGAAAAGTTGAGGTGAAAGGGGACCTAACACAAGCAAAAGGTCCAAGTATGATTCCAAGATTTACCAGCTCAGTGACCTGACTTTAGAGTCTGTTTCCTCATGTTAAATGATGTCAATATCTGTGGTTATCTGACTAAATGGATGACTATGTGGAAAGAACTTTGTTCACCCTAAAGGACTATAAACACATGAGCTATTAATATTGTTCTAAAATGCATCCCTTGCTTAAAGCACTAAAGGCGTCCTTGTTGGGAATGCACTTCAGAATTCATAGCTAGTCATACTGTTTCTGGGTACAGCTGATTTTTAGGAGCTACCCAAAGGAACCAGGAGTTTAAGTCCTAGAAATCAAATAAGAGGAAAAATCATAGGACTTCATTGGTGGTCTATTTAGGAAGGATTAAGGACTATTTGGCATTAACTGAAAACTTTATTACTGCTTAAAAATTAAAAATAGATCAGCAAAAGAGAAATAAGGAAGAATCAGAAACAAGTGAACTCAAAACGCTTTAATAAATCTGAGAACCTAAAATGCTTAGGATAGAATTCTCTATCTGATAAAAACTGTTGGGGAAAAGTGGAAAACAACTTGACAGCAGTCAAGTTTAGAGCAACATCTTATACCATATTCCCAAGTAAACTCAAAATACATAATCTAAGTATGAAAGGCAATACTATGAAAATAATTAAAGGATAACAAGAAGTATTTTTCATAGTCTGATCTAGGAAAGAATTCTTTTTTAAAATCTTATTTGTCTTTTTTTAATTTAAATTTATTTAGTTATTATGCCAACTATATGCAAAGATAGTTTTCAACATTAATTTTTGGTTAAGATTTTGGGTTCCACATTTGGGTTCCACATTCTTCCTCTTTTTCCTACCCACTTCCTTTGACATCGAGTAATCTGAAATAGGTTATACATGTATAAATAACTATGTTATACATATTTTCAGGTTAGTCATATTGTGAAAGATGAATCGGAACAAAAGGAGCAAAAATTCTTAATCACGGGAGAAAAGTAATCATACAAGATAAATTAGATAATTTTGATTAAGCAAAATGAAAAGCATTTGCATGAAGTCTTTGAATCAAATCTCTCAAAGGAGGCTTGGCTATTCATAATATATAAGAAATTAACAACAACAAAAAATAAGATCAAGAAACATTCCCCAATAGATAAGTGGTTGAAATACAAACAAATCACTGTTGAAGAATTGGAAAAAATATTAATAGGTATATGAAAGACTGCTTCAAATCACTAATCATAAGAGAAATTCCAATCCAAATAAGATATCATTTCACATCCATCAAACTAGAAAATATGCTGAAAGATGGAAATATTCAATGCTAGAAAGGCAGTCAATGAGCAAATATCTACAGTAGCTTCTATAGGTACAGGAGATATTAGTAAAAAGTATGAAGCAGTAACTACTCTGGAGTTTTTGATTTAAAGAGAAGCTAAGCAGCACATTTGAAATATGTGCATCTTAAGCATAAAATTAATAAATACACATATAACATATAAATATCTGTATGTAAAGCAGTTAAATATAAGGTAGTTGAGGGAGGAGGCTCTAGCAGTTGAAGAAATCAGGAAAGGCTTCTTCCAGAACATGGGACCTGAGTTGTATCTTAAACACCAGTGAGGGAGCTTGATAAGAAGAGTGCTGAATTTAGAGCAAGAAAGAACTAAGTCTGAATTCCTCCTCAGACACTAGCTCTATGACAACATTCAAGTCACTACACCTCTCTGAGCCTTCAGATTTCTTTTCTGTAAAATGGGATGGCAGTACCTATCACACAGGATTGTTATGGATATCAAGTAAGAAGATATAGAAAGCAGTTTGCAAACTTTGAAGTGATCTATAAATGTTAGTGATTATTGAATAAAGGAAGAGAAGAGTCTATGAGTAGGAGGGACAAAGGGAATGCAATCCAGGCAAAAGGGAACCCAAGGGCAATGGCACAGAATCAGTTGAGGGGTGTGCTGGTTGTGAGCAACAGGACAATTTGGCCAAATCACAAGGCTCAAGATGGGGAGTAATGGTCAATGAGGTTGGAAGGCTGGATGGTGACCAATTTGCAATTTAAGGTTTTAATAGCTCAATAATGAAGTCAATATTTTATCCAGAAGGCAATAAGAAGCCAATGGAGTTAGTTGTGTAGTAGAGTCACATGGTCAGATCAGCAATTGAAGAAAATTACTTTGACAGTAGCAGTATGTAGAATGGAATGGAGTGTGGAGAAATAAGAAGTAGAAAGACCAATTTGGAGGCTGTCACAATAATATTTTGAGAGGTAATGAAGGTCTGAACAAAGAATGTAAAGGTAGCTGTGACAGTAGAGAAAAGGAGTCAGGTGAGAGGAAGGTAGTGAAGGTACAAAAGGCAAAATTGGGCAAGTGACTGGATATATGAAGCAATAAGGAACACAGAACTGAGGAAAATATTGTGATTAAAAATCTATGATATTAGAAGGATGGTGATGCCTTTATAAAAACTAGGAAATTTTTAGAAAAGAAATGAAGATGATGAGTTCAATTTTGGACATGGAGAACTTGAGATGACTCTGGGATATCCAATTTGAGTTGCCTAACAATTAATTGGTGATAGCGACTGGAAGTAGTAATGTAGATCTGGGAATCATCTGTATTGAGATTGTAGTAAAACCCATGGGATCTGGTAAGGTTACTAAGAGAATAGAGGAAGATGAGTATAGTACAAAGACAGAAACTTGGGGAACAATCACATTTGGGAGAGCATGATATATAGATGATCACTCAGTGAAGGAGACTGGGGAGTAATCTGACAGGCAAGAGAACCAGAAAGAGAGTAGTATGATGAAAACCCATACAGGAGAGGGTGATCAACAGTACCAAATAAAGCAGAGAGTCTGAGAAGAATTAGGACTGAGAAAAGATCACCACATTTGGCAATTAGGAGATCATAGGTAACTCTGTAAACAGTTATTTTTTTTTAAAAAACCTTTTATTTTGAATTTAGTAATTTTCCCCCTAAAATTGCTTCCTTCCCCCCCCCCCCACAGAAGGTAGTCTGATAGTCTTTACATTGTTTCCATGGTATACACTGATCTAAGTTGAATGTGATGAGAGAGAAATCATATCCTTAAGGAAGAAATATAAAGTATAAGAGATAGCAAAGTTACATAATAATGGAGTTTCTTTTTAATTAAAGGTAATAGTCTTTGGTCCTTGTTCAAATTCCACAATTCTTTCTCTGGATACAGATGGTATTCTCCACCGTGCATACCCCAAAATTGTGCCTGACTGTTGCGCTGATGGAATGAGCAAGTCCATCAAGGTTGATCATCACCCCCATGTTGCTGTTAGGGTATACAATGTTCTGGTTCTGCTCATCTCACTCAGCATCAGTTCATGTAAATCCTTCCAGGCTTCCTTGAATTCCCATCCCTCCTAGTTTCCAATAGAACAATAGTGTTCCATGACACACATAGACCACAGTTTGCTAAGCCATTCCCCAATTGAAGAACATTCACTTAATTTCCAATTCTTTGGCACCACAAACAGAGCTGCTATGAATATTTTTGTACAAGTTGATATTTTTACCCCTTTTCATAAGCTCTTTGGGGTATAGACCCAGTAGTGGTATTGCTGGATCAAAGGGTATGCACATTTTTGTTGCCCTTTGGGTGTAATTCCAAATTGCTCTCCAGAAAGGTTGGATGAGTTCACAGCTCCACCAACAATGTATTAGTGTCCCAAATTTCCCACATCCCTTCCAACATTGATCACTGTTCTTTCTGGTCATATTGGCCAGTCTGAGAGGTGTGAGGTGGGTACCTCAGAGATGCTTTAATTTGCATTTCTCTAATAATTAGTGATTTAGAGCAATTTTTCATCTGACTATGGATTGCTTTGATTTCCTCATCTGTAAACTGCCTTTGTATATCCTTTGACCATCTGTTAATTGGGGAATGGCTTGTCTTTTTAAAAATTTGACTCAGTTCTCTGTATATTTTAGAAATGAGTCCCTTGTCAGAAATTCTAATTGCAAAAATTGTTTCCCAATTTACGACATTTCTTTTGATCTTGGTTATAGTGATTTTGTCTGTGTAAAAGCTTTTTAATTTAATGTAGTCAAAATTGTCTAGTTTATTTTAATGATGTTCTCCATCTCTTCCTTGGTCATAAACTGCATCCCTTTCCATAGATCTGACAGGTAAACTATTCTTTGATCTCTTAGTCTGCTTATAATATTATTTTTTATGTCTAAATTCTATATCCATTTTGATATTATCTTGGTATAGGGTGTGAGGTATTGGTCTGATCCAAGGAAAACAGCTATGTCTATTGAATGAAGAAGACCAGAAAGCAGATTATAAAGGGTTGAGAAAAGTTAGAAGGGTGAGTCAAGAGGAAATTGGAAATGGTAGGTATAAAAGATGAAGACAGAAGAGTGAAGAGGGGATAAATAAAGAAACAATCAATTGAGGATAGAAGGGCATTTAAAAGGGTTGGCCTACAGTCAGAGACTAGAAGAAAAGATGAAAGTGTGAAATGATGTCAAGGAGTTTTAAGTTGAAAAAAAATCACAATAAATGACAAGCTAAGAGATTATCCAAAGCATGAAGACTTTCCTTATCCCTCCAACTACTACTATCTTCCCTTGTAAATTAGCTTGTATATGAATACACTGTATTATATTTATATTTAAATTTTATATTTATTTTGCATATTCCACATATATATTTATTGTCTCCCTCACAAGAATGTAGGCTCACTGCAAGCAGGAAGTATATCCCTAAGCTCTATGGTATAGTGTCTGACACTTGCTAGGTGTGTGTCGATAGCTAATTGAAGCAACAATTTTTTTTAAGATAGCAAAGAAATAGAAATAAAATAGATGCCAACTTCCTGGCTACATGAATGGTTATATGTGGTACATGAATCTAATATTGCACCATACAAAATGATGCATACATATGAAGAATATAGAGAAGCATAGAAAGACTCATACAAACTGATAGAGAATAAAATGAGGAAAATCAGGAAAATAAAATACAACAATATAAATAGAAAGACTAAAATCTAAAATTGAACTCAAAGTAACAATTATTAAACTTGGTCCTTTGAGAGTTTAAAAAAGTAGGCATGTTCCTGCCTTCTGTGTAGGTGGTAATAGACCATGGTTATGAAATCTTGCATTATGGTCTGACACAACTGATGTGTTAATTTTCTCTTTATTCTGACAAAAAATGCCATGTTGATGGTGTTTTGAAATGTTTTGAAATGAATGTGGTAAAAAACAAAAGATAATAAAGATAATAATAAAGATTTAATATAACTAAAAGAAATCAATTTTATAATATAGCTCAAAAACTGCTGAAACAGGTATTTTCCAACATTGGCTTGTTCAGAGCCTGCTAAAGTTACCATTTTGAAAGATAATACTCATTTTGAAGTCTATTTAGAAAAACTTATTTTTATCCTTTAATCTAGAGAAAGCGTCTTCCAGCCAAGATGGCGGAGAGAAGACAGGCACAGTTCTAAAGTCTGATCTCTTCCCCATTTACCACATGAAACAAACCTCTTAAAAGAAATACGATCCATAAAACCCAGAAAGAAAAGCCAGGAGAAAGAACATCTACCTCAGGATTTGTCTTCCGCAGCAGCCTTGGACGAATCCAGGCGGGTGAGTCTGGGCTCAGGGAGAGGATCAGCCCTGGATCAGCCAGATTAACAGCTGAATTGGAACCAGGAGTCTGAGGGCCCGAGAGCCAGACCTGCTGGATCAGCAGTGGGGCTGGAGGAAAAGGGCTTGGGTCCGCAGGGAAGCAGAGGAGCTGGTGTTGGTGCTGTACCCCTGGAGCTCAGGGGCCAGGCTGGGGGAAGTGTTCTGATGCAGGAGAGCTGCAGACACCATCCCTAGGCTCCTCGGGTCTGAGAAACTCTGAGTCCATGCCTCCATTGCACAGAGGCCTCTCCTCAAACAAAGGCAAACTACTTCTGCCTCAGGCCCAGGTGTGTGAGCAGAACCAGCCCAGCTGAAGAATCACCTCAAGCCAGGGTAAAGCCCACCATTGACTGAAGGCAAAAGAATTCAATAGCCCCAATTCCTTCCCTCAAGCAAAGGGAGAAGGCCTCCCAACCATGGTCACAGACACCCCAGAGAGGGCAACCAGCACCTCCTACTGGCCAGCCAGAGAAACTGCACTCAATAAAGCCCTTAGCGATCCCAAGCTCAGGTGAACCAGCCCCACCCCCAACTCAAGGTCTTAGCATAATGAAGAAGGGTCAGCGGAAAGGGGGATCCATAGAAAAATTCCTGGAAAGGAAAGACCCCAACTCAGAGAGACCTGGAACCTCAGAGGAGAATACAATCTGGTCTCCAGCACAGAAAGACTTCTTTGAAGAAATAAGGAAGGAGCTTAAAAATTTGGGAGAGGCAATTAATACCTTGCAACAAGAAAACAAAACCTTAGAAAGTACAATTGGACAAACACAAAAGGAAAATAAATCTCTCAGATCATCAATTGGACAATTACAAAATCAGAATAATTCTCTCAAAACCTCAATTGGTCAAATGGAAAGCTCTTTCAAAAGTAGAATTGCCCAATTGGAAAAGGAGTTGCAAAAGGTTAATGAAGAAACCCCCCCCAAAAAATAATGGAGTCTACAGAAACTAATGACTCCATGAGACAGCAAGAGTCAGTTAAACAAAATCAAAAAATAGAAAACATAGAAGCATATGTAAAATACCTCATCAACAAAACCACTGACCTTGAGAATAGATCGAGGAGGGGCAACCTGAAAATTATAGGACTTCCTGAAAACATTGAAGAGAAAAAAAAAGCCTGGACTTAATATTACAGGATCTAGTGATGGAAAACTGGCCTGATATCATGGAATCGGAGGGCAAAGTAGTTAATGAAAGAGTACATCAATCCCCACCAGAAAAAGATCCTAAAATGAAAACACCAAGGAATGTTGCGGCCAAACTGCAGAACTATCAGATAAAAGAGAAATCCTGCAAGCAGCCAGAAAGAAACAATTTAAATATCAAGGAGCCACAGTAAAGATCACGCAGGACATGGCTGAATCAATGTTAAGGGATCAAAGGGCCTGGAACGAGATATTTCGAAGAGCACGGGAGCTTGGAATGCAGCCAAGAATCTACTTTCCTGCAAAGATGAGCCTTCTCTTCCAGGGAAAAAGATGGACATTTAACGAAATGGAAGAATTTCAAAAATTTCTGATGAAAAGACCAGAGCTAAACAGAAAATTTGAACATCAAATAGGAGGTTCAAGAGACACATGAAAAGGTAAAAAAAAGGGGGGGGCACTAAAAGGGAAAAAATGCAATCCAGTAAGATGAAACTGGCTATATCCCAGCATGGGGGTTAAAAAAAAGATTCTCATAAACCTTGAGAAATGTAACTCTAACAGAGAGAATACACCTAGCCAGAAATGATGGACATTCATGACCTATCCATGAGACTACTATCTAATGGGATGTAACTGGCTTTAACCCCATTTGGAAGAAAGACTCTAATAACTCTCAGGAATTTGGACTTGATTCGATACAATATACAGAACTAGAAGGGACAGACACTTAGAATTTTCTATGACTTAGATAGAAAGATCTAAAAAAAAAAACCACTACCACCCTAAAAAGGGGGACAGGAAAGAGACGGGAGGAGGGAGGGGATTGAATGGGGTAAATCGCATTACACTAAGAGGTACAAAAAACCTATGGTAACAGAGAGGAAGAAGGGAGCAGAGGAGAAACACCTGTATCTTTTCATCAGACTTGGCTTAAAGTCAACCTACACATACTCAGTTAACTTATAAAACATCTAACCTTTCAAGTATTAAAAGGGGAAAAGGGGAGGGGGGGGACAGAAAAAGGGAAGGGGAGTGGGGGAAATAACAAAAGGAAAGGAAGGGAGAAGGGAAAAAGGGAAAAGGGAAAGAAAGGGGAAAGGTGTGATATAGGAGGGCAAACACACTGAAGGGGGTGGTTTTCAGAAACAAAAGACTGGGGAATATGGATCAAAGCAGGGAAAGGGTGAAAAATACAAACAGAGGGAAGATAGCACAGAGGGCAATAAAGAATTAGTAACCATAACCTTGAATGTGAATGGGATGAACTCTCCCTTAAAACGTAAGCAAATAGCAGAGTGGATTAAAAACCAGAATCCTACAATATGCTGCTTACAAGAAACTCATTTAAAGCAGACAGATACATATAGAGTAAAGGTAAAAGGGTGGAGCAAAATAGATTTTGCTTCAGCTGAAATAAAAAATGCAGGGGTAGCAATCCTTATCTCAGACAAAGCAGCTGCAAAAATAGATAGTGTTAAAAGAGATAAGGAAGGAAACTTTATCCTCCTAAAAGGTACCATAGACAATAAAGCCATTTCAATATTGAATATATATGCAGCCAGTGGGACAGCACCCAAATTCTTAGAGAGAAGCCGAAAGAACTACAGGAAGACATAGACAGCAAAACTCTACTAGTGGGAAACCTCAACCTTCCGCTATCAGATCTAGATAAATCAAATCATAAAACAAACAAGAAAGAAATTAGGGAGGTAAATATATTGTAAGAAAAATTAGATATGGTAGACTTATGGAGGAAACTGAATGGGGATAGAAAGGAATATACCTTTTTCTCTGCAGTACATGGAACCTATACAAAAATTGACCATGTACTAGGATATAAAAACCTAATGATCAACTGCAGAAAGGCAGAAATAGTGAATACATCTTTCTCAGATCACAATGCAATAAAAGTCATATGCAATACTGGGCCAAAGAGATATAGACCCAGAGCAAATTGGAAACTGAATAACCTCATTTTAAAAAATGAGTGGACCAAAAAACACATTATAGAAAGAATTAACCATTTTATCCTAGATAATGATAATAATGAAACTACATACCAAAACCTATGGGATTCATTCAAAGCAACTCTCAGGGAATATATTATAGCTCTAAATGCTTATATGAATAAATTGGAGAAAGAGGAAATCAATGAACTAAACATGCAACTAAAAAAATTAGAGAAAGAACAAATCAAAAATCCACAATTAAGTACCAAATTAGAAATTCTAAAAATTAAAGGAGAAATTAATAAAATTGAAAGCAAAAAAAACTATTGAATTAATAAATAAAACCAAAAGTTGGTATTATGAAAAAAACCAATAAAATTGATAAACCTCTGGTCAATTTGATTAAAAAAAAGAAAGAAAAAACCAAATTGCTATTATCATAAATGAAAAAGGTGAACTCACCAGCAATGAGGAGGAAATTAAAGTAATAATTCGAAATTATTTTGCCCAACTCCACGCCAATAAATTTGATAATCTAAGTGAAATGGATGAATATTTACAAAAATATAAGTTGCCCAGGTTAAATGAAAAAGAGATTAAATACCTAAACAGCCCTATCTCAGAAAAAGAAATTCAACAAGCCATTATTGAACTCCCTAAAAAAAAATCTCCAGGGCCTGATGGATTCACAAGTGAATTCTACCAAACATTTAAGGAACAATTGGTTCCAATCCTATATAAACTCTTTGGAAAAATAGGGAAAGATGGAACTCTGCCTAACTCATTCTATGAAACCAATATTGTACTGTTACCTAAACCAGGAAGAGTTAAAACAGAGAAAGAAAATTATAGAATTATCTCCTTGATGAATATAGATGCAAAAATCCTAAATAAAATCCTAGCAAAAAGATTACAACAAGTCATCACTAGGATAATACATTGCAGAGTTGGTTCAATATTAGGAAAACTGTTAGTATATTCAATTATATCAACAACAAACCTATCAGAAATCATATGATCATATCAATAGATGCTGGAAAAAGCTTCTGACAAAATACAGCATCCATTTCTATTAAAAACACTACAGAGTGTAGGAATAAATGGACTGTTCCTTAAAATAATTAGCAGTATCTATCTGAAACCATCAACAAGCATTATATTCAATGGGGAGAGGCTAGAGGCATTCCCAATAAGATCAGGGGTGAAACAAGGGTGCCCATTATCACCACTACTATTCAATATTGTATTAGAAATGTTAGCAGCTGCAATTAGAGAAGAATAAGAAATTAAAGGAATTAGAATTGGAAAGGAAGAGACAAAACTCTCACTCTTTGCAGATGACATGATGGTCTACCTAGAGAATCCCAAGAAATCATCTAAAAAACTACTGGAAACAATTAGCAATTTTAGCAAAGTTGCAGGTTATAAAATAAACCCTCATAAATCTTCAACTTTTCTATATATGTCTAGCAAGAAACAGCAGGAAGAACTAGAAAGAGAAATCCCATTCAAAGTCACCTCAGACAATATAAAATATTTGGGAGTCTATTTGCCAAGACAGACTCACAATCTTTTTGAAAACAATTATAAAACACTACTCATACAAATTAAATTAGATTTAAATAACTGGGCAAATATCAACTGCTCATGGATAGGTAGAGCTAATATAATGAAAATGACAATTCTACCAAAACTAAACTATCTGTTTAGTGCCCTACCAATCAAAATTCCAAAAAATTACTTTAACGAGTTAAAAAAAATGTAAGGAAATTCATACAGAGAAATAAAAATTCAAGAATTGCCAGGAGCTTAATGAAAAAAAGTGCAAAAGAAGGTGGCTTAGCCCTACCCGATCCAAAATTATATTATAAATCATCATTCATCAAAACTGTTTGGTATTGGCTAAGAAATAGATTGGTGGACCAGTGGAATAGACTAGGGGTAAAAGCAGGAGATGATTATAGTAATCTGCTGTTTGATAAACCCAAAGCATCTGGCCATTGGGATAAAAACTCCCTCTTTGATAAAAATTGCTGGGAAAATTGGAAGTTAGTATGGAAGAAACTTAGATTAGACCAACACCTTACACCCTTTACCAAGATAAGATCCAAATGGTTACAGGACATAGACATAAAACAATACTATAAGCAAATTAGAAGATCAAGGACTAGTCTACCTGTCAGATCTATGGAAAGGGGAACAGTTTATGACTAAGGAAGAGTTAGAGAACATCACCAAAAACCAACTAGATGACTTCAATTACATTAAATTAAAAAGTTTTTGCACAGATAAAACCAATGTAACCAAGATCAAAAGAAATGTAGTTAATTGGGAAACAATCTTTACAACTAATGATTCTGACAAAGGACTCATTTCTAAAATATACAGAAAACTGAGTCATATTTTTAAAACAAAAAGCCATTCCCCAATTGACAAATGGTCAAAGGATATGCAAAGGCAATTTACAGATGAGGAGATCAAAGTAATCTATAGCTATATGAAAAATGCTCTAAATCATTATTAGAGAAATGCAAATTAAAGCTTCTTTGAGGTACCACCTCACACCTCTCAGATTGGCCAGTATGACCAGGAAGGATAACGATAATTGTTGGAAGGGATGTGGGAAATCTGGGACACTATTACACTGTTGTTGGAGCTGTGAACTCATCCAACCCTTCTGCAGAGTTATTTGGAACTATGCCCAAAGGGCAACAAAAATATGCATACCCTTTGACCCAGCAATACCACTACTGGGTCTATACCCTGAAGCGATGATGAAAAAGGGTAAAAACATTACTTGTACAAAAATATTTATAGCAGCCCTGTTTGTGGTGGCAAAGAATTGGAAATCCAGTAAAGGTCCTTCAATTGGGGAATGGCTTAGCAAACTGTGGTATATGTATGCCATGG
Source organism: Macrotis lagotis (assembly GCF_037893015.1). Taxonomy (NCBI): domain Eukaryota; kingdom Metazoa; phylum Chordata; class Mammalia; order Peramelemorphia; family Peramelidae; genus Macrotis; species Macrotis lagotis. Next base: position 135,976,894 of record NC_133665.1, read on the forward strand.
AACACTACTGTTCTATTAGAAACCAAGGAGGGATGGGATTTCAGGGAAACCTGGAGGGATTTGCATGAACTGATGCTGAGTGAGATGAGCAGAACCAGAAAAACACTGTACACCCTAACAGAAACATGGGAGTGATGTTCAACCTTGAAGGACTTGCTCATTCTATCAGTGCAACAATCAGGAACAATTTTGTGCTGTCTGGAAAGGAGAGTACCATCTGTATCCAGATAAGGAGCTGTGGAGTTTGAAAAAAGTGCAAGGACTATTCCCTTTAATTTAGAAAAAAACAGATAGCTTATTGTCTGATCTTGTCACCTCTTAGACTTCTCTTTAAAGATATGATTTCTCTCTCATCACACCCAATTTGGATCAAGGTACAACATGGAAACAAAGTAAAGACTGACAGAGTGTTTTCTGTTGGCGGGGGGAGGGAAGCAAGATTGGGGGAAAATGTAAAACTCAAATAATATCTTTAATAAAAATAAATTTAAATTAAAAAAATCTACAGAAAGCTTTCACATGGAAGGCTTTTTTGTAGATTTAATCTCTCTAATTAGATCATAAGCTGTGTATGGGCAAGGAATGACAACATACAACATTTCATCTCTTTTTTTTTAACTGCTACATCAGTGAGAACAACAAACTTACTAGCTACTCAACAAATTTTTAGTCATCAACCAATCTAGCTAGGCTGTGTGGAACTCTTCAGAAAATTGTTCTCCTCCTCTCCCTTTTCTCTTATCCCATTTCAGTCATTCTAAATCCTACAATTTGGATTAGAGACTGTATTGGAGACATAACCTTGAATTTCACCAAATTTCATTACCAAGAGATCATAAGATTTAGAATTAAAAGAATGTTAAAAATCAGAACAGCAGGGTAATCAGGAGTGATGGTTTATCCAACAGAGATCAAATTTTAGCACTTTATGCTAATACTTCTATATTAAATAGGTCATACATTTCTCTGGGTCTTAGTTTGCTCATCTGTAAAACAGGGGACTAAATTAAATCACTAAGCTCTTTCTAGCTTTATATCTATGATCCCTTTCACCAGTACAAATATCCAAGAGTTGAAAACTTTTATGCCTAAATATGACAGAAGGGTTAGCACACTGAATTTGAAGTTAAGAAGACATGGTTTGAAATTCACTTCAAGTACCTACTAGCTGAGGAACTCACTTAATCTTTCTGAACTTCAGTTTTTTCAACTGCAAAAATAGGCAACAGAACAGCAGTTACCTAACAGGTTGTCAGGATCAAATGAGATAGTTTATATAAGCAAATAAAAAGTCCTTTGCACATGTTAAAAAGTACTCTAAACTCTAGCTTTTCTTTTCTTATTAATATTTTATTTGTTTTCCAATTATATACAATAGTAGTTTTTTGCAAGGTTTTGAATTATACAATTTTCCCTCCACCCTCCCTTCCCTCCCCACAATCCCCACACAGAAGGTAGTCTGATAATTTTTGTTGTTTCCACGCTTCCATTGATCGAAATTGAATGTGTTGAGAGAGAAATCATATCCATAAGGAGAAAATAAAATATTAGAGATAGCAAAATTATGTAGCACATAAGACATGTTTCTTTAAAAAAAATGAAGGTAAAAGATTTTGGTCTTCATTTAAATTCTACAATTCTTTCTCTGGATACAGATGGTATTCTTCCTTGCAGGTACTCTAAAATTGTCTGATTTTTACATTAATGGAATAAGCAAGTCCACTAAGGTTGATCGTCACCCCCATGTTGCTGTTAAGGTGTACAATGTTCTTCTGGTTCTGCTCATCTCAGTCAACATCAGTTCATGAAAATCCCTCCAGGCTTCTCTGAAATTCCATCCCTCCTGGTTTCTAATAGAATAGTGTTCCATAACATACATATACGGCAATTTGTCCAGCCATTTCCCAGTTGATTCCTCACTGATGGAAATTCACTTGATTTCCAGTTCTTTGCTACAACAAACAGGGCTGCTAATGAATATTTTTGTACAAGTGTTGTTTTTACCCTTTTTCATCATCTCTTCAGGGTATAGACCCAGTAGTGGAATGGCTGGATCAAAGGGGATACACATTTTTATTGCCCTTTAGGCATAATTCTAGATTGCTCTCTAGAAAGGTTGGATGAGTTCACAGCTCTACTAACAATGTATTAGTATCCCAGATTTCCCACATCCCTTCCAACATGGAACACTGTCCTTTCTGGTCATATTGACCAGTCTGATAGTATGAGATGGTTACCTCAGAGCTGCTTTAATTTGCATTTCTCTGATCAGTAATGATTTAGAGCAATTTTTCATAGGACTATGGATAGCTTTGATTTCCTCATCTGTAAATTACCTTTGCATAACCTTTGACCACTTGTCAATTGTAGAATGGCTCATTTTTTTTTTTATAAATTTGACTCAATTTTCTGTGTCTTTTATCAAAAATACTAGTTGTAAAAATTGTTTCCCAATTTACTACATTTCTTTTGATCTTGGTTACAGTGGTTTTATTTGTGCAAAAGCTTTTTAATTTACTGTAATCAAAACTATCTAATTAGTTAGTTGTTGTTCTTTGGTTAAGCAGAGGGATTAAGTGACTTGCCCACAGACACACAGCTAGGTAATTTTTAAGTGTCTGAAACTGTATTTGAACTCAGGTCCTCCTGACTTCAGAGTCGATGCTCTATCCACTGCACCACCTAGCTTCTCTATCTAATTTCTTTTAAATGATGCTCTCCATCTCTTCCTTGGTCATAAACTACTTCCCTTTCCTTAGATCTGATAGGTAAACTATTCCTTGATGTCCTAGTTTGCTTATAATATTGTCTTTTATGTCTAAATCTAGTACCCATTTTGATCTTATCTTGGTATAGGGTGTGAGGTGTTGGTCTAATCCAAATTTCTGCCAGACTAACTTCCAATTTTCCCAACAGATTTTATTGAAGAGAGAATTCTTATCCCAGAAACTAGACTCTTTGGGTTTATCAAACAGCAGATTACTATATCATTTCCTGCTGTCTCTTTTATACCTAGTCTATTTCTTAACCATTACCAGTTTTTTTGTTTTGTTTTGTTTTTATGTTTTTTGCAAGGCAAATGGGATTAAGTGGCTTGCCCAAGGCCACACAGCTAGGTAATTATTAAGTGTCTGAAGCCATTTTTGAACTCAGTTACTCCTGACTCCAGGGCCGGTGCTCTATCCACTGTGACACCTAGCCTCCCCTCCATTACCAATTTTGATGACTGATGCTTTATAATATAATGTTAGATCCAGTAAGGCTAAATCACCTTCTTTTGCACTTTTTTTTCCAGTAAATCCCTGAATATTCTTGACTTTTGTTTCTCCATATGAATTTAGTTACAATTTTTTCTAGTTCATTAAAGTAATTTTTTGTAAGTTTAATTGGTAAAGGTACCAAATAAGTAGCTTACTTTAGGTAGAATTGTCATTTTTATTATATTAACTCAGTCTATCCATGAGCAGTTGATCTTTGCCCAGTTATTTAAATGTGATTTTGTGTGAAAAGTGTTTTATAGTTGTTTTCAAAGAGTTTCTGATTCTGCCTTGGCAGGTAGACTCCCAAGTACTTTATATTGTCTAAAGTCACTTTAAATGAAATTTCTTTTTTCTAGCTCTTGCTACTGTTTCTTGCTAGTAATATACAGAAATGCTGAGGATTTGTGTGGGTTCATTTTATATCCTATAACTTTGCTAAAAGTTGTTAATTGTTTCTAGTAGTTTTTTTAAGATGATTTTTCAGGATTCTCTAGGTACACCATCATGTCAAAGAGTGACAGTTTTGTTTCTTCCTTCGATATTTTTTTTCTTCTCTTATTCCAGAAACTAACATTTCTAATACATTATTGAATAGTAGTGGTGATAATGGGCATCCTTGTTTCACCCTTGATCTTATTGGGAATGCCTCTAGCTTATCCCCATTGCATATAATATTTGTTGATGGTTTCAGATAGATACTGGTTATCATTCTAAGGAACAATCCATTTATTCCTACACTCTCTAGTGTTTTAAGTAGGAATGGGTGCTGTATTTTGTCAAAAGGCTTTTTCAGCATTTACTGATATGATCATATGATTTCTTATAGGTTTCAATTGATTGTCAGTTATACTGTTTTCCTAATATTGAACCAACCCTGCAATCTTGCTTGATCATTGTGTATTATCCTAGTGATAACTTGCTGTAATCACCTTGCTAAGATTTTATTTAAGATTTTTGCATCCATATTCATTAGAGAAATTGGTCTATAATTTTCTTTCTCTGTTTTGACTTTTCCTGGTTCAGGTATCAGCACCATAATGGTGTCAGATTAGGCAGAGTTCCATCTTTACCTATGTTTCCAAAGAGTTTAAATAGAATGAGAACCAATTGTTCCTTAAATGTTTGATAGAATTCATTTTGAATCCATCTGGTCCTGGAGATTTTTTCTTAGGGAGTTCAATGATAGGTTGTTGAATTTCTTTTTCTGAGATAGGGTTATTTAGGTATTTAATTTCCTCTTCAACTTATATTTTTGTAAATATTCATCCATTTCACTTAGATTATCAATTTATTGGCATATAGTTGCGCAAAATAATTACAAATTATTATTTTAATTTCCTCATTGGTGGAGAGTTCACCTTTTTCATTTATGATACTAGTAATTTGGTTTTCTTCTTTATCAATTTTATTGGTTTTTTCATAAAACAAACCCTTGGTTTTATTTATTAGTTCAACAGTTTTCTTGCTTTTGATTATTTTATTAATTTCTTCATTAATTTTTAGAATGTCTAATTTAGTAGTTAATTGGGGGTTGATTTGTTCTTTCTCTAATTTTTTTAGTTGCATGCTTTAGTTCATTGATTTCCTCTTTCTCTATTTTTTTCATATAAACAGTTAAAGATACAACATATCCCCTAATAACTGCCTTGCCTGTATCCTATGCGTTTTGGTATGTTGTCTCATTATTATCATTATCTAGAATGAAATCATTAATTCTATCTATAATTTGACCCACTCATTCTTTAAAATGAGGTTATTTAGTTTCCAATTAGTTTTTGGTCTGTCCCTCCATGGCCCATCATTGCACATAATTTTTACTGCATTATGATCTGAGAAAGAGGTATTCACTATATCTGCCTTTCTGCATTTGATTATAAGGTTTTTATGCATTTAATGCATGGTCAGTTTTTGTGTAAGTGCCATGTACTGAAGGAAAAAAAAGTATATTCCTTTCTATCCCCATTCAATTTTCTCCAAAGGTCTATCATGTCTAGGTTTTCCAACATTCTATTTACCTCCTTAACTTCCTTCTTGTTTATTTTATGGTTATATTTATCTAAATCTGAGAGAAGGAGGTTGAGCTCTCACACCAGTAGAATTTGGCTGGCTACAGAGTCTTCCTATAACTCATTCAGCCTCTCCTTTAATAATCTGGATGCTATACCACTTGGTACATACATATTTAGTATTGAAACTTCTTCATTGTCTATGGTACCTTTTAAGAGGATATAGTTTCCTTATCTTTTTTAATGAGATTTATTTTAGGAACTGCTTTGTCTGAGATAAGGATGCTAACCCTGCCTTTTTTTCTTCAACTGAAGCAAAATATATTCTGCTCCAACCTTTTACCTTTACTCTATATGTGGAACTCTGCTTCAAGTAAGTTTCTTGTAAGCAGCTATTGTAGGATTCTGGTTTTAATCCACTCTGCTATTCACTTACATTTTACAGGAGAGTCCATTCAATTCATATTCAAAGTTATAATAACTAACTCTTTATTGCCATCTATGCTATCTTCCCTCTGTTTAAATTTTCCCCCTTTTCACTTTATCCATATTCCCCAACATTTTACCTCTGAATATCACCTCCTTCGGTGTGTTTGCCCCCCATATACACACCCCCTATCTTACCCCTTCCCCTTTGCCCTCCTTCCTTCCTTCTGTTAGTTTCTCTTTTCCTCCTCCTTCTCCCCTTTTAATATTTGAAAGGTAGGCTAAATTTCTTAACTTAACTGACTGTTTGTATGTTAATCCTTCTTTGAGCCAAATCTGATGAGAGTAAGATTCAGGTGATTCTCACCACCTCCCTTCTTCCCCTCTACTACAATAGGTTCTTTGAAACTCTTCATGTACTGTGATTTACTCCATTCAACCTCCTCCATTCTCTTATTTCTTTACTTTTTTTAAGGAGATGTTTTTAAATCATTCTATCACAGTCACAGACAAGTCATGAGTATCCATTACTTCTGGATACGTATATTCTCTCTAATAGAGTTAACAATTTCAAAAGTTATGAGAATCTTTCTCCCAGGTGGGAATATAGCCAGTTTTACATTATTAGATAGCATTTTTTTCTTTTCCCTTTTTTACCTTTTCATGTATCTTTTGAGTCTCCAGTTTGAAGTCCAAATTTTCTATTTAGCTCTTGTCTTTTCATCACAAAAAGTTGCAAGTCTCCTATTTTATTAAATGTCCATCTTTTCCCCTGGAAGAGAAGGCTCAGTTTTGCAGGATAGTGAATTCTTGGCTGCATTCCAAGCCCCCTTGCTCTTTGGAATATCATATTCCAGATTCTTCAGTTCCTTAATGTTGATGTAGCCAGGTCCTGTGTAATCCTTACTGTGGCTCCTTGCTATCTAAATTGTTTCTTTCTGGCTGCTTGCAGGATTTTCTCTTTTATATGATAGTTCTGGAATTTGACCACAATATTACTTGTTGTTTTCATTTTGGCAACCCTGTCAGTAGGGCAACGATGTATTCTTTCAATAACTATCTTGAACTCTGGTTCCATGATAACAGGACAATTTTCCTTCAAAAGATCTTGAAATATTACGTCCAAGCTTTTTTTATCCTCAGTGTATTCAGGAAGCCTAATGATTCTTAAGTTGTCTCCCCCGAATTTGTTCTCTAGGTCAGTAGTTCTGCTGATGTTTTCTTCTATTTTTTCAATTTTTTTGGTTTTGACAGATTCTTGCTGTTTCATGAAGTCATAAGTTTCCACAGATTCCATTCTCTTTTTTACAGCAGAATTTACTTCATTTATCTTTTGCAACTCCTTTTCCATTTGCCCAGTTGTGATTTTGAGAGAATTATTTTTTTTTGCACTTGTCCAATTGTATTTTCCAAGGATTTTTTTCTTTTTGCAAAGTGTTAATTTTTTTCTTGCAAGGTGTTAATTTTCTTGTGGGTTTCTTTTCTCATTTTTTCCTAATTGTTTTTTAAACTCCTTCCTGAGCTTTTCTAAGAAGTCTTTCTAAGATGGAGACCAATTCATATTCTTTTAAGAAGTTCTAGCTCTTGTCTTTAAGGTAGTTTTCAATGGCTTCCCCTTTTGTCTGACTTTTCTTCATTTTCCTAGGATCTTGTGTTGGGGGAGGGGCTGGTTCACAGGCTTTGGGTTTCAAAAATCCTAGAGGCTTTGCTCATGGGGTTTAGTAACTCCAAGTGGGCCAGCCAGTAGGGGATGCTAGGTTTTCTCTGGAGTGTCTGTGACCTTGATTTGTGGCCCACTCCCTAGGTGGGCGGGGGGAGCAGCAGGGTCTGAATTATCCTTGAATAATGTGTGTTGGACCCTTAGGCTGTATAGTTAATCTCATTATTGGCTCAGTACTAAGAGAGATCTGCTGCCCACACCTGACCCTGAGGGAGGGGTGGGGGTGGGGGTTTCTTACTGTGTTTGTTCTGACAAGCATCTCTTTCTCCCATAGGGATGGGGGGGCACTAAACTGGAAAATATGGGACTCACAGCACTGGTCTTCCAGGCCAGCAGAGCTAACTGGATTGAAGTCTAGCCACTGTGCTGGAGTTCTCCAGTCTACTGTGCTGGAGTTCTCCTGTCTACTGTGCTGGAACTCTTCCTCCAAACTCACTGGAGCTCTCCTGACAGCTCACAAAGCCAAAGCTTCCAAGGCTGTTCTCAGATTAAATCTGGGTCTCACCCACCACCCCTGCACTGGCTTTATGCTCTCTGCCCCCAGTTCACCTATGTTCCCCTAAGACAGACCTTGTTGGTAGATGTTCTCCTTTGCTCTTTCTGGATTTTGTAGATCTGGATTCTGTTAAGAGGCTTGATTCATATTAGTTCTGAGGGAAAGCCAGGAGACCTTAGGACCTGTCTTCTCTCCACCAATTTGGCTGGAAGTATTCTTGCTATTTTGTATCTGAATCTGTAAGCATGGCACATAAGAGAGAATGATGAAAAGCACTCATCTTTTTTTGGGGGGCGTGGGGTTCACTAGTTACTTATAAACCAATGAAACCTAATGGTATATTAATTCCTACACCTGGAAAAGGCAAGATAACAGAAGCTTTTTCATAGGGGAAAGTTCAATGTTGAGGTTTTCGAACTACTTCAAACTTTAAAATTTGTGGTATTTAAGTGAGTGAACATGAATCCTATGTTAGACATGAATCCTGTGCTAGACATGCATTCAGTTGTTCGTTCATTCACCTGTTCAATATTTGTTTAGTATCTGCATGCTATGTGTCCCACCCAATACGAATATTATGAGGCATGCAAGAGAAATAGAACACTATCTGCATTCTGGAAACATGGTCAAATTGAGGAAATAAAACATAAATGGGCAAAAAAAAGAAATCAGAACAATTCATGAAAGCAAATGATTAAATGAAAGAACACTATAGATTTGTGGGTAGGGGAAAGCTTCATAGAAGAAGCAACACAAGATAATTCTAAGAGTGAGATATGTTCCTATGAAAATGATGTTGGGAATGCCAAAGCTCAGGTTGAGCTGAAGTTGGTGAGCAAAATTAAGGACAACAAAAGGGTTGAATTTCTTAAGAGTTTTTTTTTAGCTATACAAGGAGAAAAAATAGAATTAGAGAAGGAAGAGCACCTACTTTTGCATGGGATGGATAGGACAATGATAACTAACAAAAAAATAAAGAGCTGCTCAACTCTTAATTTTTAATATTTTATATTTTTATATTATATATATATATATATATATATAAATATTTTATATATTTTCTCTGCAAAGGCGAATGACCTTTACACTGTCATTTACACTGGAAATGACAGAATAAAAAGTGTTAGCAAGGAGTTGTCAATTCCTAATATAGCTAAGGAGACTATAAGAAGGTACACAGATGTCTTAGATTTTTTTTTTTTAGTTTTTGCAAGGCAATAGGGTTAAGTGACTTGCCCAAGGCCACACAGCTAGGTAATTATTAAGTGTTTGAGGCTGGATTTGAACTCAGGTACTCCTCACTTCAGGGCCGGTACTCTATCCACTGTGCCACCTAGCTGGCCCTTGTCCTAGATTAATTTAAATCACCTAGGCCAAATAATTATGTCCTCAGTTCTAGAAAGAACTGACTGATGTAAATGCTGATTGACTCAATGATACCTGAAAGATCATGAAAACAAAAAAGTTATATTAAGTATACCTAGAGGCCAAATATTCCGATTTTTTAAAAAAGTCTCCAAACTTTAATGCAATAAGCATGATCTTGATTCTTAGGGAAATTCATGAATGGATCATCAAAAAGGGAATTGGTAGTTACAAAGAGCCAGCATGGTTTTAACAAGAACAGGTCATGCCAGTTTAATCCCATTATTTTTGGATACTGATACTATATTATATAAGGAGAAATCTTGAAACAATTCACCTATATTTTAATACTTTGATAAAGTAGTTCATACTATTCTTATGGAGAAATTGGAGAGCTATAGTACAGATGATAATACAAACAAATGGATTCAGAACTGATTAAGTAGTGGGACTCAAAAAATTATTGTTCAGTAATTAAATGTCATTGTGGCACAGACTTCCTAAGATAGCTGGACTTGATCTTGTGCTGATTAATACTTTTATTAATGACTTTGATAAAGACATAAGTGGTATGCTCATTAAATTGCAGATGACAGAAAATTGAAAGGGATAGTTAACATTATGACAGTCAGGATCCAAGAAGTTACAGCATTAGAAAGACTCTAAGAAGATGAAATTAAACAGGGATAAATGTCAAATCCTGAACTTGTGTACAAAAAAGAATCAATCTCACAAATATAATTTAGAGGTGATATTGGACAGAAACTGTTCTTCTGAAAAAGATCTGGAGGTTTTAGTGGACTTAAAAGCGCAATATGAATCAGCAGATTCAAAATGGTATTTGGGGTTCCATTAAGAGGGACATAACTTCTAGAAAGTAAGAGGTATTCCATTCTACTCTGCCCTCATCAGAAGTACTTTCAGTTTTGAATGCCCACAACTTAAGGACACTGACAAAAGAGCACTCAAAGAAAGAGAACCAGATGGTGAGTTCATTACAAATGCAGAGTGGTTTAAGAAACTGGACATTTTTAACCTAAAAAAAGAAGATTCAAAAGGTAGGGGGATAGACACGATGTTGTCTTTAAGTATTTGAAGGACTATAATGTGGAAGAAAGGTTGTACCTTTTTATGTTAGTTCCAGGAGGCAGAACAAGGAACCATGGGGTTGAAGTTGCAAAGTAGCAAAGTCAGAGTTTATGCCCATAGAAATTTTCCAACAATCAGAAATGGCACCGCCTTCCTGGAGTAGTGGTAGTTGTCTCATCATAGAAGTTTTCAAGGAGACATTGGAGCGCCACTTGTCAAAGATAGTGCATGTTCCTTTAGTGTACATACTGTACAAGAGAGCTATTGAAACCCCTTACAACTCTCAAATCTTAATCCAAATCTAGTAGAACATGCTGGATAGTTCCTAAATGATGATCCTGTGATGTAGAGAATAAATTATCTTAGAGATCATCTAATTTAATTCCCTCACTTTAAAGTAAAAATTGAAGCCAAGACAGTGACACACCTATAGTCATACAGAGTATCGGCAATAAGATTATTTCACAAGATATTTCAAAAATTGAGAAAAGATAAAAGTTTGAAAGGGTGCCTAAAATAAAAATTGAGAAAGGAGATAGATGCAAGAGATATTATAGAGGCAAAAATCAGCAAGACTTGGTATTCAATTTGAATGCTGAGGGAGAGAATATTGAAAAGTGTCTCCAAGTATGTTTTTGCTGTTAACAGAAATAAAGAAGTATGAGGGAGAGAGAGAGATTCTACCTTAGAATAGTATAGAGTCCTTGTGCTTCCTAAGTATAAAGAACAATTCAATTAAATGTTCCCACATGCATTTTCTATCTGCATATTTTTACCCAATCTCTCATTTGAAAAGTCTTTGAAAGATACCCATCACTTTCTTTAACCTATAGGGTAAGGTCAGTTGGGAAAAGAGCCACTACAATTCAGAGTTGCTCTCCTCCCTCTATCCCATAGGAAGGGCATAAAAACTTGTAGCTATAACACAATATAGCCAATCATACCTATTCAGCATGTATATTACATATTCAATTATATTCAAAAAGCAATAATATAGACATACTACTGGATAATTTTTTCCTCTCATCATCAAAGTTACATAAACTTCTTGAGGGGGTGGGGCTACAAAATTTTAATTTTTCTGTTACAGAGGAATAGTTTTAAGTGTAAGGATAGAAGGAGTACCTTAATCAGAACATTCTAAAATGAAAGACTTCAAATACCTCTAAGATATTAGTTCTACATTCAGGCTAAATTTGATACAAGGGACATATACAAAGGATATAGCCTATAGTAAATAAGCATCTTCCCCATTAAAAATTTATCTTTGCTAATTATTTTTGTGTAAAGAGCTAATTATCTTCCAAATAAGTCATTTATTAGGCAATTATAAGGCACAGACCTAATCTTAAGGATAAACTTCTCACCCCACCCCCAACTCACACAAGTTAGATTTTCAAGGACTAAATGAATGGAACAGCCAGTAAATACTCAGAGTTCAAGGCAGTGAATGATAATCAAGGAAGAACTTAGGAAATCAAAGAAGACTTCATACAAGAAGTGATATGAGTTGGGCATTGGAGAAAGGAACATGGAGAGAAGGAAAACAATTTAAGTAAGAAGATAAAGACATGAACAAAGAAACAAAAACATGGACTTTTGAAATGAGTAAGCAAACGTCAAGGGACTTCCCAAAGTATTGAGAACTCTGGTAGTTAAAGAAAAATTACCTTCTACTCCTGTCATGCATTATTAGAAAGGGCCCCACTCAAATAAATGAAACTAAGCCTTCATCTCTCCTAAAATGCCTCAAATCAATGAAAGAGAAAAAACATAGACGTTAAAGTTAGAGTTTAACACAGACAGGCAAAAAAGAATTATAATTGAATAAACAACAGATTCTGCCTGACAATGCACTGGACTTTTAATTTTCCAGTTTATTTCCATCAAGTATTAAGGAAAGAAATATGAGGGCTCAAACATTGAAAAAGTAAAGTGTTCTATACTCTGACTACCTTGCAGTTTACCATGGTATGCCATAAGCTGGTGGGACTTGGAGCCTCCTTATTAACTGACACAAACTCTGATGGCTCCATTGTTCTCACCAGTACAATTCACTAGAACTAACCCCCCCTCCCCAGTTTTCTCTTTGCTGTCCATCAGAATGGCTGTTTTTCCTGGTACCAGCTGCTCCATTTCCTCAGGGCTAACAAGTCACTTTTTAAGTCCTAGTGGAATTGCTGGTTTCTCTAGGCTGGTTCATGTCCAGAAGCCATAAGTGACTGTACTGTTTGGCCATGATCTCAAGAAATCTTCCATGATAAACAGGTATTTGATCCAAAGATGTTTATTGATCATGTAGCTCCCTGGGAATACTAAAAGACACCCTTGGTTGGTCACAATGATTCTAGCCCTTCAGAACAACCCAACTAGAAGGACCCTAGACACCTCCTATCAGCCATTTTATAAAATATAAATATGAATAAATGACCTTGTGAAGCTGCAGAGTTTCCTCCCAAGTAGACAGATCCATTAAATATACTAAAACCCTCTCAGAGCAGCCTATTAAAATAGGCTTCCATCAATCCATCACTATTACTGCCTCCCAAAGTGAAGACGGCATTGCACTAGGTACAGTAGATTGAACCAGGTGAAAGTCACATACAGGCACTTGCTCAGGGCCCACAGGGCTCTGCTAACTCTTATAATTGACCCCCACTTCTACTATCATCATAAGGTAGAAAGGGTCAGTTGTTATTATTCATACTTAATGGACAGGGAAAGAAGAGAAAATTCTACTTAGCAGGTGACTAACAAGGAAATGCCTGTATCTGTTTCAGACCAGGTCAGCTCAGATGCTCTTCTAGGGTCCAGCACAGCAACTTTTCAAGGTAACAGCTAATCATAATAGTAGCATTTATGATTTGGGGGCTATTCAGAGGAAGCTCTCTTCTCCCCTCTTTCTCATCTTCTAACACTCAAGTGGATTCTGCCATCTTCTCCTTCACCCCTGTTTCACATGATGAAGTGATCTTACTCCTAACCAAGGCTAATTCCTTTACTTGTCCAAGCAATTCCTTCCTTCCTGGATGCTTCAACAAACTCTCCTCTCTTTCACTTATTTTCAATATCTCTTTCTCTACTGGCTCATTTTCAACTGCCAACAGTTGCCCTTGACTCCTCCATTCTGAAAAAAAACCCTCACGTAATTCTTTCATCCCTCCATTCTATATTTCTTTTGAACTTTATAGCTAAACTCCTTGAAAAGGTCATCTACAATAGACATTTCCACTTTCTCTCCTCTTACTCTCTTCTTAACTTCTTACGAGCTGTCTTTTGGCATTATCAATTCACCAAAAGTGCTCTCTTCAAAATTATTAATAATCTCTTACTGCCAAATTCTTTTTGACCTCTCTGCAGCCTTTGACACTTGATCACTCTCTCCCCCTTGATACTCTCTACTCACCTCAGAAAATCTTCTCTTCTCCCTGAATACTACTTCACTTGATGATCTAGGCTCTCATGAATTTAATTATGATCTATCTCCTTGCTGCTAATTTCTCAAAATCTACCTAGTCTACCCCAGATTTTCTACTGATCTCCAATTTTGCATCTCCAGCTGCCTTTCAGACATCTAGACCTTAAGTCCAAAAGACATATTAAACTCAATGTGTCCAAAATGGAACTCATTATCTTTCCTTTAAACCCTTTCCTGCTCCTATCTCCTTTATTACTATCTATCATTGTCCTTTTTCTAACCTACCCTCTATATCTAATCTGCTGCCAAGAGCTGTCATTTCATCTTTGCAAATCTCTCAAATATGGCCCTTTCTCACCTCCCACACTGCCACCATTCTAGCAGAGGCACTCATCACTCATGCCTGCTGGTGGATCGGTCTGCCTCATGTGTCTTCCCCATATCAAGTCATACTCCAGTCAACTACTAAAGTGGTTTTTCTAAAGTGCAGGTCCAACTATGGCAACCCTCTCCCCTTTTGTTTCCAGGATCAAACACAAAATGTTCTGCTAGGCCTTCAAAGGCTTTATAGACTACTGCCCTTCTCCCTGCCATAAACTGAGATTCAGTGACATTGACCTATCATATGTCTTTGTATGCATGCTAACTCCCCCATTAAATTGCAAGTTCCTTTGAAGCAAAGACAGTCTTTGTCTCTTTGTGTATCCTCAGTCCTTAGAATAGTATTTGGCACATAACGGGTACTTAATAATTACTGATTCATTTACAAAGTATTTTACAAATACTACTTCCTTTACTCCTTATAACAAGTCTCAGAGGCAGGTACTATTATTATTCCTCACTTTAAGATGGATAAACTGAGGCTAAAGAGATCAAGTGATTTGGTAAGGTTCACACACACACATACACACACACACACACACACACACACACACTAAACAAGGTTTAGAACCTTAGAGTGGATTGCACTCAGTCCTCTTGACTTAAAGTGCAGTATTCTATCCTGAATCATCTGCCTTTTCTTGAAGTCATGGCTCTAATCCCTGGTATTTTTGGAGGGAGGAAAAGAGAGGAATTAACATTTATATATTATCTACTATATAACAGGCACTTTTAAAATAAATATTATCTCAATTGATTCTCCTAACAAGCCTGCAAGGTAGGTGCTACTATCCCTATTTTACAATTGAGAGAAAGGTAAAATATTCTGTTAGTGGGGGAAGAGAAAAGCAGGAGTGGCAATCAGTCCAAAGCAATGATGTGGTACAGTTGATGTGGCCATAATGATCATGAATGCTGATGAAAACTAGCCCGTACTAGTCTAGCCAAGTATGACATAAGTCCCTAAGTCCCTAGACAGCACATTCTATCCCCTTTAAGTCAAAGGTGAATGCTCTCCTGGCCATCCATTCAAGGAGTAGAGAGACACTAAGTGGTACCAGTCAAGTGTTCTAGACCAAAGGTCTGATGCAAGGACCCAAAGGTGAAGCAATCAAATCAAGAGGAGTATGATGCTATCTTTGTCAGTTCATTCTCAGACCTCTAGGAACAGACAATACTTAGCAGTGACCTAGATGTTGGGGGCAGAGCTATATAAGCTTGCCAAACTACCTCACACAATTATTTAATACTTTTCTACTCTTGGAAGGAAGGAAATTTTAAACAAGCTTTAGAGGCTTTCATATTTGTTTACTGGCAGGGCAGGAATAGGTGAGATGGACTTTATAAAACTCCTGGTCTTTTAACAACTTTTTATACCTTTCTTTAAACCTTAGGTTTTTCTGTCTCTTTGTCATATTCTTAAAAAAAAATGCATTCAGCCCAACCCCTCCTCCATACCATTTTATTTTCATGGGCAAAGGAAACCTTGTTTTCTCACACTAGTTTTTTCACCAAAACTGGGAGTTTCTTTAAGTATACTGAGTTTTCTTCCCAGTTCAAATTTTGGGTGTATGATAATCAGAATCTCAGAAGAAGGCAAAGTTGGGGCATTCTCAGGTAATTCACCTAATGATAGTACGGAGATTGAGACCCTGATCATACCAATGATCACTCTTAGAAATCACAGTGTCAAGGGTCTTGTGGAGAGGCATAAATCTATGAACCAGATTTATTTATATCTGGTCTAAGTATATTTTTTAGATTAAAAAGTAGAAAAGATCTGGAAACTAGAGTACAATGTGATTCAAGGAATAGTAACTGTACAAAAAGGAAGAAAAAAGTCTGTCATAAATTATATAACACATGGATCTCTGTAACTGGAGAAGCACTAAGTAAGTGAATCAAAGCTATCTGGTAGCATGAGAGCAGCATCCAACTGATATTTTAAATTTGGCCTTAAAAATCTCCAGGGTTGGGGCAGCTATATGGTGCAGTGGATAGAGCACCAGCCCTGGAGTTAGTAGGACTGAGTTCAAATCCAGCCTCAAGACACTTAGTAATTGCCTAGCTGTGTGACTTTGGGCAAATCACTTAACCCCATTGTCTAAAATAAATAAATAACTTAAAAAATCTCCAGGGTGTTTTTATCCATGGACTAATGAATGACTCTGTCACTTCACTCTACCCTTCTTCCATAACAAAAATAAGATCTTCAAAATACAACTACCTTTGTACAATATGTTGTGCAAACACTCCAATCAGGTGCCTTTTAGATTCAAGATATAGATATCTTGAATATCAGGAGGCATTTCCCAGGAGGCATCAGGTTTTAAGTCTTCTGAAGGCAAAGTTTTGGAAACATAAAATGGGAGGAGACGAGATCAGGGCTGTTGTTTAATGACTTGCCCTCAACTGAAAGTCCCTTGATAATGAAGCCCAGGGCTTTTCAGATGGTAACCTGCTGCATGAAGTACTAGCTAATGGTGGCCAATCCATTCAGTACCTGTGGGCAGAAAAGTTCATCTTTCTAACTCAGAAAATCTGGAGGCCTTCATGTTTCCATGGTGATAGATATTAGAAAACTTTGAGACCACAGATAGACCATCACTTCACATGTCTTCTTTATTTTTCTCTTTTTTAAAAAACCCCACACATTTTAATGGACAGCCGAAACCACTACAGGTAATAAATATAATGAGAGGCAAAGGAATAGTTGAACTCTTGCGGAGGGATCACAATCAGCTGCTAAAAAAATTCACTTCAGAAATACTGAGGGAACATTCAAGTGAGTGTCTGTTTACATGTAAAATCCTGCATTGGAAACTGTGGAGGATACAAAGATGTATTTATTTATTCATTCAAAAATCCTTTATGAAGCACCTGCTATGCAGCACACAACTCTGCAAAATTATAAATTCAGAGAAATCTGCATTGATGAGAAAATTTCCTAATCTGTAAATTCCCTATACTACTGAAAATCACAGGTCCAATCCTTATTCCTCTGTTACAGGCACTGAAGCAGGTACTGGGAATACAAAGGAAAAAAACAAAACCATCCATGACCTCAAGGAGGTGAAAGCACATGTTCAAAGAAAATTTAAATATGTGTGTGTGTGTGTGTGTGTGTGTGTGTGTGTGTGTGTGTGTGTGTGTGTGTATGTTCATAGTAATTTCCAGGGTAATGGCAATAAGCAACTAGGAGGCTTAGAATAAGATTCCTAAAGGGGGTAGTACTCAAGCTGAGCTTGAGGGAAGCTAGGGATTCTCCAGACAGATAAAGAGGGAGCTGATTCCAGTCAGGGAGGATAGCTTGTGCACAGGCATGAAATGGTAGCTAGAATGTCACACAGAAGGAATACAAGATCAGTTTTGTACAATATGTAGAGGAGAATAATATATAAAATGTCTGGAAAGTCAGAATAGAAACATATGGTGAAATATTAAATAGGGAAGTTTGTATATTTTATCTGATGAGTAAAAGGGAATTTCTAGCAGAGCTATGACATGTATAGAATCTATTCTTTAAGTATATTAGTTTGGCAGCTAGGTAGATGGGCAGCTAGGTGATGCAGTGGACAGAGTATCAGCCCTGAAGTCAGGAGGACTGAATTCAAATCCAGCCTCAAACACTTGACACTTATTAGCTGTGTGACCTTGGGTAAGTCACTCTACCCTGACTGACTCACATCTAGGGTCATCTCCAGTCATCCTGATCCAGGTCACTGGACCCAGATTTTCCAGATGAGAAAGTGAGGCTGGTGATTTAGCAGAGTCTACCCTGTCCTGTTCCCCACCCCCACACACACACACAAACTCAAATTCAATTCTCTTGCAAATCATGGTCTTCCAAAATGAGGACAAATATCATCATCAGATGGTGAAATAGAAGGGAGGAGTCTTGGAGGCTGGAAGACAATCCCTACCCTCAAGCAGTTTATATTCCAATGGGGAAAAAAGACATGCAGATGAACATTTCATTCTTTCTTGGGTTCCTAGTCTCATTAGTGTGGGTGCCATCCTTCATTCACCAGGGTAGAGTACAATTCATTCACATCTTCTCATAATATTCAAGTCGTTTATGTATTTCTATAAATTCTACAGATTGGTGGCTTCTTTCTGGTCCTTGTTTTTCCTAAATAGATACCAATACAACAGCAAAGCTAGTCACCTGTTTAATTTCTAGTCTCATTCCACAACTAATCCACTTCCTCTATGGTCATTTATGTCTGATAAAGTTCTTTATCCCAAACCAACTTGTGCACATAAATACCAAGAGCAAAGCAAGAGAGAGGCAACATATCCTAGAGGATAGTGAGTGGGTCTGGGAGTTTAAATCCTGCTTCTGACATCATGGCTGTGTAACTGTATGAGTATACTTGGCTATCCTGAAAGTCTAAATTAAGGAGCAGGTGCTAATCTGTACTGGGATAAAGAATTTCATCATTAGGAGATCCCTATGCCAAAGAACTCAAAGATTTATTAAGAAAAAAGTAGGATTGGGGCAGCTAGGTGGCGCAGTAGATACAGCACCAGTCCTGGAAGCAGGAGTACCTGAGTTCAAATGTGGCCTCAGACACTTAATAATTACCTAGCTGTGTGGCCTTGGGCAAGCCACTTAACCCCATTGTCTTGCAAAAAACCTAAAAAGTAGAATTTATTAATGTCAGATGAGTGCTACTGGTATTCCAAAGGAGAAAGTTTAGAGAGCTGGGAAATTAGGCAAGACTTCATGGAGGGGGGCAACATTTGGAACAGATCTCCAAGGTTGAATAGGATTGCCAAGGAAATGAGGGCACTCCAGAAAAAAGAAATAGCAGGAACAAAGTAGTGATGGGTAGAAAGAGGTATATCCAAGAAAGGATGAATGGTCCAGTCTCTAATATGTATATACCAAACCACTAGTTTTAGATAATAGGAGATATAAGAGGCAAGAGAACAGTGGAGCAGTTGTGGAGGGAAACACAGTCAGCTGTGGGGAGGCTGACTTCAGAAACAGCATCTATTATGTAAGGAATAGTGCAGTTGGCTGGAGTACATGAAGGGGAATAGCAGGAGATAATGGATGTAAAAGGTAGACTGTTACTAGACTAAAATGATTACAAATGCCAAGCAACATACTTAGGTCCAATGTAGATGGAAGGAAATCAATTTTCTGAACACATATAAGGGTCAAAATCCCTACCCCCACCATAGCCAAATTTTGCACTAGAGATACTTACAGAGAAAAATTTAGGTCTTCAATTGAGGCAGTCTCCTTTGGATGGGTGTGCAGATGCAGGGCAAGGAAACACACTGTCAGCTGGCCTGGAGAAGACAGGAAGCCCATGCCTGTTTTGGGTAACTGTCAATACCCTAGAAGTGGCTTTCCACATCTGCCAGGAAAGCTTTTCATTTCAAACAAGGCAAGAGGATAATCTAACTGGCAAAATTCCAATATGCTCAGTTAAATGAAAAAAAGAACACCAACAAAATTGCATCCCATTTTTTTTTTCACAAGATGGTTCTATCCTCCATTTTTCAATCATTAGACTAGTCATATAGGGAAAAGGACTTTCCAGAGGTATAGGATGCCTGGACTGAAAGCATCAAAATTTGAACAGAAAAATTAAGGGGCAATTATTCACAGCACAAAGCCTTCTTCCCTTCACAAAAGGATCCACAGCAGAGCTTTTTTAAATAACAAGCATCTTTAGTGTGCTCCAAATAGGATCCCATTTGCTCTTGTCCTAGTCTAAGTCAATTCATTTATAGGACAGAATTAAAGAACAAGCTGATCCAAAGGTTCTTTTGCATCCAATGGTTAAACATTTTGTGGAGAGTAATTCTTCAGATGGAAACCCCTGACTGCACCTGCTTGAGGAGTTTAGCAAATTCTAGGAAACCTAAGTGTCTCTGAAGAGAGGTGGGCACTCCCTCTTTCTAGCCCCCTCTCAGAGGTGACCATTATTTGAGATGACTGACTTTTAAGAATCACTGATGACATGTTACAAAGGAGAAAAGCAGCTATGACAAGTTCCAGTGACCATTTGAACTAGTTAATGCATAGGATTACGACATAATATATTTAGAGACAAAATGACCTTAAAGGCTGTAAGTTTAAAATCCCTCATCTTATAGATAAGGAAAGTGAGGCAGAGAATTTAAGTGATTTCTCCAGGATCATGCGCTAATAAGTGTGTGAGGAAGGCTATGAACTCAGGTAGTCTTGATTTCAAGTCTAACAGTATCCCACATTTGGATAAAAACTCTGACTTATGAAGTGCAGGTCAGCTGACCTGATAAATTGGTAGTAGAGGGGAAAAAGTGGGGAACTATTGACCTCGGGGGGAGAAAAATTGTGCTGAGCACTGTGCACCTACACATTAGGTGCTTAGTAACTAGGAATCAAAAGGGGATAATAATTATTATCCCCTTTTGATTCCTAGTTACTAAGCACCTAATAATTATTATCCCCTTTTGATTCCTAGTTACTAAGCACCTAATGTGTAGGAATCAACAATTGGAGGATTTGGGGACCAATGTGTATCTGCACCTTCCTAGAAGATGATCAGCACCAAACAAAAAATTTCATTTTGTTTTATTACCTATGAGGCCATAGAAATCTTTGAATGTGAGAACTAGACCGAGCATGAGAGGTTATTGAGTTCAACCACCCTGTTTTCACAGTTAAGGAACTTAAAACCTAGAACTTGCTCAAATTCCCAAAATGGTTCATACATCTCCTGACTTCCAGTTCAGTATTTTTTTCCAATACATCTCACAAATATCCTTAAAAAGTAGCTACCTTAAAGAAAGCTAGATGGTAAAGGAATATTGTCTAGGACACAACTAAGCAGCACCTGACTCTGAACCATGTTTTAGATGCTTGCTAGTTACATTAGTCAGGGGAAGTGACTTCACCTCTATGCACCTCAGTTTCCTCATTCATAAAATGGGGTTAATAGTGGCACCTACCTTCTAAAGTTGCTGGGAGGATCCAAGAGGTTAGGATAAAATACCATACCCATTTCTAAATTGAGGAGTAAAAGACTCAGAACGCAGAATGAAACAAATGGGGGGGGGGGTATGGCAAATATGGAAATTCGTTTTGTTTGAACATACATGTTTATAACAGGGATTTTTATTTTCTTGTGTTCTCATTTGGCAGGGAGAGGAGGGATTGGGATTGAAGAGAAAGAAGGTAGAATTTTGCTGATTGACAGAAATAAAACATAATTAAAACATAAATGATTTCTGGGAGATAGAATGTTATTATAAGGATTATTATCCCCTTTTGATTTTTTTGACAAGGCAATGGGGTTAAGTGACTTGCCCAAGGTCACACCGCTAAGTAATTAAGTGTCTGAGTCCTCCTGACTCCAGGGCCTGTGCTTTATCTACTGTGCCATCTAGCTGCAGGATCTTCTGTTTGCAGATGATTATGCCCTCAGTGCAGCCTCTGAAGCTGAGATGCAATAGAGTATGGATAAGAACTGAGAGAAAGAAAAAGTTCTCAACAAAGAAGCAAAGCCAAGCAAAATGAATACAACCAGAGGTCATGTTTGTCTCTTTCTATACTTTGAGTCCTTTCCCTTTCTGTCAGGAGGTGGGACAACATGCGTCATCATAGGTCCTCAAGTGAGATTAATCAGATTCTGCTTCTCACTCCTTTCTCTTTGTATACTTTTCTTGTTCCTCTTTTCACTCCTTTCTTTATCCCTCATAATAGAATTAATGTATTTCTGGATCCTCTCTTTTTATTAAACTTCCTAAATATTCTTTGAAGACATTAAAATTATGAGCACACCCTTGTTTCTTCTCTTCCTTATTGAATATTATCCATCATCATAAAGTCTCTTCTAATTGATTGAATAAAATTATTTCTTCTACACTTATTCTTCTAAGTATTTTCTCCATAGCTCCCTTCTTTTCTCCCTCTCTTCTTCCTTTCCTCCTCTTCTCTCTTTCTCCACTCTCTCTTTTCCTTTCTTTATGCTTTTCTTCTCTTTTTTGCTTTTCTCTTTTCCCTCTCTTCTCTTCTCCCTTTCTTTCTCTTCCTTGTTCTCTTTTAAAGATTTGATCTTCATATCTTTCAGTAACTATTTACAATTAGAACTTGCATCAGTTTTTATCAACCAATATGTGTCAGAAGTAGGACTTGAACCCAAGTCTACTTGACTCCAAAATTAGCCATCTCTCCACTACTCCATGTTGCCTATCAATTCACAGTAACACTGTAATGTGAGCATCCTTTTGTACACATGACTGGATAGTGTCTTTTCATATGGATTTTGGGAGTATAAGAAACTACAGATAGGAGAACTAGATCTCAAACCAAAGACAAAAGAGGTTAGTATAAAGGAGACATTCTTTTAAAATTTTATTTATTTAAGGCAATGGGGTTAAGTGAGTTGCCAAAGGTCACATAGATAGGCAATTATTAAATGTTTGAGACCAGATTTGTACTCAGGTACTCCTGACTCCAGGGCTGGAGCTCTATCCACTGTGCCACCTAGATGCCCCTGGAGAAATGTTTCTGAAAATGTTTTGGTGTAGCTTTTCATTTTCAGCAAATGCAAAATGTGTCTTTTTTTATCCCTTTAATAACAACAATAATACCACTACACTGGAAGGCTTTTTTATAGTACTTTAAGGTTTGCAAAGTGCTCTATATATAGGTTAGTTCTTGTCCTTCATTATCGAAGAAGACCAAAATGGCATCACTATATTTGAGACAAATTACAGTGTGTCCAATTATGACTGATCAGACCAATATGAGCTTGGAATGCCCTACCACAGGTTGGGCACAAAAAGTCCATGTAAACACCAAAGGGTGGATACTCTAAACTTACAGATGTCATGTTTCCTTTGAGCTACTTCAATGCTGCCTTCCTCATAGAGCATAGCCCCCCTCTCTGATGAGGGTAGTCCTGGGCCAGTGTCTCCCAAGCTGTACAATCAATTCTAAGTTTCTTCAATGATAATTTCAAGGTGTCTCGGTATTGCTTCTTCTGTCCCCCTTGTGAGCACTTGCCCTGGGTGAGTTCTCCATAAAATCATCCTTTTTTTGGCAAGTAAACGACCAGCATTCCAACAACATGTCCAGCCCATTATAGTTGCATTCTCTGCAGTAATGTTGGAATTCTGGGCAGTTTAGTTCAAGAAAGGACCTCAGTATCTTCTCCTGGAAGGTGATCTTCAGAATCTTCCAAAGAAAATTTAAATGGAAGCAATGCAGTTTTCTGACATGGTGCTGGTAGACTGTCCAAGTTTCACAGGCATGTAGCCATGAGGTCAGCACAATGGCTCTGTAGACTTCAGTTTGGTAGTCAGTCTAATACCTCTTCAGCCATGTTATCAAACCTTCACTGAGAGTGAACATGGCCTCAAGGACAGCTACTGCACTGATGGAAAATTCAACTTGAAAAGGCCACAAGACCAGAGTGGAGGGAGTGTTGGTGCAGGATCTTCTGTTTGCAGATGATTGTGCCCTCTGTGCAGCTTCTGAAGTTGAGATGCAACAGAGTATGGATTGATTCTCTGCTGCTTGTGCTAATTTTGGTCTAACAACACCAAGAAAGCACAGATGCTCCATCAGCCAGCAACACACCATCCATATTATGTCCCCCTTGTGAGCCCTTACACAAAAGGAGAAGTTTTGAGTACAAGTTCGCTTACCTTAGTAGTGTCCTTTCCAAGGAGGTACACATTGACAATGAGGCTGATACCCACATTGCCAGAGCTAGCTCAGTATTTGGGAGGAGGGTCTGAAAGAAAAGTGTGGCTCTATATATGGACTTGTACTCAACACTGTTCCTTTTTCTTGGCTTTGCTTCTTTGTACAAGAGTTTTTCTTTCTCTCAGTTTTTATTGGGAAAAGGTTGGGGAAAAGAAGGTAGTTAACAAATAGTAAAACTAAAAAGAAGGCCACATTTTTTTTAAAATGCATAGAAGAGGGGCGGCTAGGTGGCATAGTGGATAGAGCACCAGCCCTAGAGTCAGGAGTACTTGAGTTCAAATCTGACCTCAGACTCGTAATAATTACCTAGCTGTGTGGCCTTGGGCAAGCCACTTAACCCCATTGCCTTGCAAAAAACAAAAAACAAAAAACAAAAACCTAAAAATGCATAGAAGAGAAGGAAATTCAGAAGGAAACAGAGGAGAACAGTTTTGAAAACAATATGTGAAAATTATTATATGCACAATTTTAAAAAGCAGGTAATATAAATGAAGATAATGTTTTATAGATTCTGTGGAAGTACTCTTTTTATATTTAAGTTCAGTATTTTAAAAATAAATTTTTAAAATGACCTTTGGGGAAGGTCCCTCTCATGCCTCTAAACTTTTAGAGTTTCCCTAGAATCAAGATTCCATCTCTTAACCACAGTAAAGACCCCATGAATGACCGTCTCCTATAATTCTTTTGAAATTCTAGCTTCTGGGAATCAATCCTAACTTGACTTGAATGGCTAGGACTATCCTAGGGACCAAAAATCATGAGGAAAGGCAATGCTCTCTGTGCGTCCAGCACACAGCTGAGGAATACAACAAGAATACAACAAGAGTTGAGGACTTTCATGGAGTTTCATTACACTAAAATCTGAAATGTAAAGATATTTTCAGGCTAAATATTCACATTTAGAAAGAATTCCTTGTTTTCAAAAGAGTCAGCTCCTTTTATTAATTTGATATAGGATTCAACTTAGAAAAATGTGATTAGATGCAATCACTGGTGGTACTTCTGTGATGTAAAACAAGTTAAATCTGTGTAGAAACACAATGGGCATAGAGAAAAACTGGCATATGTTGGAGGAATCGATTAATCAATACCTTTTCAAGATCTAGAAAAATTAGAATATAAATCAGAAGATCTCAGTTACTCAGACCCAAGTAGAGACAAACTACATGGGTAATTAGTGGTAAGACACTTTTCTCTGGGCCTCAAACTTCTGTATCTATAAAAAGGGGATAGTAAGGGCAACTAGATGGAGCAGTAGATAGAGCACTGGCCCTGGAGTTAGGAGGACCTGAGTTCAAATCCAACCTCAGACACTTAAGTATCTAGCTGTGTGACCTTGGGCAAGTCACTCAACCCCACTGCCTTGCAAAAAAAACAAAGAGGGATAATAATCTTTATAATAATATTCTGACTATATCCCAGAAATCATTTATATTTTAATTATGTTTTATTTCTGTCAATCAGCAAAAATCTACCTTCTTTCTCTTCAATCCTAATCCCTCCTTTTCCTACCAAATGAGAACACAAGAAAATAAAAACTCCTGTTATAAACATGTATGTTCTCATTTGTACAAAAATATTCAGAGCAACCCTGTTTATGGCAGCAAAGAATTGGAGATCAAGTAAATGTCCTTCAGTTGGGGAATGGCTTAGCAAACTGTTGTATATGTATGTCATGGAACACTATTGATCTATTAGAAACCAGGATAGATGGGAATGCAGGGAAGCCTGGAGGGATTTGCATGAACTGATGCTGAGTAAGATGAGCAGAACCAGAAAAACACTCTACACCCGGGGACAATGATCAACCTTGATGGACTCACTCATTCCATCAGTGCAACAATCAGGGACAATTTGGAGCTGTCTGCAATGGAGAATATCATCTGTATCCAGAGAAAGAACTGTGGAGTTTGAACAAAGACCAAGGACTATTACCTTTAATTTATTGTCTGATCTTGCTATTTCTTATACTTTATGTTTCTTCTTTAAGGATGAGATTTCTCTCTCATCACATTCAATTTGGATCAATGTATACCATGGAAACAATGTAAAGACTGGCAAATTGCCTTCTGTGGGGGAGGGAAGTAAGATTAGGGGGAAATCTTTAAGCACAAAAAAACCCATGTATTTTCAAACAAAACAAATTTCTGTATTTGCCATATCCCCCCAAAAATTGTTTCAATCTGCATTCTGAGTCTTTTACTTCTCTATTCAGAAATGGGCATGGTATTTCATCCGAGTACTCTAGAATCACAACTGGCAATATTTTGTTAAGTTGTCTAATGTTATAATATTATTGTCATTCTACTTTTTGTCCTCCTAATTCTATCTATTTCACATAAGTTCATATAAGTCTTCCCAGGTTTCTCTGAAACTATCCCTTTTTCCTTCATCATTTCTTACAGCAGAACAGTATTCCATTATATTTATAAAACAACTTGCTCAGTCATTCCCCAATTCATGGGCACAGCAACACCAGATTCCCATTTTTTACTACCTCGAAAAGAGACAAAAAAATTTTTGTACATCCTCAGAGTTTGTTTTCCTAGGACCACCCTCCATTAAATTATCCTTTCTTCCTTCTCTCCTTTATCTTCTTTTTGTCTGTTGAGGGAAATGAATGTCTATAACCAACTCTGTTTGTGTGTGTGCGCGTGTGTCTGAGTACTTCCCTCTTTTAACCAGTTCAAATAATAGAGAAGTTCAAGTATTAGCAGCTCCTTGAGATAGCTAGATGGCAGAATTGATGAGTGCTGGATCTGGAGTCAGGAAGACATAAGTTCAAGGCCAACTTCAGACAGTTATTAATTGTACTGAAGTCCTAGAGAAGTCCCTTAACTGGTCTGCCTCATTTTCCTCCACTGTAAAATAGAATTATTATTTACATATATGTATAAATATATACATACATATATATAGGTATGTATAGATATATATGTCTATGTGTATATGTATATGTATATATACACACACATGCACATTGTGAAGATCAAATAAAGGTCCTGCCACAGAGTCTGGTTCTTCCCTTATCTCCACAGTCATCCCTGTTGCACAGACATCTACTCTGAACCCTGATTCTGTGGAATGATCCTCCCTCAGCTTCCTGACTCTCCTCCCCACATTCCTCTTCCCTTCAGCTAACCAAAATGTGGCCATTTCCAGTGTTTCATTAGACTCCTAATGGGAAGACACAGGCACCTTCTCCTTCCTCAGTCCGTAATAACTGTGGGTTCATGATGTTTTGTAGGGTCTCGTCCTCAGGAACGTCTGCACATCCTCTGCTTCATTACAGACCCAGTTTTCGTGGTAGCAATAAATATGCTATTCTAGGTAAATCCTTCTTGACTCTAATGTCTCCATCTTTTGTATCCTGGATGTCACCTTCTAAGCTATCTACTCCTCGAGAGCAATGTCTGCTAAATCATGTATGATTTTTTCTTTTGAGCTGCTTGCACTTTTTTCCTTAACCTGTGAACTCTAGATATAGGCTATTATATTCATGAGAGTTTTCATGGCAGGGTTTCTTTCCAGAGATTATGAGAGCTTCTATCTCCATGATGCCCCTTAGTTCAAGGAGATCTAAGCAAGATCTTTTCTTTTTAAGATATCTTGAAATGTGAGGGCTAAGTTCACAGCATTCAGATCAGTCATCAGTAGGCATCTCTTAAGCACCTACTACGTGCTGGGCAATCTGCTTAGCAGTCTAATGGGGAGATGACGAGCACAGAGGGAAGGCCCTCCTATTGAGAAGGGTTGGGGAGGGTCTCCTGAATGGAAGCCTGAGGAGACCAGGGAAGCAGGAATGTGGCTGTGAGGAAGGGGCACATCCAGGTCTTAGAACAGTAGAGAAGGTGCCCAGAATCCAGCAATGGAAGGTCCGGGTCACTAAAGGGAGCCAGCATCACTGGAATGAGAAATATGTGGTAAGGAGACAAGGCTAAGAAGTCTGGAAGGCAGAGGGAAGCAAGGCATCAGAGGTTTTCAGTGTCAAACCTAGGCTTGTGTCCTTGACTCTGGAAGTCCCATGTGCAGAGACTGGAGGATGGCAGACCTATCACTGAGGCCAGGAACGGCCCACACCAGGCTGGCAGCAGTGCCAGAGGGGAGGAGACTATGCAAAGGTGAAACTGTCAGGCTAGGGGGTAGGGGATGGGCTAAGAGTGAAAATGAGACCCAAATTCAGAGCCTGAAGGGTTGAGAGGATGGTGGTGCCCTAACAATTACAGTAAAGTTGGGAGAAAGGGGGAGAGTTTAGGAGAAAAGAGAAAAAGTTCAATTTTTGACATATTGGCTTAAAGATATCTACTGGGCTTTCACTTTGAGATATCTGAAAAGTAACTGGAGCTGCAAAACCAGAGGTCAGCAAAGAAGTTATGGCAGGGTAGGTAGATTTCAGAAATATCATCTATAGAGATGGAAATCAAATTTATGAGAGTTGAAAAGATGACTGATTGAAGTAGTATAGAAGAAGAAACGGGCTTTGGACAGAACTCTATGGGATACCTAGAATTAGGGCACATAACCTGGAAGAGGATCCAGCAGAAGAGTAATGAGAATTGACAGATATAAGGAGAGAGAAGAGTGACAGAATGATCCACAATGACAAAAACAAAGAGACAAAAAAGAAATGAGAAAAATCGCTGAATTTATCAATTAGGAGATTATTGATAACTTGGGAAAGAACCATGTCAGTGGAATGATGAGGTCAGAAAGCTGGATTACAGGAGAATAAAAAGAGAGTGAGTTGAGAGAAAGTAGAAGCACTTTTTGAGAAGACAGTCTTCTAAGAGACACAGAGGAAATAATGACAATTAGCAGGGATAGGAGGATCAAATGAGAGTTTTTTCATGATAGAAGAGACAAGGACATATTGTAGATAGCAAAGAAGTCAGCAGACAGAGAGAGACTGAAGATAAGTTAAAGAGTAAAAGATGACAGAGGGGGCCATCTGTTAGGGAAGACAGAATAGAATGAGATAATTTGTGAAGGTAGATAGAGTTGCCTTAATAAGGAGCAAGCATGAGACAGAGGAGAGATACATCCGAGTCATATGACACAGAGGGGAAAGGAAGCTCATGTGAATGGCCTCAATTTTTTCTGTAAAGTATAATGCAAAGTTCCCAGCTGAGAGGATGGGGGAGAGGGAATCATGTAGGTTTGAGAGAGGATGAAAGATTTGGAAGAGATGGCTATGGAGAGTGATATAGTGAGCTGATAAGAAAGGTGGAGGAGTACTGTCAAGCAGCCATAAGGGTTCAGTTGAGGTCTGTAATAGCTGTACTGGAACCAGTTAGAATCCCTGGGTGATTTTCTCCACCTTTGTTTTTGTTTGGGAGTAAACAATGAGCCAAGAAAAATGAGTGAAAGTGCAGCCAGTACTAGAAAGGATCTTGTGCCATTAGAGTGAACTAGATCTCAATGACTGTTGAAAGATCCAAGGAGTAGGATGAAGGCAAGTCTATACAAAACAGGCATTCCAGATGTCACAGTGGAGGGTTAGAGAGCAGTTCACAGGGACTTTGGGATAGAAGAATTGAAAAAAGATAGGAATAAGGAACTGCGTGCTGGGGGATGATGTATGAGGTTTCAATGATGACCCAGGGAAGTTCAGAATCTCTGGAATGTGTAAAACATGACCAATTGTGTAGAAGGTGCCACTCTTTTCCAGAAAAGACTATAGAGCAAGAACAAACAGTACCACATGAAAGACACGTGGTCAGATGAGAGGCCTTTCCCTGGGAAGGCTGGAGGGTTAAGCACAAGAAAGAGGAAGTGGAAGTCTCACTCCCCACCCACTTTTGCTTACCTCTTCTGTCAGGGAAAAGGTGCAGTAGGAGATGGAAAGTCCAAAAACCGAAGGAAGGCCACTCTTCTTTACACTTGAGGCTCCTCTCATGATATATGGGAAGTCAGGGCAGTAGATGCAACTAGAGGCAGAAATTGTCTTGTGCCAGTGCAAACGAGAGCTGAGAGAGGCCCCTAGTAACCTTCCTTCAGGAGACACAGCAGGGAAGGGGAGGTGTGAGGTCGGAGGAAGGTCACTCTTCTGACTTGCAGTTAGAGCTCAGTTAATCTAATGATTCTTAATTTTTTCTCCTCAATCTACTTCCCAAGTCAGTTGGGTTTGTTATGAGATATATATTCTATGTTTCATACTTTTGACTTCATTATTTCTTGCAAGGTCATAGAATCATTGACATCTCCTTGGTCCATTTCAATTTTCAGTAAATGTTTTGCTTGGACAAGGTTTTGTACCTCTTTAGCCAAGTTATTAATTCCTTTCCAATTTTTCTTCCATAGCTCTTATTCTTTGCAATGTTTTTCTCTAGTATTCCCATTTTAAAGATAAA
The DNA here is from genome assembly GCF_037893015.1 of Macrotis lagotis. Classification (NCBI taxonomy): domain Eukaryota; kingdom Metazoa; phylum Chordata; class Mammalia; order Peramelemorphia; family Peramelidae; genus Macrotis; species Macrotis lagotis. The sequence continues at coordinate 136,007,123 of NC_133665.1, forward strand.
AACATTTTTTATGTTTTTTTTTAAATCTTGCTTCATCTCTTTTAGGAATTCTAACTGAATTTTTAATCAAGTTGTGTATTTCTTTGAGCATTTGTTTGTAGCTATTTTAGAATCATATTCTTCTTTTGACTATGTCTTGAGCATTCCTGTCACCAGAACAGCTTCTAATGGTGAGACTCTCTGTTTGCTCATTCTTCCAGCATATTTTCTGACTCTGGACTTGATAGTAGGGCCAAGGTCTTTAGATTTCTGGAGAAGAGGTCTAGTCTGGTCCTGTTACTGCTTTTGTGGTGCATTGATGGTTGTGACAACTCAGGTACAGCTCATGTTGGGAACCTGAAAACTTCCTGCAGTGCCCAGTCTGCACTCTACAAGTTCTTGACCTGGCTTGGATGTGAGGAGATCATTGCTGGACTAAGTCACTCTCAGTCAGCTGGGAAACCCTACTATTTCTAAGAGGCAGAACTGCAAGTTCCCCTTTGGTCTGCTATCCTGTCCTGGTTTTACCTCTGGAGGTTTCAGACAGGCAAGATCTAGAACTGAGATCCTGCTTGGCTTCTGAGGCTGCATCTGACTGGTGCTGTTTGATTCTGAACTTGCTCCTCTCTTGGTACACCACTTACAATCTGCCACCAGTATTTACTGGAATAACACTAAAGGGCATTGGCCCCCTTCACAGTATACCCTAGATCAGAGACCCCAAACAGCTGCCAGAAAGTAACTGTTTCTATCCATTCACAGTGTTCTGATATGGACCTTGGACCTCATCCTGAACCTGGTGCACAGCTTCTTCCTGAGTGACAGAGCACTCTACAGGATAGCTCCTGGCTACTACTCTCCAGTATCCACATATCTCTATATCTATTCCACTATGCCACCTTGAGCTGAAAAATTCCTATTACTTTTTCTTGAATTTCCCTCAGTGTTTTGGGGGGTGATGTGGGAAAGAGTGGAAAAATGAGCTCAATGTACAGCTTTTTGCTATTCCATCATCTTGGCTCTGCCTCCTAGAGTTCTGAAAGATTTAACTCAAATAATATATGTAGAAAGTACTATAAAGAACTATAAAGCACTACATAAGTATTATTATTATTATTATTATTATTATCATTATTATTATTATTATTATTATCATTATCTGGAGACAGCTCTGAGGCTGAAAATCAAGTTTAAAAGGAGGAATGGCCTACCTTTAAAAGAAATAATAAAGGCCTAAAGAAGCAAGATGCTAAAACTCCAGAAGAGGAAATGAGATACAACTCATGAGGCAAAGGAAATTAAAAAATGTATTTCTTTAAATATATTAGGAAGAGAGGAAAATGCTTTCTTGCCTCCTTAACAAATAGAAAGGAAAAAATGATAATTACAGAATGAAAAAAGCAAAAGCTTTCCTCCACATTCCAACAAGAGAAATGTGGGCTGTCAAATGCAATAGATAACACACAATGAAAAACCAAGGAGGAAAGGTAGGCATATTTTTTCAAATCCACTGGTCCTCAAAAATGTGCACTTTAGGGAACTTAAGGAGTTAGTCAAATTCAATCTGATAATGTTAATATTTCTAAGAATTCATAGAAGATTAAACAGGCACCTAAAGATTGGAAGAATGTCAAAAAGATGCTTATATTTTTCAAAAATGAAAAGAGAACATATTGGGAATTTAGAGTTCTTAATTTTAACTAGGGCAACTAGAAAGATTCAGAATTTGGTGGGCAAACCGAGAATTCACAAAATTAGTCTGCAAAAATCCAGAAGGAAAAGGAATTGAATAGCAAGAAGGCATTACAAAAGAACAAGTTCTAAAAAAGGTAAATTGATCTTTTCTAAAGGAGTGATGATGTGAATTCAAAAGAAAGTGATAGATGCAATATAACCATATTCTACTTAGCCTTTGGATTCAGTCCCACCTTTTACATTGTTTAACAGAATCAAGACAATCAGTTGATGGACCATAACCAGTTATCATTATTGGGTCACACAATCACACAGAACAATGAAGAAGATATAATGAGCAGCGTTGTATCCAGATCAGTTCGGAGTACTAGGTGATCTACATTTTCATCTGTGATCTAGCAGTTAATGGAACACTGGATCTTCTTATTAAATATACAGATGTAATAGTTGTAAAGACAAGAACTTGGGGTGGAGGAATTGGAGTAGGGTAATTCATCAAAGAATAGCAAATATTCTGGAGCAACACTATATAAAATTCAAACAACACTGATAAGTTTAACAATAGGTCAAATATTTATTTATATTAATATAGGGTAACATACATAGGAACAAAAAATCAAAAAGCATAATTAGAACTTGGGAAATGAATATGCAATTACTATTGAACAAGATGAGTATCATCAACAAAAGTGTTGTTTTAAAAAGAGGCACAAATACCAGACCACCTCATATAACGCTTTATAATGGTGTTCAGAATTATCACTAAAGGACTAATAAAGCAAAATTATCTAATGTGAAACTCTGCTTTAGAAGTAAGGAAGCAAATCATTTCCCTTCTCTAGACCTAAGTTTCTTCATCTATAAAATGAAGAGATGGGCTAGATTATTTGTGAGGTGACTCCCTGTGACAAACTCAAATTCTATTTTCACCTCGATTCCTCATCTGTTGCATGATATTTGGCCAGTCATTTCCCCAAATTGTGTTTCACCTTCCTTGCCTGAGAGTCACAGATTCTTATATTTGGAAAATTATCAAGATTATCAATAGAAATAGGAAACCTCTCTAGTACATAACAGAGAAAGCTGTCCACAGCCTATGTTTGAAGAATTTCAACTTAATACTTCCACTAGGGGGCAGGTACCAGTCAGGGAATTTTTCCTTACATCAAGGCTAAACTTATCTTGCTGCAACTTCCATTTCTAGATCTGCCCTTTGAAAATATGAAAGACCTAATCGTACTTTTAATTGACATCCCTGCCAAAATTTGAAACAGCTTATCCTTCCCTGATTCATCCCCCAAGCCTACTCTTCTTCAGACAAATACAATCATGAAAATCTTAAAAGAAAGATGTACCCCCTCCCCCCAAAAAAATATAGGCATGGGATATTTCATCAGGAAGTTTGTCAAGAAGTCTCAATGAAATTATCCTAATGACAAAAGACATATTATCTTTTACTAAGATTCTCTTTCATAACCTGAGACAACCATAGTTCGAGATCTCAAACCTACTCTAAAGATAGCCCCCTCAAGCCCACCTACAATAACAATGTTTGTCCTTCATTCTCTAAGAAGACCATGACATCTGGAAAATGATGCCATGACAAGCACATAAATTGGATTTGAGTGAGGGGAGGTTGTGCTAAATCACCAGTCTCACTTTTTCTTCTACAGCCATCTGGGTCCAGGGGTCAGAAAAGAATCAGAATGACTGGAGATGGTCCTAGATGAGGGGCAGTCAGGGTTAAGTGACTTGCCCAAGGCCACACAGCATCAGAAGCTGAATTCGAACTCCTATCCTCCTGACTCCAAGGCCAGTGGTCTATCCACTGTTCCATCTAGCTACCCTATCTCCTACAAAGCATGAGGCAGAAGTCTATTAGGTAGAGGCAAGAAATGAGGCATTGTGTGGAGGATACAGTTACCAGCAATGTGCACTTTGGAATATCAATCCATTTATTTCACCAATCCAATTCAACAAACATTTAACTAAATATTCCCCATGTGTTGGACACTGGTTAAATAAATAGGATCCTGGACTTCAGGAACTTACTCTAGTGGGCAGATGGAAAATGGGGAAGACATGTCCATGCCTATAAGACCAGGCAGAATTATGATGTATTTTATAAGACCAGGCAGAATTATGATGTATTTTAAGAGAAACACAAAAGTGTTTTGGGAAAAGAGTGATCATATAATGCCCTTATAATTGCTTTCCATTTACAGAGAAAGAATATCATTGAAAAGTAAGCAGTTGTGCAGAACCAAGATGACAGCATGGATGACAGCGTGAAGGCAGCATTTCCTGGGAACTCCTTCACCCCCAAACTCCAAAAGTCAACAAATTATGACTATAGTCAAAATTTAGAGGGGCAGAACCCACAGAAAGACTGAGTGATACATTTTCCCAGTCCAAGATAACTTAGAAGTTCCACAGGAAAGGTATGTTTCACCAGGATCTGGGGTTTGGAAAAAACCAGACGCAGCCCAGCCCAGTCCAGAGATCAGCAGCAACATCTTGAAGGGGTGGTGAGAGAATTCTGTTACACCAGAATGAGTGTGGAGTGAAGAGCACCGGCCGCAGAATCTGCAGAAAGCAGCCTGTACCCAGAGATGGTAAGGAGTCAGGGAAGACTGAAGAAATTTCTCTGCTCTCCCTCAGGGTAGGTCTCTGCTGTTAGCCTACACTCAAATCCAGGTTGCACTTTAGGGTTCCATACTAAGTAACCAAGCAGGATCCTTCCTTATAGCTCCAGGGTAGAGGAAAGTGAGGTGGTCATCTACATATCAAAGCACAGCCAAGAGAGCATAAGTCCCAGCGGGGTGTCCCCCCCCAAAAAACCCCCAAAGTGTTGGAAGTACTGTCTTGGGCTGAGGAAATGAGTAAACAACAGAAAAAGAAGAATTTGATGATAGAGAATTACTTTAGTCCCATCGAAGATCAAAACACATAATCAGATGACAACAAAGTCGAAGCTTCCATATCCAAAACCTCCAAGAGAAATAGAAAATGGGCTCAGACTATGGATGAGCTCAAAAAAGACTTTGAAAAGCAATTAAGGGAGAGGGAGGAAAAATTGGGAGGAGAAATGAGAGCGATGCAGAAAAATCATGAAAACCAAATCAAAAGTTTGGTGATAAATAAAAAAAAGTTTGGTGAAAGATATATACAAAAAAATGCTGAAGAAAATATGTTAAAAGTCAGTTTAGGCCTAATGGAAAAAAGCAAAACAAAAAAGGCAAATGAGGAAAATGCCTTAAAAAGCAGAATTGGCCAATTGGAAAAAGATAAAAAAAACTCTCTGAAGAAAATAATTCCTTCAAATACAGAATGGAACTAAAGGAAGCTGATGACTTTTCAAGAAATCAGGAAGAAATAAAACTCTTCCAAAACCCCCCAAAATTAGAACAAAATGTGAAATATCTCATTGGAAAAAACAGCCGACCTTGAAAACAGATCCAGAAGAAATAATTTAAAAATTATTGGGCTATCTGAAAGCCATGATCAGGAAAAGAGCCTGGACTTCATATTTGAAGAAAGAATATACAGCAAAAGAGATCCTGAGATCCTAAATAGAAATCGAGAGAATTTACCAGTCACCTCCTGAAAGAGATCCCAAAAGAAAAACTTCTAGGAATATTATAGCCAAATTCCAAAACTCCCAAATAAAAGAGAAAATTATAAAAGCTGCCAGAAACAAACAATTCACCTACCAAGGTTCCATAGTCAGGATTACACAGGATCTGGCAGCATCTACATTAAGGGTTCATAGGGATTGGAATATGTTAATCTAGAAGGCAAAAGATCTTGGTTTGCATACAAGAATCAACTACCCAGCAAAACTGAACATCCTCTTTCAGGGGAAAAGATAGACTTTCAATGAAACAGGGGAATTCCAAACTTTCCTATTTGAAACAACCAGAGCTAAACAGAAAGTTTCATCTCCAAGTACAGGACTGTGGTGAACCATTGAGGGAGTGGAAGAAAAGGACTAACTATGAAGAACTTAATGATAGTGAACTGTTTGTATTCCTGCATGGGAAGAAGATATTGATAACTCATATGAACTTTCTCATTTATAAGAGCTGTTAGAAGGAGCATATATAGACAGGGCATAAGAAGGAGTGGAATATAACAGTATAATATAGTAAAAATATGGAGTCAATGTATGATAAAGAAAAGTAATTGGAGGAAGGGAAAGGAGATGAAGAAGCTAAGAAATTTCGCATAAGAGTCAAGAAAAAGCTTTTGTAATGGAGTAGAAAGGGGGAAGGTAAGGGGGAATGAGTGAGCCTTCATTCTCATCAGAAATGACTCAGAGGGGGAATAACATAATATGCTTAATACAGTGAGGAAATCTACCTTACCCTAGAGAAAAATGAGAAGAAAGGGATGGGATAAGGGGGAATGGGGGATGGAAGGGGGAACAGGTGATAGAAGAGAGGGAACACTGAGGGAGAGGGTAATCAGATACAACACGCTTTTGTCTTTTTTTGTGGCTTGCCCAAGGCCACACAGCTAGGTAATTATTAAGTGTCTAAGATCGGATTTGAACCCAGGTACTCCTGACTCCCCAGACACTCCTGACTCCAGGGCCAGTGCTTTATCCACTGTGCCATGTAGCCGCCCCCTACAACACAATTTTGGACAGGGCTAGGGATGAAAGAGAGAGAGAATAGAATAAATGAGAGTGGGGAGGAATAGAGTGGAGGGAAATACAGCTAGTAATAGCAACTGTGGGAAAAATATTGAAGCAACTTCTCTGGTAGACTTATGATAAGGAAAGCAACTCACCCCAGAGAGAGAGCCATTGGAATCTGAACACATACTTAAGTGTTTTTTTTCTCTCTCTCTCTCTATTCTTGAGGTTTCTCATCTTCTTGCGGGGGGGGGGGGGATTATGTTTACTATTATGTTTACTCTTATAACACATTGAATTTTGATCAATGTATAGCATGGAAACACTATAAAGACTATCAGACAGCCTTATGGGGGGGGGGGGCAGGGAAGGGAGGGTGGGGGAAAAATTGTAAAATCCAAAACGTTAAAAAAAATGATATGTAGATACTACTGTTCCATATAATTGGAAAACAAATAAAATATTAATAAGAAAGAAAGAAAGAAAGAAAGAAAGAAAGAAAGAAAGAAAGAAAGCAAGCAAGCAAGCAAGCAATTGGTAGGGCGACTAGGTGGCGCAGTGGATAGAGCACCTGGAGTCAGGAGTACCTGAGTTCAAATCCAGATTCAGAAACTTAATTACCAAGCTGTGTGGCCTTGGGCAAGTCACTTAACCCCATTGCCATGCAAAAACCTTTAACCCCACTGCCTTGCAAAAACCTTAAAAAAGAAAAAAGAAAAGTAAGCAGCTTATGCGAGATGAGAATTTGTTTCCTAGATCCAATTTGCAGTTGACCCTGAGTCTAGGAAATCAGATTCACAACATAAAACCCTTAGAAGAACACAGCAAGAACTGGACTTCTTAGAGAAGTTACTTTAAAAAAAGAAAAAAGAAAAATTACATTGAGAAGGGTCATTCACTTCCTATTTTCTCCCCCTCACTCTAAATATAGATTCAAAGAACAAATCCACTCCAAGAATCAACACTCTGAAGTTCCATTTGCTACTCAGTGTTAGGAATCTCTCTGGCTGGGAGACCTTAAAACCTCATTTTAGGAGATCAAACTTGGACCTTATTGCTTAATACCCACATCACGTACCTTAGCATTGAAGGCATGTAAACCCCTTTGCACCTTGTCACTCTGCTGAGCCAATCTCCATCTGGAACTCTAACATGGCACTTGGCTTTTCCTCCCCTGCCCCTCCCCATCTCTCCTCAATTATAATTCTGTGCTTCAAACTGTGAAGCAAAAATTACAGACATTTCAAAAAAAAAAAGGAATAAGAAACCTTATTAAATACACATTAGCAGCATACAGCACGAAGCTTGAAGAAGAGAAAAAAATGCAATTGGGAAAGATTATTCAGCTCCTCCAAACATTCTCTCTTGACAAAGATGATTGGAATCAGACAGTGGCACTAAGCTGTCCTGTCACTTATCTCCCTCTTCCTTTCCTCAGCAGTCACAGTGCTTATTGTGATGACAAAGATTGCTTCGAGGTCCAGAACACAAAGCAATAGGGTCTCTTCAGAACGTGTAAGGTCCAAGCTACTGGACAAATAAGTTTAGCTTGGATAGACCTGGAAAGTGGGGGAAGCAAAAGGCAAGCCAAGCAAGATCCTTTCTGTCTGTGAAGGAAACTCCTGACAGCACAGCTCACTTCTGGCTTTCAGATTCCCCCTATCCATATGGGCAGGCAGTAGTGGCAAGCTAGAGAATGATATTAATTCAGGAATTCCTCTATTTCTGCTTGGACATAACAAATTTTGATTCAGTTCATATAAGGTAACTTCACCTGAGATGCAAAGTCAAGGTAGCAGACTAGGTTACTTGGCTTTAATGACTTGTATTATTATAGAAATTCCTTTCATGTATGTAGATGGTCAATGAGGTCCCTTTCAAATCTCTAATTCTGTGATTTGGGGCTTTACATCATGTTTTTCTCACCTCTATAACCTTTCTACCATGCTCCATTTGTTCCTATAATAAGGCAGTCTATTGAGTACCAATAGTAGATGAAAATACAAGACATGATCAAGTCACCAGGAACTTAGTATTTCCTTTTTTAAGTAAAACAAATGGAGTCAGATCCAAGCCCTTAGCTTCGACAATGTAACCCTAAGATCTCATGCCCCTCAGTTATATGTTACTTTATATTTTAGACTGGACACATCCTGTAGCATCCTGCCTCTGTGTCTTTATTCATGTGGTTCCTCCCCTGGAATGTACTACCCCACCACAACAGCTGCATGTCAAATCTTACCCATTCTTTCAAAACCCATTTCACATAATTTATGAAGGCTTTCCTGATCATGTTCCTCCATTAACAAAATGTGATATTCCCCCTTCCTTTGAGTTCTAACTATACTTTGAATTTATTTTGAAGTTATTTTGCTTTATGATAATTATCTTGTGTTTTTTAAAAAAAAGTCTTTTGTATTAAACTGTAAAGTTTCTTGTGGAAAGGAACTACCTTACTCACTTTTGAATCCACCACAGTACAATATATGCCTTCGCTCATCCAATATATGTTGAAATGAAGTTAATATTCTAATCCAACTAAAAACATAATTTGCAATGCATATAAGTAAGCCAAATATCAGAAACTTATTTACTGTTCATACTCTGAGCAAAACAATAAAAGATAACAGTGGAAACTCTATTCCTAACTGTTCCAATAAATGGCAAATAGATCAATAAGATATAGCTCACCCTTCCACCTCAAGTCATTTTCCCTTTACAGAAAAGGTCATCAAAATTAACTTAGGAAATGAACATGGAAACACTACAGGCAGAAAAAAATGAATAAAAATAAGTAGTTAAAAGGACCCTACATCCAGAGACACATCCTTTAAAAACATAAAAAACACCCTCAGATGAAGTCTTACTAGGCAAATACTTCTAGCATTATGAAATAATCAGAAGCTTGATGCCTCATTCCCAAATGTGAATTTTTAAAAATAAGGTTTCTTCCACATTTGAAGAAATGTGGCATATATATCCTATTTCAACCAGATAAATTATTTAAAGAATACCCAACTCAAATAGGCCTCAATTATAACTATACTTTCACCTGGACATGGAATAGAGAGGTAGTCTTTAACCATGCTTAGAAAGTTTTCTAGGGGGTAAGAAAAGTGCCTGGACAAATAATTTTTGATGTTACAATGACTGTAAAAATTACATACAATTATAACCCTGTGAATGCTGCTCTAATGAAGATCTTCCCCAGTCTTATCAAAAGACAGGATTACAATTTTTGTAAATAAGAATAAAAACTTATTGGGGTGGCTAGGTGGCGCAGTGTATAGAGCACCAGCCCTGGAGTCAGAAGTACCTGAGTTCAAATCTGGTCTCAGATACTTAATAATTACCTAGCCTTGGGCAAGCCACTTAACCCCATTTGCCTTATTAAAAAAAATAATAAAAACTTATCAGTGAAAAATCATATAGGAAATTACACTAAAGGCCCCTGAGAAGAGGCCTTAGAAGGGGGAGAAAGTTCTGATAGATTTATAGTGAAGATTTTTTTGGAAGGTAAAATTAGGGAGCATCAAGAATAGGTGGTGGGAGGAGGAAAAGAGAATCTTTTAAATAAGTGTCCCCACTTATTAATAAAGTGTCCCCAATCTTTTAAATAAGAATCTCAATTCAGATGAAAACTTTGCCCGTGAAGAGGTACTTTCCCTTAGCTAACCCTGAACTACCATGAAGGTTTACTGTGAGAACTTAACCAAGATATATTTCACAGTTCATCATGCTCTCTCAGTCCAGATTAGTCCCACCTCTGGAGAAATGCAGAGTTCCAACAGAAGGATAATTAGGTCATATACTCTTTCCTAGTGGATATTCCCTTTAGTTGGGAAACAGATTCTTGTAATTCAAAACAAAGAAGCAGTAAGATGTAATGAATACCTGGCCAGGTTGGAGAAAGCTGTAAAATAAGATATCTTATCAGGATCTAATAATAATATTAATATTGAGGTTTAAATTTTTTTATTGGTTTTCTTAGTTTTTATATCACCTTCCTTTCCAAATGTATCCTTTCTCTTCTACTACCAAGTGAGTCATCCTTTGCAAGAAAACAAAAGAAAAAATATTCAACCAAACCAACTCAAAGATCCACTGATTATAACTGTATATTCAATATTCCACATTCACAGATACCTCCTTACCTCTATTTTGACAGAAGAGTTATATTCTCAACTTTTCTCTGGAGCTTGAAAATTCTAATTATAAACTGTTCCATTACATTTTTTTGTTCTTTCCATTAAAATTATAGTCACTGTGTACCATTTTCCCATTTCTACTTAGTTTATTCTGTTTAGTTCATATAAGTCTCCCAAAATTTCTCCTAATGCTCCACATGTATCAATCCTTATAATACAGTAATATTTCATTACATTCACATACCAAATTTTGTCTACCTATTCCCTAGACAATGTATAACAACATTGTTTCAAGCTCTTTGCGAGGAAAAATGGTACCATGAATATTTTTATATATTTGGTAATTTTCATTCTGTCTTTGACCTCCTCATATGTCTAGTAATGGGATCACTAAGTCAAAGTGTTTGGACATTTCGATCACATTTTTAGTGTAATTCTAAACTGGTTTCCAATTTGGTTGGATCAATCATAGTTCTATCAATTGTATATTTAGTGTGCCTGCCTTTACATAGCTAACAATGATTGTTTGTATCCTTTCTCATTTTTGCCATTTTGCTAGGTATGAAGTGAAAGCTCAGATCTGTTTTGAGGTTTATTTCTTTTATAATTAGTTATCTGAAGGAATCTTTCATGTGACTGTTAATCACTCAAAATGCTTTTTGGGGGGGAAGGAGGGGGGAAACTGAATTATTGGTTGATATTCTTTGACTACTTAAGCATGGGAAAATGGTTCTTGGTCTCTTATGTTAATCTTGGATATCAGACCTGCATCAGAGATAGTATTCAATTTTCCCCCAATAGACAGTTTTCTTTCTTACCTTATGGGTGTTAATTTTGTTTGGGCAAAAGCTTTTTCAGTTTCATGCAACTGATATAATCTACTTTATCTTTTGTGAGTATCTCTATCCTTTTTTTTTTTTGGCTAAGAACTCTCCCTGGACATATCCATAAAAGGAACCCCCAGACCTATTGTTGAAAAAGCTTCTCTTCCAAGAAGCAAGTAAGAAAAGAAAGACAGAAAGACCTGCAATTGCAATAAACCTATATTTGATAACAAGCTATAATCTCAACCAGGAAACTGTTTCAGTAGAACTGAAATGCTCATGCTCCTCATAATTAGCACTCGTGCTTGACAAATTCAGTAAAGAACATTTCATATCTATAAACCATAAGTAGAATATTATCATTACCACAAGACAATGGATTAATAGGTCTTGAAAACTACATGCATGAGATTAGGTATACTACTACTGGCCCACTTTGGTTTGCCTTCTTTCCTATATCTACAGAAAAGAATCAAATGTTATCTCACAAAACCTCAGACTTTAAAACAAAACATTTTGTTCAAAGTTTAGCTAGTGTCAAATGGATGGGAGAAGAATAGGTGCATGAGAAGACAGTGTAGTCATGACCAACTGAGACTCAATTTTCAGCAGGGCTAACCCTGATGGTCACACAATGGACAATGATACTATAGTTACTAGGATGTTTTTTCTGTGATTGCTTACCTTATTTAGAGCATAATACTAACAAAGTTAAAGGTCTTTATGTGAGCCAGGTAGCTCTGCTCTACTGCTCCTCAGAATAACCCTGGTTCTGGCCCCCAGATTGCACCTCTAACTCTGGTCTAGCTGTCTTACCTGCTGTTTCTCAAGAGAAAGAGAACGTAAAAGTGAGAGACTATGAATGGTTTAATGTAAAGTGTCCCCACTCTTGTAATGATACTGCATCAGTAGTTAATCATCTTCAATTATAAGGATAGGATGTTTCTCTTACTAGGGGTATTTGAGAACTCGGAAGCATATATAGAGCAGAGTAAATTGGTTTTTCAGGCTGTCTCAAAGTGTCTCGTTTATACCCTCTCTAAAACATTCAATATGCTACTGAATGAAATGGAATAGAATGGAAATGTATTGTTTACTATATATTAAGTCTTGTGCTAAGTGAAGAAGATACTAATAGAAAATTGAGACAATCCCTCCTCTCTTCATTTTCCATCTATGGCTGTGCTGTTTTCCATTCCAAGAACAGGACAAGATCAACATGTTATCAGAACCCTCAGTTGCCTTGTTCCTCTAACTGGAAGTCAAGAGTTTGGAGTCATAAACTCCTTCCAAAGACTTTCTTTCTATAGAGCTCAGAACTTTTGAGATAACTTCATTTTCCATTAGTTACTCTCTTGGTTTACCCTCCACAAACATCATGTTCCCATCCCTCATCCTTTCCATTCCTTTTGTGCACTGTCTTCCCCCTATGGGATTATAAAGCCCTTGAGGTCAGAGACTGTCTTTCTTCTTATTTGTATCCACAGTACATTGTAGGTGCTGGGTCAATTGGGGAGATCACACATAAAGGAGAGTTCATGTTCATGTTCAGTTCTTGACAGAAGGCAAAACTTCAAGACCCTTGGAGAGCAAAGTTAGGAAAGGTGGTCCCTAATCAACAGGATGTTGAGTCTAAGGAACAGAGTAGAGTGGTACCTGAGATAACTCTAGAAGAATTCCCAAACTATCTTAAACAAACACCTCAAAATACCAGCACATTCCAAGTGACAAAAATGTTGAAAACAGAATCTACTTCCCATATCACCAATTAACTACAAAACAAATTCAAAGTGTTCTCCTGCAGGTCACAGTTTGTGGTTAAGAAAGAAAAGAACTTTTTAAGTCATAGATTTACCCCCAAGAGGAGATCCAGGACTTTCTACTGTATAGATGTTATATAATACAGTCAAAGTCTCATTCCCAAAACTATGAAGAAAAAAGGGAGAACATTCAAGGCATCAATAAAGGAGGATAAGATTTCTTGGATGAACCTAAAGAGGTGCTGTAGTGCTTATAGGAAAGACTGGCATTGCCTTTACCTGCCAGTGAAAAACAATGCCAAAGATAACACAATAGAGTACTACTTACATTAGATGCCAAAATCAAAACAAAAGGAAAAGGCCACATTCAAAGATCACAGAACACAGAAGGGTCTGGCATTGTAGCGACACATGGGCAAGAATAGAGCACAACAAACAGGCAGCCCCTTCATTATTCAATTACTCACTCAGTAAATCGAGAATTAATGTTCACGGGTTCTGGTGAGTGACATAATTACAATTTAAAAAGAGCAATTAATCATCAGGCTTGTTGTTCACTGCCTTGCTGAGAGTCTGTTGCTTCATGAATACCAGTATAACCACAAAAGAATTAAAAAAACACATACAAATATGACCACTAAATTCCTGCCTCTCTTCCTTCCCCTCTGCCTACAATTCCTCTGGCTAAGTTTAGCCACATCTTTAACTCATTTCTTTTCTGAGATTCCTCTTCCCTTCCCTAAGCTCCACCTTCTTCTGGATAGACCCTGAATATTATAGAAAACAACACCAAGGTTTCCCAATGATGCATACGAGAATAGGTGGTAAAATTTTAAACTGGATAAGTCTGCAATTAAGTGCCCAAACCTTTTCTTATTTCCTATTGTGGAGATGGAAAAGTGGAAAGACAGGGATAGGGAGAAGGAAAAGAAGTCAGAAAACAATTTTACAAAGCATGAGAGATGGGGGCATCTAGGTAGCGCAGTGGATAGAGCACCGGCCCTGGAATTTGTACCTGAGTTCAAATCCAGCCTCTGACACTTAATAATTACCTAGCTGTGTGGCCTTGGGCAAGCCACTTAACCCCATTTGCCTTGCAAAAACCTAAAAAAAAATAAGTATGAGAGAGACAGGAAGGTGGGGCAGGCAGAGAAGCAGAAAAAGGAGAAAGAAAAAATATAGAATGAAAGAATCGGTAGAGGGTCTGAGTTCTGGCATATTGGCAACCTGACTTTAAAAAAAAATAGCCAAATTTAGTGTCCTTAAGGCCAGCATGACAGTTCAAAGTATCTGCCACATTCTTATTCCACTGCTAACTTCTTGGCCCTTAAGCTACCCAATTTTTCAACATTCTGGATCTTGGGAGGGGCGGGGGAATGTTAGGGAGGAAAATGAAATGGAGAAAGGAAGTCATTTCCTCTTCTTAAAACACCAAAAAAAAAAAATATATATATATATATATAATATATATATATATATATATACATACATGCATATACATATATACATATATATAATAAAACCAAAACAAACAAAAAAGGAATAAACTCTCCCTCCTCCTGTCCATGTTCTAGAATGTGCCTTCTGGTGGAATATCGTTATTAGAGATTCTCTTAAGGAAAGAATTTCAGATCCCCAGTTCTGTATATGCATATGAAATCAAAACTTGATATTAGTTATCTAAATGTTAGTCATCTATATGAAGTCTGAGCTTTATTAGTAATAGGTCAGGTTTCAATTTGTTGTTGCTTTTTCAGAAAGACCTGGAAATGGGGGTGACTAGGTGGCACAGTGGATAAAGCACTTAACTCCATTTGCCTTGCAAAAACCTTAAAAAAAAAAGACCCAGAAATGTGTATCTGTAAAGCATCTTGGGCCAATCACTCTATTACATTCATTTAAGCCTTTGAATGATCATCACCATGGGAATCAAGCAAACACCTACAAAGTGCAGGTACTGTCCTGAGGATATGGGCAGAAAGACAAAAGCCTATTAGATTTTAAAGGCTCCAACAGCTTAAAACTGCACTAAGACTTCAGGAACCACCACTACCTCTATATACATGACTGTAAAGTCAATGGTACTGATTGAGCACCAACTGAGCCAGGCACAAAGATGAGCATACCAAAATATGACAAAAAAAAAAACAACAGTTCCTGCCCTCAAAGAACTGACAGTCTAATGGGGGGGACACACCATGCAAACAACTATATGGAGTACAAAATCTATATGAAGTACTCTTAAACTCTTAAGAAAGTCACAGAAGGAAAACACTAAGCATTAAGAGAATTTTAGTGGAGATCTGAAGGAAACCAGGAGTCAAAAAGAAGGAAGGAAAGCATTGTGGGTGTGGGGGGTGTTGTGGAGAGAGGACAACCAGTCTCAGATGGAATGTATTTGCAGGGTCAATGGATCCCTGAGGAGGAGGAGGAGAGGAAGCTCAATAAACAGAAAGAGCTATCAGAGAGTGTCCTGGGGTGGGTGGGTGGGGGATAGGGGGCTCAACATGAACAGCTGAGAGGACACTGGGCTGCAAGAGGGAGACTGGAAGACTAACAGAAACAGTTGTGACCATAGCCCAGGCATGAGATGTTAGTGGTAGTAAGATCAGAAGACAGAATGTGCATGTGACAGAGACTATGAATGTAGAATTGTGTCTCAATACAAGGTAGTTTAGGAAGGAGGCATTAACAGTGAGGGGGAATCAGGAAGGCAGAATAAGGGAAAAGCACAGATTACTCTGTAATCTTTTTTTTTAATTTACTGATATATTTTGTTTAGACACATCTCTGAAATCTTTTACTAGTGAATCTGAAATGTTTGGAATTCAAGTTGTTCCTGGAGAAACTTTCTTCATAAACTGACAGATTAGTATGAACTCATTCTAGTTTTAAGAACCTGCTACATAAATAAAATGGGCCAAAACCTAGGGTAAGCATTTCCCTGGGGAAATGCCAGACTTTCAATCAAGATTGGGCTTTTCTTACATTCCTCTTTTAAGTCACAGATTTTTCCTAGAGAAGACCTAGAAAAAGAAAGACATGCTTATCTAGGATTAGTGACCAATAAGAAATTGCATATGCTCTCATTCATTTAATATTCATGTTGAGTACCTGTTTTATATAAGAAGCTATACTAAGTTCTGTGGAGGATACAAAGGAGTGCAAAACAGGATTCCCATCTATAAGGTGCTTAAAAATTTAAGCAACACTTTATGCTTCACAATTCTTGGCTGAGGGCAGAGCAAAGATAGTGGAGTAAAGAGGAACTAGCCTGGTCTCTCCCAATTTCACCTTTAAACAACAAAAAAATTTTGCCTCAAAATGAATTCTGGAGCAGCAGAACAAACAACAGGCAAAGTGAAACAATTTTCCAGCCAAAAATAACTTAGAAGGTCAACAGGAAAGGTCTAACTCATTGGGTAAAAGGGGAGGACAGTTCAATTCATGCAGCTTCTGAACAAACCAAGAACAGGCCAAACCCCAACAAGCCAGCAACTAGACTCCTAACCTCTAGCACAGCACACTTCAGAGAGGCTCTATGGTCCCAGCAGACCAGGTTAGTGGCTGGGCAAGAAGAAAATTATATCTTGCTAAAAGGTAACTTAGAGCATGAAATACTACCAATACTATATGAATCAAACATAGCATCTAAATTTTTGAAGAAGTTGAATGAATTACAGGAGGAAATAGCTAATAAAACAATATTAGTTAGGGGACCTCAACTTTTCCCTCTCAGAACTAGATAGATCTAACCAAAAAATAAGCAAAAATAGAAATTAATAGGTGGATAAAATTCCGGAAAAATTAGATATGATATAGAAAACTAAATGGGAATAAAAACAAACTTTTTCTTACTAGTGCATGGAACCTACACAAAAACTGTCCATGCATTAGGACAATAAAAACCTTACAACAAAATACAGAAAAGCAGAAATAGCAAACACATCCTTTTCAGATCATAATGCAATAAAAGTTACATTTAATCATGGACAATGGAAATAAAGAAAAAAATGAATTGGAAATTAAATAATTTAATCCTAAAAAAGTGGTCAAAGAACAAAACATAGAAACAATTGCAATTTCATTAAGTAAAATGATAAAATGGCATAACAATAAAATTTATGAGATGCAGTCAAAGTGTTAGGGGAAAATTTACATCTCTAACTGCTCACATCAATAAAATAGAGAAATAGCAGATCAATGAAGTGGGTATGCAACTAAAAAAGTAAAAAAAAAATGAATTAAAAATTCCCAATTAAACACCAAATTTGAACTCCTGAAGAGCAAAGGAGAAATTAATAAAAATTAAAGAAAAAATTTAACTAATAAATGTAGAAGATGGTTTTATGAAAAAAAACAATAAAAGACAAACAATCTACAGGGAAGGAGGAGACTGGGAAAGAAAAGATAAGGGAAGAAGGGACTGATAAAAGATAAGGTAAAGGTATAAGTGAAAATAACTGAAAGTTAAATTTTTAAAAGTAAAATACTGGTGAGGAGGAATAAGAGAAAATGAAGGAGAATACAAATGAAGACAGATGACAGATAGTATGGAGTAAAATACAGAATTGGTAATCTTAACCGTAAATGTGAATAGATTAACTGTCCCATAAAATGGAAGTAGATAGCAGAATAAATTAAAAACCAGAATCCTACAATATGGTACTTACAAGAAACACATTTGAAGCAGAGAGATACACACCAAGTAAAGGTAAAATGTTGGAGCAAAATATATTAAGCCTCAATTGAAGTAAAAAAATCTGGTGTAGATATCCTATTCAGATAAAGTAAAAGCAAAAATCAATCTCATTAATGGGAATAAGGAAAGAAACTACATCTTCTTAAAAGGCACTATTGGTAATAGAACTATATCATTACTAAACATGTATGTACCTAGTAGTATAGCATCCAAATTCCTAGAGGAAAAGTGGAGTGAATTTCAAAGAGACATTTAATAATAGGAGACCTCAATCTCCCTCTTTCAAAACTAGATAACTCTAACAAACAAAATAAACAAGAAGGAAGTTAAGAAGATGAATGCAATCTTAAGAAAAATTAGATATAATAGACCTCTGGAGAAAAATTAATGGGAATAGAAAACAATATACCTTTTTCTTGGCAGTACATGGTACCTATACCAAAGTTGACTATGTTTTAGAGAACAAAAACCTTATGATCAAATGAAGAGAGGTAGAAATAATAAAAACACACTTAGATCATGCTGTAATTAAAATTACATGTAATAAAGGGCCATGGAAAAATAAACTAAGACCTAATTGGAAATTAAATGACTTTATCTTAAATAATGGGTGGATCCAACAGCAAAAAATAGAAATAACATAGAAATAATCAATATATCCACGAAAATGATAATGAGACATCATATCAAAATTTATTGGATGCAGCCAAGGCAGTTTTGAGGGGAAACTTTATATCTCTAAATTCCTATATGAATAAAATAGATTAGGAGGAGATCAATGAATTGGGTATGCAATTTAAAAAGCTAGAAAGAGAACAAATTAAAGGTTCCCAATTCAATACCAAATAAGAAATACTGAAAATCAAGGGAGAAATCAATAAAACTGAAAACAAGAAAACCATTGATCTCAAAAGAGTTAGTTTTATGAAAAGAAAACCCAATAACATAGGCAAACCTTTGGTTAATCTGGTTTAAAGAAAAGGAAGACAATAAGCAAATTACCAGTATCAAAAATGAAAAGGGTGAACTAATCACGAATGAGGAGGAAATTAAAGAGATAATTTGGAGCTACTTTGAACAATTGTATGCCAATAAATTGGATAACCTGAGTGAAATGGATGAAAATTTACAAAAATACAAACTGCCCAGATTAACAGAAGAGGAAATAAATTACTTAAAATAACCCCATTTCAGAAAAGAAATTGAAGAAACACCATCAATAAACTCCCTAAGAAAAAAGTCTCCAAGTCCAGATGGATTTACAAGTGAATTCTACCAACATTTAAGGAACAATTAATTCCTATTCTACATTATTTTAAAAAATAGGAGAGGAAGAAGTTTTGCCAAACTCCTTTTATGTCACCAACATGGTGCTGATACCCAAACCAGAAAGAACCAAAACAGACAAAGAAAATTATAAATCTCCATAACGAATATTGATGCAAAACTCTTTAAAAAATTTTAACAATGAGACTACAGCATGTTATTTACTAGGATAATACATCATGATCAGGTAGGATTTATACCCTATAGGCAGGAATGGTTCAACATTAGGAAAACATTCAACATAATTAAACACATCAACAGCAAAACTAACAGAAATCACATTTTTATCTCAAGAGATACTGAAAGAGCCTATGATAAAATACAATATCCATTCCTATTTAAAACACTAGAAAGTTTAGGAATAAATGTAATTTTCCTTAAAATAAATAGTATCTATCTAAAACCATCAACAAATATTATATGTAATGAGAATAAACAGAGCATTTCCAATAAAATCAGAGGTTAAACAAGGATGCCCTTTATCATTATTACTATTCAATATAGTATTAGAAATGCTAGCATTAGAAACAAGAGAAAAAAAGAAACTAAAGGAAGACTTTTTTCCCAGGAAAGATGGTAGAGAGAAGACAGGCCCAGTCCTAAAATCTCCTGATCTTTCCCCATATATGATATGAAACAAACCTCTTATCAGAAATCCAACCCACAAAACCCAGAAAGAAAGGCCAGGAGAAGAACATCGACCTCAGGATTTGTCTTCTGCAGTCATGGGCCAAGGGAGAAGGCCTCAATCAAGGTCACAGACACTCCAGAGAAAGCAACCGGCACCCTCTACTGGCCAACTGGAGATATTGTTTGTTCTCAGTGGGTAAAGCCTCTAGGGATCCCAACACCAAACCTCTATTAACCAGCCCCTCCCCAACTCAAGGTCTTAGTAAAATGAAGGTCAGTGGAAAGGTGGATCTATAGAAAAATTCTTGGAAGAAAAAGACCCTAATTCAGAGAGACCTAGAATCTCTGAGGAGAATATGATCTGGTCTCCAGCACAGAAAGACTTCCTTGAAGAAATAAGGAAGGAGTTTAAAAATAAATTGGAAATTTGGGAACAGAAACCCAAGAGAAGATTAACACCTTGCAACAAGGAAGAAAGACTTTCACTGTGCAGATGATATGATGGTATAACTAGAGAATCCAAGAAAATTATCTAAAAAAACTCCTTGAAACAATTTACAAATTCAGCAAAGTAGTAGGTTATAAAATAAACTCACATAAATGATCAGCATTTCTATATATAAATGACAAAGCCCAACAGATATAAAAAGAAATTCCATTTAAAATAATTATAGACAACATTAAATACTTGGGAATCTATCTCCCAAGACAAATGTAGGAACACAATTATAAGGCACTTTTTCACCCAATTAAAGTCAGAGCTTAAATAAATGCAAAAATGTCAACTGCTCATGGTTAAGTCAAACTAATATAATAAAAATGACAATTCTACCCAGATTAAATTATTTATTCAGTGCCTTGCCAATCAAACTACCAAATCACTACTTTACCAAGCTAGAAAAAGTAGCGACAAAATTCATCTGGAGCAACAGAAGGGCAAGAATAGCAAGGCAATTGATGAAAAAAATGTAAAGGAAGGTGGCCTAGCTCTACCAGATCTAAAACTATACTATTAAGCAGCAGTCTTCAAAACTGCCTGATACTGGTAATGGATCAGTGGATTAGGATAGGGTCTAAAGAAGTCGCAGTAAATGACTAAAGTAATTTACTATTTGACAAACCCAAAGACATTAGCTTCTGGGATAAAGACTCACTGTTTCATAAAAACTGTTGGGAAAATTGGAAAATAGTATGGCAAAAACTAGGCATAGATCTACATCTCACATCCTATACCAAAATAAGGTCAAAATGGGTATAGGATTTAGACATAAAGAGCAATACCATAGATAATAGACCAAGAAATACTCTATCAGATCTATGGAAAGGGGACAAATTTATGACAAAACAAGAATGAGAGCACATTATCAACTGCAAAATGAATGATTTTGACTATATTTAATAAAATCAATGCTGTCAAAAAAGCAGAAAGCTGGGAAATGATCTTTACAACTAGTAGTTCTGATAAAGGTCTTATTTCTAAAATATATAAAGAATTGCATCAAATTTATACAGTCACAAGTCATTCCCCAATTGATAAATGATCAAAGGATATGAACAGTTTTCAAATTAAGAAATTAAAATTATATATAATCATATAAAAAATGCTCCAAATCATTATTGATTAGAGAAATGCAAAATTAAAACAGCAATAAAGTATCATCTCACACCTATCAGATTGGCCAAGATGAGAAAAAGTGAAAATGATCAATTGCTGGAGAGGATTTTTGGGAGGATTGGGACACTGATGCATTGCTGATAGAGTTGTGAATAGATCCAATCTTTCTGGAGAGCAATATGCAACTATGTCCAAAGAACAATATTCCTATCCTTTTACTCAGCAATTCTAGGTTTATATCCAAAAGAAATTATAGAAAAAGGGCAAACCCTACATGTTCCAAAATATTCATAGCAGCTCTTTTTGTAATGGCAAAGAATTGTAAACTGAGGCGATGTCCATCAATTGGGAAATGCCAAACAAGTTATGGAACATGAATACTATGGAATACTACTGTTCTATAAGAAACCATAAATGGTCAGACTCTAAAGAAGTATGGAATGATTTGTGGAATCTGAAGCTGAGCAAAGGGAGTAGGAACCAAGAGAACAATGTACACACATAAACAACAATATTATGAGATGAACATTGATGGCATATTGATGGTAGCAGCTCCTCTCAGCAGTCTATTGAGCTAGAACAACTGTATTGGACTGGCTATGGACTATATTTTCCCATCTGAACCAAAAGAAAACAAAATTCATCAAAAACAAAAAAAGTCCCTCACAGAATCATTTCTGGCTAAGTATATTCTCTCTGATAGAGTTAAAATTCTTAAGGGTTATGAGTTTCATTCTATTGGATAGCAGTTTTTTTCTTTACCCTCCCCCCCTTTTTAACCTTTTCATGTGTCTCTTGAACCTCCTGCTTGGTGTTCAAATTTTCTATTTAGCTCTGGATTTGTTGGTAGTCTTCCATTTCATTAAATGTCCATCTTTTCCCCTGAAAGAGAAGGCTCAGCTTTGCCAGATAGTGGATTCTTGGCTGGATTCCAAGCTCCCTTGCTCTTAGGACTATCTTGTTCCAGGTCCTTGGATCCCTTGATGTTGATGCAGCCAGGTCCTGCATAATCCTTACTATGGCTCCTTGGTATCTAAATTGTTTCTTTCTGGCTGCTTCCAGGATTTTCTCTTTTAACTGATAGTTCTGGAATTTGGCCACAATTGGCGTTTTCATTTTAGGATCTTTTTTCAGAGGGGAGAAATGTATTCTTTCAATAACTATTTTGTCCTCTGGTTCCATGATATCAGAGCAATCTTCCATCACTAAATCCTGTAATATAAAGTCTAGGCTTTTTTTCTCTCCAATGTTTTCAGGAAGACCTATAATTGTCAGGTTGTCCCTCCTCGATCTATTCTCAAGGTCAGTGGTTTTGCTGATATTTCACATTTTCTTCTATTTTTTCCATTTTTTGCTTTTGTTTAACAGGCTCTTGCTGTCTCATGAAGTCATTAGTTTCCACAGACTCAATTCATTTTTTTTAGAGAAGAGCTTTCTTCATTTACCTTTTGCAACTCCTTTTCCACTTGGTCAATTCTATTTTCGAAAGAGCTTTCCATTTAACCAATTGAGGTTTTGAGAGAATTATTTTCTTTTTTGCATTTGCCCAATTGAGGATCTGAGAGAATCATATTCATTTTGCATTTGTCCAATTGAGGATATGAGAGAATCATTTTCATTCTGAATTTGTCCAATTGTATTTTCCAATGATTTGTTTTCTTGTGGCAAGGTGTTAATCTTCTCTTGGGTTTCTGTTCCCATATTTTCCAATTGATTTTTAAACTCCTTCATTATTTATTCAAGGAAGTCTTTCTGTGCTTGAGACCAGATCATATTCTCCTCTGAGGTTCTAGGTCTCTCTGAGTTAGGGTAAAGACCCTAACTAATTCCTTCCAAGAATTTTTCTATGGACTCTCCTTAACGTTGGCCTTTCTTCATTTTACTAAGACCCTGAGTTGGGGAGGGGCTGGTTTACAGAGGTTTGGTGCTGTGGGATTCTCTGGAGGCTTTACTCACTGACTGTAATATCTCTAACTGCCATTGGGGGTGCTAGAGTTTTTGGTCACTGAGTGTAATATCTCCAGCTGGCCAGTAGGGGGTTGTTTGCTTTCTCTGGAGTGTCTGTGACCTTGATTGAGGCTCTCTCCCTTGGCCTGGAGGGAGTGATTGAAGCTATTAAATACTTTTGTCCTCCATCAATGGTGGGCTTTACCCTGGGGTGAAGTCATCACTCTCCCTATTGTCAGCTTGAGGAGGTTCTGTTGCTTGGCCTTAGCCTGGGGCAGAGGTAGTCTGCAATTGTGTTTGTTCTGGGAAGAGGCTTCAGCTGAAATGGAGGCGTGGACTTGGGAGTTCCTTCAGACCAGAGGAGGTCAGGGATGATGTCTGCAACACTCCCACATGGGAACTCTCCCTCAAACCCAGCTAGCAGGCTCCAGAGGGTCATCCCCATTGCCTATGCCTCTTGTTCCCTCTGCTAATCAGGCTAATCTGCAGCTAATCCAGGCTTCCAGGCTCTCCCCGTCCCTGTTCTGTGCTCCTGGCACGAGTCCACCCACTGCACCTGGACTCACCCAGGATTGGAAAACAAATCCTGAGGTAGATGTTCTTTCTCCTGGCTTTTCTTTCTGAGCTTTGTGGATCAGATTTCTGTTAAGAGGTTTGTTTCATAACATATGTGGGGGGGAAGATCAGGAGATTAGCACTGTGCCTGTCTTTCCTCAGCCATTTTGGCAGAAAGTCTCTAAGTCTAAATCTCTACAGAAATGCTAATCAAAACAACTCTGAGGTATTACCTCACATCTATCAGATTAGCTAAAATGACAGAAAAGTGAAATGACTATTGTTGGAGGGAATGTGGTAAATTTGAGACACTAACATATTGCTGGTGGGGCTGTGAACTGGTATCATTCTGGAGAGCAGCTTGAAACTATGGCCAAAATTTACAAAATTTACAAAATTTTAAATATCCTGAAATTCAACAATACCATTACTAGATCTGTATACCAAAGAGATTTTTAAAAAATTTTTAAAAAGGGAAAAGGACACAAGTGTGTATATACAAAGACAAAATACATATACACATGTATATATGTATGTATATATGTATACATATGTGTATATACAAATAAAAACATCCACATGTATGCATATGGGTATGTTTATGTGTATCATTTTTGTGTGAGCAAAGAATTGAAAATTGAGGGGATGACCATCAACTGAGGAATGGCTGAACAAGTGGTAAAATATAATTTTGATGGAATACCATTGTGCTATAAAAAATAACAAACAGGCTGCTCTCAGAGAAATCTGTAAATACTCATATGAGGTAAATATTCTTATGATGCAAACTGAAATGAGCAGAACCAGAACATTTAACACAGTAACAGCAACATTATAAGATGATTAACTGTGAATGACCTACTTTTTTCAACAATAAAAATGATCCAAGAAAATTCCAAAGGCTTATAATCAAAAGTGTTATCTACCTCCAGAGAAAGAACCAATGGAGTCTGAATGCAGATTGAAGCATACTATTTTTCACCTTTTTTCTTTTTTTTTGATCTGTATCTTCTTTCACAACATAATATGGAAATGTTTTTATGATTGCACATGCATAACATGTATCAAAGTGCTTATATGTTAGAAAATGGAGAAAAGGGAGAGAGGGAGAGAAATCAGAACTCAAAATTTTTAAAAATGAAATGTTAAAAATTCTCTTTATATGTAATTTGAAAAAATAAAGTATTATCATTAAAAAAGGAATGACGAATGGAATGATTTAAGAAAAATGTGGGAAGATTTATATGAACTAAAACAAAGTGAACAAAATCAGAACAATCCGAATTGTGAAGATAATCAACTGTGAAAGACTCAGTAACTTGGATCAATACAATGATTCACTATAATTCCAAAGGACTAATGATAAAAAAAAAACTGCTATTCATTTCCAAAATGACAACTGATGGGCTCAGAATGCAGACTAAAGCATACTTTTTCCTTTCTTTAACTTTGATTTGATGTGTGGGTAGGATTGCTAATGTAGAAATATATTTCCCATGGTTTCATATGTATAATAGGTATGTATTGAATTTCTTTCCTTTTCAGTAGGTAAGGAAGGGGATATAGGGAGGGAAGGAATTTGAACCAAAAGTAAAGATAAAATAAAATAAAATAAAAAGATGAGATGACCAGAGTATATTTGACATAATGGAGAGTGTTGAACTTTTGAGTTAAGAAGACCTGATTTCAGGATGTTAGGGAATTCAGGGAAGCCTGGAGGGATTTGCATGAACTGATGCTGAGTGAGATGAGCAGAACCAGAAAAACACTGGGGTTTTTTTATACCCTAACAGCAACATGGGGGTGATGTTCAACCTTGATGGACTTGCTCATTCCATCAATGCAAAAATCAGTGAAAATTTTGGGCTATCTGCAATGGAGAATACCATCTGTATCCAGATAAAGAGCCATCGAGTTTGAACAAAGTTCAAGGACTATTCCCTTTTAACTTAGAAAAAAACATAGATCTTATTTTTTGATCTTGCTGTTTGTTATACTTTATGTTTCTTCCTTAAGGATAATGATTTCTCTCTCATCACACTCAATCTGGATCAATGGAAACAAAGTAAAGACTGACAGATTGCTTTCTGTGGGGGAGTGGGGGGAAGGAAGTAAGATTGGGGGGAAAATTGTAAAACTCAAATAAAATCTTTAATAAAAGAAAAAAGAAAATTGTTTTTAAATATAATTGGAAAAATAAAATATTATTTTAAAAAAAAAGACCTGATTTCAAATTCCATTTCAGATACTAATTGGCTGTAGGATCCTTGGTAAATCACTCTAAGTTAGTTTGCTTCAGTTTCCTCATGTGTAAAAATGAGGCTAATAATAGCAACTATCTTCTTGGGTTGTTGTTATGATCAAATGAGATAATATTTGTAAAATGTTTTACAAACCTTACAGTGTCAGATAAACTTATTATTATGAGGTAAAGAGCAACAGAGAGGAAGTTTAAAAGTATAGGAGAAAGCCAGGTATAATGGTACATGTAATTCCTGCTATTGGGAGAAATTGAGCCTCATGGATTACTTAAGTTCAGGGTTCTAAATAGCAGTAGAACTAAAGTTGATTAAGTATCTGAGTCTATGAAACAGATCGTCAACTGTCATTGGCTTAGGTAGTGGGAACTGGACCAGGTTGTTTGATAGAGAAGTTTAAAAATTCCTTACCTATTAGGACCCCACTGGTTGTCGAACTTGATTAGATAGGAAGACCCACTTTCAGAGACAGAGGACAAAGAGAGAGAGAGAGACAAAGAACAGGAGAGGGGGAGATACAGACAGAAAGAAGAAAGGAGAATAGGAGGGGGGAAAGAGACAAAGACAAACAGACAGAAGGGAGAAAGACAGAGAAAATGGGAGAGGGAGAGGGAGAGAGAGGGAGAGTGAAAAAGACAGAGACAGAATCAGAGACAAGAGTCAGAGACAGACAGAGGGAGACAGAGAAAAGACAAAAAAGAGAAAAGAGAGAGGGTGCATGGTGAAAATTATCTAGGGTTAAAGATAAATAGAATAAGAATTGGCAAAACAGGGGTAGCTAGGTGGCACAGTGGATAGAACACTGGCCCTGGAGTCAGGAGTCCCTGAATTCAAATCCAGCCTCAGACACTTAATTAATAATTACCTAGCTGGGTGACCTTAGGCAAGTGACTTAACCCCATTGCCTTGAAAAAAATAAAAAAACAAAAAAAAAAATAATTGGCAAAATAGCAAATAATTCAAGCAAAGTTATGGAATTCCCTTTTCATATAGTTTAGGGAGACCTTTTAGTCAAAAAAAGAACTAGACAAAACTCAAAGATTCCTTTTAATCTCTCATTCCTATGTTTCAAAGACAAAGAATACCAACTTATTCTCTGGAAACCTCCTTAGAGATTTGATAATTAAAGCCAAGTGGAATATAATTACTTAAAATGAATCATATATGAATTGACTTAATGGAAGCATTAAAACATCATAAGTGGTGGTTAAAGGAGAGTGGACCGATGATAATACAAAGGACAGAAATACAAGAGAAAGTTAATTGCCCTTGGCTATGTATGTATCTATCTACTTCTCTTGCCTCTACCTATCAGAACTTTTCTTTAAAAAGATCTGTTTCATAGACTCATTTTCTATACTACTACACTTACTTCTGGAATGAATGAATGGTTACAAGACATAAGCTTTGATTGTAATGGGAACAATGCGAAATGCAATATAATTCAACAACATTGTGATGTGTAAAGCTATTTACATAATTAATCACACAGACTTGTGACAAGAGGAATTGTATATGGATAATGGAGTTACAAAAGGTAAAAATAGCAAATGTTGCTAATGGCTAGAGTGGATGTCAAGAGCTGCACCTGCTGAGAGGCACTGATGATCACTTAAAAACTGGTCATTCTGAAGAGATTTATCTGATGTCTTTTAAATAATAGAAATAGTGCTGAATTTAGAGTTCAAAGATCAAAATTTAGAGTTATAAGCTTGATTTACAATTCTTCTACTTTCTACCACTGACTTTCATTTACAGATCAAGTTATCATATCATTACCTTAAACAAGTCACTTAATCTGTGAGCCTCAGTTTCTTCCTCTGTAAAAGGTAAAAGTTGCCCTAAATAATCTGATTTACTCTAAATCTAAGTCTATGATCCTAAGATCTCTAATGTACTAGAGAAATGCAAGAGGCCCCTCTTATGGAAGAATATAAGAACATCAACAATACCATACAAACTCAGCCCTATCCAACCCTGAAGAAGACATTCTAGTACAAGCAAACAAAAGGCACCCAGCCTAGATTTCTTTGATAATCTCTTATGGATCTGTCACTTTTTAAATCAGCTAAACCTTTCTTGAATCTATTTCTATATTCTGTCTCTACTAGCTATTAAGTTTTTCAAATTACATAATATTACTAAAATAATGTGGTCATCTGAAATACACCCCACTTCTAAGTTTTCAAAGAATGTCTAAATTCTAGTTGTAGAGAGAGTAAGCCCATGTATACCTTCTCCATGATTTCTTAAAAACTTCAACATCTTCTGTTAGTTTTAGTTATAATAAGACTCTCAGAGAGAGGTGGATATAGGTAGAAATTTAAGTTACATAAAAACAAAAGATACCAATGCAAATTAAAATTTAAAACAATAAAAGCTTCAATTATTCTTTTATTCATTCAGTTAATGAACATGCTAATTCCATCATATATGCAGCATCCCATGTTTAACATTAAAAGATAACATTCTCTGTTACAGCAGAATTTCAAGCAAGAAATAGGTGACCACTTTGTCCAAAAATATTATAGATGGGAATCCTGGTTTATCTAAGTAATTTCTGTGGAATCTCCCAACTCTAAGATTGGCACCATGATAAATAATATATATATATGTACTCTCTTTCCTCAAGAGGATCACAATCCAATATATTATAATAATATTATATTTCAGACTTCACATTTCTAGGATAAAAGGTCTAATTCTTTTGAGCTGGCTTCATCCAAGTCCCTTACTCACCCAAGTTACCTTTTTCCTAGCCTTTCTCCAGTTCTTTTTTTGCCTTTCATGAGGAGCTATTAGAGCTGTATAACCCAGATACAGATATACTATAGCTTTGTCTAACAGGCGAAAAATATTTCTACTTGGTCTTTAAATATTTTTCTAGATGTCAGAAAATGAAGGCTTATACAATGAATTTATTCAGCTCATTCTACACACACACAAGCAAAACAATGATAATGTGGAACCTACTTTTATTCAGATGCTGATCTAAATGGACCAAATACAGGAAGAAACTCAAACCACAATTTGGACACCAATAATTTACTTTCAATTTATTTCATAGGATGCTAGATTTTAGACAGCAAGAAAGCCATTTAGTTCAATCCCCTACCCAGTTTTATAGATGAGGACACTAAGAACCAAAGAGCTTAAAAGGCTTTCCTAAATACAGCTAGTAAGTCAGCTAGTAAATGGCTTTCCTACATACAGCCAGTAAATCAGAATTCTAACCCAGGTCCCCCTAAAATTCAGTACTCTCTCCACCATACCATGCTGTGATTGTTTCACAATTCAACAAATATTGATGTGCCTTCTACATACCAGGCATTGGATTAGTTGCTAAGATACAAAGCAAAACAGTGTTGCATTCACAGAGTTTACATACATTGAGGTGATATAACACATTCACTGTTGGTAGCAAATTTAGCAGCATTTCAGGATGTTTGAGTGGACAGTGGAAATGTCAAGAAAGAAAAGAAAGTGAGTTGAACCTTGACCAAACAGAGGGATCTAAGAGTGATGATAAGGAAAAAGTGCAGTTTAGGCTTATAAAGGAGAAAGAATATCAAATTCAAAGATCAGATAACAAGGCAGATATTGACTTGATTAGAAAAATGTGTGCATGAAGGGAAATAAAAGGAAATAACGCTGAAAATAATATTTTTCCATTTAAATAATACTTTGAGATTTATCAAGGCTTTAAACCCTTTATCTGGTTTGACATCAATTAAAAAACGAACTACGAGGTAGATAATATATTTTAACCAGTAAGGAAACTAAGGTTCAGCGAGGTTAACAGTGTTAAGAGATGTCAAAAATGAAATTCAAACTCAAGTTTTCAGATAACTAATGTACCACTCTTTTTAATATACTATGTTGTTTCTCCAAAAAGATATCTTAAATTTTTTTCAAATTATACCAAGTCCCTGGTGTCAGTGAAGAAAAGCAAAAATAATGACAAAAATAATAATAATGACAAGTTCCCTAATCCAAGGATCTGGGATCAAATCCAGGCTCTGCCATTGACTCTTCGGGTAACTAGGACATCATTTCCCCTTCCTGTGCTTCAGTTTTCTTTGTGAAATGAGGACTCTGACTCTCTGACTCTCTCCCTAAGAAAAGGGAAGAGAAGGAGAGAGGAGTAGAAAGAAGGGAAGGAAAATAGTATATGGATGGACATAATAGAGATCTGTAGTTTCATGTACAATCCTCTTTTAAAATACTCTTTTTGTTTGGTGTTCATTAAATTCATAAAATAAAAATAAATGAAATAAAATAACATTAGGGGCAGATTATTCCTAAATCTATGAAAAACAGACAGTACAAGTTTTTCATACCTATTTGAAGATGAAGAAAGTGAGGAAGATAGAAATGCAGTGAGTTAAGACACTGTCACATAGTAAGAGTTCTCGACTATAACTTAAATACTATTTCTACTTCACTCCTACTGCTCTTATAACCATCTCTTCTTTGCCCCACTTCCCAAAAGAAGACACCTATTTGAAACACAATGCAGTTGTTCTTAAGCTATTATTTCAAGTTGGCATTGTATCATAAAGATGAGGCACTAGTGGCCATGGCTAATGTCAAAGGCAAAACGGTACAAAGGAGTACATGAAAAATTCCTAATTGTGAAGGTATCACTAAAATAGAATTTGTTCCCTATTTTGTAAATTTTTGAGATTAAATTTTTGGGTTTTTTTTTTTAGGTTTTTGCAAAGCAATGGGGTTAAGTGACTTACCCAAGGCCACATAGCAAGGTAACTATTAAGTGTCTGAGGCTGGATTTGAACTCAGGTACTCCTGATTCCAGGGCTGGTGCTCTATACACTGAACCATCTAGCAGTCCCTTTGAGATGAAATTTTGAGATACTGTGTTTACTTATAAAGATAAGTTCCTGTGTACTCTTTTAAAATTATAACTTTTTGCAGAATATAAAATAAACCCTCATAAATCCTCAACATTTCTATATATGACTACCAAGATAAGCAGAAAGAGCTAGAAAGAGAAATCCCATTCAAAGAAATCTCAGACAATACAGAATACCTGGGAGTCTATTTGCCAAGACAGACTCAGAATCTTTTTGAAAACAATTATAAAACACTTCTCACACAAATTAAATCAGATAACTGGGCAAATATCAATTGCTCATGGATAGGTAGAGCTGATATAATAAAAATGACAATTCTACCAAAACTAAACTACTTGTTTAGTGACCTACCAATCAAAATTCCAAAAAATTGCTTTGAGTTAGAAAAATTTGTAAGTAAATTCATATGGAGAAATAAAAAGTCAAGAATTTCCAGGAGCTTAATGAAAAAGGTGCAAAAGAAGGTGGCTTAGCCCTGCCTGATCTAAAATTATATTATAAAGCATCAGTCATCTAAACTGTTTGGTACTGGCTAAGAAATAGAGTGGTGGACCAGTGGAATAGCCTAGGTGTAAAAGCAGGAGATGATTATAGTAATCTACTGTTTGATAAACCCAAAGAGTCCAGCCATTGGGATAAAAACTCCCCTCTTTGGGGTGGCTAGGTGAAGCAGTAGATAAAGCACCAGCCCTGGAGTCAGGAGTACCTGGGTTCAAATCACGTCTCAGACACCTAGCTGTGTGGCCTTGGGCAAGCCACTTAAACCCCATTTGCCTTGCAAAAACTAAACACTCCCTTTTTGATAAAAACTGCTGGGATAATTAGAAGTTAGTATGGAAGAAACTTAGATTAGACCAACACCTCACACCCTTTACCAAGATAAGATCCAAATGGTTACAGGACTTAGACATAAAAAAACAATACTATAAGCAAATTAGAAGATCAAGGATTAGTTTACCTGTCAGATCTATGGAAAGGGGAGCAGTTTATGACTAAGGAAGAGTTGGAGAACATCAGCAAAAAACCAATTAGATGATTTCGATTACATTAAAGTAAAAAGCTTTTGCACAGACAAAATCACTGTAACCAAGATCAAAAGAAATGTAGTAAAATGGGAAACAATCTTTACAACTAATGATTCTGACAAAGGTCTGATTTCTAAAATATACAGAGAACTGAGTCATATTTTTAAAACAAAAAGCCATTACCCCAATTGACAAATGGTCAAAAGATATGCAAAAGCAATTTACAGATGAGGAGATCAAAGTAATCCATAGCCATATGAAAAATTGCTCTAAATCATTAATTATTACAGAAATGCAAATTAAAGCTTCTCCGAAGTACCACCTCACACCTCTCAGACTGGCCAATATGACCAGAAAGGATAATGATCATTGTTGGAAGGGTTGTGGGAAATCTGGGACACTATTACACTGTTGGTGGAGCTGTGAACTCATCCAACATTTCTGGAGAGAAATTTGGAAATATGCCCAAAGGACAACAAAAATGAGCATACCCTTTGACCCAGCAATACCACTACT
Organism: Macrotis lagotis; assembly: GCF_037893015.1. Lineage (NCBI taxonomy): Eukaryota > Metazoa > Chordata > Mammalia > Peramelemorphia > Peramelidae > Macrotis > Macrotis lagotis. The sequence continues at coordinate 136,039,616 of NC_133665.1, forward strand.
GGGTATATACCCTGAAGAGATGAGGAAAAAGGGTAAAAACATCACTTGTACAAAAATATTCATAGTAGCCCTGTTTGTGGTGGGAAAGAATTGGAAATCAAGTAAATGTCCTTCAATTGGGGAATGGTTTAGCAAACTGTGGTATATGTATGTCATGGAACACTCTTGCTCTATTAGAAACCAGGAGGGATAGGAATTCAGGGAAGCCTGGAGGGATTTGCATGAACTGATGCTGAGTGAGATGAGCAGAAGCAGAAAAACACCCTAACAGCAACATGGGGACGATGATCAACCTTGAAGGACTCGCTCATTCCATCAGTGCAACAATCGGGGACAATTTTGGGCTGTCTGCAATGGAGAGTGCCATCTGTATCCAGATAAAGAGCCATGGAGTTTGAACAAAGTTCAAGGACTATTCCCTTTAATTTAGAAAAAAACAGATATCTTATTGTATGATCTAGTTATCTCTTAGATTTTTTGTCTCTTCCTTAAGGATATGATTTTTCTCTCATCACACTCAATTTGGATCAATGTGCAATATGGAAACAAAGTAAAAACTGACAGATTGTTTTCTGTGGGGGGGAAGTAATATTGGAGAAAAATTGTAAAACTCAAATAATATCTTTAATAAAAAAGCAAATAAATAAATTATAACTTTCAATTTTTTAGAAGCTACAAGGAAATAAATTTTTGTTTAATGAGACAATTGTGCTTACTTGTCGGGTCTAAACAATCTGGATGTCAAAAAAAAAAAAGACTCAAAAATCTAAATATATGTCCATAAATGCACACATATACACATATATCTCAGGATTCCTAGAGAGCTCTATAGAACTCTAAGGTTCAAAGAACACAATTTAAAACAAACACTACTTCTGATGACCCTGTAGTCATACCAAAGACTTTTCTGCATTTCAAAAAAATTACAAAATCCTAACACATGGAATAATCAGAGATCTTTTAGTCATGCATTCTAGTCTCAGTCATTATTTTGCTTTTATGACCTTGAGTAGATCTCTTCACCTCTATAGGTTCAGGTTTCCTCAATGAAAGGATTAAATTCTCTTTGAGGTTCCCTCTAGTTCCAAAAACCTAAATTTCCATTTTTGATCAATATTCAAAACTTTTAATTCCTACCTCTGCTGCTAAGTTAGTCCAAATATGTGCAAAGGACAGCCCAGTGTCATCAGACCATTCTAGTCTCTCTCAACCCCTAGAAAAATTTTTTTTCCTATTACAATTAAAGCATATTTTCTCTTCTTCTGACCTTAGTAATGGCAGAACAGCTGGTCTACTGTCTTCTATGCTATAACTCTTCATCTACTTGACGAGCTTTGATTCCCCCTGCAGCCCTCCCTTTCTCAGACTTTGGAATATGACAACTCATTACCAATGCCATGAACTCTCTAACCCCACTAAGTAACTGGCTTCATTTTCCCTGTGATTTCAGAAACAACTATCCCTGCAACAATTTTTGCCAGCTGTTAGGTCAGTTCCCCAATATGGGGGCTTTTCAAATGAATGGCACTTGAGAGAAGTCCAAAATACTTTGCAAGACTATTGCTTTAATTTTAAGGATAGAAAACTTTAATAGCTTCTCTACATGTGACAATGAATTCTGAAAATTCTGTAGGAGGCTAAAAGCAAAATCTGTTTAATCAATCAGCATTTATTAGGCACCTACTATGTACCAGACCATGTATACAAATACAAAAATGAAACAATTCCTAGGCATACAAAGGAATATAGAAATATAAAAATGAAGGAATAAATGCAAATGTTTTGTGTAAATACAAATAAAATTTATGGGCTTAGAATATTTACAAGTAAGGAAGAAGATAAGCATAAAAGTGGAGAATTGCAGTATATATGAACAATCAGGGTAAATTTTGGCAGTTGAGTTGCTATAAGTGGCTTGACTTTGAAAGGAAATGAAAGGAATGAAAAGTGCTCCTGGATGTGCTAACCCATCATGACCTGCTCTCTTCTCTACCAAGTCATTCCAGCATCCTAAAAGTAGCTCAGTTAAAGGGCATCACTGGCTTTTATTTCATAGGTAAAACCTGGAAGACATGCACATCCAATGGCTACGCACTCATTTGACCATCAGAAATGAGCAAGAGCCTGGTTCCCCAATGTAAGACACAGATGGACATAAGCTAAGAGAGCTTCTTGGGAAACTGTGCTGGACTTGACATCATTGGGGAAATATGACTCCCCTAAGGGTGAGAGTATTGTGATTCTACACTCTGCAATGCCTTCTGAATGAAATGATCACCTCTCCATCCCTGAGAGCCAAGCACACAGGACCTGGTCCATAGGAGGTACTTCAGAAATGTTGACTGACTGAATTCTCATTTGCAATCAAGGACTTCATATGGAGATAACAACTTCTCTAAACTTAAATGTGTTCTAGTATCAAAGCAAAGCAAAATAAACAAAAAAAACCCAAACCCAGCAGTTATTATATAATTATACTTTTCATCTCCTATCATAAAATTTGGCTACTATTCAAAATCAGTGTTTTCACACCAAAAACTTATTACTGATTTTTTGAATACTGGCATAATCTTAAACTGAAAAATGGAACCCTAGCAAAATGATCCAAAAGCCTTTTTTAAAAGAGCACTCTCAGCTTCAGAGAACTTGTTAATCTACATAGTAATATTGTTAGAAATATCTGATTATAAATGAAAACAAAACCCCACCACCAACCCCTTTTCTGTCCCACTGGAGACAAAGGTACCTTTTGGACAGCTTGACCAAAGACCCAGACTGGGTAGCAACAACTGCCAGTGGGCTTAGTGGCATGAGATCTAAAACACCTAGAACTGATTTCTACCAAAATGAATGAATCATGCCAAAGTGTTTGAAGCCTGCAGAGCAGAAAGGAAGAAACCTGGCTCACCCTTATCTCCTCCCACTGTTACTGGAATACAGATGTAAGAAGGCTGGAGGGAAAAGACATGGTCTGTGTGTAAGGAGGAAAAAAAAAAGCTGGAACAAGCAAAAGGAAGTGAAAAGTAAAGGTAGAGATGGGAGGTCTGGCTGCTAAGTGTCCATCCAGGAGCACCTTTCATTCCTTTCATTTCCCTTCAAAGTCAAGCCACTTATAGCAACTCAACTGCCAAAATTTACCGATTGTTCATATATACTGCAATTCTCCACTTTTATGCTTATCTTCTTCCTTACTTGTAAATATCCAAAGCCCATAAACTTTGTTATTTGTATTTACAAGGCTCCAGGACATTCCTGAAACATGTTCACTAGCTCTCAGAAGAAACCACTTTTCTCCTAGGCCTATCTTACAGTGTCTGCCCTCTGACTCCACCTTGGCATTGGCTGCCACTCCACAGCAAGCTGCAGCACAGAGAAAATGCCACATGAATCAAGGCCACTAGCCCTGTTGCTTTCTCCAAATACCACATCCTTTGCCTGGATGGGGTCAAAAGGACAGCCTGGCTCCTGGCTGACCAAGACCTTAACTCTCAGATTAAAAGTGAGATCTGGTTAAGACAGGGGCATCAAAGACAGAAGCCCAGCTCTCCCATACATTTGTGGTATTGTTCAGTCATCTTCAGTCATCTTCCATTCTATGTGACACCATCTGGGGTTTCCTTGGTGAAGGTGGTGGAATGGTTGGCCATTTCCTTTTCTAGCTCATGTTACAGATGAGGAACTGAAGCAAATGAGTGAAGCGACTAGCCCAAGGACACTCAGAGAGCATCAGAGGCTGGACTTGAGTTCAGGAAGGAGTCTTCTTGATTCCAGGCCCAGCACTCTATCCACTACAATCCCCCTAGCTTCCACACAAACTCTGTAAGCAACAACCTAAAAAGGCATCAACTGAATAATCATGAAATTCCAGAAAAACATCCATAAGCTCCTTCATTCAGCAAAAAACAATGAGAAGCTGAGAGAACTGGAAGTATCCAACTTGGAAAGGAAGCCTGAGGTTGGATGAAGTGGACAGAAGTCCTGAGCAGTGCCCAAACAATGAAAGGACTAGAGGAGGATAAAAGTATAAAGTCATAATGAGAAGAGGTCAGGCCAAGCCCCAGAACCACCAAAGCCTTCAGGCACTTGGAACACCAACACAGCAGAGGAGGTAGAATGCCACCACGTCAACCTCAGAAATTGAAGTCAAGACTAAAGAGGGTCTAATCCTGGCAGCCACAAGTGCAGAAGGAGACAAAGCCTGGCCTTAGAACAAGAACTCAAATCAGGAACTCAAGATGAAGAGATGACTACAAAGAAGACAGCAAATAAATACCATTAAGTCATGCTGGCAATCTCTACTGTCCACTGGGGTCAAGAAATACCCAAGTAAACCCAGAAAAAGAAAGTAACTTTCTACCAATTACAGTCATCCTCAGAGAAAAATATAATTTGGCCACAAGGACTAAAAAAGCATCTAGAAAAAATGAAACTATAAGTGAAATAAGAGTCCTGGAATAAAGACTAGAAGAGAAATAGATAAAAACAGAAGATGGAAAATTTTATCCAAACAATAATATCAAAATAATTAGTTACTTTCCATTTTCTTATTTTTCCTTATCAAAAAACCTCTCCTAGAAAACAGATCAAGTTCATTTAAAAATTGTTGGGCTGTAAAAATCCTAAGCAAGAAATCATAAATAAAAACTATTCAGATTGACTACCATCAGAAAGCAGAATGAAAATAGAATGAAAATCTATTAGTCACCACCTGAAAGAAATCCAAAATGAAAGCTTTCAGGAATGTCAGTCAAAATCCAGAGTTTCCATATTAAAAAAATACTTTTAGTATCCAAAAAGAATCACAGTCAGAATCACACAAAACTTGTCAGAAATTACTAAAGAGCAAAGAAAATACTGCAAAAACAATATTTCACAAAGCAAAAGATAAAGATTTCAATCCAACAAGTCAGTCAAAAAACAATTATCAAATGCTAACTCTGGGTCAGGCATTGTGCTAAGTACTAGAACAATTCACACTGAGTATTATACTTTAGCCTAAAAAAGGTTATTTTCAAGCATCACGATAAGAAAAAAAAACCTAAAAGTAAACAGAAACTAAAGACTGCAAATACAAGAGTATTTACCTTTAAACACCAACCAAAATAAATAAATAAATATATTTAAGCAAAACTAGAAGAGGATAAAGGATGATGAGTATTTATGTTCTAAAAAGGAGGAAAAGAGAAATGTCTCTTCAAAATCCTAGTATCTTTAAGGGTCACAGAATTAATAAAAGAAGGACACTGCAAGGAGAAAGAGGTGAGAAGAAGAGAGATGATGGAGAGTAGGGGATATTAAAAAGAAAGAAAGCATAAGAATCAGTGAATGGGGTCTTGGCAAGAGTAAAGGCAATGAAATGGAAGTAGATCACTTAAATTACAGATCTCTAGTGTAGATGACATTGTTCCTCTTTCACCATTCTCTTCATTGTAAAGAGGATGGCAGAAAGTAAAGAACAGAAGATGAAAAAGAGGATATGTTGGAAGGAACCAAATAATTAACAATCATAATATTGAACTCAACTAGGATGAACTCGTCCATAAAACATAAGAAAATAGTAAAATGGATTAGAGAGCAGAATCCAATATTATATTATTTATAAGAAACACACTTGAATAAAGATTCCCTCAGATATAAAATGAAAAGCTAAAAAAGCGGGGTAGCAATCAAGACAACAAAAATAGTAATTGCTAAAAGAGATGAACAAGGAACTACCTAATGCTTAAAGACATTATAAACAATAAAATACTATCAATACTATATATATTATATATATGTGCATATATATGTGTGTATAGCTGTGTATAATAATATGTATATATGTACTGAATGGAATGACATCTAAATATTTAAAACAAAGATCAATCAAACAATGTAGATCACAAAGGTATAACAGTTAAGGATTTCAATGTACCCTGTGCAGAATTAAACAAATCTGACAAAGCTATAAACAAGAAAAGGTGGAGGACTTGAACATAATTTTAGAAAAGTTATATATGATAGAGGAATAGAAATAAATATATATATTTCTCATCTCTGAATCTCCCTTTTATAAAAACATGTGCTGATATATAAAAACTTTACAAACAAAAGCAAAAATATTAAACATCCTTTTCTAGTCACAATGCAATAAAAATTATAACTAATAAAGGACCTTTAAAAAAAGATTCATGAGCGGCTAAGTGGTGCAGTGGATACAGCACCAGTCCTGGAGTCAGGAGTACCTGAGTTCAAATCCAGTCTCAGACACTTAATATTTACCTAGCTCTGTGGCCTTGGGCAAGTCACTTAACCCCACTGCCTTGCAAAAACCTTAAATATATATATATTCAAACGTAAATGGAAATTAAATAGCTTAATCATAAAGAATTGGTGGGGGACAGCTAGGTGGCATAGTGGCCTTGGGCAAGCCACTTAACCCTATTTGCCTTGCAAAAACCTAAAAGAAAAAAAAAAAAGAATTGGTGGGCCAAAGAACAAATCATAAAACAAAAATTTCATTAAAGAAAATAACAACATTGAGACCACATACCTAAACTATGGAGAAAAAAACAAAACTTACTTTAGGGGAAAGAACATATCAAAGAATTAGGAATGTAACTCAAAAACTCAGAAAATCAACAAATCAAAAAAAAAATCCTGACTAAACAGAAAAATGGAAATCCTGACAACTGAAGGAAATAACAAAACTGAAAGCAAAATTAAATTGATAAATAAAATTGTGAAATGATTAAAAAAACTAACAAAATCTTAGCTAATCTGATTTCTAAAATGAGAAGAGGACCAAGTTACCAGTATTAAAAACAGAAAAATGAAAATTCACAATAAATGAAAAGAAAAAAAGAAATTATTACAAACTATTTTGCCCAAATATATATATCAAAATAGTTGCTACTGTCAATGGGTGGAGGGGAGAGTAGGGGAGAAGGAAGAAAGGGAAACCCCGTGGCTACATTAATTTAAAAGTGTATTCTATTAAACATTCAATGATCAATTTATTCATATATTATGTAAACTGTTGGGGGGGGGGGGGAGAAACACAAAGGATTCCTATCAATTTCCTTGCCCAAAACCAGTCTTGATACCTAAACCAAAAGAGAAAGACATCATAAATCAATATCCCTAGTGAATTTTGACAAAAAACATTGAATAAACTATTAGTAAACAGGTTAATACATCACATTCAAAGTACTGTAGACTAAACAGTTTACATTTACATGGTAAACTATAAATATAATACTAAAATATTCAAAAGTATCTGTGATATCACCAATTTAGGCTATCTTTCCAAAGACAGAGATCATAACCCAACTTTTTTTTTCCTATATTCTCCCAAGCTACAAAGAGTCCACTCAAAGTGATGGAGGTCTTCCTCACTTTCTCCCACTATTAGAAGGGTACTGTCCCTCTGTCATCCCACCCTTTTGGCAAGGGATCAGTCTCTCTTCTCTGACAAATCTTTGACAACATACTTTACTTTTGTTCCTCTTCCAAGTTCCTCATAAATAATAAACTATAGTCTTCTTGCCCTCAGAATGTGTTCTTTCATTACCCTTTGTCTTATGCTCATCCTTAATTCTCCAGGAAACAGCTTTTCTGGTCTATCAGAAATATCAGTATGGGGGAGTGGAGCCAAGATGGCAGCATGAGAACAGCCTTTCTAGAAGCTCTCTCCAAAATATTCTAAAAACCTTAAAATTAGAACTCTAACTAAATTTTCAAGAGACAAAACCCACAGAAAGATCCAGTGAGGCAATTTTCCAGCACAAGGTAACCTAGAAGATCACAGGAAAGTTCTGTTCCTCAGGGGTGGAGGGGGCGAAAGCAAAGTCAGGAATACTGCATAGGAGCAAAGTGTTCCAGAAACAATCACTAGGTGCCTGGACACCTAGGTACTGGGGAGTGCCGACTCCCAGCAGCAGAAGCAGTTTCCTGACCTGCCAACCCAGGAAACACCAAGCTCAACTTGGAAGATCAGAGGGAAAACATCTGCCAAAGTGAGCGGGAGCCAGCATGGCCCTCAACACAGTCGCAGACATCAGTACAGCTACAGCCCTCAGTGCAGCCCAGATCCCAGGAAACAGAAGCAGGCCTGCAGAACCACTGGGCAGTGAGCCACCCAGCAGCTGCTTCCAGAGCAATCAGACCATGAAAGGGGGTAGACTGTCGAGGTCTCTCCTCTGGCCCTGGGACAGGACTCTTGTGCTTTGACCATATTCAGACTCTTGTCTCAGTCTGGGACCCCCCCCAATCACTGCCATAGAGCAGAGATCTTCCTCACAGCTCCAGAGCAGAGGGGAGTGCCTATGAGCATCCACAGACCAGAGCACAGGCAGGAGAGCAGTCAGAGCCTCTCATAAAACCTTGAAGGAATGGAGACCCTTGCAGGGGTGTCCCAATAATACTCAAAAGCTCAGGAAGGACCTCTAAACCAGGCACAGTTTGGTGAAATGAGTAAACAGAAAAAAGGAACCTGACCATAGACAATTACTTTGGTCCCATGGAGGACCAAAACACACACACTCAGAAGATTAGAAAGCTCCAGCTTCTGCATCTAAATCCTCCCAAAATAGAAGTTGGTCTCAGGATATTACAGAGCTCAAAAAAGATTTTGAAAATCAAATAAGGGAAGTAGAGAAAAAATTGGGAAGAGAGGGGTGGCTAGGTGGCGCAGTGGATAGAGCACCGGCCCTGGAGTCAGGAGTACCTAAGTCCATATGCCCAAAGGGCAAGAAAAATGAGCATACCCTTTGATCCAGCAATACCACTACTGGGTCTATACCCTGAAGAGATGATGAAAAAGGGTAAAAACATCACTTGTATAAAAATATTCATAGCAGCCCTGTTTGTGGTGGCAAAGAATTGGAAATCAAGTAAATGTCCTTCAACTGGGGAATGGCTTAACAAACTGTGGTATATGTATGCCATGGAACACTATTGTTCTATTAGAAACAAGGAGGGACGGGAATTCAGGGAGGCCTGAAGGAATTTGCATGAAGTGATGCTAAGTGAGATGAGGAGAAGCAGAAAAACACTGTACACCCTAATAACAACGTGGGGGTGATGTTCAACCTTGAAGGACTCGCTCATTCCATCAGCGCAACAACCAGGGATAATTTTGGGCTGTCTGCAATGGAGAATACCACCTGTATTCAGTTAAAGAGCCATGGAATTTGAACAAAGTTCAAGAACTATTCTCTTTAATTTAGAAAAAAAAATCTTATTGTCTGATCTTGTTATCTCTTATACTTTTTGTTTCTTCCTTAAGGATGTGATTTTTCTCTTTCATCACACTCAATTTGGATCAATGTACAACATGGAAACAAAATAAAGACTTATAGATTGCTTTCCGTGGGGGGGGGGGGGGGAGAGTAAGATTGGGAGAAAAATTGTAAAACTCAAAATTCAAATAAAATCTTTAAAAAAAATTTTTTTAAATAACAGCAAAAAAAAAAAAAAAAGACATACCTGAGTTCAAATCAGGCCTCAGACACTCAATAATTACCTAGCTGTGTGGCCTTGAGCAAGCCACTTAACCTCATTGCCTTGCAAAAGAAAAAAAAGAAAAAAAACTAAAAGAAAAACAATGGATCTGGATAAACAGATCCAGAAGAGACAATTTAAAAATTATTGGGCTACCTGAAAGTCATGATCAGGAAAAGAGCCTTGACTTTATTTTTAAAGAATTTCTAGGGGGCGGCTAGGTGGCACAGTGGATAGAGCACCAGCCCTGGAGTCAGAAGTACCTGAGTTCAAATCCAGCCTCAGACACTTAGTAATTTACCTAGCCATGTGACCTTGGGCAAGCCACTTAACCCCATTGCCTTGCAAAAACTAAAAAAATAAAAAAATAAAAAAAAATTATTGCCCTGATATCTTAGAAGTAGAGAGTAAGAGAGAAATTCAGAGAATCCATCATTCTCCTACTGAAAGAGATCCAAAAAAATAACCCCCAGGAATATTATAGCCAAGTTCCAGAACTCCCAAATCAAAAAGAAAATATTATAAGCAGCCAGAAAAAAACAATTCAAATATCATGGTGCTACAGTCAGGATCACACAGGACTTAGCAGCATATACATTAAAGGCTCATAGGGCTTGGAATATGATATTCCTGAAGGCAAAAGAGCTTGGAATGAAATTGAAAATCAAATGCCCAGCAAAATTGAACATCCTTGTCCAGGGGAAAAGACGAACTTTCAAATGAAATAAGGGAATTTCAAATGTTCTTGCTGAAACAGCCAGAGCTGAACAGGAAGTCTGATCTTCAAGTACAGGATTCAGGTGAAGCATAGGCAGGGAGGATGAGAAGGGTAAATTATGAGAGATTTAATGATGACAAATTGTGTGCAGTCCTGCATGGGTAGATGATACAGATAATACTCACATGAACCTTCTCATTTATTAGAGCAGGTAGAATTTTATACTCGAGATACAGGAGAGAGCTGAATTTGAAGGCATATTTTTAAAATGATGTCAATGGGTGAAAAGTAAATGCACTGGGAAAAAGGAAAGGAGAGGTAGAATAGACTAAGATATTTCATGTAAAAGAGTCAAGAAACAGATTTTGCAATGGTAAGGGGGGGGTGAGGAGGGATTGAGAGAGCTTCATTCTTGGGGTGGCTAGGTGGCGCAGTGGATAAATCTCAGGCCCTGGAGTCAGAAGTACCTGGGTTCAAATCTGGTCTCAGACACTTAATAATTACCTAGCCGTGTGGTCTTGGGCAAGCCACTTAACCCCATTGCCTAGCAAAAAAAAAAAAAAAAAAGAGGGGCAGAGAGAGAGAGAGAGCTTCATTCTCGTTGGAAATGGCTCAGAAAGGAAACAACACAAACACATACACACCACACACACACACACACACACACACACACACACAGACACACATGGCATAGAAATCTAGAAGAAAAAGGAGAGAAAGGGGACAGGGGAAGGGAGGGGAGGGGTATGTCAGTGACAGAGGAGAGGGTAGATCATAGGAAAGGGTAGTCAGATATAATACATTTTCTTTTTTTTTTGTTTTTTGTAAAGTGGTGGCGTTGGATGGCCTGTCCAGGACCAGGGGCTGGGTGGTTGCTGGGTCTCTGGGGTGGGATGTAGGCTTGGGTCCTCTTGGCCCCAGGGCTAGTGCTCTGTCTGCTGTGCCACAGCACACTTTTGAAGAGGACAGGGTGAAAGGAGAGAGAAAATACAATAATTGGTAGTGGGAAAAAATGGATGGAGGAAATTACAATCAGCAACATCAACTGTGGAAAAAATATGGAAGTAACTTCTCTGATGGACTTATGATAAAGAATGCAATCCACCCCAGAAACAGAGCTAATGGTATTGGAACACAGACTGAAACACATTTTATTTCTCTTTCTTAAACTTTATTTCTTTGAGGTTTTTTTATTGGGGGGGGAATTATGTTCACTCTCAGAAACATTGGTAAAAAAATTGTATTGGAGGGGAAAGGGCCTATGATATTAAAGGAATGTTGCTAGCAATAAATGGGCTTTACAATTTATCAAAAGCAATCTGGTCAATTATACCATATTATTAACAAAAACTTTAAAAAAAGCTGATTATATCAATAAAGGCAGAAAATTATTTTGACAAAAATGACACATTTCTGTAAAAACAAACAATTAAAAGCACAAAACTAAATGAAACCTCCTTCATTATAACAAAAAGAATCTAGATATTTCATTTCCTATATGGCTATCATTCTAGATTTCTTTGATTCTCCACTATGCCACCCCCCCAGTAAACTCATCATTAAGAAATATCATCTTGTAAGAACTTGCTTTGTTGTTCACAATTCATTAACATTCTCTGTCTCTCTTTTTGGGAAGGCGAAGTATACTGACATCTCATTTTCCATTCAGGTATGCTCATTTGGGACCTCTTGGACTTTTTCACCATACCCTTTCCCCATTTTCAGCTTTGTTTTGTGATTATTTTCTCCTAGGAGGCTGTAAGCTCCATGACAGCAGGGACTATCTTTTCTTTTTCCTACGTCTGAATCTCCAGCACTTACGTGTGGGGCACATAGCAGGTGGTTAATAAATGCTTATTGATTACTGACTATCTAAAACCAAGAGCCAACATCACCTGTAATGGCAAAATGCAACAGAAAGACCTTTCCTCATAACTTGGGGTAGAAAAGGACATTTATTATCATTCCTATTACTTGAGATAATACTAAGAAAAAAATCTTGGGACAAACTGGACATGAAATTATTTTCCCCAAAAAAAGATAAGATCTACTTAGAGAACCCTAGAAATTCAACACAAAATTGAAACAATGGTTAATTTCAGAAAAATACTAAGATATAAAATTAAACCCATATTAAATCATCTAGCAAGATGAGACATAAAGAAAAATTTCACTGATATAACTACCTAACATATAAAATATTTAGGAGTCCACCTACTATGACAAATATAGGAATTATATGAATATAACTACAAAATACTCCTTACATAAATAGGTAGACTTAATTAGAAATATATATATATTGTTTACTGTTGTGCTGTGCCAATATAACTTTACAAAAATTTAAATTGTAAAAAACATAATTTTTAAAAAACTAAACTAATTTATTTATTCAGTGCTATACCAGCATATCAAATTGGATTGTCTTAAATTGAATATCTTAAATTAAACATGTTCAAACTGAACTCATTATCTTTCCCCTAACCCCTCTCTCCATTTTCAAACTTTCCAATTTCTACTGAAGGTACCACCATCCTTTCAGCTTCCTAAATTCATCATCTCAGCATTATTCATAAATCCTCACATAAATATCTATAGCTAAATCTTAGTTTCTTCATAACATTTCTCACATCAGCTTATTTTTCCCCACTTAAACCACCACCTTTTAATTCAAGCCCTCACCTATATTATTACAATAGCCTACAAATAGGCCTCCCTGCCTCAAATCTTTCCCATTCCAGTTCATGTCCAATACTATCACCAAAGCAATTTTGCTGAAGCACCAATTTAACCATGGGACTGTCCTACTCTACCAACTCTAGAGGTTCTCCAGGTATGACTATAATGAATTATACATTCTTCTCTTAGCTTTAGTTTAGTTTTTTCAACCTGGACAGTATTCCTTCCCCTCCATCCCTAATGCAAACTCTTGGATCCAACTAAATTGGCATTCTCTGTCCTTTATGCCTATTATTCTATGCCCTCATCTCCAAGGCAATATACTGACACATACATGGAAGGCTATCTCCTCATACAGCTCTCCCTCTTGTATATTAGTAATTACTAACTTTTTACTTGTTATATTTTTATGTGTACTTGTCTTCACCATTTAGTTTCATCTCCTTACAAGTAAAGATCATTTGTTTCTGTATTCTTGTAGCTCCAGTGCCAATCACCCTGCCTGGCAGATAGTAGATGTTTAATAATTATTTGTGGTGTTTTGATTGAAAGAATTACTTTTTAGAACTACAAATGATAATTTAAAAATTCATTTAGAGGAACAAAGGTCAATAATCACAAGGGAAATCATTTCTTAAAGTGGGAAGGAAGGGGACCTGACAGTAGGAGAATTCAAACTATACTTTGAAGCAGCAATCATAAAAACTGTTTGAAATCTTTAAAAAAAAAAAAAAAGAAAGGGGGAGAGGTGGGGCAAGTTAGGAATGTAAGCTCCAGTGCAAACAAATTGAGTGGCATAATTTTCAATAAATTCAAAGACCTCATCTACTGGAATGAGGATTTTCCTCTCACAAAAGCTGGCAGAAATTAAATTTGAAGTTACATTTTGTACCACATACCACAAAAGGCACCAAAAATGATGTGCCAAAAGGTTCCTTCTTAGCCCGGTCTCTAGTCTCCCAGAATCCATCGCACACTGTTCACATGGCCTAGAGGAGATGAGAGTCACCAACACTATTCCTCCCAGGCCAATGGAGGACTTGTGGTCCTTACCAAACGTCCTGCACACATACTAAAAATTGCCCTGAGTTCCCCTTGGGACTTTTAGGCCTTTCCATTGACCCTCATATAGTTAGACTTTATGCCTTATCTACCCAATTGAAGTATGCACTCCTTTAGAGTAATGACTTCCTACAGTTTTCTGTCTATATCCCTAAATCTTAACACACTGCTAGGTAAATAAATAGTAAGCTTTTAGCTTTTGACAAAATATGGCACCCATTCCTAATATAAACACTAGAAAGTGTAGGAATAAATGATTTGTTCCATAGAATAATAAGCAATATCTATCTGAAACCATCAACAAGCATTATATGCAACAGCGATAGGCTTGAGACATTCCCAATAAGATCAGGGGTGAAACAAGGATACCCATAATCACCACTTCTATTCAATATAGTATTAGAAATGTTAGCTTCAGGTATAAGAGAAGAAAAAGAAATGGAAGGAATTAGAATAGGGAAGGAGTAGACAAAACTCTCACTCTTTGCAGATGACATGATGGTATACCTAGAGAATCCCAAGAAATCATCCAAAAACACTCCTGAAAACAATTAGCAATTTTAGCAAAGTTGCAGGATATAAAATAAACCCTCATAAATCCTCAACATTTCTATATATAACTAGCAAGATACAGCAGAAAAAGCTAGAAAGAGAAATCCCATTCAAAGTAAACCTTAGACAAAATAAAATACCTGGGAGTCTACCTACCAAGAAAGACTTAGAAACTTTTTGAAAACAATTACAAAACTCTTCTCACGCAAATAAAATCAGATTTAAATACCTGGGCAAGCATCAACTGTTCATGGATAGGTTGAGCTACTACAATAAAAATGACAATTCTATCAAAACTAAACTACTTCTTTAGCACCCTACCAATCAAAATCCCCCAAAATTACTTTAATAAGGTAGAAAAAGTTGTCAGTAAATTCATATGGAGAAATAAAAAAATCAAGAATTTCCAGGGATTCAAAGAAAAAAAAGTACAAAAGAAGGTGGCTTATTAGCTTTATCAGATCTAAAATTATATTATAATAAAGCATCAGTCATCAAAACTGGCTGGTATTGGTTAAGATCATGGATCAGTGGAACAGACTAGGTGCAATAGCTGGAAATGATTATAGTTATCTGCTGTTTGATAAATCCAAAGAGTCCAGCTACTGGGATAAAAACTCTCTGCTCGAGAAGGGGGACAGGGGGAAGGGGAGGGATGTGAGGGATGGATGTGAGGGATGGAGGAGAGGGTGGACTATGGGGGGAGAGTGGTCAGATATAACACTTTTTTTTTTTTTTTTTACTTCTTGCAAGGGCCTGGTATTGGATGGCCTGTCCGGGACCATAGGGCCAGGTAGATGCTGGGCCTAAGGGGTGGTATGTGGCCTTGGGGCCTCTTGGCCTCAGGGCCAGGGATCTGTCTGCTGCACCACTCAGCTACCCTACAGCAGAGTGATAAGTATGAATGGAGGGAATTGTGATCAGCAATGGCAATGGTGGAAAAATATGGAAGTAACTTTTGTGATGGACTTATCATAAAGAATGTGATCCACCTACAGCAGAGATAAATGGTGTTGGAATACAGACTGAAGCACAATATTTATTATTATTATTATTATTATTATTATTATTATTATTATTATTATTATTATTATTATTATTATTTGGGGGGGTGCAGGGTAAATGAGGCTGGGTGGCCTGCCTGGGGCCACACAGCTGGGTGATTGTTGGGTGTCTGAGACCGGATTTGGACCTGGGTGCTCCTGGCTCAAGGGCCAGTGCTCTGTCTGCCACCTGGCCACCCCTACTATTATTGTTACTATTTTATTTTATTTTGGGTCTTTTTTGGGGGGTGGGTCAGAGCAATGGGGTTGGGGTGGCTTGCATGAGGTCACACAGCTGGGTGATTGCTGGGTGTCTGGGGCCAGATTTGGGCTCAGGTGCTCCTGGCTCCTGGGTCAGTGCTCCATCCACTGCGCCACCTGGCCATACCTACTATTATTATTTATTATTATTATTATTGTTGTTGTTATTGTTATTTTAATTTTTTCTCTCCCCTTTACTTTATCGCTCATGCGGGTCTATATTTTTGTGGGGGGCGGAGGGGGTATTATGTTTACTCTTAAACAAGAATATTTTAGTAATGTATAAAAACATTATTTGTACAAAATAAGAATAAAAAAATCAAAATTTTAAAAATTAAAAAAACTCTCTCCTCGATAAAAACTGTTGGGAAAATTGGAAGTTAGTAGGGAAGAAACTTAGATCAGACCAATATCTCACACCCTATACCAAGATGATTCAAATGGATACAAGATTTAGACATAGGTGTGGCTAGATGGCGCAGTGGATAGAGCACTGGCCCTGGAATCAGGAGTACCTGAGTTCAAATCCGGCCTCAGATACTTAATTACCTAGCTGTGTGGCCCTGGGCAAGGCACTTAACCCCAGTGCCTTGCAAAAACTAAAAAAAAAAAAAAATTTAGACATAAAAAACAACATTATAGGCAAGCTAGAAGATTAAGGAGTAGTTTACCTGTCAGATCTATGGAAAGGGAAGTAGTTTATGACCAATGAAGAGATGGAGAACATCATTAAAAACAAACTAGATAATTTTGACTACATTATTAAAAAGCTTTTGCACAGACAAAACCACTGTAACCAAGATCAAAAGAAATGTAAAACATTGGGAAACAATTTTTGCAGCTAGTATTTCTGACAAAGGACTTACTTCTAAAATATAAAGAACTGAGTCAAATTTTCAAGAAAACAAGCCATTCCCCAATTGTCAAATGGTCAAAGGATATGCAAAGGCAATTTACAGCTGAATAAATCATATAGTTATATGAAAAATTGCTCCAAATCATTATTAGAGAAATGCAAATTAAAGCATCTCTGATGTACACTTCACACCTCTCAGACTGGCCAATATGACCAGAAAGAACAATGATCAATGTTGGAAGGGATGTGGGAAATCTGGGACTAATACATTTTTGGTGGAGCTGTGAACTCATATAACCTTTCTGGAGAGAGATTTGGGATTGTGCCCAAAGGGCAACAAAAATGTGCATACCCTTTGATCCAGCAATACCACTACAGGATCTATACCCTGAAGAGATGATGAAAAAGGGTAAAAACATCACTTGTACAAAAATATTTATAGTAGCCCTGTTTGTGGTGGCAAAAAATTGGAAATTAAGTGACTGTCCTTCAATTGGGGAATGGCTTAACAAACTGGTATATGTATGTCATGGAACACTATTGTTCTGTTAGAAACCAGGAGGGATGGGAATTCAGAGAAGCCTGGAGGGATTTGTATGAACTGAAGCTGAGCGAGATGAGCAGAACCAGAAAAACACTGTCCACCCTAACAGCAACACAGGGGTGAAGATCAACCTTGATGGACTTGCTCAATCCATCAGTGCAACAATCAGGGACAATTCTGGGCTGTCTGCAATGGAGAATACCACCTGTATCCAAGGAAAGAATTACATACTTTGAACAAAGACCAAAGACTATTGTCTTCAAATTAGAAAAAACTCATTATCTTATTATGTAATTTTACTATCTCATACTTTATTTTACTTCCTTAAGGATATGATTTCTCTGTTATCACATTCAACTGAGATCAATGTATAACATGGAACCAATGTAAAGACTAACAGAATGCCTTCTGTGGGGGGTGGAGGGAGGGAAACAAGAATGGGGGAAAATTGTAAAACTCAAAATCTTTCTAAAAAAATAAATGACAAGTTTTTATATATTATATATGTACAAATATATATATAATTAATAGCCACACACACACATATATAAAAGCTCATATATGTCTGTGTGTTACATTTTCATTCTCATTTATTCATGTAAAAGCACATATCCATAGACAAATTAGAGGAACAAAAAAAAGAAAATACTTTCACAACTATGGATATGGGAAGAATTCTTGATCAAAAAAGATATAGAAAGGATTGCAACAAATAGAATGGACAATTTTGCTACATACATAAAAAAGTTTTTGCATAAACAAAACCAATGAAGGTAAAAGTAGAGAGAAAACTGCTATATGGGGGGAAACTGCTTACAGCAGGTTTCTTTGATAAAAAGACTAATATATCACATATATAGGGAAGTGGTTCAAGTATATTAAAAACAATAAGGATTCCCAATAGATAAAATAATTAACAGTTCTTAAAACTAAAACAAAAAATCTAGTTATCAGCAATCATAAAAAATGCTCCAAATTATTAATGTAAGAGAAATACAAATTAAAACAACTCAAAGACCACCTCAGACCCATCAGATTGGCAAAAATGACAAAAAATGGAAAATAAGCATTGTCAGATGGGATAAACAGATAAGACACACAATGATCTCCTAGTGGAGCTATAAATTCAGTCCAACCACTGCAGAAAGCTCACCCTTTAACCCAGCAATTTCATTACTAAGCATATACCTCAAAGAGAAAAAAAAAGGCAAGAACTAAAAGGTACAATAGTATCCACAGCAGCAATTTTTGCTTTTTCAAAGAAGTGGAAACTAAAGGAGTACTTATCAATTGGAGAATGACTGAAAAAATTATGACATATAAATGTTTTTGTGGGTTTTTTTTTATTTTTTTGCAAGGCAATGGGGTTAAGTGGCTTGCCAAAGGCCATACAGCTAGGTAATTATTAAGTGTCTGAGGCCGGATTTGAACTCAGGTACTCCTAACTACAGGGCCGGTATTCTATCCACTGTGCCATAGGGCATATGAATGTAATAAACTATTATGACATCCTCAAAATAGTGAAAAGGACATATTCAGAGAAATTTGAAAAGAACTATGAGTTGATTTGGAGCAAGGTGAGTAGGTTCAATAGTACAATTTCTAGAAAAACAATGAACTGGTTAACAATTCTTGATCAGTAACTAACCCCTCTACACCAGAAGACCAATGACCAAGTATATTTCTCATTTCTTATTAGAAGATAAACTAGAAGTGTAAAATGAGAAAAACATTTTCAAATACAATCAAAATGTGGCTTTATTGTGCTTGACTATGAATCCTTATTACAAGGACAGGTTTAGGGGTAGAGAGAAAGGGTGAGAATTGGGAGAGATAGGCTAGTAATAGATTTGATGCCAAAAAAAAATTAAAAGGAAGAAAAACTGAGTGTCATAGCAGCATTTTAGGAAAACACTCAGAAGAGATGAGAAGTGGGTTCAGAGGGCAACCCAGATGAATGAGGTAGCTTTTGAACTCACATGCTAAATTAATAATAGTGTAGCTAAATTTAAATGGCATTTTAACATTTGAACCCTGTGATTTGTGTTATCTCACTTGATCTTCAAAACAACCCTATAAGGTAGATGCTGCTGGTACCACGCTCACTTTATAGATGAGGAGGTCTCCAAGAAGTTTCCAAGAGGCTTAAGGACTAGTCCATGGTCAAACTGTTTGTAAACATTTGAGACAGGATTAAACTCAGGTCTTCCTAACTCCAAGTCCAAAAAGCAAGTTGAACATAGTAAGATTCATGGTTCATATGTAATTTTCTTTTTCTGTTCTTCTTTGTATATGGAAATATTTGTTTTGTTAATATACTCAGAATAATAGCAATTTAAAAAAAACTACTAATGACTCACAGACCTTTTCAGAATTCACTTAAAGCTGATGAAATAGTAATTTATTCAGGTCACTACAACCTTTGTCAAAGTTCCCTAGGTCCCTAGCATCTAAGTCCCAAACAATCTGCTTAACAAGACTACTGCAGCCCACCTATCACCAGGAGGCTAATCATCATGTTTGGCAAAAGGGACCCAAGGAGTAAACATGTAAAGAATGCTTCTAGCTTATGAGAAAATTATTGGAAGGAGTTTTCCCATCACTCATCCTGTCTTCCTTGGAAAATCATTCACAAACAAATGGGGATACCTTTTTAAGTTTAGCCCCAAATTTAGGCATCTAGAGTACAAAGCCAAGAGGAGGAACAGTCAAAATAGTTATTAGTTACTTGGTTCGAGAGCTAGGTGATCTGATTCTTTCAGCATTACATTGTTAACAGCCACACATACCCCAGTCCCATAACTACACCTTTTCCCCTAACTCATTTTCCTAGATGAAGTCCAGTCTCTAGAGGAGTTCTAGTGCAGGCCAGGCAGCTCAGGGGCTGACCTGGAATAGGAAGACTAGCAGAAGGCAGGGCCCCTAACAATTAAAGCAGTCCCTTCTTAGTGGGGTGTCAGGAATCATAGTACTGCTATCAGGGGGGCAGGATTTCTGCCAACCCCAAGTACCGCTACAACAACAGGAGACTCTCAGAGGACAACAAAGGCAAGAAATAAAAGGCATGAAAAAAGCCACCCCAACCAGTCTGTAGTATGATCTGCCTACCAAGTACACTCAATGAGAGGCAATTACAGTCTCTAAGACCACAATTTCACACTCCGGCACAGTGAGTGGAGGGGGGGCTGGGATGGGGGTGGGGGGCCCTTCCGGACAGGGCCAAAACCAGGCAGCTCGGCCAAATCTGCCTGAGGTCCTCCTAAGGCCTGCTCCAGGCACCAGGCAGAACAGCAGCCCTCTGCTGCCACCCTGTGGGACATGGCCCTCAAGGCCCGCGGCAGGGATCATGACTCTTGGGAAAAGTCACTGTTTTCCAACAGGGATCCATTATGAATCCAACTCATTTACTTTCATTATGAGGAAGGACTTAAGTGTTCTATGATCTGATATTCATGCAATAACAAGAGTTTATTGGTTTTCTTGGGCTGAAGCGACAAGTAAAAATGATCTTGCACAAGGTCACCAGACAAATCATGGGCTAGTCTGTATTCAAACCAAAGACTGTCAGGCTCCCTCTGGCCTCAGAGTCTCGCTCTGGTTGTGTCTCCTCATCTGCACATGTTCTCCCTTATCCAAAAGTTCTCTGTGAATATCTTTCCCCAAAATTCCACAGGGTCCTCAAGGAGCTCCCCACAGCAGGGCCTCAAGAGGGACCCACAAAAATCCAGCAACAGCAGCAGCAGCATGAATTGTGGGCAGTTGTCAAAATCATCCCTGCAGCAGACTCCACCCCAAGTCCCTGCCGTACTGCCATGACCTGAAATATCCCCAAGGAAGCCCTGTACTGTCCTGACTCTTAGAAGGTAGGTAGCACTCCAAGGTCCCAGAACCCTTCCACCCAAAGCTTCTATGATTCTCAAGTTGGGAGATTTCAAGAATTTTCTTGTTGCCTAAATGCAAAGCCATCTGTGCAGTGGTTTAATCACACATTAAAATGAGAGAACTCTAAAAGGGAAAGGACATTTCTTCTTATCTTATCAAAGAGAAGGGTTAAGAAGTATTCTCACCTATCCCCAAAGTAGAGTTGGTAGCATACACTTCATAAGGGTCTCAAGTCTAGCACAGAATGCTTTACAGAGGGCTGTCTCAGGGGCCAGGTTTCACTCTAAGGGCTTGAAGTCACTTCAGATTGACTCCCAAAGGACCAAATAATGTTCTAATTTTCTCTGAGTCTGTTATCACAGTGATCTCTGAACCAAGGACAAACTGAAGTAGGACCACACAACTGTAGAGCTGGAACAGACTCTTAAAGGTCCATAACTTCCTTTGTGTCCAATGTCCCCTTATCAAAATGCTCAGTCAACTATTTAATTTTACGGATGAGGAAATAGAAATCTTTGGTTATGGCTTCAGATTGACTCCCTGAAGACTAGAGAAAGTTGAAAATTAAAAGATGGAGATAAGCAGATAAGCATAATTCATCAGTCTAAAGACCCCAAGCAGCTGGACTCCAACTCCTTTTAATTATTCAATATCAACTACAATGAGAGATCCAGCTTCTAGACCTTATAAGGAAAGCAGATCTTCCCACAGAAGTTCTAAGGTCTCATTTCAGCTTTGTATCTCACAGAAACACAATGCTCATTTTTAAGGGGCCAGTGAGAAGGTTCAAGATAAATCTGTTAGTCTTCCAAAAAATAGCATACTATTTTATAGTTAATTGTGTACATGTCTTATCCTCCTACTCTACTGTAAGCTTAGTGAACAGGAACTCTGTCTCATTAAGTTTTGCACTTCCAAACAAAAGGTCCAGCAGTAAATACATACTAGAACAATGAAAACTCAGCAAAGCTTGGAAGTTAGGGAAGTAGTACCTCTCTTCACCTGTCAAGAAAGGGAAAGGTGAAAAGGAAGGGGAAGGGGAAGATGAAAAGGAGGAAGGAAAGGAAAGGGAAAGAGAAAGGGAAGGAAAGGGGAGAGGGGAAAGGGGAGGGGGAGAGGCTTCTGTGAAAACATATTAATGATGACCATCTACCTTCTCCAATCCTCCCCCAAAAGCCCCCCCACAATACTGATCCTCAGAGAGACCTTTTTCTCCTCAATCCAGTACATTCTTCACTTAGCAGCTATCAAATTTATCTTCCTGAAGTGTAGATTTGACCATGTAACCTTGGTCCCATAAACACAAGTGGATCCCTATAAGCTCAAGGATCAAATATAAAAATCCTCTTATACCTTATTCTCTTCCATGTACTCTGCAATTTAGTGATTTTGGACCAAATCTGGGCATTTTCTTTTCTTTTTTAAAATATAATTTATTTCTTCCCCAGAAATACATGTAAAAAGTTTTTTTAAAACATTTTTTTCAAAAGTTTTGAGTTCCAAATTCTATCCTTCCATCCTCCCCTTTCCTCCTATGATTTGGTATGCAATCAGCTATGGCTTATACAAGTGCAATTATATAAAAAATATTTCCATATTAGCCATGTTATACAAGAAGATTCAAATAAAAAATGAAAGAATGAAAGTAAAAAATATCATGCTTCAATCTGTATTCAGACAATATCAATTTGTCTTTATTTTTTTTTTGGTAGTAGTTATTAGCATATTTCATCTTGAGTCTTTTGGGATTTTCTTGGATCACTGTATTACTGAGAATAGCTAAGTGATTCACATTTCTTCAACAAATCATATTGTTGTTACATGTTGTGTATAACATTCTCCTGGTTCTGTTCACTTCATTTTGCATCAGTTCATGTAAATCTTTTCAGGTTTTTCTGAAATGATCCTGCTTGTCATTTCCTTTCTTGTTTTGCTTTGGGTTTCTTTAAAGAGCTTTATTTCAAGAAATCATATATGAAAATTGCACAATATCATCTTTGGGCATTTTCAATGGTTGTCCTCATGAAGAATGAATGCTCTCAACCTCTTCAGTTCCCTTACTCCCTTCAGATAAAAGCTAAAATCCCACTTTCTCCATTCCACCCTAAATCCAGAGCCTTCCTACTACAATTAACCCCTTCATCTGGCCTACAGTTTGTTTGTACCTAGTTGGTGGCATGTTGCCTATCCCTTTTGACTATGAATTCCTTACTGCAGGGCCTTGATATCCCCACCATTTAGCACACAGTCAGCACTTAATAAATGCTTGCTGACTTGACTCCGAGCCTGGAGAGAGATGCTCAGTGGATGTCTTTTCGGGCCATTAACCTGATCACTTTTCTCTACCATTAAATTTGGAGAACCACAACATTCAATCCTTCTAGACTGAATTTCTGAGCAAGCAAGGGAATGTAGGTTGGAAACCAAGGCCTTAAACCAAGAATGTGGGTCAGGTTTCTGGGCAAAGAATCAGAAACTCCAGTGGTAGATTCACTCCTTTAAAGGCAAGTTCCTCTTGCAGAACGCACTAGACCCTGGAGCAGGGAAAGAAGACACAGTGCTCAAGTTCTCCTAACTAAGCATAATCAACAAGGAAGTCAACTACTCAGTGTGGGAATTTATTCATAGGGAGGACATCCCAAGGACATAGGTGGGTTGAAAGAAGCAAGTGGAGTTGAGATTTGATGGAAGTGGGTTAAACTCTGGTATTTGCAAACCCCTGTACCAGAAAGTTCTCTCCAAATGATATAGTTCTCCATGGATCTCTGGGAAGAGAAATTAGAACCCTTTAGATTCTAAAATCTAGAAAGATGGGTAGGTACTCAACAAATCAACTGACAGCAATAAGCATTTTATTAAGTATTTTCTGAGCCACATATGTTAACTTCATGTTTATCCAGATGCCCCTGATCCACTACAACAGACTTCCTGTGACAAATCATTCACCCCCTCTAAAATTTGATGGGCAGTGGGTAAAGCTAAGGCAAGGTTATCAGCTTCTGCTGGGTGTCAGAATTCAATGCTTCTTCCTCTTTAAGAAGTACTAGGTTCCCAAAGTTATCTACTAATGTAAGCCTATGGCTCCCAGTTTTTGGGTTTTTCTTTTTATTCCATGATCCTCTTATGATGCACCCATATAAGCACACACTCTTCCCAACCCTCTGGATATAACATTGTAGGTTTTCTATTGTATGAGATGATAAACACAATGAGGGCAAGGACTAAATAGTACAATGCTTGGAGCAAAGAGAGTCATAGATAATATTCCTGATTAGTTGCATTCTAGATACTTTTGTTGTTTAGCTTTGGTCCTCTGTCACCTATAAGTTCTGTGAGGGTAGATCTAAGTCAGTCTCTCTCTCTCTCTCTCTCTCTCTCTCTCTCTCAATGTCCTGAGGTCAGGTGTTCAATAACTGATTATCGTTTAGTAACTGGTTATATGCACTTGTCTGTCTGTCTCTCTCTCTCTCTCTCTCTCTCTCTCTCTCTCTCTCTCTCTCTCTCTCTCTCCCCCCCTCCCTCCCTCCCTCCCTCCTCCCATCTCTCTCTCTCATGCCTCTTTTCTCCTTCTCAGTCCCCAACCTTAACATCATTTGAACAGGTCTAGGAGTTTTCTCAGAATGATGGCCACAGTCACACATCTATACCACCTGGGAGAGAGAGAGGGGGTCTGGTGTCATATTCAGGCTACATGGGTAAGGACTTGTCTAGGATTTACCTGGAGTGCCCTTATTGGCAGGGATACCCCCCCCAAGACATTATTTGGGATCCACTAGATAAAACCTATCCATTTTCTGTAAATGACTTGAGGACATCAAAACTTCTAAAGTTCCAATGATAGGAATTTCAAATTGGAGTCTGGTTGCCAACCTTTTACACAGGTGGAGAGATATTACACTGTTAAATTGATGTTAATAAGAAGACCGTTCTTATATGGTCCTCAGAAAACTTTCTGCCTCTCTTCAGCATTTTATTAGATTTGGTCATTTTTCTTTACATCAATGATCTTTTCCTGAAACTTTCAGCAACCAAGCTGTTCATCTATAAAAGGGATGGTACCTCATGCTTAACATGCAGAAGCAACAAAGTAGGGTAAGTCCCTGGAGTGGCCCTTCCCTTTTCTTGATCAATTTTATCCTTAGTAAAATGAGAATTTGAAAAGATTACTTTCAAGGTCCTGGGTACCTCTAAAGGCCTATGATTTCTGTATGATTTAGGACTTTAAAAAAAAAGTTTGTACATGCTAACACTTTTTATTCAATAATTATTACTTTCCCTATTTTTTGTATTCTCATTAATCAAATACTAGTCTATGTAGTTTGGGGTTCTAATTCTGGATAATCTTTTCTTTTTTCTTGATCTCTTTTTATATTTTTATTCAATACCAGACAATGTTGGTAACTTTCACTTAATAGATATAATCTAATATTGATTCAAGTCCCCATTCCTCCCTTTTTTCTCAAAAATTCCTCCTGATATTTTTATCCATTATATTTTGACTTTACAAATTCCATGAATATGCATTTTAATTATTACATTAAATCCATTCGTTCATTTAAAAAAAGGTTTATATGTGTCAGTCTTTTTTCTTTGCTCAATGAGAGCAAATAGTGAGTAAGGATAAAGTATAAATACAAAAAAAAATGAAGAAACTGGAATGGAGATAAGAAGAGGGAATGTCTGGGAGGAAGAGAAGAGAGAATTGAGAGTTCCAAAACAGATCCTGTAATAAAGAATTATGGCATCTTTAGAATTAAAACCTTGGCACTGGTTAGTTTGAAAAATGATTTTTGAGATATCCTCAGAGAAGTAATTGGGTCCTGGAAGTCAGAAAAACTGAGGAGATACTGTACAAATGTAGAAACAAAGTATGGGGAAGGGAAAGGTTCTGGAGAGCTTATAACATTGTCAGCTGACAGATCCATATCCCAAGTTGTGATCTTATCAGATTTTTCTTTGACTAAGTGGCTTCCAAGTATTCTCAATAACACTGTGATTACATATACTATTATAATCATTATCATTTAATCTACAGAAAAAAATAGTTTAGCTACTTACTACATGTGTAACTTTATGCACATTTTACTTTTGATGCGAATGATGTTTGTCCTTCACTCTCAAAGATAATCATGACTTCAGGGAAGTGATGACAAGCAGGTGAACTGAATTGGAATGAGAAGGGGATGTGCTAAGTCACCAGCCTCACTTTCCCCTCCAGAGCCTGATTCCAGATAAGAATCAGGCCAACTGGAGATGGCACTGGAGGTAAGGCAATCAAAGTTAGTAACTTGTCCAAGGTCACACAGCTAGAAAGTGTCAAGAATCTGAGGCTGAATTTGAACTCCCAACTCCAGGACCAGTGCTCTATCCACTGCTGCACTTGAAAGTGGTATAATGAATGGAGAGCTGGACCTGTAGTCAGGTGTGTGTGTGTATACACACACACACACACACACACACACACACACACACACACACATCAGGATTAAAATCCTGTGACTGTTACTGCTAGTTCTGTGACTATAGCCAAGTCACACACCTCTATAAGGCTCAGTTTTTCCATTTGTAGAGTATTATTTACCTCACAGTAATTTTACAAAGTTTAAAGCATTCTATATATATCAATTATAGTTTTCCCAAATATTGGGACTGGAATCCAGGACCTATGAATTACAGGATCCAGAATAATTTTGCAAATAGCTTTAAAAATCTTCATTGCCATGTATCATTTTACTAACCTGCTTAAAACTGTTTTCCCCAGTCATTTCTATAATAAACAATGTCTTTGAGATGATATAATTAATGAGTTGAATGATTAACCTAAAAGAACACAATACCAATAATTGATTCTATCTTATATCTCTTAAAAGATTTACCAACCAAAGATGGTTTTCTGGTCCAAGACCAACAGATCACTACTTATTTATTTACATAGCTATAGGAAGATAGGTAATGCCATGGAAATGCTAATTCGGCCTGTGCTATGATCCCTGGCTTTAGAATCTCCACTTAAAAAAACAAGGAAACAACCACCTGTTTCAGACCTTTCATAGAAGGTAGAGAAGAACTAAGATGGTGTCTTCAAAAGCTTGTAACTTCTTTGAACAAAGAACACTGGCAATTCCCAAAAAATAGTAATTTATGATCAAGTTTCATTTCAACTGATTAACAAGAGCCAAAAGGACAAGCCAGAAAATATCCTAGATGCTAAGCAATTCAGAACCCCATGGACATGTCTCTTCAATACACATATAGATGCCCTCCACAAAGGCTAGTTAAACCCTTCTTTCAGCATCCAGGCAGAATGCCTGAACACTGCTTGTGTAGCAATGGATTAAATAAAAAAATCCTGAAGCAGCAAAACCCACTCCTCTAGAGTGAAGATTAAGGAAACACTGCACTGAATCAAGAGGGAAAAAGAAAAAGCCCTGTGCCACACACCCAGCCGCCTGCGAGTTAGCATTCTCCCTCGATTCTCATCAAAAACCTCTTTGGAGGAGGTTAAGCACACAATAGACTATCGAAAGCCTCAGCTAGCGTGGCTGCTTGAAATTCCACACATGTGCCTTGGCAATGTATTTCTATTAATGTCCAGTGTGTGTCAGCGTGAAGATAAGACACCGACATCATGTCCGACCAGTCAGCTAGAGAATGGGCCCCGCATTCAACATTGTCTGATACTTAGGAGCCGGAAGAACAGAGGCTCTTAGGCAAAACTTGTCCCGAACACACTTATACCCCCCAACCACCAAGGCAAAGGGGGAGGGGCACTCAAATCTTGTCAAAGCTGGTGTCCTGTAGCTCTAGGGAGCAAAAGGAAAGAATAAGACCAATACCAGAGGGGAGCGGGGTGGGAAGAGCAAGCAAGCAAGCAAGAAAAACAAGGACAGAGAGGAGAGAGAGAGAGAGAGAGAGAGAGAGAGAGAGAGAGAGAGAGAGAGAGAGAGAGAGGCAGGATGCTCAAAGGGAAAGCAATCAGCTACAAAGGCCACTGAAGAAACTCTTCTACTGCTGTTGTGTGGAGCTGGCTACCTTTCAGAAAAATACATCTATCAAATGAGGGGGTTAGAAGAGAAGCTCTCTAAGTTCCCTTTCTAGCTCTAACATTCCATTACCCATTGAGAGAAAGCAACAGGAAAGCATGTGAAGAGTGAATAGTGGCATGGACTTATTTCAAATTCTGCCTGCCTCTTGGACTTCACTTTCTGTACACCCAATATCAAACAAGGGCACTGCACCTGTCTACCATCCATAAAGCATGCCCTAACACCCTTTCTGCTCATCTCTTTACCCCAGGAGCAGAAATCCATAAGATAAGAGCTACTGGATTTTGATGGACTGGGAGATTCAACTAGACTGAAGGATGATGATAGATAAATTAAAGTCTATGTAGGGATATCCGGAAGTATGAAGATAGACAAAGCCAGTATCACCCATTCCTCTCAGCTCCTATATCATAAAAAGTGATCCAATCCAGGCCATCACTATGATACCAAATTTGGACAAAGTTAGCCACAAAAACTAGCACCAGGCCTTCAAAAACAAATTAACCTTGAGAACTGAGAGATAACCAGAAGGAATTGGAAAGTGAAATTTCAGAATAAAATAATTATGATGGGAAAAGATTTATTGCAACTATTTATAATAAATGATTCTAGTACCATAGGGAAATATATAGGAAAAAGAATATTGTTGCTCCCTCCTTTCTAATATTCTCATTCCATAAGAGGAAATGGTCACTGGATTCACTTGATTCAATTCTTTGGATTTGTTGTGGCAAAACACAAGTCCAAGAAATGGAATCAGTGAGAGAAGGAACAGGGACGCTATAACCAGAAGGTCTAATAGGAATACAGGCCATCAACAAAACAAGGGAAGGTTTCTGGAGCCACCATGTATGAGCTGATAATCTTCAAGAAGTCAACTCTGAGCTTTCTACAAAGAAGGGCAGGCACTCTCCTCTATTCTGGCCTCTGAAGCAGTAAGTTAGGAAGTATTCTTCTGTTTGAGTAGGAACCAAGAAAAGATCATAAACTAGGGAGTTTCTAGATATAACATGATATAATAGAAAATATATTGCATATGGAATCAGGAAAATATGTATTTATATTCTAGGTTAGACACTATGTGTCCTTGGAGAACACCTCTCTGAGACTCAGTTTACTTTTCTATGAAATTAGGAGAAAAATTATGACCCTACCTAATTCTTGAGATTGTTGAGAAGAAAGTGCTTTGTAAACTTTAAAATGCTACATAAATGTGAATGATTATTATTCTTTCCTTTCATTCCCTTTTTTGGCTTGCCATTTAAGTTAAGTAGTCCTTTTCAAGTCACTTACCTCATGTCACTATCCAAAGATCAGATTTATTTGAGAAGGGAAACACAATCTGCTTAATTTATAAATCCAAAGCATTCTCATATAAAAGGATAAAATAGGATGTAAGTTTCTTAAAGAATATGAGAAAATTTTAGAGAAGGCATTATTCCTTCCTTCCCCAGTCCTTCATGCATTGCTGAGCCAATGCAAAGAACAAGAGAAAACAAGTAACTGGAGGAAAAGGGAACATAGGAAAAGCCTATCTAAATATAATCTGGTGAAAGAAGCCACTGGACTAGACAACAAAGTAGATAATAATCTTTTCATCCTTTTTCTTTTCCTTAACAATAAAGACCTTGGATTCTAGCCTTCTCTAACTTCTAGTAATCTAATAAAGATTGCCCATTGAACTAAAAAACAGTGGGCTCTAGTCTAATGCCTAGCTTTAGTTCTAAAGGTAAACAGAGTGACAAGAAGTAAGGAAATGAAAGCAGGTGGGTATGACTTATAGCAAGTAAAATATTAAGAGTCTACTTCTTGGGGGCGGCTAGGTGGCGCAGTGGATAAAGCACTGGCCCTGGAGTCAGGAGTACCTGGGTTCAAATCTGGTCTCAGACACTTAATAATTACCTAGCTGTGTGGCCTTGGGCAAGCCACTTAACTCCATTTGCCTTGCAAAAACCTAAAAAAAAAAAAAATGTAAGACTATATTGGGGGGGCAGAGCCAAAATGGCGACAAGAGAGGATCCTGTCTTAGGCACTCCCTCATAAAACTTATAAACTAAGGACTCTAACTAAACTTTCAAGAGACAGAACCCACAGAGGGACCCAGTGACGCAGTTCTCCTACTCAAGGTAACCTGGAAAAGAGCAGAAAGGCTCTGCTCCCCAGGGTTGGAGGGGCGGCCCACCAAAGGGGTGGCCCACCAGAGGGAAAGAACTTCAGCCTCCCGGATGCAGCCCCAGGGTGCTGGGAGCCAGTTCACAGCAGCAGGGGAGTGTCCTGACCTATACCCCGGGAGAACTGGGCACAACTTGGGGGAACAGCAGGGAACCTCTCCCAGAGTGAGCACGTGAAGCCCAGACATTGAGCTGAGGGAGGGGAGTGAAGAGAGACTACTGAGCTCTGCCCCTGGAACAGGACTCTGGGGTTCTGACCACATTCAGATCCTTATCGCAGTCTAGGCCCCCCCACAAAACAGCAGGGCCCCCTCCAACTCAGCCCATGGCAGAGGGGGACACTTATGGTCATTCACAGACCAGGAAGGAGAACAGGAAGACAGAGCCTCACACACTGATATCCTTGTGGGAGTGCCCCAAAAGCTCAGGAAGCACCCCTCAAACCAAGCTCAAGCTGGGAAAATGAGCAAGCAGAGAAAAAAAGAGGAACGCCATTGAGAAATATTTTGCCTGTGAGCCCAAGAAGGATCAAAACACTCAGTCTGAAGATGAGGAAGCACAAGCTCCTGCATCTAAAGACTCCAAGAAAAACAGAAATTGGGCTCAGGCTATGACAGAGATCAAAAAAGACTTTGAATATCAAATGAGGGAGTTAGAAGAAAAACTGGGAAAAGAAATGAGAGAGATGCAGGAAAAATATGAAAATGAAGTCAGCAGCTTAGTCAGGGAGATAAAAAAAAAATGCTGAAGAAAATAGCATGCTAAAAACCAGCTTAGGTCAAATGGATAAAACAGTTCAAAAGGTTGTTGAGGAGAAGAATGCTTTAAAAAGCAGAACTGGCCAGATGGAAAAAGAGATAAGAAAGCTCTCTGAGGAAAACAAATCCTTCAGACAAAGAACAGAACTCAGGAAGGTTGATGAATTTACCAGAAATCAGGAATCAATACTTCAAAACCAAAAGAATGAAAAATTAGAAGAAAATGTTGAACATCTCATTGAAAAAACAACTGATATGAAAAACAGATTTAGGAAAGATAATTTCAAATTTATTGGAATACCTGAAAGTCATGATCAGGAAAAGAGCCTTGACATCATTTTCAAAGAATTACTACAGGAAAATATCCTAGAAGCAAAGGGAAAAACAGAAATGGAGAGAATCCACCGATCCCCCGAGAAAGAGATCCCAAAAAACCAACCCCCAGGAATACTATAGCCAAGTTCCAGAACTCCCAAGTCAAAGAGAAAATACTACAAGCAGCCAGAAGGACACAGTTCAAATATAATGGAGCTGCAGTCAGGATCTCACAGGACTTAACAGCAGCTACATTAAAAACTCGTAGGGCTTGGAATATAATATACCAGAAGGCAAAAGAGCTTCGACTGCAGCCGACAATCAACTACCCAGCAAAGCTGAATGTCCTCTTCCAGGGAAAAAGATGGACTTTCAATGAACCAGGGGAATTTCAAATGTTTCTGTTGGAATGGCCAGACCGGAACAGAAGGTTTGATCTTCAAATACAGGACTCAGGTGAAGCATAGAGATTGGAGGAGAAGGGGAAAATATGATGCACTTAATGATGATGAACTGCATGTATTCCTGTATAGAAAAATGACACTGATAATACTCATATGAACCTTCTCAATTAACAGAGCAGGTAGAAGGAGCTTTTATAGATGAAACACAGGAGACAGCTGAATTTGAAGATAAAATATGGTGTAAAAATGGAGTCAATAGAAAAAAGGGAAATGTAATGGGAGAAAGAAAAAGGAGAGGAGGGAACAGGCCAAGATATTTCATATAATAGGATTTTTCTTTATTATAATGAGTTACTGCAATGATATGGAAGGGGGGAAGGCAAGGGGGAATGAGGGAATCTTCACTCTCATCAGAGGTGGCTAGGAGAGGAAACAGCATATATACTCAATGGGGTATAGACATCTGGAGTAAGAAGGAGAGAAAGGGGACGGGGGAAGGGGTGGGGATGTGAATGAAGGAAGAAAGGATGGACCATGGTGGGAGAGTGGTCAGATATAACACATTTTCTTTTTTACTTCTTGCAAGGGGCTGGGATTGGAAGGCCTGTCCAGGACCATAGGGCCAGGTGGATGCTGGGCCTAAGGGGTGGCAGGGGACTCAGGGCCTCTTGGCCCCAGGACCAGGGATCTGTCTGCTGTGCCACTCAGCTACCCTATAGCAGAGTCAGAGTGAAAGGAGAGAGAAAATATAGTACATGGAAGTGGAGAAATAAGAAAGGAGGGAGTTGTGATCAGCAATGGCAACAGTGGAAAAATATGGAAGTAACTTTTGTGATGGACTTATAAAGAATGTGATCCACCCGCGACAGAGTTGGTGGTGTTGGAACAGACTGAAGCACATTTTTTATTATTATTATTTTTTGGGGGGGGGGTGCAGGGCAAATGGGGCTGGGTGGCCTGTCTGGGGCCACATAACTGGGTGATCGTTATGTGTCTGAGGCTGGATTTGGACCCGGGTGCTCCTGGCTCAAGGGCCAGTGCTCTGTTCACCACCAAGCCGCCCCTACTATTATTACTATTTTATTTTATTTTGGGTCTTTTTTATCTTTTTTTGGTTTTTTCAGGGTAGTGGGTAGCTTGCATGTCACACAGCTGGGTGACTGTTGGGTGTAAGGGGCCAGATATGGGCTCAGGTCCTCCTGGTTTCAGGGCTGGTGCTCCATCCACTGTGCCACCTGACCATACCTACAATTATTACTATTATTTTTTTAATTTTAATTTTTTTCTCTCCCCTTTACTTTATTGCTCAAGTGAGTCTATATTTTTTGGGTGGAGGGGGCATTTTGTTTACTCTTAAACAAGAATATTTTATTAATGTATAAAAAACATTATTTGTACAAAATGCGAATAAATAAATAAATATTAAATTTAAAAGTCTATTTCTGGTCTCTAAACATATTAGTTCTAGAGTGTTGCCAGGAATATTAGACTAGGGAATCATTATGGACCTCATGTACTTCAGACATAATGAAAAGTTAAAAGTCAAATCAGTTCATATTTAGCATCTGCTATGTGCCAAGTACTGTGCCAAGAGTTGGGCATCCAAAGAAAGGGAAAGGGCACTCCCAGGGCAGAGCCAAGATGGCAACACAGAGCAGAGCTAGTGTTCTCCTAAAGCTTTACCTGACACAACTTCAAATGAAGTCTACTTACAGGCCCTTCAAGTCACAGATCACAGTCCAAAAGAGTGAAGCAAATTCTCAACTCTCTAGACACCATGGAGGATCTTCAGTCTATCTTACCACAGCCCAGGCCCTGGCTCAATCACACAGCAAGGAAAACAAGGAGGCTCCCACCCCTGACAAAGCCCAAGCTCTGAAACACTGGAGCAACAGACAGGAGGCTATGCCTCAGCAAGCAGTCAGTCAGGGGCCAGACCCTGCCCGAGCACAAAACGCTCCAGACTGTACTCCCTGTACCCCAATTATCACAATAAGCAAAAAACTATAGAAAGTTACTGTTCAGACAGGAATGATAAAAATGCCATCTCAGAAGAAGGAAGCAAGGACAAATTACCTACATGGGAAGTCTCAAAGGAGTTTATAAATTGGCCTCAAACCAAAAACCTCATGGAAGCACTCATAAAGGATCTTAAAAACCAAAGAAGAGAAAAAGAAGGAAAAGCCATGAAAGCCATGCAGGAGAATTATGAAAAATTTACTGAAGAAATTAACTCCTTTAAAAGTAAAAATGACCAACTGGAAAAAGAATGCAACTTATTTAAAACTAAAATTAACCAAGTGGAAAAGTAAACAGAAAAACTAACTGAAGAAAATAAAACCCTGAAAATTAGAATTGAACAAATGGAACTAATGACTCATTGAGACATCAAGATTCCATCAAGCAAAACCCAAATATTGAAAAAAAAACAGAAGAAAATGTAAAATACCTTTTAGGAAAAACAAATGACCTGGAGGATAATTTATGAATTATTAGTCTAACCAAAAACCTCAATCAAAAAAAAAAAACCTGGAAAATCTTTCAGGAAATTATCCTTGAAAACTGTCCTAATATCTTAGAACAAGAAATCAAAATAGTCCTTGAAAGAATCCACAGATCACCTCCAGAAAGAGACCCCAGAATAAAAACTCTTAAGGAATATTGTAGTCAAAAATCCAGAATTCTCAGCTAAAGAAGAAAATACTGCAAGTAGTCAAAAAAGAAACAATTTAAATTCCAAGAGACCACAGTCAGAATTATACAGGACTTATTAACTTCATATTAAAGGATTGGAGGGCCTAGAATATGATATTTTGGAGGGCAAAGTATCATGGATTACAAATAAGAATTAACTACTCTGCAAAATTCAGCATATTCTTTCAGGAGAAAAGATGGATAATCACTGAAATAGAGGACTTCCAAAATTTTCTGATAGAACAGAAAATTCTATCTTCATATACAAGACTCAAGAGATGCACAAAAAGCTAAAGAGAAAGGGGGAAAAAACATTAGTGAAGAACATTAAAGTGTATATTTAAAGTGTGTATATATTATATATATATATATATATATATATATATATATATATATATATATCTCCCTACAAGGGAACATAATACTTGAAACTCTTGCAAATTATATTTCTCTTAGGATAGTTAAAAGAAGAAGAGGGCATGGGTTTAGGATGAAAGTGTTAAACCATGAAGGTGTTAACCCTTTAGTCAATATCTTAGCTAAGGAGGGCTGAATATAATATATAATATACTTAAAGGATAGGATATAAATGAGTCATGAAGCAATGGTTGATTATAAGGGCTGTATTTTCCTTTGGGACAGAGGAGGGAGAGTACTTAAGAGGATCTGTATATAATTAAATCATGAAATGATCTTATTTTACTAGATATTTTAGTTAACTAGGGTTAAAATATAATAGTGATAAAGAGAGTATACTTAGAAGGGCTGGACATGAATAGATCATGAAATAATTTTGCTTTACTTGATACTTTAGTTACAATTAGAGAAGAGGGTACTTAGAGGGAGAGGGTATAAATAGTTCATGAAATGATTTTGTTTTATGTGATACTTTTAGTTCATGAGAATTGTATGTTCATAGAAGGCACTTCAAAAGGGAGTGTGATATAAATTGATTATAATTTGATGTAATTTATGAACCTTGAGAAGTGCACTTCTAATGGGACAGAAGAGGGGAGTGTCCTTAGGACTATGAGGCAAGGTTGTTTATCAGTCAATCAACCCTTGAGAAAGGTATTTCAGTATAAATAAAAAGGATATTTTGACAGAGGGCTTTTAAGTACAAAAAAGGGTTAAAATAATAAAGATATAAAAAGAAGTATTATACTAGGAGATGATGAGGCATTAAGGGATAAATAATACCACATGAAGAGGTATAAACCTATCATATTAGAGGGAAAGAAGGAAGGGTGCAAACACTGAGTAAATCCTAATATCAACAAATCTGACCCAAAATGGGAATAACATACATTCCCAATTGGGTCTAAAAATCTATCCTACACTTTAGGGAAGTAGGGGGAAAAGGAAAGAAAGGGGAAGATGGGACTGATAAAAGGGAAGGCAAAAATAAGGTGAGGAATATTGGTGAGGAGCAATAAGGGGAAAAGAGAGAAAAGTATAAACAGGGAAAGACAGAATGAAAGGAAATAGAGTTAGTAATCTTAACTAAAAATGTGAATGATATGAACTCTTACATAAAATAAAAGCAGATAGCAAAATGGATTAAAAACCAGAATGCTACAATATATTGTTTACAAGAAACACGTCTGAAGCAGAGAGATACACACAGGGTAAAGATAAAAGGCTGGAGCAGAATATATTATGCTTCAGCGGAAGTAAAATAAATCAGAGGTAGCACTCCCAATCTCAGACAAAGCAAAAATGAAACCAGATCTCATTAAAAGGGATAAGGAAGGAAACTACAGCTCCTTAAAAAGCACTATAGGCAATGAAGTAATATCATTATTAAATATATATGCACCTAGTAGTTTAGGAATCCAATTCTTAAGAGGAGAAACCAAACAAATTACAGGGAGAAACAGAGAAAAACTAAATTAGTAGGGGACCTCAACCTTCCTCTCTCAGAATTAGATAAATCTAGCCACAAAATAAAAAGAAAGTTAAGAAAGTGAATAGAAAGAAAAATGAGGAAAGAAAGGAATATACCTTTTTTCCACAATACATAGCACCTATATCAAAATTAACCATTACTAAGGCATAAAAACCTTACAATCCAATGCAGAAAGGCATATTAAATGCATCTTCTTCAGATCACGATGAAATAAAAATTACATGTAATAAAGAATCAGGAAAGATAAATCAAAAATTAACTGGAAACTAAATAACCTAATTTTAAAGAATGAATGGGTCAAAGAACAAATCATAGAAATAATCAACAATTTCCATCCAAGGCAATGACCACAATGAGACATCATACCAAAATTTATGGGATGTAGCCAAAGTAGATGTTAGGGAAATTTTTATATCTCCAAATGCTTATATGAATAAAATAAAAAAAGAGGAGATCAATGAATTGGACACACAACTAAAAAGTTAGGAAAAGAACAAGTTAAAAATATCCAATTAAATATCAAATTAGAATTACTGAAAATCAAAGAAGAAATTAATAAAATTGAAAGAAAACCATTGAATTAATACAATTAAGACTTGATCCTATGAAAAAAACAATAAAATAGATAAATCTTTAGTTAATCTGATTTTTAAAAAAAGAAAGAAAACCAAATTACCAGGATCAAAAATGTGAAAAGGGTGTACTCATCACCAATGAGAAGGAAATTAAAATGATAATTCAAAGCTATTTTTGTCAAACTATATGCCAATCAATTTGACAATCTAAATTTAATGGATAAATATTTATAAAAATATAAACTACCAGATTAACAGAAGAGGAAATAAATACTTAAATAACCCCAATTCAGAAAAAGAAATTGAAGAGAAACCATCAATAAAATCCCTAAGAAAAAAATCTCCAGAAAGGTAAAAACAGTTCCTACCCTCAAGGAACTTACAATCTATTGGGGGGAGGGAAAGAACACATGAAACAACCATGTATAAACAAGATATAAACAGAAATTGGAAATAATATCAGAAGGAAGGTACTAGTATTAAAGGGAATCAGGAAAGATTTTTTTCAAGAAGTAGACTCACTGAGACTTGAAAGAAGCCAAGGAAGTCAGGAGGCAGAGACAAGATCGAAAAGATTTCCAGGAATAGGAGACAAAGCAGTGAAAATGAACAGTCAGAAGATAAAGTGTCTTGTTCAAAGAATGACGAACCTGAGAGGAAGATTTCACTTTAGCTAGATAACAAGGCTGCAAAGAGGGGACATCACTAGCCCGGTGCCTCCAAGAGTAAAGTAATCCATTACATTGCTGAGTGATTGTTATCCTTTCCCAGGTTACTCAGCACTAAGGCTGTATCTACCCTGGCATTCAAAAGATCTCTGCCTTGTAGGTGAACTCCAGACTTGACTATACTCTAATCACATGTCTCCTGGAACTAAAAATTACTAAACAAGGCTATGACCACTTTGGATGTGGCTGAGTCAGACTCTTCTTAATCCATATACTTGATGGCATGTTATTCACAGGCATGAGTTGGTCACATGGCATGGACCTGGAAGTGACAGCTTGGATATCTGCAGAGTCTAGGGATTTGGGATGCTTTTTTGTGTTCAAAAGAGACCAATTCTAAGTTCAAGCCTAGAAAAGTGAAGAGACCTAATAGATGCTATATTAAAGGAAGGCCAAGGAAAAGAAAGGGAGACTGTACCCGGTGAATGAGAACAGACTTTGGCAACTACCATATATAGACTGCCTCCTCTCACCCAGGAAATCTCTTAGATATCTATCTTCTCCACTACTCACACACTACAGCCTTATCCTCCCTCACCTCATTTACCTTCAAAAGGTCACCACTTTTGATGTTACTACTATTCTATTTCCAAGAAACTTATCACTATTCTACTGAAAAACTAGCAAAGAACACTGAACCATTCTAACACACCAAAAATATCTTCATAATGCATCAATGTCCCAACCAAATCAAGACATATCTTTATAAAGAACTAGTGACCAACTTTTTTTTTCAACTTTTTTAATTTAGCATTAGCAGTTGCAACTTATCACCCAAAGCCCTGCATGATCATAATACCAATCAAGGCAATATATCAGCAATATTGCTGTTTCTTTTATTCCTTAGTCAGATAAAAAAGAGATTTGTATCCTTCTGAATACATCATATAATCCCTATCCAATGATTTTTAGAGGGAGCCTACAGCTCAAGTCCCTCAAGACTCATCAAGCTTAAAAGAGGCCCAATTGTGGTCTGCTAAAGGGCAGTGCTGTTCCTCAAGAGGGCTGGGAGGAGAAGCTTTTCCCAGCGTCCCTTCAAGATCTCAGCCCCAGCTGTCAGCCTCTTTAGCTCATCCACAATGCTAAAAGACATTTTTGTAGACATGCGATCTGCTAATTAGAAACAATGACACCAGGAATGGAACCGCAATCAGCCATTTGCCTAACAAAGTTAGCAGCTAATGAGAATTTCCAGCTTCTGTCAGCATACAGCAGAGGTCACCTGGGCTATATGCTATTGGTGGAAAAGGAAAAAGTAAAGGCATCTGCAGATTTGAGATTTGGTAATGGATAGAAAGTGAAAAAAACCAACATACAGATTTCTTAAAAATGGTTCCACAAAATCCCAAAGACAAACTTCAACATTAAAATCAGTTTACAGTATTGACTTCAATAAAAGAAATTGAATTTACATCTTTTACTAGACAAAGAAAGTGGATTTTTATATTCTTCACAGAAGCAGATTCTAACTAAGTCATATATGAGGTGCTGAAATCCTCAATTCAACCTAAAAAAATCAGAGTACTGGAATAAATCTGCAAGAGGTAAAGATATCAAAAATCTTACAATTCTAAGACTATAAGGTGCTGGGATTCAGAAATGGATATAGATCAAGTTTCTAACCATGTTAATCCATGACCTATGGCATTTGCAGGAAAATTCTCTCTGCCTTCACCAGTCATCTACCAGTCTAGTCCTCTATCTACAGTCACCTTAATCACATTACTTACACATAAAGACACAGGAAACTATTCTATTTCCAAGAAACTTATTGCTATTCTATTGAATAAAAACTAGCAAAGAACATTGAACCATTCTAACACACCAAGGATATGTTCATAGTGCACCAATGTCCCAACCAAATCAATAAAAAAATAAATGATGCAAGGAGAATCCCTACAAGAGGACCAGGAAAGAAATCTCTGGTTCAACTAAGATCTACCAGCT
Source organism: Macrotis lagotis (assembly GCF_037893015.1). NCBI lineage: Eukaryota > Metazoa > Chordata > Mammalia > Peramelemorphia > Peramelidae > Macrotis > Macrotis lagotis. The sequence goes on from NC_133665.1 coordinate 136,079,243, forward strand.
CCAGAAGTATGTTCTAGTCAACAAAACAATCCAAATTTTCTATTGAGTTAATACAATAAGACTGAGCAGGTCCTGTTCCCTTGCTAGGTCTATTTCCTCTATTCAATTATGGAAAACTATAATTGCCACCTGCTTCACAGGGGTGATAAGAAATAAATGAGACCAATTTCAATAAAACTCAAATATATACCAAATATATATTCAAATATATACCAAATATATACCAAAATACCACTGAAAGATGATGAAACTAAAGTTTTGATCTCTCAAACAATGCCAATTCATGAAAGTAGAGTCACCCCTGAAGTATGAAAACCACTTTTCAAAGATATAACAAAAAATAGGTTTCCTTAATCCAAAGAGTCTGCAGAGAACTCTGCATCTCTGCTCCCTATCTCTATTCATTTATGCTAGAAAATTCTAGGTTTGGTTTCTGTTCTAAGAGATGAAAAAGGAGTCATACTTTTCTTGGGTCAATAAATCTGACAAAACCATTATTCAAGAGGACTTTTTAAAAAAGAGATAAGAACTATGGGACTTTTGGTAAATCATATTAGTTTGGTTCTCAAAGCTGGATATTGCAGCTTTCCAGAGTATTAATTTCATTTACTGTTGATTTGTCATACACTAATAATGCTGAAGTATTTGCTCATAAATGAGGTCTTATGCCCCACATTTCAATCCTCCCTTTCTAAAGGAGTAATGGAAAGGTCATCTTTAAATCTTAATTACTTCCTTTCTTCACATTCCCCTAGGTAACTTCACCCAGAAGAACATAGAATTTGTTCAGTAACTTTTTAGTCAGTCAGTCTCAACTTCCTGTACCAAAGAATAGGGGCACCTCATAGATTTCAAATTAGAGACTTTAGAGAATATCAAGTTTGACTCCCTCTTTTAGATGAGGAAGCAGATTTGAAGAAAGAAATCTGTTCAGGGTTACACAACTATTAAATGTTTGAGGCAGGATATGCACTCAAAACTTCCTGACTCACTGATATCTTATTGTCTGATCTTGCTATCTCTTATACTTTGTTTCTTCCTTAAGGATATGATTTTTCTCTCATCACATTCAATTTGGATCAATGCATACCATGGAAACATTGTAAAGACTGGCAAATTGCTTTCTGTGGGGGGGGCAGTGAAGTAAGATGGGGGGGGAAATTGTAAAACTCAAACTAAGTAAAATTAAAAAAAAAAAAAAGACTTCCTGACTCTAGTACCACCTCACACCTCTCACACCAAAACAACCATAAAACGAATAATAATCAATGCAGGAGTGGATCAGTGTTGGATGAGACACTGATGCACTGGTGGTGAAGTGGTGAGGATTTTGATACATTTTTCCTATTATGACCTTTTTTTGATTTCTGATTCATCTTCCCTTTTACCTTTAGAAGTTTCTTAATATCTATTGCTTTATCTACTTGGAAAATAAGCTAATACCTAGCCTCTAAGATATTCTTTTGGTCTTTCAGTCTTTCTTGTATTCCAGTAATTTGTTTCTGCCCCCATGTTACTCATTCATGACTGCTCTCCTCTCCTGTCTATTCCACCATTGCCAACATTCCCTCCTACTCCGCGCCGCCCGCCCCCCCCCCCCCAGCTCAGTTAAGGAACTTGAGACCTGAATGCCTGGGTCAGATCCCTGTCTACAGTTAGCTCCTAGGGGAAAAGACTGACTCCAACAAGGTTTCTACTTTCCTATCTCTCAAGCAAAAAAGCCTAAAGGGTAAATATTCTTATGCTAAGGTTCTAAGAACTTTTTTCCCATATTGTTATACTTTCACATGTGCACTTTTATTTGAACTAGTCTTAAAGTCAGTGGCCAGGTAAAGCTTCTCCTCTTCCCCAGGTACTGGCACTACTCTTGTTAAACTCCCAGGGAGACTACAAAGTCTTCAATTCACATCTATAATTGCGGACAGGGAGGGATTTGGGGGGGGGGGGGCATCCATTATGGTTGACAACTTTTTAAAAAAGTAACAAGTATTAAGGCAGAAGATACAAAAAGTTTTTAAAGGATTACATTAATTTATGTGTAAAGTAATACTAGTACCTCCTTCCTCCCCTTCTGGATTTTTCCTGAAGTAGCTCAGTTGCTCTAATTTGCAGAGCAGGATTGCCTTCATATAGGCAAATAACTCTGTAACGATGCATAATACAATTATTTGGAATGACGTTTAAAAATAAAAAACAAATGTACAACCGGCATCCTGAAGGCACTTGTAGAACTTTGGAGATATTTGCCTCCAACATATTAGACTGCTCATCACCTTCACCATTCCAGTTTTTAAATCCTGAGTCAAGTGTCAAAAGAAAAAAACAAAAAAGAAATAATGCTCTTGTTGCCATGCCAGTCTCATCTCTTTTGGGGGCAATTATCACACCCTTTTGACTGAAAAAAGAAACCCAGAACCAAAAGAACCAAAAAGCACAAAACTGTCCATTTAGAAGCATTTGTGGTGGACAATGGAAGGCCCAGATTCATCATACTTCTGCTTGCTGATCCACATCTGCTGGAAGGTGGAAAGAGATACCAGGATGGAGCCTCCTCCAAACCAGACAGATTGTGCTGAGGGCTAGGACTATAATCTCCTCCTTCTTTTCAGCAATGCCTGGGTACATACAATACAGTATTGGCATGGAGATCCTTATGGATATCAACATCACACTTCATGATGGAGTTGAAGGTAGTTTCATGAATTCCACAGGATTCCACACCTAAAAAGAAGAGAGAGCTTTTGAGCAGTAGAACCTTTCATTGCCCATCAGGGAACTCATGGCTCTTTTCCAGAGCAGAGGAGCTAGAGGCAGCAGTGGCCCTGTCCTGCTCGAAGTCTAGGGCAGTGAAGTAAAGTTTCTCCTTGATGCCACACATGATTTACTTCTCGGCTGTGGTAGTGAAACTGTACCCTCTCTTGGTCAGGATCTTCATGAGATAGTCCATCAGATCACGGCCAGCCAGATCCAGATGGAGGAAGACATGAAAAAGGGCATAACCTTCATAGAAGGGCACAGTATGGGCCACACCATCACCAGAGTCCATTACAATGCCAGTGGTATGACCAGAGACACACAGGGACAGCACAGCCTGGATGGCAACTTACATGACTGGAGAGTTGAGAGTTGAAAGTCTCAAATGTAATCTGAGTCATCTTTTCTCTGTTGGTTTGGGGTTCAGGGGAGCTTCTTTGAGAAACAGAAGGTGCTCTTCGAGGTCACATAGAGCTCACTTGTAGAAAGTATGATGCCAAATCTTCTCCAAATCATCGCAGTTGGTGACAATACCATGTTTAATTGGGGGTTAGGGATTTTTTTGTTTCTTTATAGCAAGGCAATGGGGTTAAGTGACATGGCCAAAGTCACACAGCTAGGTAATTATTAAGTATCTGGAGCCGAACTTGAACTCAGGTCCTCCTGACTCCAAGGCTGGTGCTCTATCCACTGTACCAATTAGTAGTTGCCCCCTCTGACAATACCATGCTCAATGGGGTACTTCAGCATCAGAATACCTCTCTTGTTTTGGGTTTCATCCCCCATGTAGCTGTCTTTCTGGACCATAGCCAACATCATGCCCTGATTTCTGGGGCAGCCAGCAATGGAAGGGAAGACAGTCTGAGGGGCATCATCTCCTGCAAAGCCAGTTTCGCACATGCCAGAGTCATTGTCAACAACAAGAGCAGCAGTATCATCATCCATGGTGAATTTTGAGATGGCAAGTTTAAACCCTTATGAAAGAGGTGATGGTGCCACACCTGGAGGCGGGGGGGGGGGGGGAAGGCAAGTGCATACTAGGTAGAAGAGTTCATCGTTCTTTTTCCCATATTATGATAACTTTTATTTCATAAAATTCATATTATAATACTTTGTAATACATGTACCTCATATACTTGAAAACATTATTTTATGAAGTTCATAAGCTCACCAGACTGCCAAGGGTATCCAATATCAAAAAAGTAAAAATAAAAATAAGAACCCCTGTTCTGGGCCTCCCTTGTGGTCAGCTTGATGCTGTTAATCATATCCTGTCCCAGTGTTGTACTACTACTATATTTCCTTCTTGTGGCTAATCTGAATTCATGTTTCTTGGCTTCTGTCTTGTCACTGGACTTCGATGACTCTGGAGGAGATAGGCTGATGCTTTGCCTCATTTAAATTAAATCCAATTAATTTACAAGTCAAGGTATCACCATTCTGGTATCATTGGTCCTCTTTGAGAACAAAGGATGGACAACAACAAAAATTCATGTCTTCTGCTTCTTGGGGGCTAGAGAGGCTTCACAGTGAATCAAAGTAAATTAATTAATTCATAGTATTAAAAATTACTCCATTTGTTGTAATCGATGATTCCCAGTATGGATGGTGTGGTACTGGCAGTGGATGACCTCTGCTTTCATGGTGTTAATTGTCACGTCAAAATTAGCACAAGTGGAAGAGAATTGATCTATTATTGCACCTCAGGTTCAGAGGCTGCACTGAGTGCATAATCATCTGCAAACAAAAAGTCAAGCACCAACTCTCCTACTTTAGTCTTGGCCTGTAGCCTTTTCAAGTCAAATAATTTATCATTAGTGTGTTAACTGAAATTGTTGTCATTTTTGTCTTTATTTAGGACATCACTGAAAACATCAAACATAAAAGTTTAGCAGCACAGGACAGCCTGGTTTCATTCCAGTGGTGACTGAGAAAGCACAAGAAATCACCAATTAACCTATGCAAGCATGTAAGCATGTCTTTGTGAAACTGCTGAACAGTAATGATAGACTTCAGACAACCAAACTGTGCCATTATCTCCCACAAGTCTTCCCAACCAAATTATCAAAATCAGACTGTGAATGTGGTGTACAGACTTCTGCTGTGCTCCTAGCATTTCTAATGGAGTTGTGAGGCAGCAAACATCAAATGAGTCATTCCTTGGTCCTCTGTGAAGCCATAAAGCCACACTGGCTCTCAGATAGACAATCACCTTCAAAGTGAAAGATCAGTCTATTAAGGAATATTCTGGCTAGAACCTCTCTGAAAATGACTAAGAGAAAGAGATATCCCCAACCTCCTCCCAACACTGACACAGACACACACACAAACACACACACACACACACACACACACCCATGAAAGTCATAGGACAATCTATTTCCTTTTCTTTTATAGAGATGGACAATGCAGGGCTCCTTGAATTTCTGGGAGACAAGCTCCTCTTGACATATAACCCAGAAAATTCCAGTCTTTGTAAATGTCTGTTGGAATTGAAGCAGCCCCAGGCCTCTGCCACAAGAGAAGAGATCACTGACATTCAAAACTCTTCTTGGATGTTCAGCTACAGAGGGAGGTACGAAGTCAATGGCTTCAGCACTGGTTGATGATAGCCTATTGAGAGCACTCATTTAAGTTTTCAGCCCTTCTCTCCAAGATCACTATATTTGTATTGGGATATCATGCTGTTGGTCTTGTTCTTATTCTTCCTGATACCAGACCCCAAACTCTATCCACTGTATGACCCATCTGCTGAATCATCATTAGTTGATCTCATGAAAGAAGGAAGTCAAAATTGGGAAGTATTGGTTTGGAACAATTTGAAAGGATACTAGTAAAAAGAAAATTTTAACATAAAGCATCCAGTACCTATGAGCTAATTTTAGGATCTTTAGAATCCTAAAGAAAAAAAAATACTTCCAGTATATACAGATGTATTTATCATTTTCCCCCTGGTTCTGTCATGTAAGAAGTAAATCAGTGGCCCTTTTGCAACATATAATAGGATATAAAAATTATTGTCTTTCCCTGTTGTCAATTTTATGGACTTTTCTCAATAATGGGTTGAATCACAGTCTCATACAAAAGATAATAAAATAATCATCATAAAAGTCAGAGGCAAACAACATGAAAGAACAGATTAAATGTCAATAATTCAGTATATTCAAACAGGAAACTTTTACATAGAAAAATAGAAGTTTTGTGTGTAAGGTGCTTGCATCAGGTAGGTAGGAGTTTGAAACCCTGGAGAACTTCTCAACCAAATCGATGGACAAAGAACTTACAAGCCAGCCCCATTCCATCAATCAAACAGCAAGGGACTCTCAGCAACATCCAGTCTTTTCCCTACTATTAGTAAGACTGGTTAGGCTCCAACTCAACACCAGGACTAGCAGTCAGTAGACTACAGCATTGTTACTTTTTTCAAACTCTCTTCATAAGAAAAAAGAACACTCTTCTCTGTCTCTGCACATGCACATGAATGAACATCCCCTTCCCTGGAATGCTTGGGCCCTCATCTCTCCATGTAGTTAAAATCCCAACCCCATAAGTCCAATTTAATGCCTTCTCCTCCATGAAACTATTTCTCATCTGCCCAAGCATGGAGTGATCATTTCTCTGCAGGTTCTACAGATACTACATGGTGTTAATCTAGTATTCAGCACATACCTGGGGTCATTATTCAGCCTTCCAGGTGCTTATGTACTTCAATTCTCTTCAATTAGACAGAAAGTTTCTTGAAAATACTTTTATAGGGGGCAGCTAGGTGGCACAGAGGACAGAGCACCAGCCCTTGGAGTCAGGAGTACCTGAGTTCAAATCTGACCTCAGACACTTAATAATTGCCTAGCTGTGTGGCCTTGGGCAAGCCACTTAACCCCATTGCCTTGCAAAAAAAAAAAAAAAAAACTAAAAAAAAAAGTAAAAAGAAAATACTTTTATGCTTCTATTTCCTATCCTTCAAGTCACTGGGTTCATACCATTAGAATTATCCTTGACCCCTAACTGCTGTATCAAATCAGATACCAAGTCTCACCAACTCTACTTCACCATATCTCATGTCCACCCCTTTGCCTCTACCCTTAGGGTTCAAGTCTATTGCCTAAATCCATTACAATAACCTCCTAATTGAACTCTGAGCTTCCAATCTCTTTCCAATCTCTAAAAAGCAGACCTGATCATATCATATCTCTCCCCGAAAGTCTTTAGTGGCTCCTGGTCTCTGGTTTAAAGTATCAACATTCACATGGCACTTGGGAAGAGCTTCTGACAAACCTTTCACTGAGCCTCCCAACAACCCTGTGAGACAAATAATTATCCCCATTTTATGGTTGAGGAAACTGAGGTAGACAGCATTTAAGTGATTCATGCAGTATTACAAAGCTAGAATTTTTGCTGCCTGCAGGCCCAGTGCTTTATTCATTGTACCCCTAACTGACTCATCACATCTTAAACCTGCCAGATTAACACTTTTTTTTCCTTTTTTGACACAGATGATGAGTCAGACTCAAAAACATTTTGATGAATAAATCATATAAATCATATAAAGGAGAAATTCAATAAAAAGTATAAATTCATATACCTAGGTTCAAAAAATCAACTTCACACAAATGAGATGGGGAAGGCAAGGTTATTTGTCTGAAAAGGTTTGGGGGGAAGAGTCAAACATGGAATGTGACAGTCAATGAAGCTGAGATCACCCTGGCTACACCAAAAGAGGCCTGGCTTCAAGGAATAAGGAAGTCCTAGTCTCTCTGAGTCCAGTCCTGATCAGATCCCATCTGGAGGTACCCCAGTTTAAAGACACTGATAAGGCAAGCTACAGAGTATTTAGAAGGGTAAAACAGGGTAGCGAAGGACCCAGAGATCAGGTCATATGAGAATGGTATAAAGGAAACAGGAATGCTTAGCCTAGAAAAAAGGGACGAGGGAGATTCAGGGATAAGGTAACTGTCACCAGGTTTTTTTCAAGTCTGTCCTGTGGGAGAGGTAGATGCATGAGGGTAGAGTCATAGGAAGCAGTGAAAGGAGCTCCCTCTACAAACTCCTCCAAGCAGATCTAGAAAAATGCACCTGGCCAAACTCTAATGGGGAAATCCAGAAAAGTCATTTCTCCAACACAACTTGGTATAGGGAGGCAGACAGGGAGATCTGTGTACAGACTAGGAGGAGCCCTCTGTGCAGAGCATTCCAAGGCCAGGGAGAGGCCGTGTGCCAGAGCAAAAGGAGGTCCCAGACCCAAGCTGACCCCATGTGACAGGGACAGGTGTCAACTGCCATGTTTGCTGCCCACTATCCAGGGCAGACTGAGAAGGGGACCTGTACAGGCAGGAGTGCAGGGAATCCCCTTCCTAAGGAGAAAGCCCTGGGCAGTGTATGATTAAAGAAAGACACTGAGAAGACAGCAGCAGCAACAGCAGGGTTTAGGGCTTAAGGAGAGAGCAGGAGCTCACTTGCAACAAGTGGCCTAGCCTACAGAGGAATAACCAGAGGGGGAATTCCCAGGCCAAAGGGTTGCCTAGAATTCTACCTCTCTGGACTTACAGAGCTTTGCAGCTGGCTGACAGGGGCTAGGTCCAGAAGCTTCAACTCTTCCTCGGCACCAAACCCAGGTCCAGAACTTGCAGAAATCAGAATGTGGGGGGTACCAATCAGATTTTGCCTTAGATTAGACCATTCTGGGAGCACTGAAACCTTGCTGGTCCCTGAGGAATAACACAACATCAATACCCCAAGAAAACAGCAACATGACTAGACCAAACCTTCCCTTCAGAAATATGCCAGGGCTCAGCCTTAATAGGCAGGTTAGAAACCAGGAAGTAGACTGGAAAAAAAAGAACAAATCAAAAAATCAGAATCCCACCATAATGAATTATTATGGTGGCAGGGAAAGTCAAGAAAAAATAAAAAGAATGGCTCCAAAACATGCCTTGGAGAAAACATAACTCAGGCACAAACCTAACTAGAATTCCTGGAAGAGATGAATTAAGAGTTTAAAAATAAAAACAGTGCTTTTTGATAAAGTAAGAGTGCTTAAAGAAAATATTGGAAAGGAAATAATAGCTATGGAAGAGATAAGAAACTAATGCTTGCCCAAACAAAAACTCACTGAAAATTAGTCAATAGGCTGAAAAAAAGTTGAAAAATGTGGACAGTATCTTATTGTAAAAACAACTGAACTTGGGAGCAGCTAGGTAGCACAGTGGATAGAACAAAAGCCCTAGAGTCAGGACTGGAGTTCAAATTTGGCCTCAGGCACTTAATATTTACTTGGCTTTGTGACCTTGGACAAATCACAACCCTATTGCCTTGAAAAAAAATAAAAAATGAACAGATAGAAGAGAAAAAAGTGTAAACATCATTGGACTAACTGAACTTCATCTCTAGAAAAAGAGCCTAGTTATTATATTTTCAGAAAGGTCAAAAGAAAACCACCCAGGATCAATGGAATAGAATAGGTATACAATAGTAAATGATCATAGTAATCTAGTGCTTGATAAACCCAAAGATCCAAGTTTTGGGGTCAAGAACTAACCATTTGACCAAAATTCCTGAGAAAATTAGAAAGCAGTTTTGGCAGAAAGTAGCTACATACCAAGAAAAGGTCAAAATGGGTACATGAAAAAAAAGCCCAAATGTACAAAAATATTTATAGCAGCTCTTTTTATAGTAGCAAAGAATTGGAAGCTGAGGAGATCATTATCAACTGGGGGATGGCTGAACAAATTGTGGTATATGAATGCGATGTAGTACTATTCTATAAGAAATCATGAGTGTACAGACATTAGAAAAGCCTGGAACGACTTGCTGAATAAAATGAGCAGAACCAGGATAACACTGTACACATTAGGAGCAACACTGTATGATGATGAATTGATGGACTTGCTCTTTTCAGCAGTATAATAATCAAACTCTAAATCAATTCTAAGGGACTTGTGATGGGGGAAAAAAAAACCCATCCACATCCAGAGAAGGACTATAGAGTCTGAATACAGACAAAAGCATACTATTTTCAATTTTTTTCATTTATCTTATATTTTTTGTCACATGTTGCTTTTTTCTTTTTTTCTGATTCTTCTTTCACAATATGATTAATATGGACATATGTCTAAATATACATAAATAACCTATATTAGATTACTCTGTCTGGGGGAAGGGGGAGCGAAAAGAGATAGAAAATGTGGGACTCGAAACTTTACAAAAAAAGATTGTTGAAAATTATTTTTATATAGTTGGAAAAATACTTCTATATTTAAAAATGGGTACCCAATTTAGACATAAAAGATATCATAAAAAAAATTAGGGGGAGGGCAGAGCCAAGATAGCAGTGTGAGGGAAGGAATTCCCAGAAACTTGTTCCAAAAAATTCCAAAAGCCATCAAATTATGACTCTGGCCAAAATTTAGAGGAGCAGAACCTACAGAAAGTCTGAGTGATACAATTTCCCAGTCCAAAACAACTTAGAAGATCCATGGAAAAGGTCTGTTTCACCAGGACCAGAGGTTGGAAAGAGCCACACTACAGCAGTGCAGCCAGGCCAGAGCAAACCAGCTGCAAGCTTCCAAGAACAGCTGGCCAGCATATGGGTCCTTGGGGACACCTGGGTCTGGTTTCCAGACCTCTTGGCCTAGGGATCACCAAGGATGACTTGAAGGGGTGGTGAGAGAACTTTGCCACACTAGAGTGGGCGTGGAAGTAAAACCAGCATCAACCACAGAGCAACCCTGTGACAGAGCCATCCAGCACTTCCAGAGTGCACAGCTGACAGACAGTAAGGGGATGGGGAGAGACTGCAGAGGTTTCTCTGCTCTTCCTGGGGCAGAACTCTGCTGTTTGCCCAGCAAACTCAGATCCAAGTCACAGTCTGGGCCCCCATACCACCACAGAGGAGCAGATACCCTCCTCCCAGCTCCAGGGCAGAGAGCAGTGCTTGTGGTCATCCACAGACCAGAGCACAGGCAAGAGAGCATTTAGACCCTCTCATAAGACACTGGAGGAATTGAGGACCCTATGGGGTGCCCCCCAAAACCACCTAAAGCCTTGGAAGTGTGGTAAATCAATCCTAGACTGAGAAAATGAACAAACAACAGAAAAAGAAGAATCTGGCCATAGAAAATTACTTTGGTTCCATGGAGGATCAAAACACACACTCAGAAGATGACAAAGTCAAATTTCTGTATCCAAAGCCTCCAAAAGAAATAGGAAATGGGCTCAGGCTTTGGATGAGCTCAGAAAAGACTTTGAAAAATAAGTAAGGGAGATAGAGGAAAAACTGAATAGAGAAATGACAGCGATGCAGGTAAATCATGAAAACCAAGTCATTAGCTTGGTGAAAGAATTACAAAAAAATACTGAAGAAAATAACATGTTAAAAGCCAGTTAAGACCAAATGGAAAAAGTAGTCCAATAGGCCAATGAGGAGAAAAATGCCTTAAAAAGCAGAATTGGCCAGATGTTAAAGGAGATAAAAAAGCTCTCTGACGAAAATAACTGCTTCAAATGCAGAATGGAGCTATAGAAATTTGATGACTTTTCAAGAAATCAAGAAACTAAAAGACTAAAAAATTAGAGAAAAATGTGCATTATCTCATTGGAAAAACAACTGACCTGGAGAACAGATCTAGAAGAGATAATTTAAAAAATTTGGGGCTACCTGAAAGTCATGACCAGGAACAAATTCTAGGCATCATTTTTCAAGAAATAATACAGCAAACTGCCCTGCAATTCTAGAAGCAGAGGGTAAAATAGAAATTGAGGGAATCTACCTATCACCTCCTGAGATTCCCCCCCAAAAAAACCTCCCAGAAATATTATTAGCAAATTCCAAAACTCCCAGGTCAAAGAGAAAATATTACAAGCAACCAGAAAGAAACAATTCAAATATCATGAAGCTATAGTCAGGATAATGGAGTATTTGGCAGAACCTGCATTAAGGATTCGTAGGGCTTGGAATATGATATTATGCAAGGCAAGAGGTTGGACAACAACTGAGAATCAATTACTCAGCAGAACTGAACATCCTCTTTCAGGGGAAAGGATGGGCTTTCAATGAAACAGGCAGGGGACTTTCAAACTTTCCTATTGAAACAACCAGAAGTTTGGTCTCCAAGTATAGGACTCAGGTGAATCATAGAGGGGGTGGTTGAGAAAGACTAACTATGAGAAACTTAATGATACTGAACTGTGTGTATTCCTGGAAGAAGGTACTGATAACTTATATGAACCTTCTCATTTATTAGAACAGTCAGATGGAGCATTTATAGACAAGGCAAAGGAGGAGCTGAATATAATGGCATAATATAGTATAAAGAGGAACCAATGGGTGATAAAGGAATTGCTGAGAGAAAGGAAAAGGAGAGGTGGAATGTTCTAAGAAATTTCACATAAGAGTCAAGAAATGGCTTCTGCAATGGAGTGGAAGGGGAGAAGGTAAGAGGGAATGAGTGAGCCTTCAGTCTCATCAGAAATGACTCAATGAAGAAATAACTTACCCACTCAATAGGGTATACAAATCTGTCTTACTCTAGAGGAAAAAAATGAGAGAAAAGAGATGGGATAAGGGGGATGGGGGGCAGGGGAGGGAGTAGGTAATAGAAGACAGGGAAGATTGTGGGAAAGAGTAGTCAGATAACAACACACTTCTAAGCAGAGTGAAAGGAGAGAGAGAATGGAATAAATGGGAGTGGGAAGGAATAGAATGGAGGTAAATACAGCTATTAATAGCAATTGTGGGAAAAGATATTGAAGCAACTCCTCTGATGGACTTATGATAAAAAAAGGCAACTCATCCCAGAGACAGAGCCAATGGAATCTGAACACAGAATGAAGCACAATTTTTTTTTCTCTCACTTCACTTCTCTTGAAGTTTATCTTTTGGGGGGGGAAGGGGGGGGTTATGTTTACTTTTACAAGATTATTGTAAAAGTATGAAAATAAATAACCCCCCAAAAAAACCCAAATTAGGGGAACGTGGAAAATTTTACCTGTCAGATCTATGGATGAGGGAAGAGTTTATAACCTAAAAAATAAGAGAGTATCAAGGGAAGTAAAATGGATAATTCTGAAGTATAAAAGGTTTTGTATGAACAAAACCAATGCAACCAAGATTAGGAGAACAGAATCAGAGAAAAAATTGTAGTAAATTTCTCTGATAAAGAACTTATTTCTCAAATATATATATATGGAACTGAATCAAATTTATAAAAACAAGAGATGTTCTCCAATTTATAAATGTCAAAGAATATCTGCAGGCAGTTTTCAGATGAAGAAATCAAGGTTATGAAGTTATATGAAAAAATGCTCTAAATCACTCTTAATTAGCAAAATGCAAATTAAAACAATTCTGAGGTACTATCTTAGACTTATCAGATTGGCTAACATGACAGAAAAGGAAAATACAAATACTGGAGAGGATGGGGAAAAATTGGGACACTAATATATTGTTTTGTTTTGTTTTTTTAGATTTTTCAAGGCAATGGGGCCCAAGGCCACACGGCTAGGTAATTATTAAGTGTCTGAGGCCAGATTTGAACTCAGGTACTCCTGACTCCCAGGCCAGTGCTCTATCCACTGCACCACCTAGCCGCCCCACTAATATACTGTAAATGGAGTTCTAAACTGTTCTAAACCATTCTGGAGAATAATTTGGAACTAAGCCCAAAATTCTTTAAGACTATACATACCCTTTGACCCAGAAATACCACCACTAGATTTATATCCCAAAGAAATAAAAAAAAGGACCAATTTGGACAAAAATATTTACAGTAGCTCTTTTTTTTGTGGTGACAAGAATTGGAAATTAAGGGAATTTCCATCAATTGGAGAATGGCTGAACAAGTTGTAGTATATGATTGTGATGAGATTCTATTGTTCTGTAAGAAATGATGGGCAGAATGATTTCAGGAAAAACCTGGGAAGGGAAGTGAACAGTGAACACAATAACAACAATTTTGCAACAACGATCAAATGTGAAAGACTTAATTATCATAATCAATATAAAGATCCAAGTCATTCCAAAGGACTTATGATGAAAAATGTTATTCACTTCTAAGAAAAGAACTGTCAGGTTCTAAGTGCATACTGAAATATACTTTTTTCCACTTTATTTTTCTTGCTTTTATTTTTTACAACATGGTTAATATGGAAATATGTTTTGTATGACTTCACATGTTGATATCATATTGCTTACCTTCTCAATTGGTGAGAAAAGGGCTCAAGAGAAAGAATTTGGAACACAAAATTTTTTATAATGAATGTTAAAAATAAATACAAACGTACATTTTTAAAAGAAAACCATCCCTATCTCTTAAAACCAGAGGACAGAATACACCCCTCACTTGCTGAAAGAAGTTCCAAAATGAAAAGTTCCATAATATCTTAGTCAAAATCCAGCAGAAAAAAGAACTCAAGTATTAAAGAGTCAAATCAATATCACACATGATTTAGCAGATACCACTATATGATATTCCAGAAAGCAAAGGACATATGCTCACAGCCAAGAATGATTTCCCTAGCAAAACTGAGTATAATGCTACAAGGGAAAACACCTTTTAATGAAACAAAAGACTCTTGATGAAAAAGAGAAGAAAGGATGTAAATATTTACATAGCACCTACTCCATGCCAGACACTGTACTATAAGCACTTTTTACAAATATTATTCACTTGATCCTCACAACAACCCAGAAAGTAGAAGTTATTTCTAACCCCATTTTACAAATGAAGAAAATGAGACAATCAGGGAGAAAGTGACTTGCCCACAGTACAGTGTAAGTGTCTAAGACAGAATTTGAACTCAGGTCTTCCTGGTTCCAGGCCTAGCATTCTACCCACTGAGCCACTCACTACCTTCAGAAAGTACCATAAAAACCACAACTGTGAAGAAAATTTGAAGTTCAAACAAAAGAATGAAGAGAAACATAAAAAGGTAGACATGAAGGCATATTGATAAAGGACTCCACCAGGATGGACAGCTTACATTTCAACATCAGGCTTCAGAGAGGAGGCAGTTAGACAAGCCTGGGGAGGGGTCCTATTGTGCCTTGATGATCTTCAGAAGAAAAAAGGGCAATAGAAAGAAGAATAAACAGTAGATGTGAGGAATGACAGGGAAGGAAGGTCACAGAAAAAGATCTCACATAAGCAGAAAATACAGACATCCATACAAAGAGGGAACAGCTGATGTGTGACCCTCACTCTCATCTGACTTGGGCAAAAGAAGGACACACACACACACACACACACACACAGGCATGCACACATTCAAACACCTCCAACACACACAGACATACACATATCAGCACACCACAATGCATGTACACATGTACATTCCAACACACGAGTGCACACATATGTGCACATGCACCCAATCCTGTACAGGTATGTGCTCATCAACATGCACATACATACACCCCCCACGTGTGCACCAGCACAAACATGCATGCACACATAGACATGCATAAGTTAGGTACAGACATGCATTTCACTTAAAAGGGAAAAAAGTAGAGAATTAAAGTGAGGAAAAATTAAAGGAAGCAGTACGAAAACAAACTCTAAGGGATGAGCAAGTATTGGTATTTAAATGTGATAAAATACTCTAGTACTGCCTTCTTGTCAGAGTAATGACCAGTCAGGATTCCAGAGGACTAAGGATGAAATATGTTACTCCTGATATAAAGATGGATGATTTTGGGGGGATGCTAGAATATTTTTCAATTGACAGGTGACCACACACCAGAGTACCCTCCTCCAAAAATCTTATAATCGGTCACCAAAATCATAGAATTACTGAATGACTGAAGTGAAAGGTGCAGTAGAGCTCATCTAGTCTAAGCAACTCATTTGTACAGAGATATCAAGTAGTCTGTCCACTCTGCTGCTAATAAGCCAAAGAACCAGGGCTTGAACCCACAGCTAACTCTTTGTCCAGTATTCTTTCTGTTATGCTACAGTTGCATCACAATTTATCAGAGCCAGAAGGACATATGAATGACTAGAGATCATGAAGCCCAAAAGGTTTATCTTACAGATCAAGAGATCAAGGAACAGAGAGGGAGGAGTAGGCCAAATATTGGACGAAAAGAGATATTAGTCCTGCTTCTGTTGTGAGTTCAATGCATGACTTTGTATAGTAATCTCACTTCTCTGGGCCTTCTATTTCTTCTCTATTAGATAAGGAGTTTGGACCAGAACTTAAGGCTGCTTCTAAATCTAAAATTTTATAATTCTACAAAGTCCCTGACCCCACATCCCATAGCTAATTAGTGGCAGGACTAAAATCGGACAATCTCCCAAAATAGAAGCTAAACAATAGAGAAGAAATAGAAAACTTGAGGATCTCTTAGAGCAAAAGAGGCTGAAGTCAAGATGAGGCTTCTCAAATGAATATAAAGACCCAAAGGAGAGAAGACTAGAAAATCAGCACTCACCAGCTGGGCTGATCTCTGCTTCTCCTGGTTCACACCATTCTTCTCCCATGGAAGGGATGACTTCAGGTGCTCCCTGGCCACCTCCCGTTCTCTCTTCGCCAGCTGAAGTAGCTCTTCCTGGATCATGGTCTGTTCCTGTTCATATCTGTGCCAAGAGAGACTAGTGGATAGATACAACTGCAGAGGCTGTGACTGGCAGGATGCAGTTAGGGACGGTGCACACTGCCATGGGCTAGCAAGGTGGGGATAGGATTTGTCTGGCAACAGAACTCTGTAACTTGGAAGGAGGCCTACAGCCTAAAGCAAGTTTCTAAAAAGGGGGAATTGATTAAAGGAACATTTGGCTCTGGAGGGCAGTTCTGTTTCATTGTTGTCTTTAAACCAGTGAAATGAAAACACACCCTATCCCACTCTGATTCTCCTATCCTCTGGTGTTTGAAAAATAAAAAATGACACTCAGAAAAAAGCCCCAAACACATACCATCTTTTATGACATTATATGCTCTGGGGGGAAAAGTCAATTGCATGTATTACATGAAAAAACATAAATATACCAATGGAAATATCTGAGTTTCAAACCCACATCATTCAGAGAGCAGCACTAAATAGGCCAGACTTCAAAGAATGAAGGTTCCAATCTTTTCCCTTGGCATTATTTTCTTGAGTGTTAGAATATGGGGACTTGAATGTTTCAGATGCCACCAGTACTTTTTACTCAAAAGTTTGACTATTCAAAGTAGGATGAATAGAGACATTAATTCCAGTCTCCGGATTGGAGAGGACCAGAGTTAAGGGATACAGTCCTTGGTATGGTATCACCTAATATAGGAATTAAACCTTTGAACTTGATCCCTACCCTAGGATAATTGGTCTCATTAGTTAGCCAGTCTTCTTAAAGGCCATGCAGAAGAAAAATGAGTCTCCAAACCAAAGGGTCAATCAAAGATTTCTTGTTAAGAAAATCAGCAATGTTCTTAAGCTAATAAAGTACTAGGGGCCAAGCTTTATTCAGCCAGTTACAAGGCACAGTATAAGGTTTTTACATTTAGTCACAATTCAATCCCAACTTCTTCCCTTTTATCCTTCCCTAATTACTATTAGAAAGACATTTAGACATTGCTTGTATCTAACCTTTTAGAGAGCACCAAGCCACTTTAAAAAGTTATTAAAATGGTGATTACTTATGTATAAATGTTTGATTCTCAGCTTTCCCTAAAAAGATGTTTGTTTTTTTATTTCTTTACATAATTCATTTTTTCTATACCAAATGAACACAGTCCTCTGGCATAAACAAGCTCCCAGAATGGCCCAAGTCAAAGACCTATATAAGATTTCCCTCATGAAGGAGGGAAAAGAAGGGGGGGGGGGATCAGTTCTGCCTAGAAGAAAGCAACGTCTCCATAGAAAGAGAAGAACACCCTCCACCTGACAAGAATTTATTAGGCATCTATTAGGTAAAAAACATTGAAAACACAAAGATAAAAGCAAAAAAAAAAACCCCACCCACTCTCATGAAGTTTAAATTCTAATAAGGAAGACAATAAGTATATATAAAATAAATATAAAGAGAATAAATGCAAATAAATACAAGGCAGTGTGGTTTCGAGAAGAAAGATTTCATGTAGCAGTTGATGCTTGAGATGGGTCCTAGACAAAAAGAAAGATTTTGGAAACTAGAGATGAGAAGGGAATGCCTCTAAGACAGAGGGGGGATTTCCGGTGCAAAGACAGAAAAGAAACTGCTGTGTCATATATGAGAAACAAAAAGGCCAGTTTGTAGTACAATGTAGCCAGAAAAATCAGGTGGGCAAGCTTATCAAGGGCTTTAAAACTAAACAAGTATGTTTTCTTTTGTCCTGGAGATAACAGGGAGGCCTTGAGCCTAGTGAGTAGGGGAATACTGCAGGGAGATCTGCACTGAAGCAAATATATTTTGACAGCTGTATGGAAGACAGACTGAGTGAAAGCCACCGGAAGCAGGATGAACAACTAGGAAGCTATTAGGATCATCTAGACAACAGGTGGCAAAGTAAGGAGAGAGAGACTATGAAGGGAGGAATTGAAAGTTTTGGCCACTAACAAGAATGTGGGATGACTAAGAGTGAAGAATGAAGGATAACAATGAGATTCTAAGTCTGAGAAAACTGGAAGAAAGAGGATGCTTTCAACAGAAACAATCAAGTATGAAAGGGGTGGGTTTTGAATGAAAGATAAATTCTGTTCTGTACATGATGTATATGAAATGTCTCTGAAATAATATAGTTATAAATGGCCAAAAGAAAACTATGGACAAAAGTTCAGAGGAAAGACTGGATAGATACTGATCTGCAAATCATTTATCCAGAGATGATAATTAAATGCATGAAAGTTGATGAGGTCACCAGCAGAATATTGTAAGAAGACCCAGGACAAACTTGGGGAACATACACAATTAGAAGGCATATATGTGATGATCTACCAAAGGATACTAAAAAAGAATGATCAGACAAGTAAGAGGAATATCAATAGAGAACAATGTCACGAATTCCCAGAAAGGAAAGAGTATCCAGGAAGAGAAGATGGTAAACCATGTCAAGTGCAGCAGAGAAGTCTAGTGGGATGAGAACATGAAAAGGTAATTAGGAGATACTTGTACCTAGAAAAAACAGTTTCAGGGGAGTGACAAAGTTCAAACCAGGTTTCAAAGAGTTGAGGAATGGGTGAGAGAAAAGGAAGTGGAGGAAAAGAGTGTAGATGGCAGAGGAGGAGAAAACAGCTCGAGGGAATAGTAAGTTTTAGTGAAGGTTTCTTAAGGCCAGGGAATACTTGGGCATGTGTGAAAGTAGTAAGAAAGTATTTAGCAGCTAGGGAAAAATAGAAGATTAGAGAACAGAGGGTAACTGATGGAGCATTCTGCTAAAAAAAAAAAAAGACAGGAGAAGATGGGAACAAGAGCACACACTGAGAAGCTAGCTTTGGAGAAGGACCAACTCTTCACTAGAGACTGGGGAAAGGAGAAAGTAGGTGATGATACCAAGAGATAATGAGATGAAGAGAGGGCAAAAGAAACAAGTTCATCTTAAATGGCCTTCATTTCTTTTTCTCTGTAAAGCATGAGGTGAAGAATTTAGCTGAAAGTAAGGGAGCACAGAGAGATAAATGGAGAGAGGAGGTCTGGGATAGTTGTAAGGAAAGTGAGACAGGGAATCAATGAGGGAAGAATAGCCAAGAATGATGGTCTATGCCTGTAATATGCTGTGGGAAGGTAGACACCAATATCACTCAAGTTCAGGATTTCTGAACTGCAGAAGCACTTAAACTGCCTGGGTATCTATCTACACTAAGTCTGGCACAAAAATGGTGAGTTCTTGGGGTTAGGGAGCTGCCAGGTTGCCAAAGGGCTGAAATGGAGTAGATCAAAGCTTTTGTGATAACAATGTAGTCATGAGTGGTCACTGAACTCCCTGACTGGGAAAGAGAGAGACACTAAGTCTCAAAAAAAAAACAACAATAAAAAAATCAGAAAAGAATAAAAAGGATTGCCCAGTTAGGCCCAATTGGATAATGAATTTATGGTGTACCAGTTAGCATGTTTGCTTGTCTTCCTTCATCTCTATTCAGTAGCACATGGGTAAGAGTAAAGGAGGCAGATGGTAGAAGTAACTCAGGACCAGAGTTTTGCAAGGGATGAGAAATAATAATATGGCAAGAGGAAATAGGATTAAAAAATTATTATTGTCAATAACACTCAGAATAAGGACAAAAAGGGTTTACATGACCTTACCTCCTATACAGATCCTCTTCTGCTTCAGAGGGCTGCCTGCTACTCTGGTTCTCATCTCTGGGGGGTTTAGGGTCTAAAACAGGCAGAACACAAACAGTCTATTATCAAAGAGAACCAACAAATCAATAAAGACACAAAGAAGTACATTAACCACCTCGGGAAGCTCGTGAAAGGGGACTGGGGTGTTAAAATTTCTCTAAACCATCTCCTATCCCATTGACTTCTCTTCTTCCATGTGGCTTGCCAAAAAAGTAGAAATAATCTCTTCAGACTTCCAAAGTCAATATCATGTCTCCAATTTACTAGGAAATATGGATATTTTACTGTTCAAAGTCCAAGAACCTCAGAAACATAATATCGAATTGATCAAATATCTATTATCTGACCAGAAGTTCACATGATGGTTTAGGAAAGGCCTATTCTCCATGAAGGCAAGTTAGAAGATTAGGGTTACATTGTAAACATTCTAGCTTCCTTAACATGGCCCATTACTGATTTATTATCATGTTTTTATCAAAACCTTTCTTGAACCTACTCATATTTTCTGCCCCATATGTAAAATACAGTATGGTCTTTAATTTATCTCTTTCAAGTTTTAAGAGGTAATATCTCACTCTAGAATTCTGAGATTTAGTAAATAAATTTGTGTTTACCCAGAAAAAGGCAGTTTCTATGAGATAAAGAAAATCCTGAAGTTGGAATCAAGGAGACCTAGATTTGAAACTGACTCTGATACACTTACAAGTTCTGTGACCAAGGTTCATTAATCTCAGTAGGTCTTAACTTCCTCACCTATAAAATAAGGACAATAATACTTGTACTATGTAATGTACAAGATTATTGGAGAAAACAGGAATATGAATTATTACTATGTTCACCTTTGTCATCCCTGTGAAAGGTTTCTTGTGACCTCAAACTTAAGGTTTCCCAAACTGAAACCCTAATTTTTTTTTCAGTCTATGTTCATAGGGCAATTCCTTCAACCTACTTGACCACACATTCACTGCCTTCCATTGGACATTCTTCAGTGCCAATAAGGTTCTCTTGATTCTCAACTACTTGGATGACATGAATTATTCCAAAAGTATGTATATTATTATTTTCTATATGGGTAAGATAACATTTGGTTTTGATTTTTATCCTTTAAGGCAACCTGGATACTCAACCTCTAAGGACTTCTTTCCAGAATCAACCACCTTTTAATATACATCCTCAAACTAACTTTCACAGACAGTAAACTGGGTCGCCATGCCCTTAATTGAGAAGGGAAACCTTAGAAGACTCTCTATTGCAATATTGCTAGGTTTCCAACTTCACATGAAATTAACTGTACTAATTTTTAATTCAATAGAAATGGTTTTCATTTCAATTCATAAAATGCAAGATTAACTGATTAAGGAAGGAAACACAGAAACTGGTTTAACTTTGAAATCAATATGTTAAATGTTTTTGTCAATTTCAAAATACAAATTTACATACAGCATTTTTCCTTCATGAATTCTATTAAGAAGCTATGAATGAAGTTCACATCTATTCA
Source organism: Macrotis lagotis (assembly GCF_037893015.1). Taxonomy (NCBI): domain Eukaryota; kingdom Metazoa; phylum Chordata; class Mammalia; order Peramelemorphia; family Peramelidae; genus Macrotis; species Macrotis lagotis. The sequence goes on from NC_133665.1 coordinate 136,100,723, forward strand.
GTAAGAAAGCAAAATATTTTGTTACAAGTAAAATAACTAACTCATTCTTCAAGCTGATAAACTTACCAAATGAACAAAATCCTTCCTATTTCTATAAAAGGCACACCTAGTAAACATGGGTCCTTGGCAATCGTCTCTGCCCTCAAAGAACATCAACAATACATGTGCAAAGATAATTACAAAACAAGGTAGCACGTGACAATACATTCTATTATAGTTGATGGTATGTTAAGTGAATGATTTGACTTAACCTCTGGTGGTCCCTTATTGGGTAACGGGCTTCATTTCTGAAGTGGAACTACTTTTGGATACTAATAGCCTAACATAAAACCTGAATTTCCATTACTTGGATTATCAATTCTGGTTCTGCTACATATTAACTGTATGGCCTTGGGCAAGTCATTTGATCTCTTAAGGCCTCTGTAAAATTAAAGACTGGATTGCATACTCTCTTTGATCTTGTCTCCTGCTTCTTACTAAATGGTCAACACTTGGGAAAAATTCATACAACTCTATACCTGTTTGGAAGGAACACAGTAAGGGGTCAATTAGCTAGATTTAATCTAAACTAACTAAAGTGTAAAGAAGTAAAGGATATTGAATGAAAACTGAAATAGAATAAGAAAAATTATTGAGTAATCAAAAGACATAGGTTCTAGTCCAAAGTCTATCAGACTAGATAGCAATTGGAATTAGACTAAATAATCTCCAAGGTCTCTTTCACTCTTAATGTTTTACTAATTTCAGAGTATTTTCTGGTGGCAATAAAATATAAAGGAAAAATAATTTATCCACATAAGCCTGGGAAAGAACTATGGCAGTTGATCTTAGAACACCAGAACTAGGGGATGTGCCACTGACTAGAATGTAATCCTATTACAATTTACCCCATTCTCATGATAAAACAACCAATTGTACTGGCACTGCCCCCTTTGGAGGCTCCAAACACTTAGAGACAAGCAATATGCCTTCAATATTGGAAATGTTATCTTCTCTACTTTTTACAGAAAAAAAATTGAGACAAAATAAAGGTAAGGGATTAGGCCAAAATATATAGAGCCTCTAACTATAAACACAAAAACTGCTCTCTATCCCAACAAAAAGTAGGATCCCACCATACATTTAAAGTCAAAGAATCCTGTTATGAATATTTAAAAAGACCCGTGATCTCATAAATATAGGTATTTCCTCCAATGATATAGGTCACAACCTGCCTATTCTTTTTAACTCTCATTCACATCCTTTAAAAAGTCTACCTGGAGTGCCTTCCTTACTTTCTCCAAATATCTCAAAGGTACTTATCTACTTGTCATCCCTCACTCTTGCCATATGACCAAACTATATTCTCTTCCCATTATGAAATTTGTAGATAATACTGTCTGGTCTTGTTCTTTTTTTAAGAGTTTCTCATTGGTCATATCCTACAGTCTGGCCCCATTCACTATATACCTCTTCATTGCCTCCTATATGATTACTGATATCTAGTTATCTCCACATCTTGTTGCCATATAGCAATATCAATGAAATTTTTGTATTGAAAACACAAGCCTTTATATTCAAGAGAAACTTAAGGTCAACACTGCAAAATGATAAAAAGGAAAAATGTACCCAACAAAGTTGACAACACAAGCTATCCAAATATGTGTTCAACTATGGAGTTTGAACAAAGAACAAGGACTATTACCTTTAATTTGGGGTGGGGCGGGGGGAAGCCTGATATCTTATTGTCTGATCTTGCTATCTCATACTTTCTGTTTCTTCCTTAAGGATATGATTTTTCTCTCATCACATTCAATTTGGATCAATGGAAACAATGTAAAGACTGGCAAATTGCCTTCTGGGGGGGGGGGGTGGGGGAGAGGGAAAATTGTAAAACTCAAAATAAATAAAATCTTTAAGTATCAAAAAAAAACCCCAACTATGTTCAATAGTAGCAGTGGCTAAGTCCTCAATCAGCTCTCTCTTTTCTCCTGTTTCTCTACAGTCTTCCAGTAATCTACCATACCTGTCCTAGGATGCTTTGACTTGCCATCTGAAGAGCCAAATGCAAAAGATGAATGAGAAAATGAAGGAGGAGGTGGTGAAGTATGAAGTGCCGAAGCAGCAGGTGATGAAGTAGATGTCGAAGCAGGAGGTGGTGATGCAGGAGATGGCCGCTGCACCCTTGAAGATGCAGAGGGGTCCTTCATGCGATTAACTACATCTTCAGAGAGCTATGGGGGTAAAAGTAAGGAGGGGGAAAGGAAAAAAGGGAACAGTTAAGGAATAGATATAAGATAACTTCAGTCCACCACAAAGACCTTATCTCCCCAAATAGAGGACAGGCAACACTTTTTTTCTGTTTAACAAAGAGGAGATGGTGTGGTGTTGTCAAAAAAGAAATTCACAAGTTCTTAGAGCAAATGTAGATCAACTAAGAATAAACATTAAAGTTCAATTCTGTTGAACAATCATTTACTAAATTCTCATTCTATTGTGTCTTCTGAAAACTCCATTCTGGTTAAACTGATTTATGTGAGGTCTCTTCAGTTCGCATTTTTTCTATCTTCTGGCACTCACAGAAGCCTTGGGAAGTCACAACTTCTATGGAGCCTATCTCCAGTATTAGGTACTCTTTCTTTCATGCCCCAACTCCCTTAAGGACAAAAAAAAGGCATATTCCTTACTTCTCATCCCTACCTCCAGTCTGTAGTTTTACCATCAACATTTAACAACTCTCCTTGGAGGTTCGTTCACTCATTCATTTCTATCATATGATCCAGAAGTTTACTGTCATTGATTTCCCTTCTTTTCCAAGAAGTCTAGTAACTGGCTCAAAATCCTATCTACCCCAACCCCTGTTCTCAACCTGGGAGATTTCAATAGACTCAATGATGGCTCCTTGAATATTCTGACCTTCCAGGTTAATGCCCTCAAATTTCATGACCTACATTCTCACTTCAAGTCAGTCACCTTCAAATGTGGTTCTCACCATCACTTATAACTGTGCTACATACACCTCCATAATCTTGAACTCTGAAAGTCTTCTTCCTAATCAATACCACCTCCTATACTTCACCACCTCCTATAACTTTCATCTTCCTCTTTACTCACTAAATCTATTTTTTGTTCTCAATGTTACTTCCAGTTCCTTTATCTTTCCCAGATCTCTCAGACATCTCTGCAATAGCCTCTTTTTTACATTCTTCACAAGTTTGGCTCAGTAGTTTTTTCATTAAACAATCATTTAGGGTGGCATAGTGGATAAAGCACCAGCCTTGAAGTCAGGAGTACCTGTGTTCAAATCTAGTCTCAGACACTTAATAATTACCTAGCTGTGTGGCCTTGGGCAAGCCACTTAACACCATTTGCCTTGCAAAAAAACCTAAAAAAAAAAATGTACTTAAACAATCATTTAATGTTTGCCAGAACTGTGCTAGGTGCTAGGAATAAAAAGGAAAAAAACAACACAGTCACTGCCTTCAAGTAGCTTATATTACATTGGGGACCAAGGGGGAAAACAATATGTACAAAACAAAATAAAAAATTATTTCCTATGGTACAGCAACTAGCAACTACAGAGAATTATAAAAATCTTTTAGTTACAAGTGGCATTTGAGCTGAGCTATGAAGGAAGTTAAAGATTCTATGAGCCTGGAATGAGAAGGGAGTACATGCTAGATAGAGGGGAAGACCTGTTCAAAGGCACAGATCCAGAAGAATATAACATGTAGAAGGAACAGAAAATGAGTCAGACTGGAATATACAGCATATGAAGGAAAGTAATGTGTAATAAGACTGAAGAAATGGCTACAGCCTGGGTGCGGAGAGTTTAAAACAGCAAAGAGAGAGGTTTCTATTTTATCTTCATATCTTCAATGGGAGATAGCAGAGCTCCAGAATGGGGAAACTGATGTGTTCACAATTGTGCTTTAGGAATGTCAATTTGGCAGTTATGGAAAAGAGGATTAGACAGGACCAGAGCCTAGTAGCAACTAGAACATTTAGTAGGCTACTGTAATGGTCCAGGAGAAAGGTGATATGAATCTGAAATAAGTTAGCTGCCTTTTTTCATAGGCCAAAGAAAATATTGTGAGAAAGATGATTGTGGAGATAGCACTTGGCTACTGGCTGAATGTGAGGGGTGATAGAGAGAACACTGAAGATTACTCTTGAGAAACTGGGTGATTGAAAAGATTGAGTCTAAGATGTCCATATTAAGATGGAGATTCCACAAAGCAACTGATGATATGGCATTAAGGTTAAGAAGACAGACTAAGATTGAATTCATACATCTGGGAGATGTCTGCAGAGAGATGGTAAGTCCATGAGAGTTGATGAAGTCAACAAGAAAGTACAGAGAGAGGAGCAGGTCAAGAGGAGAGTCTTAGAGTACAACCATTCACAGGATATGAGGCAAGAAAGATTTTCTAACAAACTGAAAACAAGTAGCTAGACAGCTTAAAGGTTTGGCAAGGAACCAGAAATTATAGAACAAAAATAGGTTCAAAGACACACCCAAAGGAAAAAAGAAGGCAAATGGAAGAATGATACAGGGGATATGGATAAGAATGTAAAGCAAAAGGACTGGTTGATCATTTTGATTATCGATTGTCTTCTACCCTTGAATTCTTGCCTCTTTATCCTCAAGAAGTTTGCTTTCTATTAAATATAATATATGAAACAAATAAATAAATTCAAGACAAATTAAGGAAGATGGGAGCATTAAGTATCAATTAACAAGCATTAAAGCTTGCCTAACCCAACAAAATATTGATCAAGAAATGCAATGAGAAACTACAGTAATGACTTCTTTCACTCCAGAACAGCATAAAATGTCAGTCAGGTACCCCCTTCCACCCCTAACTTTTCCAAGTAAAACCAGCACCAAGAGTAGAGAAGCAGAATACTTTTGAAAATAGAACATAGAATTGATTACATGCTTTTTTAAAAGCAAGTAACATAAAATGTTTAATAAAGAAGTCTCTGTGTTCTACTACATGTATGAAAATACTCTTATTTTGATATTTTAGTTCCAAAATTAAAGTCTACAAGAATTTACTAAGAGTTCATCCTGTGTCAGATATTGTGCTAAGGGCAGCAAATACAATCAAAGCTGCCTCCCAGGATCACATACTCTACTGGAATCTACATTCTGACATATACGTAGATATGCATTTAAATACTACATACTCAGTGACTACAAGGGAATATACTAGTGGCAGTACCTACATTAAGTTTCAAAGGAAACTGGAGTTCCTTCATAGCAGCCTTGTTTGTGGTGGCAAAGAATTGGAAATTGAGTAAATGTCCATCAGTGGGGGAATGGTTGGACAAATTATGATATATGTATATTATGGAACACTAGTGTTCTATTATAAACCAGGAGGGATGGAATTTCAGAGAAGCCTGGAAAGATCTGCATGAACTGATGGGTGAGAGAAGCGGAGCCAGAGGAACATTGTACACCCTAACAGCAAAATGGGGATCGTGATGATCAACCTTAATGGAATTGCTCATTTCATCAATGCAATAATCAGGGACAATTTTAGAGTAACTGCAATGGAGAATACCAATCTATATCCAGAGAAAGAACTGTATAGTTTAAACAAAGACCAAAGTCTAAGGGTCTGAGCAATGAAAAGTGGTGAATAAAGATGTTTCTATCCTTCTTTAGAGGCAACAGGAAACAACTAGAATAGAGGAGAAAGTCCCAAAAATGCTTATCACAGGAGGCCCGAGCCAAGCCTAAAAGAAGCTAAGGCTCCTAAGAGGCAGAGGAGAGAAAGGCATGGAAGGTAGCCTGTAAAGAAAGGAGGTGAGAGATGGGGAAGAACTGTTTGGGCAAGAGCTAGAAGCCTAATCAAACTATAAAATAACTCTACTTTCTACTGAAAAAAATGAAATAAGAAATAAAGGACTCGAGAGTTAGGTAACTCCTCTTCCTCTGAAAGAGCTAAATGTTACTGGATAAAGAAAGTTGCTCAAAAAAGAAGTTCTCTATCACTTAATCCCCAATTTACATGAGGAAGCAGGAGTCATCTATGAACTCCTTCATCTCCTCTATTATAAACCCAAAAATCCCTCTACATTTTATATACCATCTTCTTTCCTTCAGTCACTGAGAAAGAGGTGGTTCTTTTCCTTACTAAATCAAACCCTCTACTTTGGATTCCTCTAATTGTTAAGATGTTTCTTCATAGCACTGGGCCTGAACCTATCTCTTTGTGGAATCTACCCATTATTCCAGAACCCCTTCCATACAAGAGAGTTCTTCAAATTCTTCAGAACAGTTTTTTGTGCCCTCACCCCCCTTACTGCATCTTCTGTTCTGCAGTTCCATCGACCAATACTCATATGACATGCCCTCAAGGTTCTTCACTAACTGAAACATCTCTAACAATTTCAAAATGCTTCAGTGGTTACCTCTCACCTCCAGAATACAGACAAACCCCGGCCCAACATTTGAAGTCCTCCACGGTGTGACTCCCAGCTACATTTCCAGTTTATTTCATATTCATCTCCTTTACACAATCTATACTTCAGCCAAGTGGCCCACCAGTTTTTTTCCCAGGTTTAACTCTACATTTCTGATACCTGTACATTGACACAGAAATTCACCCATCCCAGGAATGCACTAGTTTCCCTTCAGACTCAGCTTGGTTATGACATCATAAATGAAGTCTTTCCTGATTACCTGCTTGGATCTATTTACTATTTCCATGTTGTACACCACCTCCACCCCCTGCTCTGTCTTTGCCTCACTAGCTCCACACAGAAGGCATTCAATAATTCTTGTTCAACTGAATTTAACTAAGTCTGAGTCTGGTCCCTCAGTGCCTACACACAAGAAGTCACAAAAAGAAGACAATGACCTCTGACTGGCTCCCAGTTTGGGAAGGAGCTGAAAGGTGACACTCATAGACTTTCCTAGAGGTGCACAATGAGGTGAGCAGATAGCAGCCAACAGTCCCATAAAGTTACATTGAGGAGTCAGATGCCACAAAGAAGTCACTCTGCCTCATAAAAGGCACAGAGAGTAAGGCCATTACTACCTAAAGAAGACAACAGTCCAGGGGCCCTGGGAATAACTGAAGGTAACTACCATGATCCCTCTACACTGGACTCTAGTAGCACTAGAATCAAGCCTTTGCCTATAATGAACTATTCTGCTTGGTATATAAAGGGTTAAGTAAAACATTGGCAGATTCCCTGTTGGCAACAAGAGAAATTTGCAATATTTTTTAATGTTGCTGCAAAATAGAGCAAGTAATATTTTTAATCAACAAATATATACATACACTGTAGTCGTGTGAGACTAAACACCATCTGGGAAATGGCATTCACACCAACAAAACCAGAGTGGAGGTCTGCAAATCTAGAATCAAACCCTGAAATTCAAAATAGCCCCAGACATACCAGACTCCACGTTCTCAAAACTCTAAAGGGGATAATGGTGTACAAGACAAAAGTAACTTAGAACACCATTCTCCAAGTCACAATAATTGGGTTCTAGTCCCAGTTCTACCACTAACTAGCTGTGTGTCTTAGGACAAGAAATTTCTTTCTGGGCTTCAGTTTTTCTCCTCTGTAAAACTAAAGGGTTAGGCTTCTCTCAGAGTTCTTAACTGGGGAATCCCATTAAGAGCTCTAGAGATAGATTTCAGGGAGTCTCTGAACTTCTTTTTCTTAGTATTTAGATAACTGTATCTCAATATAATGGCTTATTTTGTTGTCCTACTGTATTTTATTTTATGCATTCAAAAACATCACTCTGAGGAATCCATTAATTCCCAAAAGGCTGGTCAATGACACACACACACAAAAAGTTAAAGAACTAAACAATTTTCACAGATTCTTCCTATCTAGAACTCTATGCTCTTAGTTCATACATTAATCTATCAATAGAGTAACTCTATTAGAAGAGAAAATGAGATTAGGGAAACATATATATCTCAGTGTACAGATAAAATGGAAGTTCCTGGGGACAGGGATTGTTTTATTTTTGTCGGTCTATATTCAGTGCCTGGCACATAGTTTGGGCTTAATAAATGCTTTTTGTTTTAATTTTGGGGGAGAAAGAAAGAATCTAGATTAAGTGACTCAGGGAAAGTTTGCTTTAAACCAACAGCAGTGGAATGCTGCTCAATCTATTTTCCCCTAACTCTCTAATATAAATTCTCTCTCTAGCTTCCTGAAGATCTATTTAGCCACAAATCATTAAAATAATTAATATTTTTTCACAAACACTTCCATCTCACATTTGAGTCTTGAAATAACATTCTAAGGCACTTGGCGTATGTGAATTGGGGATGGGGAGATAAGGCAGTGCAGATACTACGTCCATTTTACAGTTGAAGAAATGAAGGACCAAAGAAATTCAATGATCTCCCCAAAATTATGAGCAACAAAGGAAGAACTAGCTCCAAGACCTCTCCATTGTAGATAATCCCTTCCCTCCAAAGTTTGAGAACAAAGAGGCTGTACTGGAAAAATCACTGGTCAGGGAGTACTGAATAGAGACCCTGGTGGGGAATCCCAGCTCTCAGTTGGCATTTCCATGAAGCAAGTATTTATTAAGTGTATGGGGGAAATTGTTCAGTTCCTGTTAGGCACAAAGCACCAGGAGTCTCAATTTCCTCATCTGTCAAATGAGGAAAAGGTCTGCCCTGACCCTTCCCAGGGTGTCCTGAGGAGAGTGCTCAGCCCCCTCAACTCTGAGAGCTCTCACAGCAGGCTTGGTGGACAGAACATGAATAAAGCAGAGGGCATGATGTGGGCAGAGAATTGCCAGCATCAGCACAGTCCAGGCCATGGAACAGAGAGCAGGGCAAAGACAAGAATGAGGATGGCTGACGTCTCTACAGCACTTAGGATGGTGCTTTAACCATGGTTTAATGATATCCAAATCACAATCATAACTAGCAATGTAGGCCAAGTCCTGGGGTAAATCCTTTACCCCAGAAGGTGGGTGTAATTATTATCCCTATTACTGAGGCAAACAGTGCCTATGTGACATACCCAAGTCATACAGTCAGTCAATATTTAGGACAGGATTTGAACTCAAGTCCTCCTGACTTCAGGCTCTCAGGTGCCTCATTTAAACATTTAATTTTCAAAGCAGCCCAGCTCTGATCTTTACACAATGAAGTAGGTAGCACAGGCATCAATAACTTTACCTAACACATAAAGAAACTGAGGCTCCAAAGGTTGGTTAACTTGACTAAGGAAAGGCTAGAATCTGAGCCATGTGTTGAGCATCACAACTGCCTGAACTCTTTCCGCCTTCCCTTTCAGACTCTGCCTGCTCCCATTTCTGCCTTTCAGTCCCTCCAATCATCAATCCCCTTCCCTTTCTTCCTTTTTCCCTCTAGTGACCCCTCCTCAATTCTCACTTCTCTCCCACTCCTTCCACTTCTCTCAATTTCTCTACCATACAAAATTTTCAACTCAACATCACTGAGCTGGAAGGGACCTGAAAGATCATGTAGTCCTACCTCCTCATTTATATTAAAAAAGACTTTGTCACAAGCATCAGGAATGTAACTCTTAGAATGAGTTGGGGCTACAGAGAAATGCTAAGTAATAGAAAATAGGGATTTGAAAACTTTTTGAGGATCAAGAAGCTCAAGTGTGAAAGGATTCCAACTAACTCAACCCTTAGTTTGCTTCTGTTCTCGCCTCCAAAGGGAAGGATATTTTGATTGGCAAGGCTTAGGAGCTAAAAACCAAGAAAAGTGAATAGAGGCTAAGAAAGGACACATCAGCTAACAATGAGTTCAAATTACTAGACCAGAATTAATCACATTATATGTGTCAAACACACCACATCACTCCCCAGGGTGGTCTGAACCAGATTAAAATACAATTGGGAAACAATTCACAAAATAAATAACAATATAAAAGAACACAAGTAATGTTAATACAGAATTTTCTCAAGTCAATATGGAGAAGCAAAATTTGTATTTAAGTTTGATCAGTGAATGGTGTGAACTACTAGAAGAACTAGATGATCTGACTGCTGAGCTGCCATCAGCAACTTTTGAAAACCAAGAAGAATGGGAGATAGGACTGACAATGGGAAATTGTGGTCCTCATATGCAATAATGTAAAACAGTCTTCAAACTATAAGGCAGTGAATGACTTCAATTCCTGGCAAAATTTAAAAATTATTATTAAAAGGATGTCTTGAGAATATTTGAAAAGGGAAGTAAGTAAACACTAAAAGCTAGCATAAGCTTCATCATGAACTGGCACAACAGACTAACGCTACCTTCTCTTTTGATAGGGTTACTATCCTGGTAGATTGGGGCAATGTCAAAGACTCAGTATGCTTGGTTTTCAAAAGCATTTAACAGAGTCTCTTAAGCTCTCTTTGTGAACCAAACAGAGAAATGTTGGATAGACAATAGTACAGTGAGGTAAATTTGGAAATGGTTAAAAGACTGCATTGAAAAAGTATTCATACATCAAAAATGTGCATACCCTTTGATCCAGCAATACCACTACTGGGTCTATACCCTGAAGAGATGATGAATAAAAGAGTAAAAACATCACTTGTATAAAAATATTTATAGCAGCCCTGTTTGTGGTAGCAAAGAATTGGAAATTAAGTGAATGACTTTCAATTGGGGAATTGTGGTATATGTATGTCATGGAATGCTATTGTTCTATTAGAAACAGGAGGGATGGGAATTCAGGGAAGACTGGAGGGATCTGCATGAACTGATGCTGAGTGAGATGAGCAGAATCAGAAAAACACTGTATACCCTAACCGAAACATGAGGGTGATGATCAACCTTGATGGACTCACTCATTCCATCAGTGCAACAATCAGGGACAATTTGGGGCTGTCTGCAATGGAGAATACCATCTGTATCCAGAGAAACAACTGTGGAGTTTGAACAAAGACCAAGGACTATTAACTTAAAAAAAAAACTGCTAACTTATTGTCTGATCGTGCTATTTCTTATACTTTATGTTTCTTCCTTAAGGATATGATTTCTCTCTCATCATATTCAATTTGGATCAATGTATACCATGGAAACAATGTAAAGACTGGCAAATTGCCTTCTGTGGGGGGTGGGGGAGGGAAGTAAGATTGGGGGGAAATTGTAAAACTCAAAATAAATAAAATCTTTAAGTGGAAAAAAAAAAGAAAAAGTACCAATAGTTCAACCAATGTGGTATGGTAGTCAACAAGCTAGATTTGGATTCAAATCTGGTTCTACCACATGTGAAACATTGGACAAGTCCCGTAACTTCCCTGCAACTCAGTTTTGTGATCTATAAATGAGGAGGCTGAACTAAGTCCTTTCAACTCTAGATTTATAACAACATGTTGACTTGATGGAAAAGAAAGTCCCAGGATCTGTCCTTAACCCTCTATTATTTAAAATATTTAACGCCAAATTGGATGAAGGAAAAAACAACATGCTAATCAAATTTACAGATATCACAAACCTAGAACAATGGATCAAATCTAATAATACTTAGTAAGGACAATGGATTTTTAAAAATAAGAAATTCATTTGGAGAAATTTATTTAAAAATTTCTGACATTTACATAGCAATTTTGTGATTTGTAAATCAATAATGGGATACATTATCCCATTTAAGTCTCACAACACTAAGAAGTAGGTACTACTACTTCTTGGAGATGAGGAAACTGAGGTTCCAAAAGCTTCAGAGACTTGTCCAAATATCTCAGCTGAGAGCACTGAAGGAAGGTTTTCCTATTTCCAACCCTCGGAAGAGTAAGGGACTAAATGACAATTTGTATGAAAAAGATGTGAGGTTCTATTAGATCGCAATACAAATGTGGTACCAGCAGGGTGACAAGCAACCAGGTCTAGCACCTTGAATGAAGGAGATAAAAATTCCTCCATACTCTGCTCTAGACAAGTGACATAGAAACTGTGTTCAGTTCTTGGGAGACCTATTTTAATAAGAATACTAAGAAGAAAGCTCTCATTCTAAGGAAAGCAACTGGGATAATGTCAGGACTTGCAATCAGTGGCTGAAGAAAAGAGGTGAGAAGTCTTACACAGGAATGATTGCTGCCTTCACATATCTGATGAGCAGTTTTATGACAAAGGGATCAGGACTGTGTTGCTTAGCCCCAGAGGGCAAAAAGCAGGAAGGACAAAAGATGCAGAGGCAATTCTGACTGTAATAAATAACTTCCTAATAATTAGAGCTGTCTAAAAGACTGCTAGACTCCAGTTTTCATATAAGTTCCATTGGTTCCATTATAATCTCTATGCAGATTAACTCCACATTTACTGATCCAGTCCTAATCTTTCTCTGAAGCATCCAGTCCCACCTGGTGCCATCCCATCTGGATGGCACATCTCAAACTCAACATGTCCAAAACAGAGCCTCTTATTTTACCTGCTCCTCCAAACTTCCACATTAATGGCATCTCCAATCTCCCAATCACCCAAGTTCACAACCTCAAAGTCATCTGTGGCTTATTCCTTTCCCTTATCTAATCAATAGCCAATTATTCATAATTCTACCTGCAGAATACCTTTATTAAAGAGATCCTGTTTTCTTCACTCACATAGCTCTCCTTCTTCATCTCTGCCTCCAGCTGTCCTGGCTTCCTTCAAATCCCAGCTAAATCCCATCTTCTATAAGAACCCTTTCTCAATCCCCCTAAATTTTAGTGATTCTACTAATTCCAAAATCCCCTAAATTCTACTATTCTAACTCATCACAAATATATATATATATATATATATGTGCACACACACACACACACACACACACACACATCTCTTTATTTTTACATAATGATTTGTATTTTGTCTCCCTCACTGAGTTCCTTGAGAGTAAGGGAAAGTCTTTTGCCTCTCCTTGTATCCCCAGAACCTAGCACATAGGCCTTAAGAAATATTTATTAATTCACTGACTAGATTAATGTCTCTTAACTGAACTCTTAGCTTTCAGTCTCTTTAGTACTCTTCCTCAAACAAGTCTGGCAATGCTATGGAGCCTACCTACAGCATCATCAGCATTTCCCTCAGCTTCTATGACAAAGTCCAAACTCCTCTCTCCTCAGCATGTAGAGTCCCTTACACTCTGGCCACAGTTACCCTTCACAGGCTTCCTGCACCAGGATTTCTTCACACCTTTGGGGTTCTGGCTAGTCCAGCTCACTTGCCATTCTTACAACTTTGCATTCCTTCTTGCTCCTCCAATTGCACATGCAGTCACTTGCTCTCTGGCCTGGGAAGTCCTTCCTCCAAACTTCAACCTCTTGGAATCCTGAGCTTCCTTTGAAGTTCAACTCATAGACTGCCTTCTAGGGGAGCCTTTTCTGATCCTTCTGGATCTCTCTCTGGGTTCCCATATTGGAGAGCGTGCTAAAGATATCTTCAAAGGGAAGCTTAAGTGGACATTTGTCTTATGGTTGATGGCTCTAGATCTCGGATATTCTCTTTTGTGAAAATAAGAGAGTTGGTCCAGGACAGGGGTTCTTACCCTTAAATCTGTGAACTTCTTTAAAATAAATGATACCTGTCCTTCAGTAATTGCTTTTTTTTTTTTTGTAGTTTTTGCAAGGCAATGGGGTTAAGTGGCTTGCCCAAGGCCACACAGCTAGGTAATTATTAAGTGTCTGAAGCCCAATTTGAACTCAGGGACTCCAGACTCCAGGGCTGGTGCTCTATCCACTGCACCACCAAGCTGCCCCTCTTTTTTTTTAACTCTATATATTTAATATATTTTTAAAAATTATTCTGTAGAGTCCAAAGTCTTCACCAGACTGGGAAAGGATCTGTGACCCAAAGGTTAAGAACCCCTAGCCTAGAATGTTCTTTAAACCTCCATCCAGCTATAAATAAGTTGAAACTTATATAGCACTTTAATATTTTCAAAGCACTACCATATATTGATTTCTCAAACAACCTTGCAAGTAGGGGGTCATAAGTATCTCAATTTTACAAATTAGAAAACTGGGGCTGAGAGATTAAATGTCCTGTCACAGCTATCACCTCAGGAAAAACCCAGTTCTTACTGACTCCAACTTGCTCTATCCATTATATCAAAACCCCAGCAGGTCAGAACACAAGCAGACAAAGAGTTCTAACAAGAAGGTCAGGTCAGTTCCTCACCTTGTCTCAGCAAGACACCTGAAATTCCAGGGGTCCAGAGAAAGAATTTGGCTTAACCAAAATCACCCAACCAGTTGGTGACAAAAACAGGACTGGAAACCTAAGACTCTGGTCCAGGGCTCTTCCAGAACACTGTCCCTCTCTTTTCCCTCTCCTTTCTATGGCCATATCTACTAACTTAAGAGTCAGAAGGACTAGATTCAGAATCTAGCTCTGCTGCTGAAGGTCAAGAACTGGAACTAAAGGAGTACCCCTCAAGTGAGGATTGGTAGAATAATTCAGAGTATATGAAGATGATGGAATACGATTGTACTCTTAAAAAAAATAAAGATGAAAGAGATACTTTCAAAGAAATCTGAAAGATCTGTATAATTTATACCAAGTCTTTTCCAAACTTTTAAAGAGCTATGTTAAATACTAACTGCAGTCATCTTCACAAGTTTCATATTCATGGTTTGGGTCATTTGTGGGTATTGATAACATGGGAAATTTTGGAGATCTGTGGAGCACTGTAGAAAAATCACAGATGACTCACAGATGTAAAGAAAACTAAAGTCACAATGCTCGATGTGATAATGTATTTTTTATAATTTACTGTTATAAGCATACACACATAAATTTATTACTTTGGGTTTTTTGTTTTGTTTTTGCAAGGCAATGGGGTTAAGTGACTTGCCCAAAGTCAGATATCTAAGTTTTAGGTCTCTGAGACCACATTTGAACTCAGGCCCTCCTAACTCCAAGGTCAATGCTCTATATACTATCCCACCTAGCTGCCCCTTATTATCAACAGTAATGTTTTGTTATAAATGCAAGTTAAAGAATTCCAGGTCATGTACACTGGGACTGCTAGCCTTTTCTTGGTCTCTCTGTCACTGAGTCAGTCACATGATTTTCTCTCCCAATGATTCCTGAATCTAGGGTTTTTCTGGGAAAGAATTCTGTGAAGTGGGTCCTGCAGCTGGTCAGGGGGCTACAAACACTTTACACAGTGTGTGAAATACTACTCTCTCTCTCTCTCTCTCTCTCTCTCTCTAATAGAAACTACAACTTTTTTATGGGTGCAGTGTGTCATTTAAATTATTTTTTGTTAAATAAATATGAACAGTATTATTAAAAATAAAGGTTTGGGTGGGACCTAGAAGGGTAGCCAGGTAGCACAGCAGATAGAGTGCCAGACCTCGAGTCAGGAAGACTCCTCTTTCTGAGCTCAAATCCAGCCTCAGACACTTACTAGTTGTGTGACCCCAGTTCACTTATACACACACACACACACACACACACACACACACACACACACACGAGGAAATTGAGGTCCTCATGTGTTTATATATCACACACACACACACACACACACACACACACACACAAAATGGTTGCCTCGGTTTTCTAATCTGTTAAATGAGCTTGATAAAGAAAAGCAAACCACTCCAGTTTCTTTGCCAAGAAAACCCCAAGTGCAATCATAAAAACTGGGACATACAGGCAGCTAGGTGGTGTAGTGGATAAAGCACCAGCCTTGGAGTCAGGAGTACCTAAGTTCAAATCCAGTCTCACACACTTAATAATTGCCTAGCTGTGTGGCCTTGGGCAAGCCACTTAACCCCATTTGCCTTGCAAAAAAAACAAAAAACAAAAAAACCTAAAACTGGGACATGACTGAAGAACTAATGGGGCCTTCAAGAGGTATTCTGAGTTGTTGACATTTGCAGGGTTTCTGTGCCCTAACCCCTGCCAATGTCAAGGAATAATTGCTATTGTTCTTTGAACAGATGCAAAGTGAGACTAAGCAGAAGGAAATTTATACATCATCATATAGACAAACAGCTTAGGAAGACTTAGGAACACCATTCAACTCGAAGAACAAAACCAGTAAAAGATGACTTCTAATGAAGCAGGCTGCCTACCCTCTGACAGAGAGTGGCAGAGGAAGACAGATATTTTTGGACATAGCAAAGGGGGAAATCTATTTTGCTTGACCATACACATTTGTTACAAGGTATTATTTTGTGCTACCCAAGTCATCTTAATAAAACAGTGATTCAAATCCGGTCTCAGACACTTAATAATTACCTAGCTGTATGGCCTTGGGCAAGCCACTTAACCCCATTTGCCTTGCAAAAACCTAAAAAAAAACAAAACAAAAACAAAATAAAACAGTGAGAACAGCTGTTCTGTGATCAAAGACAATTCTAAAAGACCTGTAATGGACAGTGCCATCAATCCCAGAGAAAAAACTGTGGAGTCTGAATACAGACCAAAGCAGAGTATGTTCTCTTTTTAAAACTTCTTTCATACTTTTTCTTTCTTTCTCATGGCTCTTCCCCACTTTAGTTCCATTTCTTCTTTCACAACATGTCTAATATGGAAATATGTTAAACATGACTGACATACAATCTATATCATATTGCTTGCTGCCATGGGGAGGGAGGGATGGGAGAGTGGTTGAAAACTCTGGTACCAGGGGCGGATAGGTGGCACAGTGGATAAAGCACCGGCTATGGAGTCAGGAGTACCTGGGTTCAAATCCGGTCTCAGACACTTAATAATTACCTAGCTGTGTGGCCTTGGGCAAGCCACTTAACTCCGTTTGCCTTGAAAAAAAAAACAAACAAAAAAATAGTAAAAAAAAAAAAGAAAACTCTGGTGCCCAAAAGATTACAAAAAGATGAATGCTGAAAACTATTCTTTGCATATAATTGGAAAAAATAAAATAAAGCTGTAATAGACTCAAGTTATAGATTGAGACAGATGATTTTTGAACAGGAAAATTACTTTTTCTGATTATACATATTTGTTTTTAAAAAAAAAGTTTTTACGCTACGACCCTAATAGTGAGATGATAGCTCATGATGCAAATTGATATATCTATATTTAAATAGATTTGTGTGTGTGTGTGTGTGTGTGTGTGTGTGTGTGTGTAGTAGTAGTAGTAGTAGTAGTAGTAGTAGTAGTAGTAGTAGTAGTAGTCAAGCAAAATAGATTCCTCTATTGGCTCCTTCCACCCATCTCTCTCTCTCTAGCTGTGTGGTTTTCGTTGTTCAGGCATTTTTCAATTGTGTCCAACTCTCTGTGACCCAATTTGGGATTTTCTTGGTAAAGGTCCTAATGTGCTTTACCATTTCCTTCTCCAGTTCACTTTACAAATGAGAAAACTGAGGTAGGTGAAGTGACTCACAATGCTGAGTGTCAGAAGCTGTATTTGAACTCATGAAGAGTTTTCCTGATTCATATGCATATTACATACAACCACATAGCTATGAGGCTGTCAGTTTCTGTGTATGTAAATGTATGCATATACACACCTCTGTATTCATGCACATACATATACACCAAGACTTGTATCAATGTGTATATGTACATACACAAAAACAGGCAAACTGAAGTCTGTATCTGTGTATACATTTGTGTAGATAGAGACATGTATCTAAGTATGTGGGTGCCTATACATATTATACACAAAATATATAAACACAGGAGGACCTCAGTTCTCGCATGTTTGTATGTACATTTTACATGTGTATCGTGTACATTGTATATAAACACAAGGGCCTCTGTTTCCTCATAAGTGTTTATATATTATACATATAATGCATATAAACACATGAGAGCCTCAGTTTCCTCATATGTGTTTATATATTATACATATAATGCATATGAACACATGAGGGCCTCAGTTTCCTCATGTGTGTTTATATATTATACATATAATGCATATAAACAGGAGGGCCTCTGTTTCCCATATGTGTTTATATATACACATTATACATATAATATGTATAAATACATAAGGGTCTGTTTCCTCCTATGTGTTTCTATGTTATACATATATAATGCATATAAACACATGAGGGCCTCAGTTTCCTCATATGTGTTTATATATTATACATATATAATGCATATAAACACATGAGGGCCTCAGTTTCCTCATATGTGTTTATATATTATACATATAATGCATATGAACAATGAGGGCCTCAGTTTCTTCCTATGTGTATATGTTATACATATAATGCATATAATGCATATGAGGGCCTTAGTTTCCTCATATGTGTGTGTGTGTGTGTATATATATATATATATATATACACACACACATATATATGTATATATAATACATATAATACATATGAACACATGAGGGTCTCAGTTTCCTATGTGTTTATATGTTATACATATAATGCATATGATCGCATGAGGGCCTCAGTTTCCTCATGTGTTTATATGTGTATACATTATACATATAATGCATATGAACATATGAGGGCCTCAGTTTCCTCCTATGTGTGCATGTTATACATATAATGCATATGAACGCATGAGGCCTCAGTTTCCTCTTATGTGTTTATATAGATATAGATATATGCACATTATACACATAATACATATGAACACATGAGGGTCTCGGTTTCCTCCTATGTGTGTATGTTATACATATAATGCATATGAACACATGAGGGCCTCAGTTTCCTCATATGTGCTTATATATATACATTATACATATAATACAGATGAACACATGAGGGTCTCGGTTTCCTCCTATGTGTGTATGTTATACATATAATGCATATGAATGCATGAGGGCCTCAGTTTCCTCATATGTGCTTATATACATACATTATGCATATAATACATATGAACACATGAGGGTCTCAGTTTCCTCCTATGTGTTTATATGTTATACATATAATGCATATGAATGCATGAAGGCCTTAGTTTCCTCATATGTGTTTATATATGTATACATTATACATATAATGCATATGAACATATGAGGGCCTCAGTTTCCTCCTATGTGTGTATGTTATACATATAATGCATATGAACGCATGAGGGCCTCAGTTTCCTCATATGTGCTTATATATATACATTATACATATAATACAGATGAACACATGAGGGTCTCGGTTTCCTCCTATGTGTGTATGTTATACATATAATGCATATGAATGCATGAGGGCCCCAGTTTCCTCATATGTGCTTATATATATTATACATATAATACATACGAACACATGAGGGTCTTGGTTTCCTCCTATGTGTGTATGTTATACATATAATGCATATGAACGCATGAGGGCCTCAGTTTCCTCATATGTGCTTATATACATACATTATGTATATAATACATATGAACACATGAGGGTCTCAGTTTCCTCCTATGTGTTTATATGTTATACATATAATGCATATGAATGCATGAAGGCCTTAGTTTCCTCATATGTGTTTATATATGTATACATTATACATATAATGCATATGAACATATGAGGGCCTCAGTTTCCTCCTATGTGTGTATGTTATACATATAATGCATATGAACGCATGAGGGCCTCAGTTTCCTCATATGTGCTTATATATATACATTATACATGTAATACATATGAACACATGAGGGTCTCGGTTTCCTCCTGTGTGTGTATGTATAAGCACAGTGCAGGCACCCACACATGCAGCCTGTTTCCTTATCCCACACGCTGGTCTGTTTCCCCTGCATGTCCACATGCGGTTTGCACATGAACACACGTGTGTCTGTGTAAAAGGGGCCTGCATTTCGTGTGTGCGCGGACACGAGGGGAGGGGCAGCGGGGGCTCTGCTCTGCCCCACGCGCTTCTCTAACGGGCCGGTTGGTGGTTCGTGGCTCCCTCAGCTGGAGGGCGCGGGGTGAGGAGGGGGCGCGTGCTGACCTGGAAGTAAATACAGCCATGAAAAAGAACGCCAGTTTTATTTATTGTTCCCCCTTTTCCCGGGGGTTCGCCGAAAGGAACAGGAGTGCAGCGTGCGCGCCCCGGCCCCCCGCGCCGTGACCTTGGACAAGTCCCACGTGGGTCCGGGCCCCGGCCCCCCGCCCCGCGCCCCCTCCCGCCGGCCCGGCCCGGCCCCGCACTCACCCGGATCCCCTGAAGCACCCGCACCCGCTCCTCCTCGTCCATCTCGAAGGACACCTTGCGGGGAGTGCTCTCGGTGCTCCCCATGCCCACCCTCCCGGCGGAGCCCCTGGCGCTGGCTCTGGGGGCGACGGGAAGCGGCGCCAACCAACTGCTTCTGCCGCAGGACCCCCGGCACCCTCTTCGGGACTCCCGGGTCCCTCCGGCTCCCTGGGCCTCCGCCGCGAGCTCCGGGCCAACAACGCCTCATCTTATTGGTCGGCGCCGGACGGACAGCCAATGCCGGCGGGCCTCCGTGGCGGGGCATGCCGGGAATGGTAGTCTTTCCCGCGCCCCCGCGTTCCGGGGGAGGCGCCGCTCTGCGGGGCTCCGCCCCCCGCCCCCCGCAGGGCGGGTTCTCCGCAGTTGGCGCCCCCTTCCTCTGCCGCCCCGAGACCGCGCCGCAGGCACGTCCCTCTGCGCTTGGCAGGGGTCCCGGGCACGGAGCCGGGCGCACCCCAGATTCCGCGGAGGGGCTCCGCGCGGGGCGCCTCAGGGGCCACACTGCATCCGGGTCCTCCGCCCCCCTCGGTGACGTCGCTGTGACCGCGTGGCCCGGAGGGCGCGGGAGCAGACCTCGTGCCCAGGCCCGGCGGCCCCGCCCCTGGGGGGCCCACTCCCTCGCCCCCCGCCCCTGGGGGGCCCACTCCCTCTCCGCCCCGCCCCTGGGGGGCCCACTCCCTCCCTCTCTGCTCCTGGGGGGCCCACTCCCTCTCCGCCCCGCCCCGCTCCTGGGGGGCCCCGCTCCTGGGGGGCCCACTTCCTCGCTCGCCGCCCCACTCCTCGGGGGGCCCCACTCCCTCGCCCCCCACTCCTCAGGGGCCGTGCAGGCGGGCACAAGGCGCTTCTGTGGGAGCCAAGCCCCCGGCTGTACTTTATGGGGTGCGGCCGGGCAGGCCTCCTGCCTCCCTGGGGCGGCCCGCAGGGCCCCCGCCGCAGCGCCTGGGCCCTCGAGCCCCAAGGCAAGGGCGATGCGCGGCCTGGCTGGAGCCGCCGAGCTGTGGGGCTTTGCTTCGGGCCACGGCCACGGGCGGTGCCCGCAGATGCTGGCTCTTAGTGACTCCTTGCTCCGACTCACCTTAAAGGATACCAACGTCTACGTCTATTTTACGGCACTTGCTGAAATGGAGGAGAATGCTTGCCTGAAGACTAGAAAGGGTCTCTTCCCCCGGGGTTTCTGGCTTTCAGGTTAGAGAGATGCGCTGTTCCACGCTCTCCAGATTCCTGAAGGACAGAAACAAGTCAACATGACTAAAGTCTTTTCTAGTTCCCTGCATAGGAAAAAAAAATCCCATTTGGAACCTATCTCCGCTCATTCAGAGCTACAATGTCCTGTAAATAATAAGAGTTTCATAGAACAGTTAAGTTAAATTACTAAGGTAAATTGCCCAAACAGATAAAACAGAATCAGGACTTGAATCCAGATAATAAAATCATAGATCTAGAAATAGAACTTGTCTCAGAAAGAATCTAACCCAATTCTCTCATTTTACAAAAAAAGAAAATGTGAACACCACAATTTACAGCTGAGGAAATCAAAGCAGCCCACCGTCATATGAAAAATTGCTCCAAATCATTACTTATTTAAAAAATGCAAATTAAAGCATCTTTGAGATACCACCTCACACCTCTCAGATTGGCCAATATGACCAGGAAAGACAGTGACCAATGTGGAATGTGGGAAATCTGGGACACTAATACATTGTTAGTGGAGCTGTGAATTCATCCAAACTTTCTGCAGAGCAATTTGGGATTATGCCCAAAGGGCAACAAAAATATACATACCCTTTGATCCAGCAATACCACTACTGGGTCTATACCCTGAAGAGATGATGAAAAGGGGTAAAAACATCACTTGTACAAAAATATTCATAGCAGCCCTGTTTGTGGTGGCAAAGAACTGGAAATCAAGTAAATGTCCTTCAATTGAGGAATGGCTTAAACCGTGGTGTATGTATGTCATGGAACACAATTATTGTATTAGAAACCAGGAGACATGGGAATTCAGGGAAGCCTGGAAAGATTTGCATGAACTGATGCTGAATGAGATGAGCAGAACCAGAAAAGCACTGAACACCCTAACAGCAACATGGGAGTGATGATCAACCTTGATGGACTTGCTTATCCCTTCAGTGCGACAACCAGGGACAATTTTGGGCTATCTACTATGGAAAATACCATCTGTATCCAGAGAAAGAATTGTGGGACTTTGAACAAAGACCAAAAACCATTACCATCAAATTAGGAAAAAAAAAGTTATTATGTAATTTTACTATCTCATACTTTATTTTTCTTCCTTAAAGATATGATTTCTCTGTCATCACATTCATCTGAGATCAATGTATAATATGGAACCAATGTAAAGACTAACAGAATGCCTTCTGTCAGGGAGGGAAAGCAAGAATGGGGGAAAATATTGTAAAACCCAAAATAAAATCTTTCTTAAAAAACAATGTGGAGGGGGCAGAGCCAAGATTGCAAGAGAGGAACATCTCTTAGAAGCTCTCTCATAAAAACTTCGGAACTAAGGACTCTAACTAAACTTTCGAGAGACAGAACCCACAAAGGGTCCCAGTGAGGCAGTTCTCCTACTCAGGGTAACGTGAAAAAGCAGAAAGGCTCTGCTCCCCGGGGTTGGAGGGGCAGCCAGCCAGAACGGTGACCCGCCAGAGCGAAAGAACTTCAGCATTCCAGAGGCAGCCCCAGTGCGATGGGAGCCGCAGCTCACAGCAACAGGGGAGTCTCCTGAGCTGCACCCCGGGGAGCACCGGGCACAAAGTGGGGGACATCTGCCAGAGCAAACATGTGAAACCCAGACCTCAGGGCACACAGCAAGCAACATGGTCTTTCCCCAGCCCAGATCCAGGAACAGAAGCAGGCAGGCGCCTCCAGGGCATGAGCCCATTGAGCTGAGGGAGGGGAGTGAAGAGAGAGACTGCAGAGCTCTGTCCTCTGTCCCTGGAACAGGACTCTGGGGCTCCAAACACATTCAGATCCTGATCGCAGTCTAGGCCCCCCCCCATAGAACAGCAGCCCCCCCCACCTCAGCCCTGTGGCAGAGGGGGGCGCATATGGTCATTCACAGACCAGGAGGGAGGACAGAGCCTCACACACTGAGACCCTTGTGGGAGTGTCCCAAAAGCTCAGAAACCCCAAAACCAGGCTCAGGCTGGGAAAATGAGCAAGCATAGAAATAAGAGGAACACCATTGAGAAATATTTTGCATATGAGCCCAAGAAGGATCAAAAATACTCAGTCTGAAGATGAGGAAACACAAGCTCCTGCATCTAAAGGCTCCAAGAAAAACAGAAATTGGGCTCAGGCTATGACAGAGCTCAAAAAAGACTTTGAAAATCAAATGAGGAAATTAGAAGAAAAACTGGGAAAAGAAAGGAGAGAGATGCAGGAAAAACATGAAAATGAAGTCAGCAGCTTAGTCAAGGAAATCCAAAAAAATGCTGAAGAAAATAGCATGCTAAAAACCAGCTTAGGTCAAATGGATAAAACAGTTCAAAAAGTTATTGAGGAGAAGAATGCTTTAAAAAGCAAAATTGGCCAGTTGGAAAAAGAGATAAGAAAACTCTCTGAGGAAAACAAATCCTTCAGACAAAGAATAGAACTAGGGGAGATTGATGAATTTACGAGAAACCAGGATTCATTACTTCAAAACCAAAAAAAATGAAAAATTAGAAGAAAATGTGAAACATCTCGTTGAAAAAACAACTGATATGGAAAACAGACTTAGGAAAGATAATTTAAAAATTATTGGAATACCTGAAAGTCATGATCAGGAAAAGAGCCTTGACATCATTTTCAAAGAATTACTACAGGAAAATTGCCCTGATATCCTAGAAGCAGAGGGCAAAATAGAAATGGAGAGAATCCATTGATCCCCTGAGAAAGAGATCCCAAAAAACCAACCCCTAGGAATATTATAGCCAAATTCCAGAACTCCCAAGTCAAATAGAAAATATTACAAACAGCCAGGACACCATTCAAATATCATGGAGCTGCAGTCAGGATCACACAGGACTTAGCAGCAACTACATTGGAAGCTCGTAGGGCTTGGAATATAATATACCATAAGGCAAAAGAGCTTAGAATGCAGCCAAGAATCAACTACCCAGCAAGGTTGAATGGCCTCTTCTAGGGGAAAAGATGGACTTTCAATGAACTGGGGGAATTTCAAATGTTCCTGTTGGAATGGCCAGAGCTGAACAGAAGGTTTGATCTTCAGATACAGGACTCAGGTGAAGCATAGAGAGTGGAGGAGAGGGGGAAAATATGAGGGACTTAATGATGAACTGCATGTATTCCTGCATAGAAAAATGACACTGATAATACTTATATGAACCTTCTCAGTTAATAGAGCAGGTAGAGGGAACTTTTATAGTTGAAGCACAGGAGAAAGCTGAATTCGAAGATAAAATAAGGTCTAAAAATGGAGTCAATAGGAAAAAAGGGAAATGTAATGGGAGAAAGAAAAAGGAGAGGGGGAATAGGCCAACATATCTCTATAATAAATTTTTTCTTTATTACAATGAGCTATTGCAATGATATGGAAGGGGGGAAGACAAGGGGGAATGAGGGAATCTTCACTCTCATCAGAGGTAGTTAGGAGAGGAAACAGCATATATATTCAATGGGGTATAGACATCTGGAGTAAGAAGTGGGGGACAGGGGGAAGTGGGGTAATGTGAGTGATTGAGGAAAAGATGGGCCATGGGGGGAGAGTGGTCAGATATAACACATTTTCCTTTTTACTTCTTACAAGGGGCTGGGATTGGATGGCCTGTCCGGGACCATAGGGCCAGGTGGATTCTGGGCCTAAGGGGTGGTAGGGGGGCTTGGGGCCTCTTGGCCCCAGGTCCAGGTATCTGTCTGCTGCGTCACTCAGATACCCTACAGCAGAGTCAGAGTGAAAGGAGAGAGAAAATATAGTACATGGTAGTGGAGAAATACGAAAGGAGGGAGTTGCGATCAGCAATGGCAATGGTGGAAAAATATGGAAGTAACTTTTGTGATGGACTTACTATAAAGAATGTAATCCACCCACGACAGAGTTGTTGGTGTTGGAACAAAGACTGAAGCAAATTTTTTATTATTATTATTATTTGATGGGGTGCAGGCCAAATGGGGCTGGGTGGCCTGCCTGGAACAGCATAGCAGCATGATCATTGGGTGTCTTAGGCCGGATTTGGACCCGGGTTCTCCTGGCTCAAGGGCCAATGCTCTGTCTGCCACCCAGCCACCCCTACTATTATTATTATTTTTATTTTATTTTGGTCTTTTTTTTTTCTTTTTTTGGTTTTTGCAGGATGGTGGGGTTGGGGTGGCTTGCATGTCACATGGCTGGGTGATTGTTGGATGTATGGGGCCAGATATGGGCTCGGGTGCTCCTGGCTCCAGGGCTGGGGCTCCGTCCATTGCGCCACCTGGCCATACCTACATTTATTACTATTATTTTTTAATTTTAATTTTTTTCTCTCCCCTTTACTTTATCACTCAAGCGAATCTATATTTTACGGGGGGAGGGGTATTCTGTTTACTCTTAAAGAAGAATATTTTATTAATGTATAAAAAAATTATTTGTACAAAAAGAAAATAAATATTAAAAAAAAAATGTGAGCCCCAGAGAGATCAAGAGAAGCACAGATTAAGAGGATGCTCAGGTTCATGCAAGTAGTGAACATCACTGGCAAGATTTGACACCAGGTCCTTGGATTAGAGGACATGTTCTTTACAAAATTCTCTATCCATTATTCAATATTACAAACAATAATATTAAGAGCTTATTCATATTTTAAAACTTTGGAATAGGTATAGTACTTTCCTTAAAATGTACATGCAGAATACTATTGCACCATAATATATACTGATACAAAGTTAAGGGAGTATAACCAGGAGAACATTATACAAAATAGTAGAAATATTGTGAACATGATCAATAATGAGATACTTAGCTATCTGATCAATAAAATCATCCAAGACAATTCCAAAAACTGATTATAAAAAATGCTACCTACCTCCAGAGAGAGAACTAACAAAAATCTGAGTTCAGATTGAAGCATAATTTTTTTCATTTTCTTTAAATTTTTTGCCTTTTTTTCCAACAATTAATGTAGAAATGTATTTTGCATGATTTCACATGTATAATTGATGTCACATTTCTTGCCTTCTGTTACAGTGAAATAATCAAATTTTATTCAGACAAAATAAAGCCAGTAAAATGAACAGAAAAGATTGCAGGATAGTCCCAGTTATAAAGATCACAGGATTTCAGAATGTAATTGAATTCACACAGCTCTTAAGCCAGAGGTGTCGGGGGACATAAAACTTTATTTACTATTACTGCAAGTGATTAAAGTAACAACAAAGTAAAGAAATTGGACAGTAACAGAGGCTAGATTTCCTTAAGATTTCCTTTCTAAGGGAAAGTTTAGAATTCCTTAAGAAAGTGGCAAAGTTAAGAAAAAAAGAAAAAGACAGTTGCAGTGGTTGCAACTAAGCTAAATCAGCACTGGCAGAGAGAAAGAGAAGAATCTTTAAGGGGAGCATAGCATGGCATCTGTGTTGGTGTGGGGCGGGGAAGAGTGATTAGGATGGTACTAGGGAGGGACTAAGAAGTGGCTTACACATGGAATAAGGCAGTGTCTACCGAGCATGTCTGTAAGGGTTAACTCATGTTCAAGGTCATAGTTTTAATTAGGATCCAGGTGACCTAATGAATTCATGTGTCTTAGCATCCCTTGTTGGTGAAATAACTTGGAGGTGCCAGTGTTAAAATATATGGGATAAGTGCCTCAAATTCCCCTTTGGTAAGATAGTTTTATGATGTCAGATGGCTTCTATCTAGATAGCAAGAAACAAGGGATGGTAGTCAACACAAGTTATAGGGGCACATGCTAGAGGGTACCTTTGTTAGCAAGATATATATATATATATATATGTATATATATATATATATATACATATATATATATATATATGACAGGTATCAAATATGCAATTTGGTACCTCATTAGTGCAAAGCCAACACAAAAAGGCAAAAAAAAAATTAACTGTTTTACATGATACCTTAATAGTATAAGAACAGATTAAGAATTTGCTGGCATCATGCTTTTCTTTGTCCAATATTTCATCTGCTATATTATAATATTTCTTGACTCCTACAGTATTTCTCTTGCTATAAAACAATTTATTTAACAAGTATGTGATTGCAAAGCCAAACCAAGTCCAAAACTCACAAAAGCCAAGGACCAGAACTTTGGATTTTTTACACAATAAATGATTTGGAGGCAGTAAAAACCAGTATTTAGAGGTTAAGAAACTTGATTTCTTATTAATAAAAGGGATTGGAAAACCATGAGGTGAAAGACAGTTTTGGGATATTTCTTAAATTGAGTAGGTGGGATTAATTTTGTGACTTCTCTAAAAGCTGTTGATTTACATGAAGTTGAGACTTAGCTTCACAAAATGGTGGATATAAAGGGCAAAAATGAAGTTACCCATGCTATTTTTTGATACAAGACTTCTTAATGTGGGGGGGGAGAATTTGAAACAATAATTTTTTTAAAAAAACAAATTTTAAAAATAAATAATAGATTTAATTTTTTATTTAAATTTTACTTTTTCCAATTATGTGTAAAAAGTTTTCAACACTGATTTTTGTAAGATTTTGAATTCTACATTTTTCTGTCTCCCTTCACTCACGCCTCCCCATGACACCAAGTAATCTGATATACATAATATTTGTGCACATAAATTTGATTGTTTTTAAAGATACCTGTTAGTCAAGACACACATTTCAAGAGAGAAAAGAAAATTGAAGCTGAAGGTTTAAGAGACTTGCCCAAAGTGATGAGGTTAGTACCTATCAGAGCTTTAACCTGATAAGGAGCACATTCATATATTCCACAGGGAGAACTGACCCAAGTTCTACACAAAGACTGACAACATTTTAAGTTCCTCAGGTTGATCAGAAACTTCCTTGAATCAACTCATTACATGTATAACAGCACTGCCATCTCAGAATAATAGAACCCATGCTGCAACAGATCTCGGATTCCAGGTTCATCCAGGAAAACAAAAATCATGGATGGGATTCATAGCCATGGATGAGCAAGTATTGGACTAAATCACTAACTGCTTTCTCATGTTTCTTATAGGACCATTTGCTTTGTGATGCTGTACTCCATGGCAGAGTTATAATTCGTTCTTCTTCAATGATATTGCAACATCAGTAATGACAGGTTTAATTCTATTAGGGTCTAGATCTTTTCTCTTGCCATTTATCCCTTCTAATTTTTTATTATTTTATCTAGTTTTTTATTAAGTGCTTTACAAAAGAACTTGGTAATGAATATCATTACACTAAACTTGTTTTGTAATTGTTACTTTGATGTTTAATGAATCTAATAATTATAACTTTTTAATCAAATTCTTGAAATAAATCTCCTATGGTATTATTTGGCCAATCATTCTTATTCATATTTTCTATCATCTGTTGTGATTGGTGTGTAAAGTCTTCTGATTATGCATTTTTCTTGTTTTTTATTTAATTTTTCTTTTATTTTAGCATCATATTTACTTTTAACATAGCCTTCCTCATTACCCTGCCAGGAAAATAATCCCTTATAATAAAGATTTTAAAAGAAAGAGAAAAAAGACTGTTTAGGTAAATCAGCTGACACATTACAGGTGTTTGACAGTATATGTGCAATATTTTATATTCATTTTATCCCAATTCTACAATGAAGGAATGGAAAAACATTTTCTCTCATTCTGCTTTTTTTGATTTGTATTATTTCATAGAAAGTTTTCCAGATTTATTTCCAGTTATTGTAACTCTTAATTGCTTTATACTGTTCCATCACACTAATGAAATGTGCTACAATTTATTCAATCATTTGTCTATTGTTCAAAGTTTAGGTTGCTTCCAGGTTTTTTGCAATTACAAATTTAACCATCAGGTGACATTGCCAGCCACTCTTTTATTCAACAAAAAGGATCAGATTCTGTGTGGTCCCTTGTTCATCCTGAAGATGATCATTTGCACCATGCTCTGTGGAAGTGTTAGAAACATCCCAAGTTTACTATGATTCTCATAGAATAGAAAATCTTTTGTCTCCAAATTCCATATCCTGCCAAGCAGCAAATCTATTCTATTTCTAGGGGACATGACTTAATTGTGGATTTATCCAATCAGAATCAGCTTGCATGTCTCTATCCCTAATTATCTGACTTTAGTATGTTGCAGCTGGCCACCACAGGACTGGATAAAATATGCTTGCCTCTATATATTACTTTTCTCTAACCACAGAAATAATAAAAATCATAAGTAATAGATAATATAATATCTACCACTTCAGCCAGTCAACATGCATTTATAAAGTATCTATGTTCCTGTCAGTGTGTTAAGCACTGGTGATACAAAGGGGAAAAAAGCAGTCCCTTCTCTGAAGGAATTCACATTCTAATAGAAGAAACAACATGCAAGCAACCACATACAAACAAGACGTAGATAGAATAAATTAGAAATAATCAACAGAGAGAAGGGTCTGGCATTAAAGGAGATTGGAAAGATCTTTTTATAGAAGGTAGGATGTTAGCTGGGAATTAGAAAAGCCAGGGAAGCCAGGATGCAGGGATAAGAAGAAAAAACATTCTAGATATGGAAAATAGCCTGTGAAAATGCATGGAGTAGGGGCGGCTAGGTGGCACAGTGGATAAAACACCGGCCCTGGAGTCAGGAGTACCTGGATTCAAATCTGGTCTCAGACACTTAATAATTACCTAGCTGTGTGGCCTTGGGCAAGCCACTTAACCCCATTGCTTTGCAAAAACTAAAAAAAAAAACACACACACACACACACAAAAAAAAAACACAAAACACATGGAGTCAAGAGGAAAACCAATACACTAGAACAAAGGTAAGAAGTTCAGCTGAATTCTTTACCCACATGACCTCCACAAAGATCAAGAAAAGGCACCAAAATCCAAACTGGGCTATCCAGGAAAAAATAACAATAAATCATTTTTCCTCCCAATTTGGTACAGAGACAAAAACTGGTGTTTGGAAACTGGTGACAGGGTCTGGCTAGAAACTTCAATGTTTTAATGCAGGACCTGAAAGATTGCTGCAGCTTCACATCAGGGAAAGAAGAGATCCTATTCCTATCCAGAGGAGCTTAACCTTGACAGGATGCAGGAATAGATGTCAAATGAAAGTCAAATTCCAGGACACAGATACAGAGGGAATCTGAAGAGGGAACTGAGCCTAGGAGTGGCATTCCAGAATGAGAAGAGGTCTTGACTCTGTAGTGAACTAGGAGAAAATTAAGAAGCAAGCAGTGACTATCTGACTCTAATCATGGGAAAGAGGCAGAGTTGTCCTCTGAGTTCTAGCTGCCAACTGAGTATAAAAACTGTAGCAGAATAATGGCCAAAGATAAGCTTGCAGATTTGTCAGCCAGTAGAGCTCTCCAGTTGATTGTTAGTGGCTAAGTGCACCAGCAGTCTATTGGAGATACAACTAGGGCAAGCCCATAGGTGTGTTGTTTAGACCCAAACTCAGATAAGGAACTTGTAGAGTGCAGATTAGAGACAATGATGGGGCTTTGCCCTGGATTAAACCAACCACAGTGAGAATACTGAAGGCTTCTAAATCCACAGCTTGGGGAAACATTCAATACTCTTAAGAAAATAGTTTTAGGATTCAAGAGGACACCAACTTGATTCAGTTAATTTCCTTCAGAACTACCTGGTCCTAACATAATGCCCCAAATCAGGAAATAAATTGAAAGAATAAGGAAATGGAAAAAAAATAGTCCCACCTTAAAAAACTATTATGATGTCAGAGACATCAAAACATAAATCTAGCAGAAGAAAATTACTCCAAAATATCAGTAAGTTAGTAAATGATTAAAAACTTACTCCATGAAGGAAGGGAAAGAGGAATATATGAGTGGCACACTTTTAAGATTAATGTATATTATTAATATTTTTTCTATCACATTCTTAAATCTAAACAATTAACAAAACTAAATTAAACAAACCCTGATTCATAGCAATTATTATTAGGCATAAGTGTATACACTGAAAATTTTACAATCAACTCTCTTGAACTGGTACAAGATAATTCCAGAATTCCTCTGTTCCAAAATGTCTATAATCAATGCTTCAAAGAACAATACAACTTGGGAACAAACTCAACTAGAATTCCTTGAAGAAGTGAATCAAAACAGTATTTTTAGAGTTAAAAATAGTTTCAGAAATAAAGTGAAAGTTCTAGAAGAAAAATATAAAAGAATTGAGTCATAGAAGAAAGGGAATTAACTGTGGAAGAGGAGGAAAAGGAGGAGGAGAAGAGGAGAGGAAGGAGGAGGAGGAGGAGGAGGAGAAGAAGAAGAAGAAGAAGAAGAAGAAGAAGAAGAAGAAGAAGAAGAAGAAGAAGAAGAAGCTGATCCGCAAAACAGATTGAGGAGAAAAGTTTAAGAATCATTGGACTTTCTGAACACAAATCACCTGAAAAAGAACTTAGATAGCATTATCAAGAAATATTGAAAGAAAATTACCTAAATCTCTTAGAACCAAAGAGCAAAGTGGAAATAGAATCTCTATTTGCCTCTTGAAAGAAACTTACAAAATGAAAATATAATCCAAATCCAGAACTTCTATGTCAAAAGAAAAAAAAAACAAAAACACTGAACTAGTCAGAATGAAAGAATACAAGTTAGAGAAGAGCCAAAAACAGGTCCCATAAGATTTAGCAACTATCTCTAAAGCAGCAGTGTTTAGAATATTCCAGCAGTCAAAGGCTTGCAGTCATGAAGGACTTACCCAGAAAAACTGAATACAATCTTATAAGGGGAAAAAATGGATTTTTAATGAAAGAGAGACTTTTCAAGTTTCTGATGAAAATGACCAGAGCTATATGAAAACTCTGAAATACAAAGACATCAAAAGAAACCAAAAAAAGTAAACATGAGTTATTTATACTTTATTAGGAGGAACTGAACATATGTCTTCCAAAAAGTCTAACATCAGGGGTCATAGAGGGAATCTGCTAATATAAAAAGTCTGAGGATGTTTCTATCATGTATTGATAATCTTAAAAGAAGAATGGAAAAAGGAAAATAAGAGCATACTAGGGGAAATGTGGAGAGGAAGGGTAGGGGAAATCTCAGATAATCAAGATGCATAAGTAAAAAGACTATACAAACAGGGAAGAATGTATTACTTGAATTACATTCAAATGAACTCTTCGAAAGAGGGAAGAATCCACACACATATATATGAAAATAGTTGAGTACAGAAATACATTTTTCCAATAGTAAAACAAGAAGGAAAGGGGGGAGGAGGAGGGAAATAAGTCAGAGAATAGACTAAAGAAGCAATTAGTTTTTTTTCTTTAAGATTTTATTTATTTTTAGTTTTGCAATTTTTCCCCCAATCTTCCTTCCCTCCCCACCCCCAGAAGATAGTCTGTTAATCTTTACATTGTTTCCATGGTACACATTGATCTAAGTTGACTATGATGAGAGAGAAATCATATCCTTAAGGAAGAAAAATAAAGTATAAGAGACAGCAGAATTACATAAGATGAGTTTTCTTTTTGGTCTTTGCCCAAACTCCAAGATTCTTTCTCTAGATACAGATAGTATTCTTCATCACAGATACCCCAAAATTGTCCCTGATTGTTGCAAGAAGAGATTAGCCTTAAGCATAATAAATGTTAATTAAGTAAGGTAAATCTAAAATAAATATAAGAATTTGTGATTGGTCTTCTTGACTGAGGGAAAGGAAAGAGGTGTAGGAAAGAGAAACAGAGTTCACCAAATCTAGAACTTTGCTGCTGAGCAACCTTGTTTTCTTATCATCTTTTTATAAAGTGAGGACATGGGGTGGCTAGGTGGTACAGTGGATAGAGCATTGGCCCTGGAGTCAGGAGCACCTGAGTTCAAATCCAGCCTCAGACACTTTAATTACCTAGCTGGGTGACCTTGGGCAAGCCACTTAACCCCATTACCTTGCAAAAACCTAAAGTGAGGACAGGAAACAAAGAGAAGAAATTAAATAGAAAAAATATAAAATTAACATAGTTGTGGATGCATTGGAATGATCTCATCCATAAAATGGAAGAGGATAGATAGTGGACTAGAAAGCAGAAAATAAAATTTTGTTTATCAAAAACATATTTGAAATGTATACATTCACAAAGAATTAAAATTAGGGGATGGAGCAAAGTTTAATTCACTTCAAAACACAGGCATAAGAATTCTAATTAATCCAATAACTAACTCTAATTTTGTAAGTCTGTCAACAAAATATACTACCACCTAGCATGGAGGGAATGGACTCAAGAGAATGGAATGAGACAGACATTTTTGATCATGGCCAGTATAAGAATTTGTTTTGCTTGACTGTGTATATATCTTTACAAGAGTCTTGTTTTTATTTTTTCATTGGAGTGGGGGAGGTAAAAGGAAAAGGAAATTAATTCTTAATAAATGAAAAAAGTAAAAGAAAATAAAAGTTACATTTTATTTTTTATTTATTTTTTGGCAAGGCAAATGGGGTTAAGTGGCTTGCCCAAGGCCACACAGCTAGGTAATTATTTAGTGTCTGAGACCAGACTTGAACCCAGGTGCTCTTGACTCCAAGGCTGGTGCTTTATCCACTACGCCACCTAGCCACCCCATAAAAGTTGCATTTTAAAAAGTATACTAGGTAGAATGCAAAGGAAAGTAACATTGAAAACCTTTAGAAGTTTGATCAATGCCATGACCTGTCTTGAATTCAGAGGACTAATAATGAAGCACTCTTCCCACCTCTCAGCAGAGAGTTCATAGATTACAGGTAAAGTACCTTGGTCAATGTAATAATGATTTATATGTTTGACTGTTTTTGAACTTAGTTGTTGGGGTGAAGGAGAGGGAGAGAGTAATTAGGAGATGACAGTGATGTCAGAAAGGAAAAGAGCATCAATAAAAAGGGGAGGGGAAGCATACAGTCAGATTAATGTGCAAAGAACAGCAAGGAGGCTAGAAACAGTGGATCATAGAGTACATGATGAGAAACTCATGGAATTTCAAGATAATACACAGGCAAAAACAGGCCACAGTTTAATTCACACATCTAGTGTGAGAATCAGACCAATATCTAGATCAAGGATTCTTCATGTGAGTTCTGTAGTCTTGGATTTTTTTTAAACAATTCTTAATTTAATAACTATTGCTGATTTCCTTTGAAGTCCTGTGTATTTTATTTCATGCATTCAAAAACATTTCTGGATTCATAAGCTTCACTGTTTTAGATGAAGACTCAGAAATTGAGGACCCAGAACTGTTTACTTCTCAGATAGCCTGAGTCTCCAAAAGGAGACGGACCTCTCCCTATTTCTCTGCATTGCTAGCTCATCCTCATAAGGAAGGATTTAGGTAAATAGGAATATCAGATATGGAATGAAATTTTCTCCTCGCTCCAATCTCCATCTTCCCCCTCTATCCCAGCTTTGTTGCCAGCACTGAGGCCTATTATACTCCAAATTCTTTGTCCTTCTGGGACCTGCTAGTCATCACTTTCCCTTACACCTCTCACTTATACCTCCCTCTTGCTCAAACTAAAGTCCCATTACTGTATACAACATAAGGAGTCAGATAGAATAAAAGAGACACTATCCAAATAATACCATTGTGCAAATCTTTGATTTTCTCTGCCTTTGTTGTTTTTGATAAGACTTCGAAGGAATATTCACATGAATAGTACTTTTGTGTAAAGGGCTATGATTATCTTCTAATTTGTGCTCTATAGTGCCAGATGGTTTTCCAAAGGGATACTGCAAGATTGAAATTCCACCAGAATTGAATGAGTGTACCTAACTTTTCCATAACTCTACCATCGTATTCCTTTGCTTTTAATTATATTTTACCAGCTTTATGGATATGAAGTGGTACCTCAAAGTTGTCTCAATTTGTACCCCTTTGATTAATAATGACGGTGAGCACTTTTTCAAGGGATAATTAATTTGAGTTTTTTTTTCTCTTTTGAAAATGTCCTTTTTACAATCTTTGATCATTTCTTCCCTGTGGACTGTGAGTTATCTTTGTGAATTTTTAACAGTTCCTTATATATTTTAGATGCCAAGGTTTCATTTGTTATCTTTGCCATTAATAACTTTCCAAACTGTTCTATTTCATTTGCTATATTTTTGTTATGAATCTTTTAAATTTTGATTTTTGTCAAGCACATAAATCTTGTCCATAGCAATTCCTTTTATTGTTTGAATGAAAAAATTCTCCTCTCTACAATTGATATAAGAACCTTATTCCATTTTCTTCCATCTGTCTAATAATTCTTTTTTTTTTTCCTGGATGCTTAACACTATCATCTGGCTGGAGTTCACAGAAGTCTTATCATGAAAGATGGCCTGTCTCATTCTCACAGATCTTTATCCTGTAGCTGAGCTCACTTGCAATCACCCGGAACCAGTAAGGGCAAAGTAGATTGGTCCACAACTCCATAATTTACTAGTGCCAATAGCCTACTTTCTCAAGGACATCCCAGATTTTTGGCCTCATTGTCTTGCGGTAATAGTTTTGTTCTCTGTGCATCACAAATCCCCTTCACCCTTTCCATAGAATCATTTATAATGTTTGATGCACGGGGATTATGGAATAGGGCATTGGCATCCCATTGTTTTTCCTAAGTAGGTAATGTAGGTTGAATTAAAAACCAGATCTGTTACTCTGTTTTAAGATACTCCTTGCTCTCTGTTGTCAGAGGGGGCATCCAACTACTCCTTGCTTCTAGACTCTCCTTCGACTGTAATTTGGCAACTTCTCCTCCTTTGAAATTTTGCTCAGGAATTCAGTCATAGCTGACTTTGTGATCCTATAGACCATACTGAACAAGGGGTTTTCCATTTTCTTCTCCAGTGGATTAAGGCAAACAATAGTAAAAATGACTTTCTAAGGTCACACAGTGTGTGAGGCCAGATGCAAATTTAGGTCTTCCTGACTAGAGGTCTACTGAGGCACCTGGCTTCCCCAGATCTTTGCCAAATTCATCATACAATCCAGTTTCTAGAGGCTATTATATGCCAAATCCAGGTGTCTTAACCTTTCTTAATGAATCCATTACTTGACTTGTAGTCTCCACTTCAATTCTTGCCCTCATGCTAAGGAATTCCAATAAACAAGCTAACCTTATAACCCTACAATCCACTCAAAGCCAATGAATGACCTTCTCCTCCATTTCATCCTTGGTTTTAAACAAGGATGGGTACACCCTTGATCTTATCTAAGAAAGTTGAAATTCTTTTATCTCTCTTTAAATTGCATCATATTTATATATATGTTGCACAACCCACCCACCCACACTTAACCCTACCTCCAGACAGGGAGAACAAGAAGTATTTTATTTTTCTCTGATTTGCTAGCACCTAGAAGAATGCTCCTTACTGAGAAGGGATTTAATATAGTTTGAATACCAAGACTGAGGTGAACCTTCTGGGTTTTAGTTTCTTCCTCTGTAAAATGCTTGTGCTAACTACCTACCTCAAGAAGGCTTCAATGAAATAAGCTGAAAAACATAAAGTGTTTTATAAGCAGAATATAATCAATTTTATTTTAATTATCAGTAAAATGAGGTTACTCTGACCCAACAAATTCACTACTTAGCGTATTTCTTAAGGAAATCTAAGATTAAAAAAAAGTCCCATACACCAATGTGTAACAAATTGTTAACAATAACAATGTATTACCAGGGGACTATGAGGAAGATAATTGGCCACTAATCAGGAGATGTCATTGAGTCATTTTAAAAAAATTTTTATTTATTCTAATTTTGTACAAATAATGTTTTTTATATACATTAATAAAATATTCTTAAGAGTAAACAAAA
Organism: Macrotis lagotis; assembly: GCF_037893015.1. Taxonomy (NCBI): domain Eukaryota; kingdom Metazoa; phylum Chordata; class Mammalia; order Peramelemorphia; family Peramelidae; genus Macrotis; species Macrotis lagotis. The sequence continues at coordinate 136,137,655 of NC_133665.1, forward strand.
TACCCCCTCCCCCAGAAAAATACAGACTTCCTTGAGCGATAAAGTAAAGGTGAGAGAAAAAAATAAAATTAAAATTAAAAAAATAATAGTAATAATTGCAGGTATGGTCAGGTGGCGCAGTGGATGGAGCACCAGCCCTGAAGCCAGGAGTACCCAAGCCCATATCTGGCCCCATACACCCAACAATCACCCAGCCATGTGACATGCAAGCCACCCGATCCCCACTGCCCTGCAAAAACCAAAAAAAGAAAAAAAAGACCCAAAATAAAATAAAATAGCAATAATAGTAGGGGCGGCTAGGTGACGGACAGAGCACTGGCCCTTGAGCCAGGAGAACCCGGGTCCGAATCCAGCCTCAGACACCCAACGATCACCCTGTTATGTGGCTCCAGGAAGGCCACCCAGCCCCATTTTCCCTACACCCCCCCAAAATAATGATAATTAAAAATGTGCTTCAGTCTGTGTTCCAATATCAACAACTCTGTCATGGGTGGATCACAATCTTTATGATAAGTCCATGGCAAAAGTTACTCTCATATTTTTCCACCATTGCCATTGCTGATCGCAACTCCCTCCTTTCATATTTCACCACTACCATATACTATATTTTCTCTTTCCTTTCACTCTGTCTCTGCTGTAGGGTAGCTGAGTGGCACAGCAGACAGATCTCTGGCCCTGGGGCCAAGAGGCCCCGAGCCCCCATACCACACCTTAGGCCCAGCATTCACCTGGCCCTATGGTCCCAGACAGGCCATCCAATCCCAGCCCCTTGCAAGAAGTAAAAAAGAAAATGTGTTATATCTGACCACTCTTCCATCATGGTCCATCCTCTCCTCCTTCATTCACACCCCCCACCCCTTCCCCCTGTCCCCCTTCTCTCCTTCTTACTCCAGATGTCTATACCTCATTGAGTATATATGCTGTTTCCTCTCCTAGTCACCTCTGATGAGAGCAAAGGTTCCCTCATTTCCCCTTGCCTTCCCCCCTTCCATATCATTGCAATAGCTCATTGTAATAAAGAAAAATCATATTATATGACATATCTTGGCCTATTCCCCCCCTCCTTTTTCTTTCTCCCATTACATTTCCCTTTTTTCTTTTTTTTTAAGGCTTTTTTTGCAAGGCAAATGGGGTTAAGTGGCTTGCCCAAGGCCACACAGCTAGGTAATTATTAAGTGTCTGAGACCGGATTTGAACCCAGGTACTCCTGACTCCAAGGACAGTGCTTTATCCACTACGCCCCCTAGCCACCCCACGTTTCACTTTTTTTCTATTGACTCCATTTTTACACCATATTTTATCTTCAAATTCAGCTTTCTCCTGTGCTTCATCTATAACATCTCCTTCTACCTGCTCTGTCAATTGAAAAGGTTCATATGAGTATTATCAGTATCATTTATCTATACAGGAATACATGCAGTTCATCATCATAAAGTCCCTCATATTTTCCCCCTCTCCTCCAATCTCCGTGCTTCACCTGAATCCTGTATTTGAAGATCAAACCTTCTGTTGAGCTCTGGCTATTCCAACAGGAACATTTGAAATTCCCCTGGTTCATTGAAAGTCCATCTTTTTCCCCTGGAAGAGGACATTCAGTTTTGCTAGGTATTTGATTCTTGGCTGTATTCTAAGCTCTTTTGCCTTCCGGTATATTATATTCCAAGCCCTACAAGCTTTTAATGTAGTTGCTGCAAAGTCCTGTGAGATCCTGATTGCAGCTCCATGGTATTTGAATTGTGTCCTTCTGACTGCTTGTAATATTTTCTCTTTGACGTGGGAGTTCTGGAACTTGGCTATAATATTCCTGGGGGTTGGTTTTTTGGGATCTCTTTCTTGGGGGAATCAGTGGATTCTCTCCATTTCTATTTTGCCCTCTGCTTCTAGGATATCAGGGCAATTTTCCTGTAGTAAGTCTTTGAAAATAGTGTCAAGGCTCTTTTCCTGATCATGACTTTCAGGTATTCCAATCATTTTTAAATTATCTTTCCTAAATCTGTTTTCTATATAGGTTGTTTTTTCAATGAGATATTTCACATTTTCTTCTAATTTTTCATTCTTTTGGTTTTGAAGTATTGATTCCTGATTTCTGGTAAATTCATCAATCTCCCTGAGTTCTATTCTTTGTCTGAAGGATTTGTTTTCCTCAGAGAGTTTTCTTATCTCTTTTTCCATCTGGCCAATTCTGCTTTTTAAAGCATTCTTCTCAATAACTTTTTGAATTGTTTTATCCATTTGACTTAAGCTGGTTTTTAGCATGCTATTTGCTTCAGCATTTTGGATCTCCCTGACTAAGCTGCTGACTTATTTTCACATTTTTCCTGCATCTCTCTCATTTCTTTTCCCAGTTTTTCTTTTAACTCCCTAATTTGATTTTCAAAGTCTTTTTTGAGCTCTGTCATAGCCTGAGCCCAATTTCTGTTTTTTTCTTGGAGTCTTTAGATGCAGAAGCTTGTGCTTCCTCATCTTCAGATTGAGTGTTTTGATCCTTCTTGGGCAAAATATTTCTCAATGGTGTTCCTCTTATTTCTGTGCTTGCTCATTTTCCCAGCCTAATCCTGTTTTTGAGGTGCTTCCTGAGCTTTTCGGACACTCCCACAAGGATCTCAGTGTTTGAGGCTCTGTCTTCCCTCCTGGTCTGTGAATGACCATAAGCGCCCACCTCTGCCATGGGGCTGAGGTAGCCCCCCACCGCCGCTGTTCTATGGGGGGGGGGGGCCTAGACTGCTATCAGGATCTGAATGTGGTCAGAATCCCATTGTCCTGTTCCAGGGGCAGAGGACAGAGCTCTGCAGTCTCTCTTCATTCCCCTCCCTAGGTTCAATGGGCTCATGCCCTGGGGGCTCCTGCTTACCAGCTCTGCCTGCTTCTGTTTCCTGAATCTGGACTTCCTTGGCCACGCGGCTTGCTGTGTGCCCTGGGGGCTGGGTTTCACATGCTCCCTCTGGCAGAGGACCCCACCCTGTTCCCCCAAGTTGTGCTCGGTCCATTCTGGGGCATAGGTCAGGAGACTCCCCCCCGCTGCTGTGAGCCAGTTCCCAGCACCCTGGGGCTGTCTCTGGGAGGCTGAAATTCTTTCGCTCTGGTGGGCCACCCCTCTGGCTGCAGCCCCCCTCCAATCCTGGGGGAAGAGCCTTTCTGCTCTTTTCCAGGTTACCTTGAGTAGGAGAACTGCTTCACTGGGTCCCTCTGTGGGTTCTGTCTCTCGAAAATTTAGTTAGAGTCCTTAGTTTGTAAGTTTTATGAGAGAGCACCTAAGACACGATTCTCTCTTTTCACTATCTTGGCTCCACCCCCCCCATTGAGTCATTTTTAAAAGGAAAGAGATTACTGCTCTCATTCTCTTTTTCTCTTTTTGAGTACATACCAAGGAATTCCAACAGTTTCTTTTTTTTCCTCAATATTGTATGGGTAACCTACTGAGAGATGGGACTTTTTGAGTTCAGTGGATTCCTTCAACATTCAATACTTCATCAGTTTCTGTGTTGAGTGAAGGGAGCAGAAGAACCAAGAGAACATTGTACATACTAACAATAACATTATGAGTTGATCAGCCTGGATGGATGCAGCTCCTCTCAACAATTCAGAGAGCTAGGACAACTCTGAGAGACCTATTATAGACAATGCTATGCCCATCCAGACTAAGAAAAACAAAACAACACAAAAAATAAACCACAGAATCTAAATGAACCCTTTATTCACTTTAAAAAATTTCACTTTTGGTTTTCCTTCTTATCTCATGGCTTTATTTTCCCTTAGTCCTAATCCTCATACAGAAAATGACCAATCTGTAAACATATTTAACACAAATATTTGCATTGCTCATCAGACATCATTGCTGAAGGGGGGTGGGGGGTGGGAAGGGAGGATGGAAGGAAATTCTGTAGCTTATAAAAATGCATGTGGATGAATGTTGAAAAACTTTCATAGCATGTCTTTGGAAAAATAAAATGTCAATTGGAGAAAAAAAGAATTCACCAGTTTTTCAGCTGCTATTGGCTATCTTGCAAGAGGTGCTCCTTGCAACTACTACAATGAATTTTTTGGAAGAGGTGTCCACCATGGCAAGGACTTTATGCTTTAAGAGGACATAAGAGGACAAGCTTTGCCTTCATTTCTCCTAGAGAAATGTACCACCTGGCCATACCTACAATTATTACTATTATTTTTTTAATTTTAATTTTTTTTCTCCCCCCCTTTACTTTTTTGCCCAAGCAAGTCTATCTATATTCATGTAAACAAGTATATTTTATTAATGTAAAGAAAAACATTTGTACAAAATGAGAATAAAAAATAAATTAAAAAAATAAAGAAACAAGTGAGGGGCAGCTAGGGGGCACAGTGGATAGAGCACAAGCCCTGGAGTCAGGAGTCTCTGAGATCAAATTTGGCCTCAAGTCTGGCCTCAGACATTTGATACACTATTAGTTGTGTGGCCTTGGGCAAGTTCATAACCACAAAAACCAAAAAGAAGAAGAAAAGAAACAAGTGGATGGAATTCAGAGAAAACTGGGAAGATTTGTATGACTTGATACAGATGGAAGAAAGGAAAACCAGAACAATTCACACAAAGACTGCAATAATGGAAATGCAATCCTAATTGTGAACCCAGATTCATTGCATTGACCAATTTGTGTTCCCAAGGACAGATGATCTCTCTCTTAAATGTACAGATAGAGGGTACTATGGTAAAGAATGTCTCATATGCTGTCAGCTATAGAAACTGAGTTATTTGACTTCACTTAACTTTTTTCCTTCCTTACTAAAAAAAAGGTCCTCCAAGGAAAAGGTATATTGAGAGGTAATTGTGGTAAAGGAAAAAATTAAAAAGCAGCAATAAAATAAAATTAATAATAATATCTGGCTTTTATATGGCACTTGAAAGTTGTATTTTATGCATTATTTCATTCAATTTTCACAGTAACCTTGTGGTATAGAGGCTATTATTATTGCCATTTTACAAATGAGGAAACTAAAGCTTACAGGGATTTACTGACTTGCCCTCCCAGTAAGGGACTGTGCCTTTCTGAAATAGTATTAAGACTTAGGTCTTCCCGACTTTGAGTCAGTCCAGTATTCTCTTCCCTATGGAAAGGTAGAACCACAAGAGTTCCTGGATGGTCATTTTCAACTGCCAAAAATCTACTTACTTTCCTTCTGTCTGCCTCTAATAAAGTCTTTCAATGCCATAAAACCTCACATAACTTTTTGTTTCTCTTTAAAGCATTTTTGGAACAATATTGTCACTTATAGTACAGGTATCTTTATGGTAGTCTTTGCTCCTACCACACTGTGAGCTCAAAGAAGGCAGGTATCCTTTCCTATCTGAATTTTATTATCTCCTCCAACATTCATCAGAGTACTCTGCTAACAGTAAGTACACAATAAATATTTGTTGTTGAATGAATAAATGAATATTACAGGCCTCCAGAGGAAATTAGGTGGATGATTAAAGCATAAACCCCAACTTGTTTTCTTCATTTAGCAGAAATAATGAAAATGTTACAGGAACAATAGCTTACATATATCTTTTTACAATTTACAAAGTACTCTATAGAAGTAACCAGAAGGGATTGGAACTGAGCTCTCTTGACTGAAATCTGCTTAAATAGAAAAGAAATGCTTGAGGACATTGATCTCATAGGGGAGCTGCCTTGCCTTGAACTCACTTTTGTCTATGTGAAGTGCTTGGTTCCAGTGTTCAACAATTTGAAAGGTGCTCTCAAGGATGGTGGGAACAAAAGCAGGAAGATGCGATTGAAGGAAAAGAACAGTGCTGGGTAATCAGACCTCAGGTGCAGGCCCAACTGTCCTCCTTACTGTCTCTGCAATCCTGTTATCTCTCTTTCCTCATTTTATAGGAATAATATTTACCAATGTTTTATAGGCAAATTGTATGGACAGAGACCAGGGTATGGGGAAGGAAGGAAAATGAGGGACAGATTCTCACTTGCAAGATAGAAGGAAGGAACCTCTTCAAAGTCTCTGAGATGTCTCTCTTGTGAGAGACCTGAGACTGGGGGTAGCAGGTTCAAAAGAAATCTTAAATATATATATATATATGTGTGTGTGTGTGTGTGTGTGTGTGTGTGTGTGTGTATTTGTCTTGGAGGTTCTTATTATATAAGCCCATACCTGGGGGTTCCCTGGTAAAGGTCATGAAAAGAACAGGAAAAGTGCAGAGGGCAGTGAATCGAGTTGCCAATGAAATGAACCATGTACTAAAAGCTGAGGTAAGCCCAGAGAAAGAGAGAAAGCACTATATAAGACAGCAAAGGAGGATGACAATTAAGCAATTCATCATCAGCTGTGAAAGACAATGACAAGGAGCAACAACAGACAACAATAAGGCAGGTGGTAATGCCTACTTAAGGTAAGAGGAGACAGAAACAAGTGCTTTTGCATAGAGCAAAACCACGGAACAAACAACATGGAGGAGCAAATCTTAACTACTCTAAGCTAAAGTCCTTCCCAAAATAGTAACAGAGATTGTTTAGGTCTCCAAGAAGAAAATTGCTCCTTGGTGGGATAGGGGGCATTAGAGGGGAATGGACTTGGGTGAGAATTTTAACTGTTTTCATTCACTTGTAAATCCAATTCTGTACTTATGAGTTCCTGATAGAGGCACTGGTGACCTTTTGGGGAGTTAGATACAGACATTCTCAGTCTGGGGAGGGGTAATTTTTCAGAGAAATAAAAAGTCCCCCAAAGTGTGCCCAGGACATCTTGTCAAGCAGGAGCTCTTCTTTGGCATTATGGAAATGAATTGTATTATTGCTACTGACTGTATAAGATTCTACAGAAAGTTAGTTACACACATATAGAGCCACAAATGTATGTGGGTATTTGAGAGTATATGGTTTTATATGTACATATATAGGGAAATGTATATTTTATATTGAAGTATATCTATACATTGTAAGAAGATATGTGTATTTAATATATACATATAAGGAAATGTGTGTATATCTATATCTATCTATATAGGTATATAGATAGATAGATAGATAGATAGATAGATAGATAGATAGATAGATAGATAGATAGATAGATAGATAGATAGATAGACATGTGTATGTGCAGAAATTCAGAACAAAGGATTAAGGTGACTGAAGTAGAGGGTCATAACTGAGGGGAACAGAGAAATTCCACCTCTGGTTGTTTTGGTCTTTTACTTTTCCCCTTCTCATTCATTTTCATGAGGGACCAAAAAGAATTGCATAACTGAAAAAAAACTCAAATAAAATGAAAACAAACCTAGCAAAGTAGGTGGTGGGGTTCTGACCCAAGTCTTAGATTTATATTAATTCTGAATTAATTCTGAATGAGGGGAATTTGGCAAAAGAAAATGAAGTCAAGAAAATTGGAACAGAGATTTGACTTTTTTGGTAAACAGGAAGTAGAGGTTAACAGATTGACTTAAAACCTTACTTAAAGAACTAGCTACTCTGTAAAAACTTGACCTCTCTGGTAAAAGTTCTCCTGGAGAGGAAATGCCGATCATAGCCAGATCTCTGAAGACTGACAAACCTGGAGAAGAAAGCATCTAATAATTTTTCCCAAATCTGATAATGTGTTAGGGAAGACCCTGCCTCTTATCAAAAGCTAAATCTGAGCCCTGAGCTAAAATAAGGATGACAGAGCTCACTTTTCTTCCTTGTATATGGATGCAGAGCACCTCAGCTCAAGATGTCATCTATAGTCAGAAGTTTGAAGTAGAAAGTAGCTCCATATCCAATGTAACTATGCTTGTCAGTGACCATTGTCCCTCTATCCCCTGCACCACTGTAGCTAGCTGACAACTAAATACATACTTGTTGACTCATCAATTTATCAAAGGTTTTTGAACAAAGGAGTGACATGATTTTAGTGTACAAATAGACTTGGAAGTTGGAAGACTTGAGGCAGGGAGTCCAGTTAGGAGGGTATTGATATAGTCCACTTCATAATCCATGAAAAATGAGAACATGACCCAGTTAACTCAAGAAAAATGGCAAGGAGAATGGAAAGGAGAAACCTCCTTTAGTAAAAATTAGTCCTTGGGATGACTAAATGAATGGGAAAGGTGTGTTGGCTCTGGAGTTGAGAAGACTCTTGAATCATGCTTCTGTTGGTTTAATTTTGTGACCTTGTGAACCTCAGTTTCCTCATTTTTAGAAAGACAGTAATGATACTTTTCTTACCTACCAAAACTAAATAATGACATGTAATTGTATTTCCCATGTAGAATAATAGTAATGAAAAGACTATGCAAAATTAAAAACACCCAACATAAGCAAAGAATTTGTTTCTCATTCAAAATCCAAAATATTGACTTCTCTCCTCTCCTTCAGAGTAAAAAGTTTTTCCTTCAGTTTTGTTCCCTGTTAGAGAGGGGTCTCTGAGAGTGACAAATGTCCTCAAAGTACAAGTTGGAGATCTTTGATTCAAGCTTGAAGGTTCTGGTGACCATTCACAGGTCTTCTTTCCTCCCTGTCTATCAGGCACCTGGAAAGGGCACAAAACAAACACTTTATACTTAAACCTTTTTGTGGTGGATAAAGGAATATGGGATGGCAAAAAGTGGGATGGGTGTTAGGAAAGGATGGAGTAAGTCAAGGCAGAATAACCTGTGCACTTAAACAAGGTTTTCAGGGTGATAGGGTCATAAACTGTTAAAGACCTGAAAGATCATTTGACCTAACCCCTTTATTTTACAAAGGAAGAAACTGAAGGTCAGAAAGGACCACTGTTTACCCAAGTTTATATATCTAATAAGTAGTAGAGTTAGTAGTCAGATTTGACTCCAAAGATTGTTTTTTTATTAAACCAGGCTGTAGGTATGGTTTGGAGAGTAATTAAAAAAGTCCCCATTGCACATAAAAACTGAGTGTCTTTAGGCCAGAAGGTCCTGATGGAAGTTTCCATGTTTGCAAAGGTCATTTATTACTCCAAAATTCTCCCAGAAATTAACTTATTAAAAATATTTGCACCCTAGCCATGAATCTTAGAGCACCATTGTCTCTAAGATATTAAAAAATGAAGATCACAAAGAGGACAGTAGAGGGCACCATGGTGGGTATAAGCAGATTACAAAATACAAACTATACAGGAAGAGGACTTCAAATGACTATCAGAGTCAAGGATGTCCTCAAAAAGACACAGGATTGAAAAAAAAGATGAACTGGTTGAGTAGTCAAGATCAATGTCATGGAGAATCCAAGCACTCCATTGGTGATATCATGATGTCAGTAGGAACTGAAGAAGGTTGGAGATGTGTGAACCCATGTGGCAACCTAAAAATGGGTAGATCTTGGTGGATTGTAATTTCTGTTGCTGAAGAGAATTCCCAAATCCATGGAGATTACAGAGTTGTTTAAGTATTTGAGTGTATTACCTGGAAAGAAGATTTCATTATCATCATCAGCATGGAGATTATTCTTCCATACCAGCATTTTCCATAGAATATCAGTTTCTTGAAGGTACAAACTGCTTTTATTTTGCTTATCTTATTTTACCTATCCAAGTACATGTAGGAAACCCTGAATAAATATGTTGAACAAAATTCTCCATCAACTTTCTTAGTCATTTTTCCATTTGATTTGAATCTTCTCAATAGCCTACTTGGAAAGTAACCAGGGCAAAAATGATGATCATATGTCTTTCACAGATGAGGAGGAAAGTAGCTCCCCCAATACAATAAAGCCAATTTCAAGACACTGGTCTGATGGTCAGTAGGGTGTTCTTTCCATTGTGGTGTGCAGGTACACCAATCCAGAATGCTTTCTCAGGATAGGGACCTTTGACTGAATAAGAAACAGGAAGAACTGAGACTAAATACCTCAACTTAAAATGAAGGGATTCCAATATTCCCAATTTCTCCAACTTCATCACCTACTTTCCTCTACATAGTCCTAGTTGGTGTAGTCAGGGAATTCTTTTCAGCTGGCAATATGTTTACAATTCACCTACTCTTCTCTACTTCCAAGTTAGCACCCTTGATCAGGTTGATTTCCTTCTCAACTTCAAACATAGTTTTATCACATTATTCTCCTGCTCCCAAAACCTTCAAGAGGTCTTCATTGTCTAAAGAATAAAATATGAACTCCTCAGTCTGGTATTCGAGGGTATCTACAATCTGGACTCTACTATCTTTTCAGCTTTCCCTGATTTACACCATAATAGGTTGTCTGATCTCATCCTGTCCTTTCCTGCTTTGCTCATTTGTTTCCCATGCTTGTTATGGTTTCCTCCCATAGCTCTGCCTGTGGAAATCCTTCCATGTCATTCCAAGGCCTACTTCAGGTGTATTGATGTCACCTAAAAGCAAATATAAAATTTGTCTGCTTTTTTCTCTTTAATAACAAATCTGAATCTCCCCATTGTATCAAAAGTCATTGGATGGCACCAACATCTTGGAAAGGGAAAATACATGTGCTTTGTGGAAGTTTTATCATAATTTATAAGACACAAAAGTCCTGAGTTGAGAGGGGGGGAACTCTAAACTGGCAATCCTCCTAATCTAATAGGAATGTCAGATATCATACTGAATTTCATCCTGAGTGTAGGCCACTTCCTTGACGGATAAGCCAGAAGCAGCTTTCAGATCCTGTTTTCTGATAGTGGAATAGTATAAGAATACTTCTCCAAATCTTTATTTTGGGATCTGGTTTTCTAGTCAGCCCCCACCATACACATACCTGCAAAATCAGCAAATTTAAAGAGATTTAGTAAATGTGCACATTAATCTAATTCTTTTTGTTCTTTCTTGAAACTAAACTCTATAGGCTAACTTTTGTCCTTTATTAGGACAAACTCTGGAAATTAGCATCATTTAGTTTAAATCTTTATTAAGGCTAACCTCCTAAAGATCATCAAAAATTTTGACCAAAAAAAATTTGTCAAAATTTCCTTAAACTCCCCAGTAATGAATGATTTCTTCTACCTTGAATCTATAACACTATAATTTGCATTGTAATGCACATTTGTCTTATCCCCTTCTCCTAGCTGGAAAGTCCTTGAGGTCTGAGAGTTTGTCCTCATCCCCACCCCCCCACCCCCAGGGCTTAGTACAAAGCAATGAACATCATGGATATATAATAAACTTTATTGGATTGCTTTGATAGACACACAGTCACACTCTTAAGCCCAGCTGATTCCTGCCTCCTTGCCTATAATACAATCCCAACTCTCCCTACTGAATGCTAATCCTTAATCTCCTGGGTTTGTTCAAATCTCTCTTCTTTAGAGCTGACCCCCACCACTCCAATCCACATCCACCACTTCCTTCTTGAATTTCTAAATTATTTCAGACCATTCATTTAACCCTTAATCAAATATAACCTTATGTTGTTGTTTCCTGCCTTTGAATTATAATTTAATGTTATATTGTCCCCAGTCTTTATAAGACAGTCTGTAAAGATGGTGACACAAGATCGCTGCTCCTTAGGAAAAGGTCTGTGACCTTCCCTTGACTGGACATGTAGGCTAATGGTGCCTCACAATAGGCTTTCACCCTCAAACAACATAGAAAAGAGAGTCATGCCTCAGCCTATGATCCCAGTCCCTAACAGAGGAAAGAAAGGGAGCTGATCATTCATATAGGCAAATAGAATCAGGTCATCACAGTTGTAGAGCAACTTCTTTCCACCCTTATACCTGGCCACCTTGATCCCCAATGACTCTTCCCTGAAATCTGCTTTTCTGATTGCTGAGTCCTTTGTCTCTTCATGTGAGGTTCCAACCATGAATACTTCATTTCCAAGTTAGCTTACATTCTGGTCTTCTGCATTATCTCATCAGTATCCATAACAATCCTATCCCAACTGTGCGTTTCCAGATCTACATTAAAAAATTGTCTTCTCTTATTAGGATGTAAACACCTTGATGCTAAAGACAGTCCTGATTCCTCATATTTATATCCTTAGTACTTAGCAATGTATGACAAAAATTAAAATGCACTCTCTCTCTCATTTTCTGTTTTCTGTCCTTCTTTCTCTCCCTTTCTTCACCTCTATTCCCCTCTCTCTCCTTCCCCATTTTCCTTCTTTCCCTCTCTCCTCTCATTTTCTCAAACTCTCTTCTTCTCTATCCTCGTCCCCTCTCTCCCTGCCTCCCTCCCCCTTTCTCTTTTCAGTCTCTCTTCCTTTCTCTCCCTTTGCCTTTCTTCCTCTCCATCCTTCCCTCCCTCTCCCTCTTCTTCCCTGTCCCTCCCTCCTCTCTCTCTCTCTGTCATTTCTTTTTCTCCCCTGTTTCCCTCTCTCCTTCCCCCCTCTTTTCTTCTCCTTTTCCTTCCTCCCCTTCTCCTTCTCCTCCTTCCCCTTCTGACTCTATCTCTCATCTATCTATTGACATAAAATTTATCCAAGGATTAATTGATAGCTACTGCTGACAACCAAACTTATCAACATATATAACTTTTTAATAACCAGGTTATTTTATGCTGAGTCTAGAGCCATGGTACACAAAACCCAACATTTTCAGTAACTTTATTTAGGTTTCAGTTACAAGGCATGATGAACACAGTGAAATTTCATAGAGTTAAAGAAGACAATAAAGATTTGTGCATCAGCGAACAGACAGAAGGGGAAAGATCTGCATCAGGTAAAATTATAGACTTGTCAATAAACACTAAAGTTGGAATTTACAGATTGATCATTAATATCAGAGCAACACCTAATTGTTGACATGCTTAGTTTAAGCAAATAATTTCCCAGCTGTGTATGGCACCTTCACAAAAATTGACCATGGATCAGGGCATACAAATCTCACAAATAAATGTAGAAAAGCAGAATCATTAAATGCTCTTTTTTGAAGTAGAAATTACATTCACTGAAGAGCCTTTGAAACGCAGATTAAAAATTAATTAGAAGCTAAATAATCTAATTCTAAAGAATGATAGGGTTAAATAAACAGAGAAAATAAAATTGGGCCAGAAATTCTATCACTAATCACTTAATCATCTGAGCTAAAGTCTGGTATCTCAGATAAATTCTGCCCAGCGATGTGATTAGCTGTCTCAAAGCAAATGACAGCAATACTAAAATTCTCTTATGACTCCATCTATCTATCTATCATAGTCTTGCTAGACAATTTACACTGTGGGTACAACCTAGACTCAATGCCATCACACTAAATCTAGCTAAGAAGATATTGGGTAGCAGGAGACTAGAAGGAAGTGGATCCCAGCTGCTGGCTCTCATGTGCCCTCAATGCTGTGAACATACAGAGCAGTATTGTTATACTTGATTGATGGACAGAGCCATCCTGTCAATTAGAATTCCTCCATAACAACCTGACCCAAGTATCTGGGGTTACATGGGTGGTCAGTGGTGCCAAAGGAATGACCACAAACCTATCAAGTTGAGTAAATATTCATTTTCACAGCCTGTAGGACATCTGATTTTTCCTATCATACTCCCCTCATCTCCAAATTTTCTTTGCCGAGTTATACATGCCCACTTTTTAAACCATCTTTGAATGACTTGGTTTGTTGTCTCTTAACTATATCAGTCACTACACTAGACTGACTTTCCTGTAACAGACAGCCTATCTCTTGCATACATTAGATTATGAACTCTTTGAAGGTAGGAACTGTGATTTTTTTTTGGTAGATTCAGCTTATGCATCAGTAGGTAGTAAGGGCTTTAGGAAATTCTTTTTGGTTCCTTGATTTTTACCTCTTGCAAACTGAGAAATCCCTGATGAGAGAATACTATGCCTGTTGGGTCAATCCTGCCTAAATTATATCAATGGGAAGTAAACAAGCATTAAAGAAGACTAATCAGTCTCATCTAAGCCAGGAAAAACAGCACACAAAGTTCCCACATTATATTTCTCTTTATTTTAATTCTAAGAAATCATTTGCCCTTGCAGAGAAGTGGAAATAATACTTAATTCTTTCCCCAATGAGTCTCATTGATATGTGCAAACCCTTTCCTACTGCAGATCCCAAGGAAGAGGGGTTCTTAGAGTGAGAGTTCAAGCATTAGTGAGGCAAATCATACCTGGACTCACTTCCTTGATAACTGCCTTGCCCTGATGTGGGGCCTTTTTCCTCTCTTCCACATTTCAGTTCTCCTATGTATACTCTCCCTCTATTAGACTATATGTCCTTAGAACCAGGAGAGCAATTTATACAATAATACCAGTATTTGAAAAGAGGAACAACTTTTAAATAATAAAGAACACTGATCAAAACAATGACCAACTACAAATTCAAAGAGATGATGAACTCAAAGTACAGACTGGGACATTTTGGCGTGAAGTTGGGGTGGAGGGTGGAATGGTTGATGTAGGAATTTGTTTTGCTTGACTATACACATTTCTTTTTCTTGCTTTCTCATTTGGAGGCTAATGGGGAGGTAGGAAAGAGAATGCAAATGTGAAAATTAAAGAAAATTTAATTTGAAACAGAAGACTATATGCTTCTTTAGTTTAGAGATTGTCTTGCTTATTTTTCTAAACATAGAGTAAGCATCTATAAATTTTCTCTCTCTCTCTCTCTCTCCCTATACTGCCCATTTCTTGTTCATATTTACAGATATGTAGATATATACAATTACATAGATACACATACAAAGCACTATATATTTTTTTCATATGAACCTCACAAAAACCCTAGGAAATAGTTGCTATTATTTTACAGGAATGGAAAAATGTGAGGTACACAGATGGTTCAAAGTCACATAGGTAGTAAATGTCTGAGGCAGGATTCAAATTCATGTCTTCCAGATTTCAAGGTCAGCCTTCTCTGCACTTTGCCATTGAGTTGCCTTACTGTGAGAAGACAACGTACTAGATGCCTTTTTTAAGATCTAATATTTCTTGTAAGAAGAAATTCTCTTTACAAATATGACTGATTCACACCCTTTCCCAATCATATATTTCCTCCTAATAGCCCTCATTTCACTTCTTGATTTTATTCTGTCTTTGGAAATATGCAGTCTCCTTGTGCCTACCATATGTCTCTTCATCACCCTTTGGATCATCCATCACTTTGATGCTTAGCTATTATAGCATACTAACATTCATGACCATACAGTATTACTGGGAGAACATTTCTTTTGCAAAAATGGATCATTGCCCAGGTCATACCTTAGGACTGGGGATTAAAAACACAATAGCATTTTCCAAGTGTAGTTATCTTTCTTCTATTTAATCCTGTGTCCAATTATCAGCAGCACTTGTTCCAATTATTTATACTAATACACTACTAATTCAATGGACTGATTATACAACTATGTGTAATAATAGAGTCAATGAACATCTTTCATCCCTTTTGATTTTCCTGTATGAATTGCTAAAACTGAACATTTTTTTGAATAAGTAAGAAAGCACTATAACATTCTTGGTGCTTAATAAAATTAGCACATTATCTTCTGCAAGGAGGAATCTGGGGAATCCCTCTTTAGTTTGAATCCTCCCCAAGATACCCTTGATGAACATGGCAGACACCTTTAATAAGCATCTATTTTCTGATCTCACACCTCCTTTGACCTTAACAATCTCCAGGTCATTGAACAGAATTGGGTCTGTGGTTGCATTTAGTAAGAAATTTCATGAGTTTCACATATGTGCAAAACACTCCTTGTTGAAGAAGAGTCTTTAAAGCTTCATTTTATTCTGCCAAGCCAGATGCTTTTTTTTTTAATTGACAAACAATAAGCCTCACAGGGACTTGAATTGTCTGCTCCCTTTTGTCAATTGTATGGCTGCAAGGATACAGTCTTCTCTAGAGAATCATTTGTGAAAACCCAACTGTTCTCTTCTCATTTTTTTCATTGATGATACCGTATGTAGGAATGTAGATCATTTTCATGAAGATACAATAAAATGTAAATTTGTGGTCTTCCAAGTCAATATACAGCTCACTCCAATCCCTTCCTATCGGAATTTGACTCCAGGGTTTAGTGGATAGTGTTGTTTAGTCATGTCCCACTCTTCATGACCCCAGTTGGGGCTTTCCTGATAAAGATACTGGAGTGGTTTGTCATTTTAGAAGAGGAAACTGGGGCAAATAGGGTTAAGTGACTTGCCTAGGGTCACACAGCTTAAAAAGTATATGAAGCTAAGATTTGAACTCAGGACTCCAGGTCCTGCATTCTATTTACTGAGCCACCTAACATCCCAGTGGATCAGAGAAACTTCCTCAAAACCAGGAAGATTTCCTATCCCATGATTTTCTTTCTTTTCCCTTAGGTCTACTACCTCATTCAGAAAATAACTAATATGTAAACATGCTAAACACAAATGTACATGTGCAATGTTCACTAGACAACTCGCTGCTGAGGGGAGGGGTTTGGGAAGGGAGGGAATTTATGTAACTTATAAATACGCATGTGAATGTGGAAAAATAAAATAAAATATCAATTTAAAAAAAAACCAGGAAGATCTGGTGAGTTCAGTTCTACATCTGATATATCATTTGGGTGACATTCAGCAAATCACTTAACCTCTCAGAGCTTCCAAGCTTCTCTTCTAAGAGTTCTATGGAAGATACTTCTAAGGAGTAGAGAAGATATTTACCATGTGTATTGGTTGGAGAACCTTTCTTCTTTTCTGGAATTCCCTATACTAATGAAATCACAGCTCCATCCTCACCTGGGTCCACTAAGGTGTTCCTCTTTTTTCCTGAGCTCTAGGACTACATAAAGACAAAAATGAATTGGTCCCTAACTAATGCATTCTCTTGGGAAAAGGTGTGATTTCTCCTTGATATTCAATTGAATATGTTAAAGTCCTTCAATAATCCTGAGCATTATAGACCTTCCAATTTCCTTTCTCCCACCCAAGAATCAATCAATGCTCAATAAAGATTTGTTAAGTATCTCCTATGTTCTAAGTGCTGGGCTAAGCTCTGGGAAGAAGGGGAAGAGAGATTTTTATCAAGAGTACAAAAACTTAGCTAGATGGAAGTGAATGGAGTACCAGTTCTGAGTGAGGAAAACCTGAGTTCAAATCCTGCCTCAGATACTTGCTAGCTGTATGACCTTGGTCAAATCACTTAATCCTGATTACCCCACATCCAGGGTTATCTCCAGTCATCTTGATTCATCTCTGACAACTGAACCCAGATGCCTCTAAAGGAGAAAGTGAGGCTGGTGACTTAGTACAGTTCCCCCCCCCCCCAATCAAATCTCTGTCATTTACTTGTCATGGTGTCATCTCTGTGATGTCTTCTTTAAAAAAGGACAAACATCATTATCAAAAATGAGAAAATAGGCACAAATATTAATGTTCTCCTGGAAGCCTATATTGTATTGATATTGTCCATTATTTTTCCTCATTCTTTTGGCATCTTCTCCTTACAGATTACTCTTCTAGAATAATTCTCCTACTACTTTTAAGATTGTTTCCCCTCTGGCAGGGGCTTCTTCAGTCTGTATTTTATCTTGTCTAGTCTCTTCCAAATTTACCTTTAAAAATATCAGTATCAGTTCTACTTCATCACATAGCACATAGAGACAAAGGGATTAAAGTAGAAATGAGGGGGTTTCTCTATTGCTAATGAAAACATATTTATAGAAGTATCCCAAAATTTGTTCCACTTTGTGTCCATCTGTTGTCTTCCTGCCAGGATTCATCTCAGTGTATTCCCCAAACTGTTGCATTTTATACCAAACTTTCTGTAGACTTATTGTTTTTTCTTACTTTTTTGCTATTTTAAAAAGGAATACTGTTCATAATTTTCTACCACCTTCTTCTGCAGAGCCTCAAAAATTATTTTAATTATGACATATATCTTTACTGTGCAAAGGAAGCAAGTGTGCTGGCTAAACACAAATGTACATGCTAAATTGATTCCTGGACTTTTTTGACCTCCTCATTGTGGCAATTGTTTTTACATCACTCAAATTTTTGCAGGAAATGTGTATTGATTAGGTCAATATCTTTCCCTTTCCCTCTACATTTACCAAATTTCTGTTTTAATGACTTGAATATTTGAATAGCTCAGGTTAGAATTGCTGCATTTTTTTTTACTTTGGGCTTTATTTTAAATTTTTAAAAAATTTTTTACCTTTTCCTAAATCAATGCTTTGTACTTAGACAGCTAATCTCACATTAATAGTTAATACTTATATTAGTATTTTAAAGTTTGTAATAAGTTTTTCATATATTTTATCATTTCATTCTCACCACAACCCTGAAAGGTAGGGGTATTATTATCTCTGTTTTGTAGCAGAAGTAACAGAGGCAGACAGAAATTCAGTAACTTGTCCAGAGTTTTATAGCTAGTAAATATCTGAGGTAGGATACAAAATGGGGACTTTCTTATTCTAAGTTTAGCATTCTATTCCTTGTTCCACCTAGATAATTGTTTCCTAGCTATAAAAATATAGTTGAAAATTTTTTTTCTGAGTTTTCAGTATTCATCATGTCAAACATCTTCCAACTCTATTCTGGATAAAAGTACTTGTAGCCTCTCCTCTGATGCTTTTCATTGACAGGTCAAGTTCCTAAAGGATGGCTAACTTCTATTCCCTTTAGGTCTCTAGGGATAACCTGAGGAGCTGGTATTTCTAGTTATTAATTCCTGAAATCCCAGTAGTGTGTTTTCAAGTAGTCTTCACAAAAAACAACTTATGGGAAGATATAGTAAGAGCATTTGGTGCAAAATAATTCTTCCAAATTATTTTTGTACTCTTCTTTGTACAATCAAGGGAGACTGGAGTAAAACTTAAGATATAATAAAAGACAGGCACCTGTACAGAGACCTAGTGAGATAAAGGAATACCTCAAAACTCCTGGATCTAGGAATCTTTTTTACCCTTTATAGATTCCTATGGATTCTCCTTGGGTTTAATTCTCTGTTGGGCTCAATGTTTTTCTATAATCCATAACCAGAACCTTTCTCTTATCATGAGAAGATCATGATCCCTAAAGCTATTAAGTGGCTGTTTCCCCATCCATCTACAAGTGCTTCCTCTACTGTTGATTATTCAGGCAACCAATGCTATCAAATTTGATAGGATCTCTAATGGACCTGAGAGATCTCCCAGACTTTCATAGTTGTCTAGGAACTCCCTTCTTGGAGTTGGAAGTCACTTAAAAGCAAAAATAAATAAATACAAAAGAAACAGAGATGCCATGTGTTCATGGACATGTGGTAGCCCAGGTAGGAGATGAATTGGTCAACTTTCTCCCCATCTTAGTAGCATTTTTCTAGCAGTGTTGCATTATCCATACCAAGAAGAAAAGAGACTGACTGTCTTTTCTGTATGCAAACATCAGTTCCCATCTTAGTATCTTCTGAATTGTGAGCTCTTTCAACTCTACAGCTAATTAGAAAACTTTTAATCATATAATTCACACCTCTCTGTCACATCTGACTGAGAAGAGGTTTTCAAAGTTCCACAAGCTAGTTTGGCACCAGGCAATGAATATTTGTGCACGCTCTGCATAACCTATCAAGAAGGGGAGGTCTGAGCATGCTCTAAGGATCAGACCTCATTGGCCAATGCTTCTATTACATATTCATGATAATCATTTCCATTTCCCCAAACTGACATTTCTAACTTTTTAAAAAAAACAACACCTTGTCATCTTTCCAATTAAGTCACTGGATATCAAACTGAATGTTCACTTGTCTTACAGACCTTATAAACATCCTTGTTGAGTTTCTCTTCCTCTTAATCCGTTGTAACAAATGTTAGTGAGGAAACTCCAATTTTCTTCAAAGTGGACTCATTACTTATGTTTGTCATAGGCACTGCAAGGCAAGGGGACCAATGTGTCTTGAAGTGATGTTTCTTGTTGCCTTGGGGTGTAGGATGATAAAATTTCCAAAGAAAATCTGTGCCATCTTTTCAGTTGGCTACAGCATTATTTTGTCTTTTATTTGGGATGAGAAATATTGGTATTGATGTGTTCTGTTCTCCCAATAGTGTGTCAATTGGACAAAAATTTCACCCTCAAATCCCCTCATGTTGTTTACAGATGGCATGAAGATTGCTCCTTAATGTTCTCTGTCTCTTTCCTGCCACTTCATCCCAACCAGAGTGGAAAAGGAAGGTGAATAAATAAGATCATAGATCATGAGTTTAAAATGGGAAGAGACCTCAAAGGCTGTCTTATCCAGCTCCCTCACTTTACAGATAAAGTAACTAAAGTCCAGGGAAGATAAGTGACCTTCCCAAGATTATACAAGAGCTGTCAAAAGCAAGATTTTAATCCAGAGTCCTATGTAAGGACCAAAGGACACATGAAATGTATTTTCTTTGTTTCATGAGTTGCCATGGCCAGAGAAGAATTCATTCTCCTGGGCCAACTTAGTGGCATGTCTCTTTAATTATAATCAAGGTTGATCTTCAAAAAATAGACTCCTCTGTTACCAGTATCTTCTAGGAAGTTTTCTTAGTGTATGAAATCTGCCAGAATTTATGCTCTGCTACTGTGGGTCCCTAAGGACCCAGAATCTCTTCAATACCATGAGAAAACTGATAGAATGGAAAATAAACCCTAAGCAAATAACCTTTTTTACTTTTTTTATCACTCTCTTTTCCAACTAGATTTTATACTCTTTGAGGATAGGAACTGTTTTCTACTTTTAGTCATAGGAGGCAGCTTGAGATGTCAAGTCTAAAGATAATGGAGACTTTCTTAAATATAATCTGTCTAAACAACTTTGAAAGACTTAACAACAATGATCAACACAATGACTAACTGCAATACCAGAGAACTGACAATGAAATGTGCTACTCAGGCTAACTAGAAAATGTTGGACAGAGATTCAGAAGCAGGGGTGCATTTTTAGGCATGGCCAATGAAGGAATTTGTTTTGTTTGACTACCCATTTTTGTTTTCCTTCCTTTCCTTTCCTTTCCTTTTTTTCTCTCTCCTCTCTCTCTCTCTCTCCCCTTTCTTTCCTTTCCTCCCTTCTTCCTTTTTTATTTTTTCCTTTCTTCCTTCTTTCCTCATTTCTTCCTTTTCTTTTTCTTTCTTTCCTCTCCTTTCCTCTTTTTTCTTTCTCCTTTCTTTCTTTCATTTGTTCTTTCTTTCCTCCCTTCTTCCCTTTCTTTCTTTTTTCCTTCCATTCCATCTTTCTTTTTTCTTTCTTTCTTCCTTCCTTCTTTCATTCTTTCCTTCCTCTCCTTTTCTCCCTTCTCTCTTTTCTTTTCTGCATTTCTTCTTCTCTCTCTCCTTTTTAATTAAAAATTAAAAATAAAAAGATAACCTGACTAGTTTCATTTCCTATAGACTTTGTACTCTGATATCATCATCTGGTTTTCTTTATAATTTTCTATGTATGTAGCTTTATGGATTTAGATTTGGAAGAGAATGCAAAATCAAACCTTCTCATTTTATGAACATGCTTAATACTGTCCCAATAATAAGTAGCAGGGCTAAGATTCACTTCAGATTTCCTGACACCAAAACCTTTCATCTTCCCATTGTTCCCCACTGCTTTTGCATGTCATATTGATGATAGGTGAATTGCTTGGGGGAGGGGGGCTTGCAAGAATTAGTGGGAGTTCATTTATCAGTGAAGAAATCACAAGGTTCTCTGACTCAGGTGTTCAAGAAAAGTCCTTAAATTTTAATTCACCTACTACTGTGAAAAAATTACAAGTTAATTCACAGAGTTCTTTAAGGAGACAACAATATAAAGAAAGTGAATTTCAATATAGGTAATGAAGTTAAAGAAAGGAAAGGAGTTGTAGCAGCAGCAGTGGCAACTATGAGTACAAGAGGGAAGGGATGGGGGTGGGGGCATGACGAAGAGAAGTGCAGTTGCAAATTAGCAGCTGAACTCATCAATTGGATCAGAGGAAGTCAGCAGTTTTTCAAAGAACTCTTTTGGGGAGGATTAGGGAAGGGGTTTGGGTGGCACCAGGAGGGACTAAGGAGCAACTTAATGCCTAACATAAGGTTGTGTTCTATACATCTGGATGGGTTCAGAGTTTTAGATTAATCTTAAGAATTAGGATCTTTGTTATTTTAGCCCCATGGAATTTTTTTTGTTTTTTTTTCCAAGGCAATGGGGTTAAGTGGTTTGCCCAAGGTCATACAGCTAGGTAATTATTAAGTGTCTGAGGCTGGATTTGAACTCAGGTCCTTCTGACTCCAGGGCTGGTGCTCTGTCTACTGTACCACCTAGCTGCCCCAGCCTCATGGAATTTTAAATGATGTTTGACATGGTGAGATAACTTGGAGACACTAGTTTAGATAGTGTGGCATTTCAAACTAATACAGACTTAATATGAAAAATTAGAAGGTCTAACAATTTTAAAGGATTAACTATTTTAGCAGAGTATATGTTTGCTAGATACATTCCTAGCAAGATATTTGCTAGGTACAAGGGATTTGCTTGTAAGAAAAGTATTATAACAATACAGAAAAAGAAAAGGATTATAACATTTGTCTGAATTACAATTTTTGTCTCTAATACAGAAAGAAAAAAAAGATTGCAATATTTCTCTTTGCCCAGAGTTCCCCTGTTTCAGTATTCTCAACTGTAACTAACAGGTGTCACTATGGATACCAGAAAGCCCTTGTTAATACTACCAAATTCAGTTCCAAGACATGGTCAGGTTTGGGTATTTCTACCAACCTTTAGTACTATGCATATTGGTTAATTAAGGAAATGTGAGGGGTGGAGCTAAAATGGCAGTGTGAAGGCAGCATTCCCCAACAATTCCAACCCCCCCAAACCCCCCAAAAACAGACAAATGAGGGCTCTAGCCAAAATTTAGAAGGAAAGAACCCACAGAAAGACTGAGTGATACATTTTCCCAGTCCAAGATAACTTAGAAGATCCACAGGAAAGGTGTGCTTCACCAAGACCTGGGGTCTGCACAGCCCAGCCCAGCTCAGCAAAGCCCAGCCCAGCCCAGCCCAGAGATCACCAGTGACAGCTTGAAGGGGCAGTGAGAGAACTCTGCTGCACCTGGGTGCGTGTGGAGTGAGGAGCACTGGCCACAGAATCTGCAGTGAGAATTGGGAGAAAGCAGCCTGCACCCCCAGAGAAGGTAAGGGAAGTCTGCAGAGATTTCTCTGCTCTCCCTGGTGCAGGACTCTGCTGTTTGCCTACTCTCAGACTCGGGGTGCAGCTTAGGCTTCCTTACTAAGATAGCTGGATCCCACCTTATAGCCTCAGGGCAGAAGGGAGTGAGGTGGTCATCTACATATCAAATACCTGGCTAGAAAGCTTAAGACACTGGAAGAATAAAGGTCCCAGTGGGATGTCCCCCCCCCCCAAAAAAAACAACCCCAAAACCTTGGAAGTGCTGTAAATTAGCCTTGGGCTGAGGAAATGAGTAAACAACAGGAAATGAAGGATCTGACCATAGAGAATTACTTCAGTCCTATGGAAGATCAAAACACATACTCTGATGATGACAAAATCAAAGCTTCTGTATCCAAAACCTCCAAGAGAAATAGAAAATGGGCTCAGACTTTGGATGAGCTCAAAAAAGACTTTGAAAAGCCATTCAGGGAGGTGGAGGAAAAATTGGGAGGAGAAATGAAAGTAATGCAGAAAAATCATGAAAACCAAATCAAAAGCTTGGTGAAAGTAATACAAAAAAAATACTGAAGAAAATAATGTTAAAAACCAGTTTAGGCCTAATGCAAAAAAGCAACACAAAAGACAAATTAGATGAAGAATGCCTTAAAAAAGCAGAATTGGCCAGCTGGAAAAGGAGATAAAAAAGCTCTCTGAAGAAAATAACTCCTTCAAATGCAAAATGAAACTAAAGGAAGCTGATGACTTTGCAAGAAATCAGGGAGAAATAAAACTCTTCCAAAAAAGCCAAAAATTAGAAGAAAATGTGAAATATCTCATTGGAAAAACAACTGACCTTGCAAACAGATACAGAAGAAATTATTTGAAAATTATTGGACTATCTGAAAGCCACAACCAGGAAAAGAGCCTAAACTTCATTTTTCAAGAAATAATACAGCAAAATTGCCCTGAGATCCTAGAAGCTGAGGGTAAAATAGAAATTGAGAGAATTCACCGGTCACCCCCTGAAAGGGATCCCAAAAGAATAACTTCCAGGAATATTATAGCCAAATTCCAAACTCCCAGATCAAAGTGAAAATTCTAAAAGCTGCCAGAAACAGACAAGTCAACTACTGAGGCTCCATAGTCAGGATTACACAGGATCTAGCAGCATCTACATTAAGGGCTCGTAGGGATTGGAATATGATATTCCAGAAGGCAGAAGATCTTGGTTTACAACCGAGAATCAACTACCCAACAAAACTGAACATCCTCTTCAGGGGAAAAGATGGATTTTCAATGAAACAGGGGACTTTCAAACTTTACTAACAAGATGACTAGAGCTGAACAGAAAGTTTGATCTCCAAGTACAGGACTCTGGTGAACCATAGAGGGAGTGGAAGAGAGGGACTAACTATGAGGAACTTGATGATGTTGAACTGTTTGTATCCCTGCACGGGAAGAAGATATTGATAACTCATATGAACTTTCTCATTTATAAGAGTGATTAGAAGGAGCATATATAGACAGGACATAGAAAGGAGTGGAATATAATGGTATGATGTGGTAAAGGGATGGAGTCAAAGGGCGATGGGGGAAAGTACTGGAAGGAAGGAAAAGGAGATGAAGAAGTGGAGAGATTTCACATAAGAGTCAAAAAAAAAGCTTTTCCAATGGACGGGAGGGGGGAAGGCAAGGGGGAATGAGTGAGCCTTCATTCTCATTGGAAATGGCTCAGGGAGGAAATGGCATACACACTTAATAGGGTGAGGAAATCTGTGTTGCCCTGGAGAAGGATGGGAGGAAAGGGAAGGGATGAGGGGGAATGGGGGAGGGAAGGGAGAAATAGGTGACAGAAGAGAGGAAAGATCAAGGGAGAGGGTCCTCAGATGTAACACGCTTTTGGACAAGGCCAGGATGAAAGGAGAGAAAGACTAGAATAAATGAGAGTGGGGAGGAATAGAGTGGAAATACAGCTAGTACGAGCAACTGTGGGAAAAATATTGAAGCAACTTCTCTGGTGGACTTATGATAAAGAAAGCAACTCACCCCAGAGACAGAGCCATTGGAATCTGAACACAGACTGAAGTACAATTTTTTTTTCTCTCTCTCTCTATTCTTGAGGTTTCCCATCTTCTTGGGGGGAAGGGGTTTAAGTTTATTCTTATGTTTACACTTATAACATTCAATTTACATCAATGTATGGCATGGAAACAATGTAGAGACTGTCAGACAGCCTTGGGGGGGAGGGAAGGGAGGAGGAGGAGGGAAAAATTGTAGAATTCAGAGCCTTGCAAAAAAATGATGGGTACAATTTACTATTGTATATAATTGGAAAACAAATAAAATGTTTGAAAAAAAAAAGGAAATGTAACTTTCATTGAACTTGGTACAAGCATGCCTACTGCCCAATAGTGTTAATGTATTCCAAGAAAACATTATTACAAAGGACTCAGGGTTTTCTGCCAGAGATGCTTGAATTTGATTGTCTGATTGTTGCTACACTAAACCTTCCTTCCTATACTGAAATGTCAGATAATTAGTGGAATGTCATTAAGTTAAAATGGGTTCCAGACACTACTGAGAATTTGAGATATACCATGCAAAAATGGAAAAAAATGGTTCAAGATTTTAAGTAAAAAGCCATCAAGCAAGACCTGTGTTCAAGTGTTGCCACTGATGATATACTTAACTTTTCACTGTTCTAAGCAATAATTTAAGACTAGAAGTTGCAGGCATAGAGGACTGGGTGGGGTGGGCAGGTGTAAGAGGACAGCAACCCACATTGCTACAGTTTCCTAAAAAAACAGAAGTCCAATCAAATGATTTCCCTAAAGTGCAGACATGATCTTATCAACCTTCCACTCAACAGATTTCTTTTTTTTTGTATTTAAGGCAATGAAGGGGGTTAAGTGACTTGCCCAAGTTCCCACAGTCAGGCAATTATTAAGTGTCTGAGGCCACATTTGAACTCAGGTCCTCCACCTACCTGCCCCCACTCAACAGATTTCTGCTACTTCCTGCTATCTTCAGGATGAAACATAAAGCTTTTTAATTTAGCATTTAAAACCTTTCCCAATGGTTCCCCCCTCCCCTTTTTCTAGTCTTCTTCCATTTTGCTCCCATTTATAAACTCTCTGGTGGATCCCACTGGCTTTGTTGCTATATTTGACACATGGTATTCCATCTCCCATCTCCATGCCTTTGAATTATGTTTTCTCTGTGCCAGAAATGGTTTTCCTCTTCACTTTTCCTTTAGGAGAACCTGACTTCTTTTAAGACTCAGATAAAGGGGTGGCTAGGTGGCCCAGTGGATAAAGCACTAACCTTGGAGTCAGGAGTATCTGGGTTCAAATTCGACCTCAGACACTTAATAATTACCTAGCTGTGTGGCCTTGGGCAAGCCACTTAACCCCGTTTGCCTTACAAAAAAAAAAAAAAAAAAAAAAGACAGCTAAAACTTCCTCCGGTGTGGTCTTTCCTTGTTTCTCCTAGCTGCTAGTACCTTCCCTTCTGAAATGACCTCCCATCTGCTCTATGTGTGTCCTACATGCACTTCCTTAGTTGCAAACCCATTAAAATATGAATTCCTCCAAAGCAAGAACAGCATTTGTTCCTTCCTTTACACCCCCAGTTTTTAACACAGTGCTGAGCCTTGTTGAGGCAGGAAGGGAGGAAGAGAATTTGTAGCTTAAATTTTTAAAAAGTGAATGCTAAATATTTTTCAAAATGTAATTGGGAAATATTTAATGAAATAAAATATATTTTAAAAAATTTTTAAATGTTTGTTGAATGATTATTTCTGAGGAGGTGGCCCATATTCAAATTCAGTAGAAATGACTTTGATATTTAAATATTTGAAGTCATTATTACTCCTTCTTTGAATACACATCTCACCTAAATGTAGGTCAGACTCTTAAAATAATATCTCTTAATTGCAAAGTGATATTGGTCAGATAGACTTCACACATCTTCCACATCCTCTGCATATTAGTATTTTGTGGAGAAACACCTATAATACCTATGATAAAAAAAAGTGGCTATACAATACATGCTTTGTTGAATAAATCAAATGAATTAATTCTGAGCAGCAATTATAACACTTTTCATAACAAATTCTTCTGGCTTACCTGTCACTGCTTTACAGCTGGCTGTTTCCATGGTAATCAATGGAGGCAGCTGTGGTGGGAGCTATCCAGCTGTGAGACAAATTCATAGGAAGCTGAAAGGTGGGGCATGTGAGAAGGTAAAGGAAATATATATATATATACATATATATATATGTACATACACACACACACACACACACACACACACACACACACACGCACACACACAGCTGCAGAATCTTGAATGCAGTAAACGAATTGAGAAAACTCTTTGTCAAACTCACCTCACCCCCAACCCTTTTCCTTCTCTGACATTGAAGAAGTCAGCTGGTGTGTATGGTAGAGTTGAGAGATCACAGGATTTGGAGTCAGGAAGACCTAGGTTCATCGACTTTCCTAGATACTCAGAAGCTATGTGACCCTAGACAAGTCATTTCATTTCTCAGTTTTCTCCTTTATAAAACAAGGATTGGACTTGATGAGTTCCAAGGTCTCTTTCTTCTACCTCTAACTCTGTGATTCTTTGCAGCCAGCACTTGCAGCCTGCCTCTGGACTTCATTGCTTACTAGTTTACCAGAATTTTGTCTATCCTGGTTTCTACCATCTTTTTTGATCCATAAGTAGATTATGAAAATTGTGGTTGTTTACACACACAAACACACTTACACACCACCTCCCAGCTTCTAGGATCTAGCTGAATTTCCTACTATAGTGTTGTGAATTGCTCTATCACTGTGCCACCTAACTGCCCCTATATTGTTGTAAATTGAGGGGATGCCCATTAGTAGGGAATGACTGACTATGTAAATGGTACATAAATATAATAGAATATTATTTCTTTATAAGAAACTATGTTTCTATAAGAAATGATGAACAGGAGGATATCAGAAAAATATGGAAAGACTGATATGAACTGAATCAAGTGAATAGAACCAGGAGAAAATTATACACTTTAGTAAACAACATTGTATGATGATCAACTATGATTGATTTAACTCTTCTCAGCAATACAATGATCCAAGATAATTCCTAAAAACTCATGGTGGAAAATGCTGTCCATATACAGAGAAAGAACAATGGAATCTGAATTCAGAAAGAAGCATACTATAATCACTTTTTTGTTGATTTTTTGGTTTTTTGTGACTTTTCTCTTTTAATTTATTCCTTCTTTCTCTTCATGACTAATGAGGAAATACATTTAACATAACTGCACATGTATCATCTATATCAGATTGTTTTATATCAAGTGGAAGAAAGGATGGGGGGGGGAGAAAAAATTCGAATCTTAAAATTTTATAAAAGAAGAATGTTGAGGGGGCAGCTAGGTGGTGCAGTGGATAGAGCACTGGTCCTGGAGTCAGGAGAACCTGAGTTCAAATTTGACCTTAATAATTGCCTAGCAGTGTGACCTTGGGGAAGTCACTTAACCCCATTGTCTTGAAAAAAAACAAAAAACCCCCAAAAAATAAATGTTGAAAACTATCTTTACGTGTAATAAGGAAAAAAACCACAATTTACTCCCCCCCCCAAAAAAGTAGTTCTCTATCTACATATTCATCATCAAATTTGCCAACCTTCATGACTTTATTCACAGACCCCTTCTGTGGGTGCCAGATTGAGAACCTCTGCCCTAGAATCAAATATAACCTCTTCTATTTGACATTCAAAGTCCATTTCCTGGCTTATCCTATAAAATTTCATATACTCCAATTCAGTCCAACTGATCTTTTTTCTACTCCCCTGCTTGATAATCCATCTTCTATCTCTGTTCCTTTGCATGAGTTCAAAGCCAACTTGGGATGTACCCTTTCCTCTTAGAATCCTTACTCAGTTTCAAAGTTCAGCTCAGACTCTATCTTCTACCTGTGTTCTTTCCTAATTTTCCCAACACTTCATGTTAGTGCCTTTCCTACTTCAATTTATATTATATTTATTTTGTGTATACTTGTGTAGATATGTGTTTTCTTCCTCAACAGAATATAAGCTCCTCCTAGGCAGGGACAATTGCTCTTTTACCTTGATATCCCAGGGCTTGGCAGTAAAGTGTTCAATAAATGTTGATTCTGTTTTAGAAAGAAAGAGTATGGTCAATAAATAAGTCAGGGTTTTACCTCTTTGGCAACCAAACTGGATTCAAATTTACTACTGTAGACAGAAGAGGATTTTCTAACCAAGATCAACACACTCAACATCAACCCACTCCACATAAACCCCTACCCCACTTCCTAAATGGAATCATGAAGAGTCAGACACAACAAACAACTGAAAAAAACCAATCATTTTCTCCCTATTGCCCCTAGCCCTGCTTCCAGAGACAGCAGACAGAACAAATCCTTCTTCTCTTACCAGACTGCTTTTGCCCTCAAGTAGACGACTCAAGCATAAAGCAGATTTATTATAAGAATGGGCAGACTAATTTCAGCATTCAGCATCTTCCTCCAGATGATGAAAGAAACTTTGGTGGCTAAACCCTTAGCTCTCACCTTCCCTACATGTTCCTGCTCTTAAGGAAAGCAGAGATGACAGGGTGATTATTAACAAGACACGAGATTTTCTCTTTGTGAACTACTATTTTTCTCTGTCCCTTGGTTGAAGCAGAGCACAGAGAAAATGCTAAAATCTTTTGAGACTTTTCTGTACTCTGGAGGCTTTCTCCATTCTGTGTTGATCTCTATTTCTTAAGCCAAGTTGGAGTTTGAGTGGATTTTCTCTCTCTCTCTCTCTCTCTCTCTCTCCCTCTCTCTCTCATCTTTTCCTCTTCTGGACACTATCAATTTCTGTCTAAAGAAGACCCACATGATCTGGCCATGTAGCTGGAACAATGTGGACCTAGCTCCACCTGGCTAGATCTGTCTGATCTAAGTTTTTCTTCCTTTCTCTTTCCTCTTATGTCCATTAGCCTTTTAAACCTTCACTTTTGCTAAGCAGCCTGTCCTTTAAGTAGCTCACTATCTTGCTGCCTCTCCAGTGAGCTTAACCTGTGAACTATTTGTGGTCACCTGTGAACTTTTTGAAATAATGTGAACTTTGCAGTAACCTGTGAATTAAAATCTAAACCTTTCTTAACTCTGGGGTCATATGGTTTGTGAGTTTTTCACTTAGATGAGCCAATCATCCATCATCATGTGGATGGAAAGTTACTTGCAGTGCCCTCAGGATAGAAAGGAAGGAAGGGAATATGCATTTCAATGGTGCCTTCTATGCTGTTGTGCTAATCACCTCTTACAAATAATATCTCCTTTTGAAGTGGAAGAAATATTAAGAGAAATATGCTGATTGCCATCATCGCCACTGAAATGTAGGGTTTTTATCTTCTCTTCCAAATTCACACCCAAGGATGACAGTACAATACCCGCTCTCTCTGCTCTCTTAAATCTAGTTCATGTTCTTCACTTTCTTGCTTACTCATCGCCACTGGGGCAGCTAGTTGACCCAGTGGATATGCACTGGCCTTGGAGTCGGGGGGATAGGAGTTCAGATTCAATCTCAGACACTTAACTCTTACCAGCTGTGTGACCTTGGGCAAGTCACTTAACCCTGATTACCTCGCATCCAGGGTCATCTCTAGTCATATCTGGCCACTGGACCCAGATGGTACTGGAGGAGAAATTCATGTGCTTTTCATGGCACACCTCCCTGATGTCATGGTCTTCTTCGAAAATGAAGGACAGACATTTATTATTATTATTATTATTATTATTATTATTATTATTATTATTATTATTACTACTACTACTGCTACTACTACTACTACTACTACTACTACTACTACAGGGGAGCAGTTCCCTGTCTTTATTCTCCTTCAGCTTTTGCTAATCACAGTAACAAATAAATAAATATTTTTGTCCCTACATGATGATTATGATATCTGTCCTTCATTTATAAAGAAGATCATGACATCAGAGAGATGATGCCATGGCATACATGGGAATTGAATTCGAGACAGGGGTAGCTGTGCTAAATTACCAGTCTCACTTTCTCCTCTGGAGTCAATGTAGTCCAGGGGTCAGATATAAATCAGGACACCTGGAGATAGCCCTGGATGCTAGGAAATCAAATTAAGTGACTTGCCCAAGGTCACCCAGCTGGCAATTGCTGGGGTCAGATTTGAATTCAGAAGGTGAAGGTTTGGCACTGTCGAAGGTGAAGGTTTGGCACTGTCTATATTTAAAAGATGTTGCTTGATCAAGTCAGAGTATGGAGGGAATGTCATTTCCCTTCTATTGGGCATTTTGTTTAGTGTTACAACTTACATAAAGGTATATGGTACTTTTAGAGTGGATTCTATGTTTTCTTTTGGGTACCAATAAAACTTTAGAAAGTACTCTGCCTTATTACAATCAGGTTTCACACTTTGCTGGTGGAAGAGAGATTACATTCCAGAATGCTCCATTACCTGGAGGCTGCTTGAATAGGTGTGACATTCCAAACTGATAGCTGTGAATAGCTGTTATTAGCATATCAAAAACTCCTAAGTGACTCTTGGAGCAGTTTTCTTTTGCTTTAGGCCTTTGAATGCAGCTGAGAAGCAATTTCTTGTTTTGGGGGAGAGTGGAAAGATCTTTGACCTGCTTTACTGAAATTGCAATATTAGGAAGCAGTAGCCACCCAAGGCATTTCCCACACACTGCCTACAGTTGCCAAAATGCAACTCCAGAAATAGTGAAATTCAAATAGATATTTTAAACTCACTAATTCCTAGTGGCAGAATTGTGAAAGGGCAAATTAGATGACGCCCTTAAGCTGACTGGAATGCCCTATTCCCTGTTTTCTGTCTATCTGCCAGATATTATTCAGTCTTATCAGATCCTTTGTGTGTCCATTTGGAGTTTTCTTGGCAAAAATACTGGAGTGGCTTGCTATTTCATCCTCCAATTCATTTTACAGATGAGGAAACTGAGGCAAACAAGATTAAGGGACTTGATCAGGGTCACACAGTTAGTATCTTAGGTCAGTCTTCTGGACTTCACGTCCCATTCTCTATGCACTATAGTACACTCTCATTGGGCACCTATCCACCAGCTATCTATCCACTTTGGCCCAACCCCCTCTATTGTTTTCTTAGATCATTGCAATCCACAATGCTTTCCCCTCTGAATTTCTAGGGTACTTGCTATCTATATCTTACAATTTAACACTATTGTCATATAATTGTTTTGTAAGAGTGTTAGTTTTTTGTTTATTCAACTAGATTTGCTGCTTATAAGCTCCTTAAGGAAACTTGCTTTCTTGCTTTTGTCTTTCTCACAAAAGCAGGCATAGGACACAATAAACACTTGTGATGGACTCCTTGATAGCAAATTCATTTTGGGGTCCAATTGTCTGCTTAAATTGTCTTGGGACTGCCCCAAAAGTGAAAAGATAATCAACAATAGGAATTAACATTTCTATTATTATCATTAATTCTTATTATTCATTCCAAAAAGATGTAAACACATGAAAAAGTTATGCATTAATAAATCAAACAGACTATAAGTGTCCTAGAAACTCAGAGGAAAAGTTGATCAGTTTAAGTGGGAGCAGTAGGAGAGACAATCTGGTGAAAGATTAAAATATGAAGCCTGAACATAGAAGAATACATCTTGGGTTTTGCAGGGTTTTTTTTTTTGTTGTTTGTTTTGTTTTGTTTTTTGGTCTTTTCAGAATGTTCCAAGAGTAGTACTAGAAATAGAAAGAACTGTATAGGTTCGGAAATGGAGACCAGAAGTCCTTTGTATAAAAAAAAAAAGACTTGAATTTCTAGGGAGCTTCAAAAGGAATGAGAACAAGTTTTGGTATCTCCATAAAATAGTGGGAATAAATTTGTCATTTTTTATAACACATTAACACAATCAATGGCAATTTGTTTTAAGTCTCTACTTTGTACTTTATCTTTTCAATAAGATAAGCACCAGTGTGATATGATACAGAAAAACTCAGGTATGTACTCTGTTTTTGGCAAGTCAATGGGGTTGTGACTTCCCAAGTTCACACAGCTACCCTTTGAGGAATGACTGTTAATGTTTCTAGGTTCTTTTAGCATGAGGACACATGAACCAGATGAATGGCACATGAACCAGTTCTTGGGGGGGGGGGGGGGGGGGAGGTGAGTAGGAGAACATACCAGCTACTGATATTCTTGCTTTCCTTTTTTTTCTTTTTTTAGGTTTTTGCAAGGCAAATGGGGTTAAGTGGCTTGCCCAAAGCCACACAGCTAGGTAATTATTAAGTGTCTGAGGTCAAATTTGAACCAGGTACTCCTGACTCCAAGGCCGGTGCTTTATCCACTACGACACCTAGCCCCCAGCTACTGATATTCTTAAGTTTTACCTTTTATGAACCAGAATCAGCTACTTTCTTCTTCAGAAAAGAAGTAGAATTAGAATAGGTTCTGAGATAGATTTTGGATTTTTGGAAAGTTTTGTTCCAAATGAAGACAATAGCAAAGTGACATTAAATGATGATCCTATTACATGCCATGCACTGAGTTTTGCAATTATTATTTCATTTGATCCTTATAAAAACACTGGGAAATAGGTGCTATTATTATCTCCATTTTTATGGATGAAGAAATTGAGGCAGACC
The DNA here is from genome assembly GCF_037893015.1 of Macrotis lagotis. Classification (NCBI taxonomy): domain Eukaryota; kingdom Metazoa; phylum Chordata; class Mammalia; order Peramelemorphia; family Peramelidae; genus Macrotis; species Macrotis lagotis. Next base: position 136,171,250 of record NC_133665.1, read on the forward strand.
AAAGGAATTGAAGAAATGGCAAATAGTGATCTGTTTGTTTGGAATAGTGGAAGTAAAGTGAAATCAGTCTAGAAAGAATAATCATTGTAACAATATTGCTGTTGATGTTGATGATGATGATGATGTTTGTCCTTTGTTTTCGAAGAAGTCCATTGTGCTGTCACCAACCTCACTTTCTTTCCCAAAGCCATCTGGGTCCAATGACCAGATTGGAATCTGGATGCCTGAACATAGCCCTAGATGTGAAGCAATCAGGGTTAAGTGATTTGCCCAAGATCATTTGGCTAGTAAGTGTCTGAGGCTGGTGTTCTACCCACTGCAACATCTAACTGCCTCATTGCTGTTATTGTATACAAGGTTTTCCTTGTTCTGCTCATTTCTGTTTGCATCATTTGTTCATAAAGGTTTTCCTAAGTTTTTCTAAAACTGTGCTGCTCATCAATTCTTATAGGACAATAGTATTCCATCACAATCAAATACCACAACTTATTTAATCATTCCCCATTGTTGGACATCCACTCAATTTCTATATTTTCTACATATAAGTCCTTTTCCATTTCTTTTGATCTCTTTAGGACATAGAATTAGTAATGGCATGCATGGTTTTATAGTCCTTTGGGTATAGCTCCAAATTTTTCTCCAGAATGATTGGATCAGTTTACAATTCCACATGCATCAATGACCCTATTTTTCCACCTTCTTTCCAAAATTTTTCATTTTCCTTTTCTTTCTAGTTAGCCAATCTTATAATGAGTGAGGAAGTATATCAAAGTTGTTTTAATTTGAATTTCTCTAATAGTGATTTAGGGCATTTTTCCCCCATAAAACTATTGATAGCTTCAATTTCTTCTTCTTAAAACTGCTGGTTAATATCCTTTGACCATTTATCAATTGGGGAAAAATTATAAAATATATACATTTTAGTTAATTCTTGATTTATTTTAGAAATGAGGCCTTTATCAGAGAAATGTGCTGTATAAATTTTCTCCCAGTTTCTCTATAATTTTGGTTGCATTGGTTTTGCTTGTACAAAACCTTTTTAATTTAATGCAATCAGAATTATTTAATTTGCTTCTCATGATCCTCTCTGGCTCCCCCCCCCCATAAATTTGTCTACAGCTGTTACAGATAAATTTTTCCCTGTTCCTTTAATTTACTTATATTACTCTTTATGTGTAAATCATTACTCATTTTGACCATATGGTCCATGCAGAGTTTCTTCAGACTATTTTCAGTTTACCTTGCAATTTTTATTTAAGTGGTAAGTTCTTACCCCAAAGATTCAATCTTTGGGTTTATCAAAAATCAGATTACTATAGTCATTTATAATTGCATATTGTATATCTGATATAATCTACTGATATACCACTCTTTTTGTGTGGATGGTTACTATTTTGTAATATAGTTTAAAATTTGTTATGACTAGGCAGCCTTTCTTCACATTTTTTCAGCTGATTCCTTTGATAGTCTCGACCTTTTGTTCATGTATGAATGTTACTGTTTTTCTCACTCCATAAAATAATTCTTTGATAGATATGACTGAATAAATAAATTTATTTAGGTAGAATTGGTATTTTTATTATAGTTTAGCCTACCTATGAGCAATTAATATTTCTCTAATTGTTTAGCTCTATTTGTGTGAAAAAGGGTGGATTCTTTCAATTTCAATTTTACTCTCTGATTTTAGAATAGCAAAGTAGTTTTCCTTTGTAATTTCTTTATAATTTCTTGAAAATTGATTTCTAGGGGCGTCTGGGTGGTGTAGTGGATAAAGCACTGACATTGGAGTCAGGAGTACCTGGGTTCAAATCTGATCTCAGACACTTAATAATTACCTGGCTGTATGGCCTTGGGCAAGCCACTTAACCCCATTTGCCTTGCAAAAAAACCTAAAAAAAAAATTGATTTCTAGGCTCTTTCTTTAATCATGACTTTCAAGCAGTCAAATAGTTATTAAATTATTTCTCCTGTGTCTTTTTCTGGATCATTTGTTTTTCCAGTGAGCTATTTAATATTTTCTTCTATTTTTCATTCCACTGATTTAGTTTTATTATTTCTTTTTGTATCTTAGAGTTATTAGTTTCCACTTGCTCGATTCTAATTTTGTGGAATTATTTTCTTTTAGTGAACTTTTGCACCTCTCTTTCCATTTGACCAGTTCTGCTTTTTAAGGAGTTATTTTCATCAGTGAAATATTGTATTTCTTTTATAATTTGGTGAATTCTGTATTTTTCAAGATATTATTATTTTCAGAATTTTTGTGCTTCTTTTGCTAAACTATAATTTCTCTTTTAAAAAAAATAAATTTATCTGGGGGTGACTAGGTGGCGCAGTGGATAGAGCACCAGCCCTGGAGTCAGGAGTAGCTGAGTTCAAATATGGACTCAGACACTTAAAATTACCTAGCTGTGTGACCTTGGGCAAGCCACTTAACTCCATTGCCTTGCAATAAACAAACAAACAAATAAATTCATTTTGAGCTTAAATTCATAAAAAAGAAAAAAAAGAAAATTTCTTTCACACAGAACAACACAAAAGAGGGTTCAATATAAAACTATGACCTTCCATTTCACACTATTTACTTTTCTGAAAAAACTGTGTCATAAATATTATGCCATTTTAGAAGCTACACTGCTTTTCTATGCTTCCTTCCAAGTTTTCTTTTCATTTCCTCTGTGTACTTTTAATTTTTTTCTTTGCTCTTCCCTCCCTCCCCACCCTAGAGAAAGCTACCATTAGACATATGTGTTTATGTTTGTGTTTTGTGTGTCTGTGTGTGTGTGTGTGTGTGTGTGTGTGTGTGTGTCTATGGGGAGTGGGGAGTGGGAGTAGTGAATAAAACATACTATACATACTTCTATTTATCAGTGCTTTTTCTGGAGGTGGATAGTATCTTCCTTCACCAGTCCTTTGTAGTTGATTTGAGAATTTATAATCATCAAAATGACTTAGACATTCAAAGTTGTACTTAGAACAATATTGTTATTGTGTACAATGTTCTCTTTTCATTATTTCGTGTAAATCTTTCCATGCTTTCCTAAATCCAGTCACCATCATATTCCACAATATATTAATCCATTCCCCATTTGGCAATATCCCACTAAGGTTCCAGTTCTTTGCCACCCCAAAGAGAACTAAATATTTTAGACCATATAAGGTCTTTTACTTTTTTCCCTAATAATCTTGGGGAACAGACCTAAGACCAGTATTATGGGATCAAAGGATATACACAGTTTTATAACTCTTTGTGTATAATTCCAGATTGCTCTCCATTATGGTTGGATCAGTTCACAGTTCCACCAATAATGATTGGTGTTTCACTTATTCTTCCTATTGCTTTAGTCAATAGGTGTAAAATGATCTCAAAATTGATTTAATTTACATTTCTCTAATCAGTAACGATTTAGAGCATTTTATATGACTGTATAGTTTTAATTTCTTCTTTAATTTAATTTCTTCTTCTTGAGGAATTACCTGTTTATATTCTTTGATCTTTTATCATTTGGGAAATACTTGTATTCTTATGAATTTGACATGTATTTGAGATGAAACCTTTATCTAAGAAACTGTCTAAAAATTTTCTCCCTACTAATTTGCTTTCCTTCTGATCTTATAGTCACATTGGTTTTATTTGTTCAAAGTCTTTTAAATTTAATGTAATTGAAATTATCCATTTTATAATCTCACAATACCTATTGTTTATTCATAAATTGTTCTCCTAACCATAAATCTGATAAGTAATATGTTCCATGTTTTACTAACTTTCTTTTCACAATTTTCTTGCATCATTCTCATTTCTTTTCCAAAATTTTCTTCTACCACTCATTTTGATTTTTAAAATTTTTTAAACTCTTCCAAGAATCCTAATTGGGACTGTATCCAATTCATATCCCCCCCTTTTATGATTTGCTTATAACTGTTTTGATATTGTTTTCTTCTGAATTTGTGTCTTGATCTTCTCGGTTATCATAGTAGCTTTTCATGTTAAGGTTCTTTTTGTTGTTGTAGTTTCTCATTTTTCTAGTCTATTTCTTAACTTTGGGTTTGTTTGAGTTTTTTTAAAGTGTGCCCAAGGCCACACAGCTAGGTAATTATTAAGTGTCTGAGGCCGAATTTGAACTCAGGTACTCCTGATTCCAGGGCTGGTGCTCTATCCACTGCACCATCTAGCCACCCCTATTTCTTAACTTTGAACTTAGTTAAAATTAGACTCTGTTTCTGGGGGGCACTCTCTTAAACATCAGACTTTTTTGCATCGATGTTTTCAGAGTGATATGATCCAGGGAGAGCTATGCTCATTGCTCTCCCAATCTGCTCTTTGGTCTTTACCTAAGAAGGGTCCCTACTTGGTTGTGACTAAAAATGCAATTGGTCCTCAAGGTTTCTAACCCCTTGGGACTGAAAGTGTAGCTCTCCACACTGAGACCTTAAAATGGATACAGGCATTGGAATAGGCAAATAGTTCCTGATCCTGTCCCAAGGCTAGCACAGGGGTGCATTATAGTCTCTTTATGACCATATTCAAGATATCAAGAGATCAATAATGATTCTAACTAGGGAACTCCTGAAGAAGTTACTTCCACAGCCAGCTCCAAAGCCCACAATTGGTGTTGCTGCCATGCGAGCTCCTGGCTGATCCCCATTCTAATGTCAAAGGATGTTGTCTTGGAATGGAAAAATTCTCATGCCCTCCTTTTGTTAGTCCCATTACTCCAGAATTTGATTTGAGGTGTTTTTTTAAAAGTTGTTTGTACCACTCTGAGGCACCACCTCACACCTATCAGATTGACCAATATGTCAGAAAAGGAAAATTATAAATGTTGGAAGGGATATACTTTTCCACTTAGACACTAAAGTTCTGTTGGCGGAATTGTAAAATGATCCAACCATTTTGGAGAGCAATTTGGAACTATACCCAAAGGGCTATAAAACAGTAGATGCCCTTTCTCCAGCAATACCACTATTAGGTCTATATCCCAAAGAGATCATAAAAGGGAAAAGGATCCACATATACAAAGATATCTATTAAAACAATTTTTTGTGGTAGCAGAGAATTGGAAATTGAGGAATGCCCATCAATTGGGGAATGGCTGAACAAGTTATGGTATAATGTGATAGAATACTATTGTTCTGTAAGAAATTATGAACAGGTGGATTTCATAAAAACCTGGAAATACTTACATGAACTGATGCTGAGCAGAACCAAGAGAACATTGTACACAGCACCAACAACAATGTTTGTTGATCATCTCTGACAGATTTAGCTTTTCAGAACAGTCAGTGATAAAGGACAATTCCAAAAGGCTTATGATGGAAAATACCATCCACATCCAGAGAAAGAACTATGGAGCCTGAATGCAGAATAAATTTGTTATTTGCTTTTAAAATTTGGGGGTTTTTTTTTTTTGCCTTTTCTTTCTCATGATTTTTCTCCCTTTTTTCTGACACTACTTTCACAGCATGAGTAATATGGAAATGTGTTTAACAGGACTGTATGTAGGAAGAAAGAGGAAGAGAAAGAAAATTTGGAACTCAAAATAGTATAAAAATGAATGTTGAAAACGATCTTTACATATAATTCAGAAAAATGCAAAAAACAATAATGTTATTTCTAAGAGACTGTTTGGAGATCCTAACTGTAGTATATCCTCTATTCCACTATCTTGGTTCCTCCTCCAGAAGTTCCTCTGCTTCCTCTGCTTATGCAAATATCTGCATATTATTTCCTACCAGTAAACTATAACCCCTTCTATAAGTGTTTTTTTGGTGTCTGTATGTGTGTGTGTGTGTGTGTGTGTGTGTGTGTGTGTGTGTGTGTGTGTGTGTGTGTGAGAGAGAGAGAGAGAGAGAGAGAGAGAGAGAGAGAGAGAGAGAGAGAGACCTGAAGGACTATGGGAAGAGGAGGTTTTGAAAGAAGAATGAATCAAAGGACTCCTTGAGAGATTTAACAGTGAAGAAGTAAAGTGACTTTTTAGAAATAATACTCTCACCCAGTACACAGTCTCTTAGCACAAGGTGGGTGGTTGATGAATTTATTTTGAATTAAACTGAATGATAGTTATCTTTTTTGGTTGTATGAACAAAATCTTAGCTAAAATTTGTAGCTTTCCCAATTTTTATCATACTACTCTGAATAAAAACAGGCACTCAAAAGTTATTGTATTTTATATTGAATGCTTTTGATTTGTTGATTAGGAGACTATATGATGTAGTGAAGAGTCAAAACCATCTGAGTTCAAAGTCAGACTCAAACACTTATGAGTTGTATCAGCTTTGGCAAGTCACTTCCCTCACCTTTTCTCATCTGTAAAATGGGGATAATGATAGAACCTACCTCCCAGGGTTGTAGCAAGGATCCAATGAGATATTTATAAAGTGTTTCAAAATTCTTAGTTGTTGTTGTTATAGAGAGCTGGTCAAAAAGTCCTGGGTTCAAGTCTTACCTCTGACACATTCTGGCTAGGTAACACTGGGCAGTTCATCTACCCTCTTAGTTCTCTAGGTAATTCTCTTAGACTATACTTTATTTTTACTGAAATTTTATTTTATTTTTCCAATTGCATACATTTATCCATTTGCAATTTATGAGTTCCACACTTTTTTTTTACCACCCTCCCTTTTCTTCCACTTCCTCATGGTGGCAAACTGTCTGGAAAAATTTGTACATGTACATTTGTGTTACACATATTTATATATTATCAGACCATACTTTGTAGATAGAAGATGTCAACCTACACAAATAGAGAAGTTTTCTAATCTGAAAGTTCCTTATGCCAATGAAATGGCAGGTGTTATCCCCTTTATTAAATGGAATTTAGAAGTGCATTCAACAAATTACACTCTAATTTATAGTTATAATAATGTTTGTCCTTCATTTTTGATGAAGACCACGACATCAGGGAGGTGATACCATGACAAGCCCATAAATTGGATTTGAGTTAGGGAGGGGCTGTGCTAAGTCACCAGCTTCACTTTCACCTCCAGAGCCATCTGGATCCAGTGACTAGATATAAAATCAGGATGACTGGAGATGGCCCTGGATGAAAAGCTATCAGGGTTAAGTGACTTGCCCAAGGTCACACACAAATTAGTTAGATGTTAACTAGATGATGCAGTGCATAAATCATTGAACCTGAAATCAGGAAGACCTGATTTTAAATCTAGTCTCACCCAATTATTAGCTAGGTCACCTTGGGTTAATCACTTAGTCTCCACCTTTCTCAGTTTCCTCATACTTAAAATGGGGATAAAATAAAAGCCCCTATTTCCCAGAGTTATTGTAAGGATAAAATAACATTTGTAAAGTTCTTGGTAATCTTAAAGAACTCTGTAAATGCTAGCTTTTATTATAGATCTTCCATTTCACAATAGACCACCCCCACCCCTTCATCTCAGACTAGGTGGTGACATTTTTTTTTAAATCAAACTATATAGAGTCTTTCCTTGAAGTGACAAATGCTTATGCTTCACTGCTGGACTTTAAACAGAGCAGGATTCATCCATTTGCTAATTACTTTTCCCTTTGGGAAAATATTAACTACTTTGACCAAACCAGGTATTATTTCAAAACCTCATTCTGCAGAGCTGCCAATAAATGGCATTCTTTTTTCCCCTCAAACCAACAGGGATCAGGAGCAAATGAAACATACACAATTTCATCTCCATCATTTCCCCACTCCCGAGATTGTTTAAAGGCCACCACACTCTGATCTCCTTCTGCCTTTTAAAAGTCAGGAAGTTCCAGGCCAGGACAAAGCATCCCAGTGGAATGAATCAGTTGAATAGTGTTCAAGGTGATGGCCCACTGAGAACAGAGAGTCAGCACCCTGTTCTTCCACTTGGCTTGGTCATAGCTCTTTTCAGAGCTTTTCAACAGCAAGCCTTGAGCCTAGGTTTGTTTCCTACTTCTCTGTTCTATTCAATTCTTTTCTTTTTTTTTTCCTACCCTAGCTTGGTGAATGGCTGTGGGATGTGCGTATGTGCTCACTGAGCGAAATCAGAAATCTGTGGAAAGATGACAGTTAGTCACCCCGTGAGGCTATCTCAGTTGTGTTTGAACAGTAAAAACCTTTAAAAATCACTGTGCACCAAGGAGACATTTCCATATTTCACAGCTATTTCAGATGGGTTTGGAGAGTCGATGTTGCCGCAGAATAAAAAAAAAAAAAAGGAAAGTGGAAAAATAGAAAATGAAATATTTGGATGCAGGAGAGGGGGGGTATTGGCCAGTTTACTATTCATTTTTTTTCTTCCATGTGGAGCAGGTAATAGGGACTCTAAAATGAGAGAGATTAGGGTTGCTAAGGAGGTGGCCTGGGCTTGTCAGTGTTTAAAAAAGGAGTTCAGGTCCCTATTTCCTCTTCATGCTAATCCCCCAGTTAAGGGTCTTTATCTGAAAGAGCCAGAGTCGGAAGATTGGGAGGTTTTGATTCTAGATCGGTATTTCAAGGCAAGATTCCTGCTGACCTCCTGAGGAAAGATTAGCTTCAAAGCTATGGACCCTTTCCTAGCTGGATCTTATTGGAGACGGTTGCCTGGTTACATCCTACTGAAACTAATGGGCTATGTTCAGCTGTGATTGACATCCCTAATCAGCTACCTGTATTAGGGGCCAGCCATAGACAAAAATTCTCCCCGTGTGAAGTGTATATTTAGTGTGGCAGCAGAAAAGAGGAAGATATTATAATGGAACTGGAGTTCGGAGATTTGGGTTCAAATCCTCCTTTGTATACCTATTAGCTTGTGTAACTTTGGGGAAATCACAACTGCTCTGAATCCTCTATTTTTCTTTTCTTTAAAGTAGGGATAATAAGATTTTTATTTCTTTTCTGTTGGAGTTTTTGAGAATCCAGCACTTTTTTATTTGGAAAGCACATAGAGACATAATTGTCATTTTACCCTTGGAAATCATTGTACATTCCAGATTTTGTCATTATTGGGCTTATACTCAGAGGGGAATGGAACCAAAATATCAATCAATCAGTGAACATTTTATTTAACACTGACTATGTGCCAAGAATCCAAGAATAAGTGCTTAACAAATCCTCTCTTCCTTTTTCCTTCCTTCCCTCCCTCTCTTTTTTCCTTTTCCTTTCTCCCTCTTCTTCCTTCCTTGCTAAATTCCTTACATGTAATCACTTTTAAAAAATGTTGAGATTATGGGAAATCAGAAAAAGGAGCATAGCCTGAGCCAAGATACAGAATAAACCAAAGACAATACTGGGTTAACCCCAAGCTCATCAGAAATAACAAATTGAATGTGCAAGCTAAAGCTAGATGAGTTAGTGGAACAACTCCCAATTCTACTCCAACTTCTCTGCCAATAGAATGTAAACTCCTTGAGGGCAGGGCTGTTTCAAATCTCATTTTGTATACCAGCCACTGAGTACAATGTCTGGCATGTGGTTGGTGTTTAATGCCTACTTTTCAATTGACTGTGTATTTTTCCCTTGATGAGATAACACCACAGATAAGCAAACTCATATTGTCTAGTATTTTCAACCTCAATGGTGCTCTATTTAGACCTCTCCCCCAAGATTATTTTCCCATTCACTTAATGATCATAGTCACTGGCCACCATGGCAAATGGAATCATTCTCTATATTTCTCAATCATTGGTCTGTCTTCTGGGTTTTCATCAAACTTTTTAGGGATATACCATTTGAACAGCAAGTCCACAGTTATCCTTTGTCCAAGGATGTCTCTTTCTTCCAACATCAGAAAGTTGATTTTTGCAGTGACTGAGGTTGTTATATCAACTAGCTAACCCAAAAGTGGTTAGGGAAGAAGAATGAGGTAGTAACAGTAGTAGGCTGGAGTGTCCAGGAACCTACTATTTCAATTGGTGTTTGTTTCTTCCTGTAGAGGTACTTTTCATATTAATATTGATGAAATGGATGATAAAAATATTCAAATACTTGGTATGTGGTGGGGGATGCAGATACAAGCAAGTAAAACAACTTCTGTCTTTAAAGAGAGCACAGAGATGAGACAGGGAATCCAGATAGGAATGTTTTGAAGAGGGAAGTCAGAGACAAGGGTGACTGGTTTACTAGGGTAATTGATTGTCATGTCCCCAGAGAGAATTATTGTTCTAGGAGTTGTAAGTGGGGATACAAGGGAACTGCTCCATTTCATGCAGATTACTGGAAAGGAATATGAAGGGCATGAGACAAGAGCTCATGGGTCACAATGATAGACCTTTTCTTTTTAAAAAAAATCTATTTATTTCTCAATTAAATGTAAAGACAGTTTTCAATATTCCTTTTGGCAGTTTTCTTCTTCCTTTGCCTCCCCCTGCCCCAAGATAGAAAGTAATCTGATATGGGTAATACATGTACAATCATGTTAAATATATTTCCATATTAGTCATGATATGAAAGAAGAAAGGGAAAACTTCAAGAAAGAAAAAACAAAGGACAAATTTTTAAAATTGAAAATAGTATGCTTTGATCTACATTCAGATTCCATAGTTCTTTCTCTGTATGTGGATGGCATTTTTCCATCACAATCTTTTAGAATTGTCTTTGATTATGGGATTGCTGAGAAGAGCTAAGTCTATCACTGTTGATCAACTCACTATGTTGCTGTTACTGTATACAATGTTCTCCTGGTTCTTCTTCACTCAACATCAGTTCATGTAAGTCTTTCCAAGCGTTTATGAAATCCACCTGCTCATCATTTATTATAGAACAATAATATTCCATTACATTCAGATACCACAAATTGTTTAGCTGTTCCCCAATTGGTGGGCATTCTCTCAATTTCCAATTCTTTGCCAACGGGGTGGGGGGGGGGGGCTTTCAATTCTCTCTGAATGTAGAGGTAGGAGAGCAGTTGACCTGATCTGGAGAGGACCCGGAAGTGAACTGAGTTTATATGTCAGTAATTTTTATTGTTGATATCATCCAAAATATGTTATGAAAATCATCATCAGCTTCATCCAGATACCCTAGGGAAAGCTGAGGGACTGGACTTAGAAGCCAGGAAAAACTCAATTCAAATCTGGCCCTAGATACTTATTAGCTATATGAACAAAGGAAAATCCCTCAACATTTTGCTTAGTTTTGCTAAGTTTTCTTAGTTATAAAACGGGGATGATATGTTTACCTTCCAGCATAGTTGTGAGGAACAAATGAGCTAATATTTTTCAAGTAGCACAGTATCTAGCAAAGAATAAGTGCTTAACAAATCTTCTCTTCCTTCTTCCTTCCCTCCCTCCCTTTTTACTTCCTTTCTCTCCTCCCTCCCTTCCTCCCTCCCTTCCTTCCTTCCTTCTTTCCTTCCTTCCTTGTTCAATTTCTCACGTTTAATGACTTTAAAGAATGTGGATCAATGATCTAAATTTTGAACTTTCTTTTCATTTGTTATAAAATGGCATAAATTCACATGTAACTGAAACTAAGGATGGCCCTCTAATTCCTTTGTGGACTAGCTTGTTAGAGGCCAGCATTGCTGGAAGTATTTAACCATGATACTAGTAAAGCAGAACCCCCTCCCCCTCTGTGGTCTATTGACCAAGAATCTTTGTTGTTCTCTATCTTTTTCAGTGCCTGAAGCATTTGTCTTCCTGATAGTCCTTGCCCACTGTCTCCAGAGGGGCAAAAATAGGAGGATTATTCATAATCAGGGATCAACAGCTCATTGGGTATGGTCCTTTAAATTATAACCATCCACCTCTCTTTCCAGCCTGGTTGGAGCAATTTGTTGTTGCTGTCCCAGATTTCTTCCCTATCATCTAACTTGGGCATAATAGCCATCCTGGACTTGGCTCTGGACATAGACTAAAGCTTCTCTCTGCTGTATGGCTGGCCAGATCCCATCTGGAGCATTGTGTCCATTTCTGGTCTCTACGTATATGAGGAACACTGCCAAACTGGAGCATGGCCAGAGGACTGTAATCAGGTTAGGCATGGGGACTAGAAGCTCTAGCACATGTTTAGCCTGGAGAAAATTGTGAAGGCCATGTTCATAGATGAAAGAGGGAGCAGCTTTGTTTTGTATGATTGCACAATGTAGAATTAGGATTTATGGATGGGAGTTACAAGAAAGCAAGTCTCTGATCTACTTAGGGAAGAAATTTCTAATAATTGGAACAATCCAACAATGAGAAGGGTTGATAGTGAGCTTCCTTTCATTGGCAATATGTGCAAAAGCTGCATGACCCCATCCTCAAGATGTTAAAGAGGGGATTACTGAAACAGCCAAGGTCTCTCTAGCTCTAAGAATCTGTGAGCAATTGTTCAAGAAAGTAGAACAGGAGGTTCCTGAAATAACCAGTTGATTTCTATAGGGTGATCCAAAAATAATTCAAAAAGTATCTTACAAAAGACTCAAAATCTGATAAGCAGAGGTTCTTTAAGTACATTAAAAGCAAGAAGCCAGCTAGAGTCAATGGAACTGTTCAAGTCTTCCAATGCCAGAAGTGCACTCTGTAAAATAAGAGATAGCAAAGTAAGTCAATGAGTCTTCCTTAAGATGGAACTGTGATAAAAATAAAGAATATCCTATACCTAACTGATAAGCCAGATGTACATAAATCACTGGGGCCAGATGGCATCTACTCAAGAGCTTTGAAGTAACTCAAGAGGAAAAATCATGGAAGTGTTGCCAAAAATGTATAACTCAACATTATAGATGGCGACTGCTGAGGAGGGTAAGAGAGGTCTGTCAGATTACTAACATAACTCTCCAAACTGGGAGCTGGGAATCAAGTGGAATTAAGATGGCAGGGACTTCCTGAAATTTCCCAAATTCCTCTCCAAACATTAAATTAATGCCTCAAAACAAATTCTGAAGTTGAAGACCCAATAGGATAAAGCAACTTAAGTGGGTCAGCAGGAAAATTCAATCTCACTGGGTGAAAGTCAAATGCCAATGCAGATCATGCCTTGGCAAGTTGGCAGCAGACTTTGGGAGTGACTGAATTTGCTGTGGAAAGCAATTTGACAGGAACTAGGTATACACCAACATTTCATATGTATACCAAAATAAAGTCAAAATAAGTATACAATTTAGACATAGAGAGTGATGCCGTAAGCAAATTAGGGGAATGTGGAATTGTTTACCTGTCAGCTCAATGGATAAAGAAAGAATTTATGATCAAATGAGAGAGAGAGAGAGAGAGAGAGAGAGAGAGAGAGCATTACAGAATGCAAAATGGATAATTAAATTAAAAATTTAAATTAAAGGGGATTGCACAAATAAAATCAATGCCAAGACTCGAAGAAAAGTAGAAAACTCGAAGAAAAAATTACAGGAAATTTCTCTGGTAAAGGTCTCATTTTTCAAATATATAGAGAATCAAGTCAAATTTATAAGAATAAAAGTCATTCCCAAATTCATAAATGGTCAAAGGGTATGAACAGGCAGTTTTCAGAAGAAGAAATCAAAGCTATCTATAATCATGTAAAAATACTCTTAATCACTATTAATTAATGCCAATTAAAACAACTCTAAGGTGTTGAAAGGGAAATGATAAATATTGGAGGTGATGTGGGAAAATTGGGACACTGATGTACTGCATTATTTGTGGAATTGTGAACTGATTCAACCATTCTGGAGGGCAATTTTGAACTATGCTCAAAGGCTATAAAAGTGTGCAACCTTTGACTCAGCAATAGTACTACCAGGTCTGTATTCCAAAGAAATCAAAGAAAAAGGAAAAAAACTTAAACGCACAAAATCATTTATAGTAGTTCTTTTTGCATTAGCAAAGAATTGGAAATCAAGGGGAATCATTTGGGGAATGACTGAACAAGTTTTAGTATTTTCTTTTGATGGAACTAGAAGACCTGATGAGCAAGAAGACTTAAGAAAAACCTGAAAAGATTTACACTATGTGTTGCAAAGTGATATGAGAACTAGGAGAACATTGTACATAGTAACAGAAATATTGTATGACAATCAACTGTGAATGGCTTAGTTATTCTCAATAATACAATGATCCAAGACAATTCTAAAGGACTTATGATGAAAATTATTATCCATCACCAGAGAAAGAAATGATGGAATCTGAAAGCAAATCAACGAATACTTTTTATTTATTTATTTAAGGCAATGGAGTTAAATGACTTGCCCAAAGTCACACAGCTAGGTCATTACTATGTGTCTGAGGTCGGATTTGAACTCAGGTCCTTCTGACTCTAGGGTCAGTGCTCTATCCCACTGAGCCACCTAGCAGCCCAAAGCATGCTTTTTTTAAAAGGAAAAAACAACTTTGCTTTTTTCTGATTGTTGTTTTATTTTTGTCTATTTTCTTTTGCAACATGACTAATATAGAAATATATTTTACATGCTTGCAGATGCATAACCTTTGTTAAAATGCTTACTTTCTTAATGCGGGGAAAGGAGAGGGAGAGAATTTGAAATTCAAAATTTTAAAAACCAAATGTGGGGCAGCTAGGTGGCACAGTGTATAGAGCACTGGCCTGGAGTCAGGAGGACCTGAGTTCAAATCCAACCTCAGACACATAGTAATGGCCTAGCTGTGTGGCCTTGGGCAAGCCACTTAACCCCATTTGCCCTGCAAAAACCTAAAAAAAATTAAAATAATTAAAAAAAACAAATGAAAAAAATTGTTTCTATATGTAATTGGAAAAAGAAATAAAAATACGTTCAAAAATAACTGTACAATTGTAGGACAGGTTCTAGGTGAGACCCCGGGAGCTGCCGCTAAAGGAGCTGCAATTCCATATTTGACAAGCTAGTAGCAACTTCAGTAAAGAGTTAGGATTATTGAGTCACTGAAGGAAAGGCAAAAGAGTGACTTTGAAGGTAATTGAACGTGTGGACAAGGGAGGGAAATGTTTTTCCTGAATAAAAAGCTCATTTAAAGATTTAAAATTGCTGAAAGAGGAAACTGATTCTTCTCAGAATGGAAGAATGTAAGCAATGAGAACTTCCAGAGATCTGGGATAGGACTATTCTTAAATATTTATAAATGTCCAGCATAAGAAGGGCACACAGATCTCCAAATTGGAAAAAAAAAATTAGCCTGCTCAGGGGATGATACAGCAGTGGAGATGCACTGCAGGACTACATTACAAGGTCATGGATGACTGTAAAAAAAGTATTTATTAAACACTTACTGTATACTAAACACTGAATATCCAAACAGAAAGCCAAAGATAGTTTCATCTTACAAGATGCTTTACATTCAAATAAGGGAGAAAACACAGAGTAGGTTTCAGTTGCCAGTCAGATGGAAAGTTCCACTAGTCCTCAGGAAACAGGAAAAACAGATGGTACTATGCCTTCTTAATATAATTTCCACTGACAAAGTCATATTCACTTCTGATGATGAACCATTGGATAGCGCCAAGGTTTTTGGTGCTGGAAACTTTCTTTTCTGAGTCTTCTGGGTGATGTGGAAAAGTGAAGACTTTCCAAGTTACCAATGACTTCCTAATTGCCAAAAAATATTCCCTTAGCACTTTTTGTTCTTTTTCCTCCACCTCCCTCAATATACCTACACCCAGGGGCGGCTAGGTGGTGCAGTGGATACAGCACTGGCCCTGGAATCAGGAGTACCTGACTCAAATCCGGGTCTCAGACACTTAATAATTAACCTAGCTGTGTGGCCTTTGGCAAGCCACTTAACCCCATTGCCTTGCAAAAACCTTAAAAAAACAAACAAAAATATACCTACACCCAAAGGCTCTCACAAGTCCTCTCCCCAGGAGATCTTAATCCACATCAAAGCCCCACCTCTCACTTCTATATAGGGTACTCTGAAATCCACGTCTCTAGCTTCAGTCTATTTTCAGGGTCTCATTTGACTAAACCATAGGGTCTAGAGTTGTAGGAGATCTTAGAGATCACTCCCTTCATTTTACAGAGAAGGAAAATGAGGTAGAAAGAAGTGACTTTAAATCAAACCAATAAGCATTTAGATGCCAACTGGGTTCCAGGCACTATGATAAATGATAAGGATACAAAGACAAACTGAAAGGTCTTGCCTTCAGGAAGCTTATATTCTAATGGAAGAGACAAAAAGCAGATGACCATGTATAAACAAGATCTATACAGGATACATTGGAGATAACCTAAGAAGGAAGGCACTAAGATAAATGAGGCCAAATTAATCCAAGGAAAGGACCAGAAATGGAAAATAACTTCCTCACACTCATAAAATAACAGAATCAGAATATGAAACTGTCTTATGTTTCCAAATCCAATTCTCTTTTCTCTATGCAACTCTATTTCTTGGTAACTGTGTCTCTGTTCATTAGACATATCCAGGTGGATGTGTCATCACCTCAAAATATGATGGAGAAAAACTAAACGGATCTTCACCCTCCCCTCACCACCACACACCTTTCAGATTTCTACACTGCTGTCAGTGTTGCTACTCATTACACTTAAAATCTGGGGTCATTCTTGACATCTTCCTCATCTTCTCACCTCACAATTAATCTTTGCTTGTTACAAATGCATAATAAAGTCAGGAATGGAGCCAGATAGAATAAAAATAATGACCTTATCCCCTAAACTTGCCATTTTTGCTTTCCCTATCTGCTCTTCCACTTGCATGGGAAAGGGGAAGGAGTGACAGACCCTTAAGCCTCTGACAGTTTGCAGAGTAGTCAACCTCTAGAGTAGAGGCTAATTAAGTGTAGTCTGGCCATTAGAGACCAGGAAGGAAGCATAGAGGATGTCTATCTTAACTTAGAGTGAAGGTTCCAGAAAAGCAAATAGGAGAACCAAATTTAGTATAAACAGATGGATTTAAGCATGAAGGTACTACGATTGAACAAGGAATGACTACTCCCTGTTTTAAATAAGTAACTGCCTGGGGCAAGGGTCTCCTGCTGAAGATGAAGAACCTTGTTCTGCTCTGAAAGAATCAGATTATTTATTAAATGCCTACTATGTACCAGACACTGGGTTAGCTATACAAGAGAAAGGTAAAGAATCTATCCAATGAAAGGTAAAAGACATCCCTGGTCTGGAGGAACAAGCAAGATAATGGGGGGAAACAACATTCAAATGAGCATGAATGAAGAAGCGGCATCCAGGATAAATTGGAAATAATTCACAGAGAGGTTATTAGAAATCAGACAGAGGAGAGGCTTGCTGTAGAAGACAGGATTTTAGTGGGGCTTGAAGAACATCAGGGAAGTCAGGTGAGGAAGGAGAACATTCCAGGCATGGGGGACAGTCTGTGAAATTACCTGAAGTGGAGAGATGAAGAGATGAGATCACAGAGAAATACAAGATGGACTTCTTGAGGCAAAAAGCCAAAAAGATTTCACCCCCCCCAAAAAAAAACCTCCCCCAAGATATGCTTTTACTAGCTCTTAGCCTAGATCTGAGCATCCAATAGGTACTTAATAAATGCTTATTGCAAGGGGCAGCTAGGTGGCATAGTGGATAAAGCACCAGTCCTGGAGTCAGGAGTACCTGGGTTCAAATCCAGTCTCAGACACTTAATAATTACCTAGCTGTGTGACCTTGGGCAAGCCACTTAACCCCTTGCCTTGCAAAAAAAAAACCTAAAAAAAATAATAAATGCTTATTGCAGTGACTTGTTTACTTTCTGATCCATGGCTGAGAAGTAGCTATGGTAAGCCTCAGGACTTTGCACTTTAAATGGTGGCAGAGTGTTCAGTCTTCTCTTGAGGAAGAAGAAATAGCTGAATAACTAAGGACTGCAACCTGAGGCTGGAAGCAGAGAGAAGCCCTCTATTCATTGGATTATTCTATTAGGATGTGCTTTGTAGACACAGTTACCAGGAGTTAGTATCACATAAAGGAAGGGGTCAGAAAACCTGGCTTCACACCCTACTTCTGCTACTCCCTATATTAGACCAGGGAAGTTACTTCACCTTTCTGAATCTCTCCTTATATGAATTTAGAACTGGTCTGGCCATAGGCAGCAAAACTGGGCATCTAGGTCAGCATCTCCATTAAAACTTCTTCTAGGGGAAGAGCGTGTCTGGAGAAGACCAGAGAAATTGGGGCTTGGTTGGAGCAGCACAATGCATCCTAGAAATACATGTGTAGTTCTAGAGCAAGGGTGGGGAACCTCCAGCCCATAGACCATATTGTTTTAGTATTGCCAAGGTAACCGCAGGGAGGACTCAAAATTCAATAAATCTAGGAGTTTTTTAAAACTAAATTAATTAAATGCTTGACCAAATATAGCCCATGAATGATATTATAAATATCCAAATGACCTTTGGTAGAAAAAAAGTTTCCCATCCCTGTTCTAGAGTGTCAGAGGTAGATCTATACTTTCACATGGGTATCCTTCAACTCTTCTTATTCATGGTATGTCTATTTGGTGTCAGAGCACACAGGAGGGATAATATTTCATGATTACTTTTCCTAAAACAGTTAAATACCTTTGCTTGGAATTGTGTTCTCTTGCTAGTTAATGGAGGAAGAAGCAAACAAGAATATATTGGGCACCTACTGTGACCCAGGAATTGTCCAAGGTTCTTTCCAAATAATTTTTTATTTGAACCTCTAAACATCAAGGAGGTGGGTACTATTACTTACCCCCATTTTACAGTTAAGGAAACTGAGGTAAACAGAGCTTAAGTGACTTACAGATTAATCAATGTCAGATTTGGATTTGGGTCTCCCTGACTTCCTAGCATGCCATTAATTGCCTCTAGTTGTGCTAAATGGGGCTCATAAGATACGGTGCTAAGTGAATATAGATTTAAAGAGTACCATGACCGTGGGATACATTTGTGTGGGGGAACCCTGGTACTATACTTGTATCTAACCCATCTCTTATTATTCCCTCAACCACTTCCCAAATTATACCTTTATCACTTCATGCTGGATTATTGCAGTATAGTCTTTTTTTTTTTTTGCAAGGCAAATAGGGTTAAGTGACTTGTCCAAAACCACACAGCTAGGTAATGATTAAGTGTCTGAGACCGGATTTGAACCCAGGTACTCCTGACTCCAGGGCCGGTGCTCTATCCACTGTGCCACCTAGCTGCCCCTATAGTACTTTTTTAAAAATTCTATTTCCAGTTCAAATTTCTCTCCCTTCATCCAGCCCCTTCCTCTCACATTGAGAAGGTAAGAAATACAATGCTCAAGACACTTATAAAGTTACTTTTGCTATATACTCTAACCAGTCTCTTTCCTATTGCCTCACATTCTCCTAGCCATCACACATCTACCTCCACTTTTTTCTCTCACTGATCCTTGAAAAGAATATTTTTTTTCATTATTGGCTGAACATGGAATTCAGCATAGTGGGAGACTCCCAGATTTGTCACCAGAAAAATTGCTTTGAAATTCCAACTCTGCTTATTATTCCTATGTGATTATGTCCAAGTCACTTCACTTTTGGGTGCCTCAGTTTCCTTAACTGTAATATGATGGTGTTGGACTATATACCCATTTAGCTCCTTCGAATCAAAATCTTGGGATCCTGTGCCATGAACAGTTGCACCTCCATGCCTTTGCTCACACTTTTTGCTTCCCACATGGCCCTCCCTTCTCACGCCTTTCTGCTTAAGTCTTTCCCATCTTTCAAGTCGTAGCTCAAGTCTCCTTCCCCCACAAAAGCCTCCTCTGCTGCCCTAGTCCTCAATGATCATTCTATCTTCTCAACTCCTCTTTTAAAAACTCTTGCGCCACAACAGTCTGCTCAGTTCTTGAAATTTACAATTTCTGAATGTTGGGAGAGGATTAAGGAGGAGTTTCCATTTTTAGAGGCTCAATACCGCAATTTGAAACTAGAATGTGAAAAATTGGCTAGCAAGAAGCTTGAAATATGAAGGCATTATGTCATATACTGTAATGTCTTATGGTTGAATATAGAAATGCACAAACAGGCAGAAATTTCCAATAGGATGAATTCTGTCTGTGCTAAGTCATTTATTTTCTGAACCAAAAAGGATCTTGAATTCTACTCCAGGGACCACCCTTGACTCTGATAAGTGAGATGACTTTTTGCCTTCTCTTGGCTATCAACCAGATCTTTGTCCATCTCACTTCCTGGGCACCAACCCCAAATTATGTCATACATTGGTAATTCATTGATTCCTTCTCAAATGCTTTTTTTTATTTTAAATTACACATTTTTTCAATAGCAAAAATCTATATTTTTATACTCACACTCAACTCCCCACACCCTCTCCTCCCCCCAGACTTACCTTGAGCATGAAGGAAAAATAAATCCTTTTGTAAACAAAGATAGTCAATAACAACATTTTCACATTGGTCATATCAAAAAAGAATCTGTCTCATTCTTCACTGAGTCCTTCACTTCTCTATTAGGAGATGAGTAGCATGTTTCTTTATTAATACTCTGTAATCTTTGTTGGCCATTATGTTGATAAGCATTTCTAATCTTTACCATATTACTATTGCATAAAATGTTATGTTTCAATTCATTTCATTTGGCATCAAATCATACAAGTCTTGCCAGTTATCTAAAATCATCCCCTTCATCACTTCTTGTAAAACAATAGTAGGCCATCACATTTATATATTGTTAACTATTCATCCATTTCCCACTATAGTTACTCCCTCAGATTCCCATTCTTTGCCATCTTAAAAGAGCTATAAATATTTTTGTACATCCCTAGAGTTAGTTGTGCTTAGGATTAATGCTTTCTTAATCTACCTTCCCTCTAATTTTTCTTCCCCATGTCCCTGCTCCCTCCTATTTTCCTATTCAGTTGCTTTCCATGTTTTCTTCTTCTATTAGAATGTTAGTTTTCTGAGGCCAGGACTGTTTTGCCTGTTTGTATTTGTATCAGTATTTAGCAAAGGGCATGGGACAAAGTAAGCATTTAATAAAGGTTCTCTCTGTGTCTCTGTCTTTCTGTCTGTCTGTCTGTCTCCTCTCTCTCTCTCTCTCTCTCTCTCTCTCTCTCTCTCTCTCTCTCTCTCTCTCTCTCTCTCCCCCACTCCAATGGATCTAATATCTCATAGATATGGCTACTTTTTCCAGAGGTACAGATTGTACCTTCTTATCTTATACAATCCTTGTTCATAAGTCACATGTCCTTCTCGGTACATCTTGTACATGATATCTTTGCATCATTTTTTAAGTGTAAGCCATTTAGAGTAATATGATCCTATTATGTGTCTACTCTATTGTCCTTTGCAATTCTTCAGATATTATGATATTCTGGTTTGCCATTTCCTTCTCCAACTCCTTTTATACATGAAGAAACTGAGGCAAACAGGGTTGAGTGACCTGCCCAGGGTCACACAATTACTAGTAAGTGTCTGGAGCTGGTTTTGTACTTGGGAAGATGAGTCTTCCTGATTCCAATATAATCCTTAGTCCTTACAGTTTCATTAGGATGATATTGGCATTTAAAAAGATGAATTTTTTGAAATTAAAAATGTCTTAAGATGTAGCTTGGTATCACTTTTGCCAACAAGAGCCCTGGAGGACCTTATCATCTGTACTAGACATCCTCCAGGACATTTGTAGATATGATGCTGATCCTTTTTTATACTTTGCTGAATAATGATCACTAGAACATCACTGAACAGTTATCTCTGTAGTTGAATCTATCAAAGCATCATACAAAATCATAACATACCCATAAAAGATATGTTGAAGGAGAGATTTTAAGGTTGGCATTTTAAATGTATATATATATATATATATATACATATATATATATATGTATATATATATATATATACACATACACACATATCTACACAATATTTAATGCGTTCAGTAGTTTTCAGTATCATCTAACTCTTCATGACTGCATTACGGGTTTCTTGGCAAAGATATTGGAGAGGCTTGCCATTCCCTTCTCCAACTCATTTTACACATGAGGAAGTGGAGGTAAACAGGGTCAAGTGACTTACCCAAGGTCACACAGTTACTAGTAAATGTCTGAGGCTGGAGTTGAACTCAGAAAGAGTTTTCCTAACTCCACACCTTGTACTTTACTGAATTATCTAGCTGTCTCTAGTTAGGTAAGGACTTTTGGAAATTCACAGTAATTCCCAAATATCAACATTCCTAATAGATCCCTTTTTTTTTTTATAGCAAATAAGTGCAGTTAAGCAAAACTGACTGACATCTTGACTGTGTCTGATAGTAATTGCCTTTCCTCACACCTGCACTCCAACACTGCTCTTACCAACAGGAGGAAGATCAGTTGAGACATTCATCTGAGATCTAGTCTCTGCCAGGGTTGTTTTCCTTTGCCTTATTTTGGTAATTATGAGTATTGTTCTGTTAACTTTTCTCTGCATTCTCTTTTAGGTTGCTCTCCAGAGTCCAATGCTTCCTTGTAATCCACAAATACCTGATGTTTGTCTTTCATTCCAGAGACCACCATGACATCAGGACATGGGGGGGGGGTATATGAATTGGATTTGAGTGAGGAGGCATTGTGCTAACTCACCAGCCTCACTTTCTCCCCCAGAGTCATCTGGGCACAGCGGCCAGATGGGAATCAGGACGACTGGAGATGGTTCTGGATGGGAGACAATTAGGATGAAGTGACTTGCCCAAGGTCACATAAGTGGCAAGTGTCTGAAGCTGCATTCGAACTCCCATCCCCCTGACTCCACTGAACCCCCAGCTACCCATAATCAACAAACAGTAAAGGCAATGAGATCTTGTATTCTTTATATCTCTCAGTCAGTTTTCTAATTGCGAAGACATAGACTGCTGTAGAAAATCGTCTGCAAAAGGTAGCATGTTCCTTTCTCATAAGTTTATCAAGGATATCACGAGGAAGTGTGTAGATCATTCACACAAAATTTTATACAAGAGTGAGGCAAGAGAGCCAAGGAAAACTATAAACAATAATTGCAACAATAGAAATGAAGATAGTCCTAAATGGCAATAAAACTCGGGTCTAATATGATGGATAATATGGTTACTAAGTGATTAAAGCGAAAGGACACATTCTTTTTCTTTCTTTTCTTTTCTTTTTTGCCAAGGTAATGGGGTTAAGTGACTTGCTTGAGGCCACACGGCTAGGTAATTATTAAGTGCTTGAGATCAAATTTGAACTCAGGTCCTCCTGACTCCAGGGCCGGTGCTCTATCCACTACTCCACTTAGCCACCCTAAAAGAACATATTCTTACCAGAGGGCAATGGATAGAAGTGGAAAGGGACATGGATAAATCAGCTCTAAGTATTCTTTTAGGTGGTTTTATTTAACCGATGTTGGAGAATGGTTTTTTGTAGGAGGGCATGGTTTTGTTGGGATAAGTCTTTTTGTCAAAACAAAAAAAAAAAATTTTTTTTAAAGCAGGATTTTATAACAGAGCTGTAGCTAGGAATTCTTGTACCCAGGGTGAATTCTTTTGGGAGGGGGTGAGACCAAACAGAGAACAATGGGCTCCAGGTGGAAAGTCAATCAACATTTTTTTTAATCAACATTTTTTTTAAAGAGTTTACTACATGTCAGCATTGTACTAAGCACTGGATATACAAATAAAGGGAAAAGCATAGTCCTTGGCCCCAGGAAACTCACAGTCTAATAGAGGAACCAACATGCAAGCAACTTTGTAAATAGAAGATAAAAGCAATGCAAATGGAAGGTAATTTTAGAGAAAAGGCCCTGGAGGGCAAAAGGGTGTGGTGAGAGGGATATTGGAGGAGAGATACCTCTTGCACAAGGACTTGTTTAAACTTAGTCCTCAAAAAGTCCAGGGAAAGTAGAAATGAGGAGGTATGAGAGGCAAGGGCAAGGGCTGGAATGTCAGTGTGAAGAAGTGCAAACAGGTCAGCAGAGTTGAAATCATGTTGAGAGAAGATGCTAGAGTGCCTTCTTGGTACATGATGGCAGATGATCCCTGATCCTCAAGTCCTTGGCAGGAAACTGAGAGGGGTGGGGGAGGAGGCAAGTAGGAAGATAGTTTCAAACTTGGGGTCCTGAAGCTGAGGTCAGGCAAAGAAACAGAGCCTATACATTGTGAGTTGACTAGCTGTGTATGATACAGCTCTTCTCAGCAGTTCGGCAGTTCTAGAACAACCCTGGGAGACCTGTAATAAACAATGCCATCCTTATCCAGAGGGGGAAACCCCCCCCAAAAAACAAACAAAAACCACAGAATCTAAATGATCACAATGTTCACTTTTTAAAAATAAGAACCTTCTCTTATGTTTTTTTCTTCCTGTCTTATGGTTTACTTTTTTCCCCTTAGACCTAATTCCTAATACACAAAATGACCTATATGTAAGCATGCTAGACACAAATGTACCTGAACAACTTTTACTAGACTGTTCACTACAGAGGGGAGGGGTTAGGAAGAGAGAGTGGTAGAAAAATGTGTAAATTATAAATATTCAAGTGGATGAATAATGAAAAACTTTAATAACATGGAGTTAGAAAAATAAAATTAAAAAGTTAAAAAAGGGGGTGGCTAGGTGGCACAGTGGATAGAGCACCGGCCCTGGAGTCAGGAGTACCTGAGTTCAAATCCGACCTCAGACACTTAATAATGACCTAGCTGTGTGGCCTCGGGCAAGCCACTTAACCCCATTTGCCTTGCAAAAAAACCAAAAAACAAAAACCTAAAAATAAAAAAATTTAAGAAAAGTTTAAAAAAGAGAAAGCAACAGGGTCTAGAACTGATGGAGGGTTGAGGAGCATGAGGGTTACCATAGTAAGACAGTATGCTCTGAGCAAAAACTTGCCATGCTCTATTACCATGGGAATGAACTTCTGGCTCCTCTTTCTCTGAGAGAAGAAAGCACAGTAGAGTCCAGCAATATCTCCCTCCCCTCACTGCTCATTGCCTCCATCCCCCCATTTGCCCCTGCCCCTGCTACTGCAAGAAAACATTGCTTCATTCTTTGTACTTCTATCCCCAACACATAGCAGAGTGCTTGCCGCACAGTGGGGGTTAATGAATACTAGTGGATTGGTGGATTATCCAATGCTCATACTTACTAGGAGTAATGAAGGCTTCAGTTTTCTGAGTTGAAGCTGTTATTTCATTTGGAAACTCTTCTGGACTCCTAAGACTTAGCATAGGCATTGCTTGCCTCGTCAGACAGGCAATCAGTAAGTATTAATGAAATGCCTACTAAGTGCCAGTCACCAGGTTACACCTGGGTTTACAAAGAAAGGCAAAAAACAATCCTTGGCCTCAAGGAGCTCAGTGTGTTAGCCCACCTCATTCTTCTATGGCATCTGAAGCCATGAGATTCCTGAGCATATGTGGTTCCCCACATGTATGTCGTTCCTCTGGGAAGTCAGTATCTGTATGTATTGAACCAGCTTTTCTCTGCCCCGCTCAGTTCTAATTTTCTCTAACTCTTTGATCTTGCTCTCCAGCCCTGCTTAAATCTTCTCTTCCCCTCCTCCTCCTCCTTCTCCTTTTCTTCTTTCTTCTTTTCTTCTCCTTCTCTTTCTTTGTCTCCTTCTCCTTCTTCTTTCTTCCTCTCTCTCTTTCTCTCTCTCTCTCATTAGGTCTCCCTTTCTCACACAGGCTGAAAGTATGGTACAATCATTAGAGCACCAGGTCTGGAGGCAGGAAGACCTGAGTTCAAATTGGAGCTCTGACACTTTACTAACTGTGTGATCCTGCTCTAGTTACTTAAGCCCTGTCTGCCTTCAGCTTTCTGAAAACTGGCGTTAAGAGTAGCATCTACCATCTAGGGGTATTGTAAGAATCAAATGGAATCATATTTGTAGAAGTCTTTATTTCATTTTATTCTCACAACAAACCAAGGAATATAGGTACTATTATTAACACTAATTTACAAATGAAGAAATTAAGGTACATAGAGACTCATTAAGTGAACTGGAAGGAAACTTAGAAATTATCTTGTTCAATGGTGTCTCACTCAAATATAAACTGATCTCAGCTGAAGGTATATTGACTTAGAAAACAAATTAACATTATCTATGTTGTATTGTGTTTTATTTATCTTGCTAAATTTTTTTTTAGTTTTTTTTTTTGTGTGTGTGTGTGTGAGGCAAATGGGGTTAAGTGGCTTGCCCAAGGCCACACAGCTAGGTAATTATTAAGTGTCTGAGGCCAGATTTGAACCCAGGTACTCTTGACTCCAGGGCCGGTGCTCTATCCACTGCACCACCTAGCCACCCCCTAAATATTTTCTAAATATATTTTATTCTAGTTCAAGGCAGGCCTAGACCCTGAGTCTTGAATTTGATCCATTTGGGAAGTGATTTGCAGAGTAGGAATTTGACCTCAGACCTTTAACTCCAAGTCTATTTTTTTTCTAATTCACCATGCTTTTAGGCTCTACCAAATAATGTCACTTCTCCTCCTCCACTCTAGGTGAGAAAGCCCCAGAAAGACCACCATGCTTCCCACCAACTGATTGACCAGCACACGGTGGGTGGTCACATGATAGCATAAAGGGGAAGAAATCCCAAGGCAAGTAGACCACTATTGAGTCAAGTAGGTCCTGTCTAGAGATATGCATTAAGAAACCCCTGTAGATAATCCCTTAATTAGATGTTTGCCCTCATCAGAGAAAAGTCATCCATTTACCTCCTTAATTTTCCTAATTAGCTCTGGTGCCCAAGATTCCATTTTCTTCCTTTTATAAAAAAACAAATAAATCAGAAAAAGCCATTTGCGCCTTCTATCCTTGTGGCCAAACCAAAGCAAAACAAAAACAAAAAAGATCCAAATCACCTAATCACACACATTTCGTTCTCTAGACATGTCCTCTTTTTCCAATCAGGAAAAGGTTAATTTGGCACTCATCCTTGTATAGTTGTTCAGTTTATCCCTCAGACTTCTTCCCTGCTGCTACTACATTTATATTCAAAGAGGTTTTCTGTGTCAGATCAGGACCCCACCCCCAAGTTTATTCTAGATGCTTTAGTTTTTTGCATCTTTCTTAATGAGGCCAGATTCCTCCTTTTTTTTATAAGTGTGATTCAGAACGCTTAAAACCTATTTGAACAAATAGATTTTTTTTATTTAAAAGAAGTTATATCATAATGCTTTTCCTTTATAAAGCTCAAAACCGGTATAGGGAGATTTGTGGATGACATAATGGAAGATCATGGCTTCGGGGATCCCTCACTTATATCTTTTATTTGTTTTTTTTTTTTTTAAGATTTTGCAAGGCAATGGGGTTAAGTGGCTTGCCCAAGGCCACACGGCTAGGTAATTATTAAGTGTCTGAGGCCGGATTTGAACTCAGGTATTCCTGACTCCAAGGCCAGTGCTCTATTCACTGCGCCACCTAGCCACCCCACCTTTATCTTTTAGATATTAATAAGAGAGGATAACTAGACCTTTCCTGAAAACCACTTTCTCTGTCCCACATGTTAGAAGCAGAGATGGGCTGGAGCACAAATGGGAACCTTAGGTCATCTTGGGCAAAGTGTTCCACTTGGAGTCAGAAGGGGTACTTGGAAATCATGGTGATACAATACATAGAATAGAAGGGTTGATGTCAGAAGGCCTGGGTTCAAATTCTGCTCCACTACTTCCTATGTGATCTGGGGTACATTGTTTCAACTCACTTTCCTCATCTATGAAGTGGGACAGAGTGGCCTAAAGGTCACTCTAAACACTAGATCCTAGGCTTGAGTTTTTCCATCTCCACTCCGATGTGATATAGGAGCCTTTTTCAGTCATAGGTTCATCTGTAAAACAGGAATCTTATTTCTTGCCTTGATTACTCAGTTTACTGTGAATAAAAATGAGGCAAGAGAAGCAAAAGACTTTGGAACGATAAAGTAAATGTTAGCAATGACTATTATGTTAAATGTCAAGTGATAATAATTATACTTTACTTTTACCTTCATATATTGCACAGTCTATTCCTGGACAGATTTCAAGTTAATCTATTCATTGCTTTTTCTGAGTCTTTGTCTCCTTTCTAGACTTTCTGTTTCTGAACACTTCTAGAATCATGAAAAAGTCATTCAGAAATTGGGAGAGGGAAGGGGAACAGGTCAGGGTCATTAGGAACCTTAAGAACCCTTTGGACTGACTCAGAGCAGAAAGCCCCTTACTCTCACTCCTATGTCTTTGTTGGGTCCCCAGAGTCATTGTCAGAGAGATTAAGAACCAAGGGTTTCGAAAGATGAGACCATATTACATTGAGCCCCATTTAGGACCAACTGTCTGCAAAACTGGGAAGTTAGGAATGTTTGTTTTTACTGCCTTTCCATTTACCTTTTCAGTGTCCTTCCCTCCAAGTGATTCCTCTCCCAACTTAATGCTCCCAGTGATCTAGCCTATGTCCCAGTCTTTGTTCCCATTCCCTCATTATATCTCCTCTCTCTCAATTCCTCATAATGTTACAGGCAACATCTTAATGTATTACCATTGCTAAAAATACCTGCATAGTTAATTTTTGGAGTCTAAAAAGGGTTCTGAATAATTGAAACCTCTAATGGTAGAATATATACATATATATATATATATATATATATATATATATATATATATATATATATTTGGGTTCTCTAAATATAAATATGGCTAGCTCAAGGATGGCATGGATAGGTACATGATCCTTTTCTCTTCAAAGGAACCTGATTTCTAGGGGGCGGCTAGGTGGCAGCTAGGTGGCGCAGTGGATAAAGCACCGGCCTTGGAGTCAGGAGTACCTGGGTTCAAATCCAGTCTCAGACACTTAATAATTGCCTAGCTGTGTGGCCTTGGGCAAGCCACTTAACTCCATTGCCTTGCAAAAAAAAAAACCCAAAAAAGAAAAAAAAGGAAACTGATTTCTGCCTGTGGGGTGGAGTGAAGGAAAAGACCATGGCTAAGTATTAGCTCTTTCTCTCACCTAGCTCCCAGAGATCTAGAATTATATCAACCACACTCTCTGGAGGCATAAGAGGAATACAAGGGGGCTGGTCTAACTCTACTCTACTCTGGATGCACTGCCTGGATTCATCATTGTATTTATAGTCAGAAGAACTGAATAAATTATGGAATCTTTCTAGAACTCTGTGTCATCACCTGGACAGAGAGAGAGAGAGAGAGAGAGAGAGAGAGAGAGAGAGAGAGAGAGAGAGATTGATCTTTAAGCTCCTCCCCAACTCTAAGTTCTCTAAGATTTCTTCTAATCTATCATCTAGATATAATCTAAAATCTATGAGGGTCCTTATGGTCACATCTAATCTATCTTATTCTAACATGTCTAAGGAATATTCTCAATGCAGCCTGGATCAAGGTGATGGGGAATGAGAAAGAGCTACTTGTTGCCAAGGAAATGTAAAAGCCTAGTGCCAACAGGCAGAAATGAGGATTAATTCTGAATATTAACTGTACTGAGCAAGGATGTGGCTTCTGAAAATATTTGTTCTAGGAGGTTAATTTTAATGGAAAAAATTTCAGAAATCTGAGACTTAAACAGATCAGAGGAACAAGGAGACAACAAGAAATTTGGCATTGTGGACTAAGTCAAAAAGACTAGGGTTATAATCTTACCTCTGAGACTTACTAATATATAATGATGGGTAAATGATAACCCTTCTGAGCCTCAGTTTCCTCTTCTATTAATAAATGAGTTAGGGAAAGATCTCTGAGGCCCCCCTCTAGCTCTGAACTTAAGATCCTATCAAATAGTCCCCATACCTTATGGGTCAAATCATAAATGAAACTTAACTCTATAGAACAAAAAGTCTTACAAAGAATGGCACCATACTCCAAGTCAAAAGCCCTGGGCTCAACCACTATTTCTTTCACTTACTAGCTATGTGATCTTGAACAAGTCAGAACTTTTCTGGCCCTCCATTTCTTCATGTATATAGTGGAGATATTAATCATTCTACTATCTATCCCAAAAGATTATTGTAAAAAGAAATGCTTTGTAAACTGTGAAGTGAGTCATTGTAAATGAGAGCTGTTATCACCATCATTCATCACAGAATTGTAGAACTGGAAAATCTTAGAACCAGAGAATACCAGAATCTTGGAGTTAAAAGCATCCTCAGAAGGCATCTAGAGAACCTCTTCCATAATGCAGAATTTCTTTCTATAGAATCTCTTTCCCTTGTGAAAAAACACCCATTTTCCTTCTAAAGAAGTAAAAAGAAACACCAGGGAATAATTGTTCAAGTCAAGTCAAATAAACAAACATTTATTAAAAGTTTACTATGTGCACCATGCTAAGCACCAAAAATACAAAGAAACACAGAAGAGTCTCAGCTCTCAAGACACTTACAGGGAGACAATATGAAAACAACTATGTACAAACAAGATATGAATGGGATAAATTAGAGATAATCTCAAAGGGAAAGACTAGCACTAATGGGGTATAGGAAAGGTTTTTTTCAGAAGGGGGATTTTAGCTGAGATTTGATGGAGATGAGGAAAGCCAGGAGGCAAAGACAAGAAGGAAGATAATTTCAGGAATGGGAAACAGGAAAAAAATGTATGGAGGTGGGAAATAAAGTGTCTTGTTCAGTGAAGAGCAAAGGGGCCAGTATCATGGGATCGTAGAGTATATGCAAGACATTATATTAACTGAGAACTGCCCTGAAGTCCTAATGTGTATCTATTGAAACCTGGTGTTAAAGGCATAGATGGCATATTTAACAAATTTGCGGATAACACAAAACTGGAAGAAATAGCAAATACACTAGAAGACAATATAGTACAGTATGAAGAGCCATAACTAAGAATCAGAAGACTTGAGTTCATATCTTACCTCTGACATTCACTATATGTGTAACTTTAGGCATCAACCTTCCTTGGTTCTCAGTTCCTTTATGGGCTGATGAAGAGCTCTGACTTATGAAAATCAGTTGATGAAACTAGGCATGTTTAACATGGAGAAAAAAAGATGCAGAAGAAATATGTTAGTGAGTTTAGATATTTGAAGGATTACAATTGATTGACATCATGAAATAATGGATAGAGCACTGGATTTCAGGAAGTCATGATTTCGAATCCCATCCAAGACACTAAATAGTTGTATGATTCTGCTCAAGCCATTTAACCTGACTTCCTCATCTATAAAATGAGATAATTGAACTTGATGACTTCTAAGATCCTTTTCAGCCTGGAGTGCATGAGGAATTATTCTTGCTCTGATTGGCACCAGGGAGGAGAATCAAGACCAATGTATAGTAGTTACAAAAAAATTTTAGTCTTAATGTCAGGAAAAAAAACTTCCTCACAATTAGAACTACTCCAAAAATGGGAAGTCTCCAAGCAAAGGATGAACCACTATTTGTTTTTTTTTTGTTTTTTGTTTTAGGTTTTTGCAAGGCAAAAGGGGTTAAGTGGCTTGCCCAAGGCCACACAGCTAGGTAATTATTAAGTGTCTGAGACCGGATTTGAACCCAGGTACTCCTGACTCCAGGGCTGGTGCTTTATCCACTACACCACCTAGCCATCCCTGAACCACTATTTGTGAGGTGTGTTGTAGAGGGTAATTTTCTTCAGGTATGGGTCAGACTAGATAACCACCCGAGGTTCCACTCAATGCTGAAATTCTGATTCTGAATTTCTTTCTTTAGGATTCAGGGTGGGGGAAGATGGGCATATAATTCCTTTAATATTTTAGTATTTAGCACTGAAAAGAATATGAGACATTATCTTGCTCATTCTATAGATGGAAAGATAGATGTAGAACTGGAAAATCTTAGAAGCAGAGATTCCCAGAATCTTGGAGTTAAAAGCATCCTCAGAAGGCATCTAGAGAACCTCTTCCATAATGCAGAATTTCTTTCTATAGAATCTCTTTCCCTTGTGAAAAAACACCCGTTTTCCTTCTAAAGAAGTAAAAAGAAACACCAGAGAATAGTTGTCCAAGTCAAGTAAAATAAACACGAATTTATTAAAAGCTTGGATGGATGGATGAATGGATGGATAGATGGATGGATGGATGGACAGACGGGTGGATGTGTGGATGGATGAATACATGAATGAATGAAAAAGTATTTTAAAGCACCAATCTATGTGTCCAACACTGTTCTAGACTCTAGTATCCAAATATAAAAATTCCTGCCCTTGCAGATCTTAGATTATAATAGTGAGACACAACATACAAAGGGCAGTGGTGGTCAAAGTTTAGTCTAAGCATTCATGAGGCATGTTGGTTGGAAGCACAGGGAAGTCAATTGTTATACACTTTCCAGAAACAATAGTAGTATTGATTTGATTGTTGTACACAGAGGAAAAGGAAGAACACTGGCATTGTATTGGATGATAGAACTGTGAAGATTAAAAAAAAAAACTAAAGCCCTGAGAAAAGAGATTTGTACAAGATCGAAGAAGTGGGTTGGAACTTGCACCCAGGTCCTCTGCCTCAACATTTACTGTTTTTTTCTATTGTTAGAATGACCAGTTTAAAGTCTATGATCCCTTCTTGCTTGGAGGGATGGGTATGACCAAGAGGAGCTTACTCATGCTTTTTCCTTCAATAAGAATTCTGAGAAGCATTGAGAAGACTAATGTGAATGGGCATAGAATGAGTTAAACAAAATCAAGAAAACAATATATTCAGTGACTACAATGTAAACAGAAAGAACAAAAAATGCCACAAAACTATGCCACACTATGTAAATGTAATGATTAAGGAGTTTGGCTCTGGAGAAAACATGAGAAAGTGTATCTCTTATTTTTTTTTTGGAGGTGGGAAACCATGGAATATTGCAAAGTCAGACTTGATTGATATGTTGGTTGGGTTTTGATGAACTACTTTTATAAAAAAAATTGTTACATGAGATGTCTCATAGTATAGCAAAAAGTATAGAGATAAATATTTGTGTGTATATGTATAGACATAGAAATGAATTTGATTTGAAAACAAAGAAAAATCATTAGAAAGAAAACATTTTGGGGCAGCTAGGTGGTGTAGTGGATAAAGCACCGGCCCTGGAGTCAGGAGTACCTGGGTTCAAATCCAGTCTCAGACACTTAATAATTACCTAGCTGTGTGGCCTTAGGCAAGCCACTTAACCCTGTTTGCCTTGCAAAAACCTAAAAAAAAAAAAGAAAGAAAGAAAACATTTTAAAAAGAAAAGTTCAAGGTGTTCTCTGACCCATAAGAAACATTAGATTTGGGAAAGTTTTTAGAAAGCGTCCCAGGAAGTGTGGCTGCCAATCCCCTTTGCCTGTTCTCTTTGCTGAAAAGGTTCCAAGAGAGAGCTGTTTGGACTGTGAGGCATCAGAGAGATTTCATGAAGATGACTGGACTTGAATGGGATCCATAAGGATTTCAAAGACAGAAAAAAGATATATTTGCTAACTGATTTCAACTTCAATCCTCTATATGCCATTCAAGGTCCTCCAACTAAGAATGGTAGATTTTGAGTCAAACTTCAAGGTTTAGGTTCCAGTTTTGCTGGTAGAGATGGGAGGGTCATCTGAATTCTAATTAGTAGGGGAAAAGGACAAAAGTGGTAGAAGGTTGTGTCAAGTGTCTGGTAACTGAATCTCTGCTTCAATTCAAAAGCAACAATTCAACATAGAACTATTGCAAGAAAGACACTAGGCTGGTCCCTGTCTTAGGGTGATAAGGATACAAAAATAAAACAGTAAAGTCCCTGAACTTGAGAAGCTTACATTCTAAAAGGAATGGATAGGTAAATATAATAATGAACAAAATGAATAAATGCAGTATAGTTTTATGACAGAGACAGAACTCATCAAAGGATCATAAAGGAGGCAGCCTTGAAGGAGACCAAGACCTCCACGATGTGGAGGTAAGGAAAAACAGTATTCTAGGTATAAGGCTTAGATTGCAAAAAGACAGACTAGAGAAAGAATGACAAATTCAAGGATTAGCCAGGAAGTTAGCTTGATTGGATCACTGAGTTCATATGAAAGAGGTGAGCCAGATTGTAGAAGGCATTTAATTCCAGGTTGAGGAGTTTGTATTTTATCCTGAGGAAACAGGAAATCATCTAACGTACTTGGACAGGTGGTCAGACCTGTTTCTCAGAAATATAAATTTAATAGTTGTATAGAGGGTGGATTAGAAAGGAAAATGCCTGGAAGCTGAGAGATTAATTAGGAAGACAGTTCACTAATCCAGTGGAGAGGTTATTAGAGCATGAACTGGGGTAGTGGCTATAAATGGAGAGAAGGGGATAGATGGTGCGGGAGATGTTGTGAAAGTAGAATCAATAATGAATTGAATCTGGAAAGTGAAGGAAAGGGAAAAGTCTTGAATGTTCTAGGTTTGAGAATTTGGTTCACTGGAAGCATGGTCTGACCAAAACACACAGAGAGAAAACTAGAGAGAGACTGAGAGAGAAACAGAGGAGAGAGGGAGAGAGAGAGAGAGAGAGAGAGAGAGAGAGAGAGAGAGAGAGAGAGAGAGAGAGAGAGAATGTGGTGGAATTGGATTTGTTAAGGAGAAGAGATAATGAGTGATGATGCAGAGAGTTTTAAGGCATAGAACAGAAGAGAAGAGGGAGCACATAGTCAGCATATGGCTTCTGTTTTCTCAGTAAAGTAGATGGGCTTTTGCTGAAAGAGAGATGGAAGGAAATGATATAGCAGGCTTGAAAAGAGAGGGTTTGGAACAGCTGCTATGAAGAGTGTGATAGTCAATCAGGGACAGATAAAAGGATTGATGTGCAGCAGGGAAGGTCTAGTTGAGATTAGATAGCATAAATTTGTAGTGGACAGAGGCTGTGTGACTTTTGACAACTGCAATTTGCATCACTTGAGTAGCAGCACAGAAGGTGGGTGGTGGTGGGCAAAATAGAGATGAAATTTTGCAAGGTATAAGCTTCAATAGAACCAGAGAGCAAGGGCTCCAAGAATAGAGGACAGTCTGTAATTGATATTACAGGGAGCAGATATTAGAGATGGTGTCTGCAGCCTGCTCAGCAGAAAGAGTAGAGCGGGGCAGGAAGGAGAACAAAGAGACCAGTAATTAGATCTTCACTTCAATTGAGAAGTCACATAGCCCCCACTGTGCATTAGGCAATGTGAAGATCCCTTCAAATGACTGTCCTAGGGTAGTGGTGATATAAGTGGAGAGAAAGGGGTGGATCATGTGGAGGGAGGGTCTATAAGATTTGGCAACAGATTGGATAGAAATGAGTGACAGGGAAGAGGTAAAGATAACAGCTATGTTGGATCTATGGGCCAAGAATACCAAGGGAATAGATCTGAGCATGGGTGACAGATTGCTAGAATGGGAAGAGTTGGAGATGCTGGAGATCATAGTGACTAGAAAGAACAGATTTATGAATGGTATAAAATTATAAAGAGCAAGTTTGAGCCCTATGAAGAAATATGAGAAGATACTTCCCCTTACTCATTTGCAAAGGTCAGGATCCATGGTATTAGAGTATATATAATGCCAGATACTACTTTTACTGATTTTTTTCCTTTTATTTCTTTTTCTTTTTGAAAAAAAATATTTGCTATAAAACATGGCACTCTGGAGGGAGAGAGGGAAGGAGACAGGGAGAAATCAAGGTGATGCAAAAACAAAATCCATTCTAAAATTCCTCCCCCTGATCCTAACTTCCTGACTTTTAGTTTTTCCTCCTGCCTTCCTCTTTTTAAACTTGTCCTTAGGATTAGGAAGTTAGGATCAGGGGGAAGAATTTTAGAATTAACCATCATCAAAGTGACTCAGTTATGTGTGATGGTGAAATCTAAGATCCCTGTGTGGAGATTTTTGTGTAAAGGCTGAGTTGTAGTGAATAAGTTTTGGGCCATAGTGTTCTAAGGAACATCAATATATGTATAAAAAGTCCCCAATATGAGAATTGAGGGGTTGAAGTGAATCGAATGCTTATAAACCAGTTGTAAAAGTTCTTGAAAAAGGAAAGAGAGAGACTTGAAAGTTGATTACAGGGGGAAAAAATGGATCCAGACCAAGTGATAGAAACTGATGGAATGAACTGCAAAAGAGGACCAAAGAGAATGGCTTCCCCAGGAAGGGGTCAGGAAGCAAGCAGAAGAGAAAAACCTCGGGAAATGAGCAGCTCATGAAGAAGAGGGTGCCTGAGATTAGGGTCTAGAGAGGTGGACCACAGCTTTGATTGTAGTGAAGAGAGATTCCTGGCTAGGGAGAGAGTCGCCGAATGAGGGATGCTTAAAATGAAAAAAAAAAAAATCTTTGCCTCAAGTCTTAAGAATCGGATCAAGAAAGCATTAAAGTAAAACTGAAAGAGGAGACAGAAACTGCTGGAGCCAGACACCATGGAGAACAGTAGGGAGAAAGAATAGCAAGCAAGAAGGCCAGGAAATTCTCTAAGAGCAGAAGCAGTGATAAAAGTGCAGGGCCTCTGCACTCTCTGTCTCTCTCTCTGTCTCTTTCTCTGTCTGTCTCTGTCTGTCTGTCTGTCTCTCTCTCTGTCTCTGTCTCTCTCTTTGTATGTCTCTCTCTCTCTCTGTATGTCTCTCTCCTCTTTCTTTGCTTCTCTCCTGTTTCTCTTTTCTCTCTCCCTCCCTCTCTTTTTCTCTTCTTTCTTGCTGCCTTTCCCTCCCCTTTCTCTCTCTCCACTCTTTATAGACACATATGTAAACTTTATGTTTCTATATGTGCTGTGTGTTGTGTTCGTGTAGTTTCTGTGTATCCAAATGGCTTTGTCTAGATGTGGTTCCAGGGAGGTGTGAGTAGATATATCTCCAGAATTCTCCTTCACCTACTCTTCTCCAAGAGCTGTTTTAATTTCTGCCAAGAGGAGAACAGGAGTTTGGGGTCACAAGACTGGATACAGTGGTCTCCTCAGAGAGGAAGCATGGGGCTAAGGAGAAATTCCCTGAACTTCCTAATGTGGTCATGGGAGAACAAGAACATGTTGACCAGCTTTTTCTCTGTTTCTTTTTCTCTGTCCAAGGGCCTCTTCATGAAGCCAGAAGCCAGAAAACTACGATATCTCTTCTGGCAAGCTCTCCCCAACTCTACTCCTTATGTCAGCCTAGATCATAGAATACTCATTCTCCACTGATGAGGAAGGTTTTTGCAAATAGGCTTGAGTTCCAGTTTATATGTTAATGTGAAAAGAATGAGAAGCAAGGGGAAGCTAGGTGGCACAGTGGATAGAGCACCAGCCCTGGAGTCAGGAGTCCCTGAGTTCAAATCCGGCCTCAGACACTTAATAATTGCCTAGCTGTGTGGCCTTGGGCAAGTCACTTAATCCCATTGCCTTGCAAAAAAAAGAATGAGAAGCGAATAAGCCATTAGTGAGAGATCTACTAAATCTTGGAACTAGGAATCTAAGGCAAGGATAGAGAGATGGAGAAAGAATTTATCAAGTGCATACTAAGTTCTAGATACTAAGACAGGTACTTGAATAAAAGTCTGCTTATATTCTAATGAGGGTATTCTGTACAAAAAAGAGAACTCAAAAGGGCTGTGGTAGTCTGGAAGCTAGGGGAGACTGGTTCCAAGGTGAAAGCTTGCCTAACAGAACTCAGTGGTTCCAGTCACAGAAGCCAAAGTTAGTGTAGAGAGGAGATAGGGATGATGCCTGGGTGGAAGCAACTGGTTTGGAGCTGATAGTAGGGAAGTGAAATGGAATCCTGGTTCATGAACATAAAGCAAAAGCTTGTTTATCATTGTACAAAGTGATCCAGGGGTGAAATCCAAGGCAATTAATTTGGGCACAAAGGTGGGATAGGATTTATGACTGAAATCACTATGGAGAGGTCTACCTTATTCAAAATGATTAATAATAACAATAACCAGAATTTATAGAACAAAGCACCTCATGTATGTTTTCTCATTTGACCCTGAGAGGTAGGCGCGATTAATATCCTTGTTTTACAGATTAACAATTTGAGGTTAGGAGAGGTTAAGTAACTTATCCAGGAACATGCAGCTAGAGGATGTCAGATTGAATGTGAACCCAGGTCTCCCTGACTCCATGTTCAGCATTATCCATCGTGCCATCTAGCTGACTATATAAAAGTAGTAAAGTGATGTTATATATTAAGATGGTACACTTTTGTGAGTAATTCAGAAAGCAGATATAGGGATATCTGATGAAGAGCACCAATGAAGTCTTTCCTTCTGGCATTGATGTCTTTTTTATACAAAATATAAATGCTTTCATGGGTTCCAGTAATAGGCTTTGGTTTTGGCATTGATGTTTTCTTATATAAGATGCCAGTCTTTATTTGCTCAGATGAGTTTCCTATTTTGATTTTGATGATGACTTCTTGGGGTTTTTTTGTTTGTTTGTTTTTTTGCAAGGCAGTGGGGTTAAGTGTTTGCCCAAGGTCACACAGCTAATTATTAAGTGTCTGAGGTCAAATTTGAATTCAGGTCCTCCTGACTCCAGGGCTGGTGCTCTATCCACTGCACTACCTAGATACCCCCATGACTTCTTGATAAGGTAGGAATTCATCTTGTCATTGTTTGGGTGACTCCATTAAAACCATATTGAGGATGAATAATTCACAATTAAGACATACACATTGGCTTTGACCAAGAAAGAGTTTTTAAAGAGAATCGAGAGAAGAGCTGGGAGGTAGACCCAAAGAAATGGGTTGGACACACATAGACTCAGTTTCCTGGAAGGAAGCTTCCACAGCTAGGTGACGTCCCCCCCCCCCCCGGGAAACTGTCATCCAAGGAAATTTTATGTATGTTCCTATGGAAATCATATGCTCCTGGAAATTATAAATAGTGAAAGAATTTCTGGACCAAACAATAGCTGGAGTTAAGAAAGTGCAAGGGAAAGTGCTGTGGTGTAGAGGAGCCCACATCTTATTCTTCATTGAGATTCCAAGGTAAGTGGTTTGTGTTGATCTGTTTGAAGGGATTGACTCTCAACCAGAGAGTACTTTCTCCTTGTGGAGGATCCTAAATTTACTACCTTATTGATCTGGGAGATACATCAGTCCTTAGGGGAGATGGAATCAGCTGGGGAGTAGGGTGTTTGAACCTCTAAAACTCCAACTGTATTCTTCTTTGGAGAATCTTTAATTCTAGGATTGCACTATTAGTTGGCAGGACTATATAGGTTTCTGGGAGGTGGGATTCACTGAGAAGGAAGAAGCTTTAATTTGCTTGTTTGTTGGTTTAAATAAAATCCATCCAATATTTGGTATTTTATTAAAATGAAGGTTTTTATGGAAGCTAAGGCTTTTTGTGCCTTTTTGTTTTGGAAAATTAGAAATTTGGTTGTTTGGAGAACTAGATATTCTGTTGTTCCAACTTCTATTGTTCTTAAGGGAAGGAAAACCACACAGAGTTCTGGGTCTAAAGAGACTCCCTTAATGAGAATTCCCCCAAGATTGAACCTCAGTTGATGTATATCCAGATATATGTCCAAATATTCAATAGTCCTTTTTCCTTTTTATCTTGAAGGATTTCTTCCATTCTTCTATGCAATATTTTGTCCTTTTTCTTTACTCTTTAGGAAAAAAAAAGATTAACTTGCACTTTGTACA
Source organism: Macrotis lagotis (assembly GCF_037893015.1). NCBI lineage: Eukaryota > Metazoa > Chordata > Mammalia > Peramelemorphia > Peramelidae > Macrotis > Macrotis lagotis. The sequence goes on from NC_133665.1 coordinate 136,210,491, forward strand.
TATTTGAGTACTTGGCAGAACCACAAATATAATACCTGGTGTCAGGTTACTTACTGCAATATTCTTTTTGCCTGTTGTATTTGTCTAAGTTGATATTCACAGAACTTTGTCATCTTTTTAGAATCTCTATCTGTTGCTGTTGTTCAATTGCTTCAGGCATATCTGTCTCCTCATGACCCCAGTTGAGATTTTCTTGGCTAAGATGCTGGAGTCCTTTGCCACTTTCTTCTCCAGCTCATTTTATAGATGAGGAAACTGAAGCAAATAGGGTTAAGTGTTGCCCAGGGTCCCGTGGCTAGTAAGTGTCTGACATTGATTTGAACCCAGCTCTTCCTGACCTCAGGTTGGGTGCTCTACTACTGTACCACCTAGCTGCTATTGATTTGTGACTGACTGAAATGGCAAACTGTTTGTAAGCTGGAAGACCCAAATCCAATGAGGTCTATCCACTCTTGCCACTGATGTATGGTGGATACCACTATATGCTAGTTTCTCTGTCCCCATATGGAGGGTGAGGTTTCATTTATTTAATTATACAGAAGTAGGCAAGACCAACAGAATACAAGATATTAAGAGACAAGATGAAATTCAGTTATCTAATAAGATCTACCCACCTCCTTTTAACTTCCCACTGCTTCCTCTATTTCCCACAAGCTAAACTCTGCTATATCTACATGGAGATTTAGGCATAATTTACTTAGCAGTCATAAGTAGACAAAAACACAAGCCCACAAGGACTCAATGACACAATCTGCTAATCCAATGAGGTCTATACAACTCGTTCTTCTTTGTTCCTGTTCCCTGAATTCTTAATTCTACTTCCCTGTAAACTAAGTAAAAGGATACATAAAAGTTGTCTGACTTCAAGAACAAAACTATTTCTATCATCCAATAATGTCTTCCACTCCAGGAAAGGTGATAATCCCAATTGACTCATCTCCTACTTCCCTTAATGCCTGTACCAATATCACATTCAATTGCTTTCAGTCTAAATGATTCATGTGATCTCTTTGAGAACAGGATCCCTCTCTTCACCTTCTCTTGTTTCTCTCAGCATGTCTAGAGTTGGTCTGAGCATATAATAAGAGTGTTCTTTTGAGCTGGAAGGAATATTAAAGAAAAATCTAGTCCATCCTTTTCATTTTACAGATTAAGAAACTGAGGCTCAGAGGAGTTAAATGACTTTCCCAAGGTTTGCATGTGAGTAATACCAATAAGATTTGAATCTAGTCCTTTCATTCCAAATCCGGGGTTCTTTCCACTATGCCACTTGGTCAGGATTCATTAAAGATTTAGTGACTAATTGATGGGTTGATTGGTTCCCCTAATCCTGAAGAAGGCCCCCTTTCAGTAGGAGCCTCAATGTGACCATTTCATTTAACACCAATTGTCCTTGAAAGGACTTAACATATCATCACTACCCATGATCCTAAAGGTCTAGCTGGCACCTGATCAGCTGATCATTACTAATACACCCTACAAACACTTTTTTATCCCCCAAGCGCTACCACATTGTAAGCCAGAACTTAATAGAAAACTAAGCCAAACTTCTTAGTGAAAGAGGAAAATGTCAACTGAGGTATTGTATTCTAAGTTTTCAAGGCCTTACTCATCCCTAAGAGAAAAGTATAAGGAAAAGTTATATCTGAGGTTAGTACTAGCTCATCCTTGCAATAATCATGGTGGGTTAAGAGAAAAAGTTAGGGTAACTTGGCTATGTGCCTTCAGGGTTTTCCTTTCTTTCTCCCAGTTATTATAGGCATTATAAATTGTCACCATGGCTGCCATACTTCAGCGAAGGCAATTTGCTGCTTATATGGCATGACTAGGAGCATCTTGCGTGGCCCTATTTGAGATCCTATTTGAGATCCAAGAACTAGAGTTCATGTAATTAGGGATCTGAGTCAGGATGATCTCAGATGCAGAAAGAACCTTCTGATCCTTTGCAACTGAATTTAATGCCTCATTATTGGGAAAGGGTGCCCAGACATAGGGGTCTTCATGATGTATCACAACTCCTTGGGATGCTTATTCAAAGGCAGCCAAGGAAGTTTCTAGCAGCTCCTGCACTCTGAACAAGAAAATTTTTCTACAGGATAGCCTTGTTTTTTCTTTCCATTTTCTAGCCATGATTCAGAGTTTCAAGAGACATCAAAGTTCACCTCCCCCCAAATTCTTCATTTTACAGATGAGAAAACTGAGCCTCAGAGAGATAGAACGACTTACTTGAGGTTACATAGAATCTATCACAGATTTTCACCTGATCACTAGGTTTATCAGAGTGGTTTTAACAAGGTGAAGGGCAAGAGCTCCAGTTTCTGCTCCCCATGCCAGTCTGATGCACCAAAATCAATTCAATTGACATCAGCTCAGCTTTAATGTGGAATTAAAGAGCTGCCAGGTTCCCCCCATGGGGCTTTTACAGTTCAAGTTTTATGAATTCATTAAAATGCACATGCAAACTTTTAAGGAAATAGCATTACCCTGTAATAAGAGCTACAAATTGACACTATTCCTCTGAGAGCCTGATGGTAATTCGAGCTGCCGAGTTGGCAAAATTGTTTTCCATCACTTTGCATCTATTAGCAAAGAGAAGAGCATTTTCTGGGGTTGTTGTTCTCTTGGCTTTGCTGTTGGGCAGGACTTCTGGAAGAGAGAAAGAGCATCAAACAATCTAGTTTCTGGACTCTGACCTGGGGTTTCCAGTCAGGAATCAATGTGATGGGAGTAGGGGACAGTAGGAGAACGGGGGATGGGAAGGAGAGAAGTTATTTCTTCTCAATTCCTCAGAAGAGAGAAAAGTAGAATATTTTATCCTATGTTATGCAGGGGAAGAGCATTGACTTTTGAGTCTGAAAGCTAGGGTTCAGATATTGACTCTGATATTTTCTACCCTTGTAACCTTATTAAGCTAATTCCTCTTTCCAAGTCTCAGTTTCTTCATTTGTAAAATTGGACTTTGCAGAATTGGACTTAAGAACCTTTAAAGTTCCCTTCCAACTCTAAAGCTATTATCCTATGACAAATTGAAAGGGTTTGGACCCCAAAGTACCTTCAAGCTCTAATTTCAAGTTTATTCTTGCATTGTTCAAAAATCAAGGAAAGGCAGGGTATAATCACTATAATTTCTGTTATTCACTGAAACAGGTAGATCACTTGAAATCAGGAATTCTGAACTGCAGCAGGCACTTAGGCACCCTTATTAAGCCTGGCACCAATCTGAAGAGCCCTTGAGGACAAAGGTTGCCCAAAGAGGGACAAATAAACTTAAGCCTACCTGTCAGGTCAGGTCAAAGCTGTTTTGCCACTTCTAGTCTATATAAGATAGGAAGAAGGAGAAAGAGAAGAAAGAAGAAAGAGAGGAAGGAGGAGGAGGAGAAGAAGAAGGCAGAGAAAGAAGAAAGAAGAGAGAGAGAAGGAGGAGGAAGAGGAGGAGGAGGAAGAAATAGTACAGAAGTACCACCTTTGGGATATGAGTTTGGTCACAGGTTCATCCTTAAAGTTAAGTACCCACAAAGGTCTTTAGTCTTTGGATCATAGGATTTAGAGTTCAAAATGGGTCTGAGAATGAACATAATTCAATATTTTTTTAGGCTTTTGTAAGGCAAATGGGGTTAAGTGGCTTGCCCAAGGCCACACAGCTAGGTAGGTAATTATTAAGTGTCTGAGACCATATTTGCACCCAGGTACTCCTGATAAAAGCCGGTGCTTTTATCCACTGCGCCACCTAGCTGCCCCAATATTTTTATTCTTACAAAAGAGAAAACTGAGACCTAGAAAGGGGAAATATGTTCCCTAAGTCTCACAGTAAGAAAGCAGCTGAACTTAGGATTTGAGTCAAGGTCTTCCAGCATTAGCAACACTGAACTAACATCATACTTCTATCCATCTCCAAGACCTTCTCTGTGAGAATTTATGGTCAATTCTAATTCTCAACTTTCCCCCCCATGATTCTGTGGCCAAGGGCATTAGTATTTGGCAGTCTACCCCTTCTTGCTGGTTTGACCTCTTTGTTTCCTAGTAATGGTCCTACTCCATAGACCCTGATTTTAAATGTTCCCTATGTGGAGTTGGGAACCATCTTCTCCCACCTATCTGCAGATACCTCAAACCAGGATTTAGTAATCTTAATTAAAATATATATCTACATATATTGATGTGTATATAATATATATATATATATTATATACACATACATTGAAAACTAAGAGGACCATAGACTTAAACCAGACTACTACTGTTCAAGAGGTCAAAGACAGAGACAAGTTTCCCAAATCCTTACTTAGATCATAAGATTTAAAAGCTAGAAGAGGCTTCAACAGTAGTTAAATAGAGCCTCTTTATTGAGGAGGTACTTAAGATTTGGAGAGATGATTTGCCCAAGGTCACACAGATCTGTATGTGGCTGAATTGGGATTCAAGCCTAGATTTCCCAACTCCAAATTTCCACACTGGCTACCAGGCATCCATTACTCTGTTCTTTCAAGCCTCCCCAGATGGGAATTGTTATTTTCTAAATGGAAGTTTGGCCTGCAAGCTTCTTTGACCAAACTGGCTTAGGTTTTTTGGTTTGGGTTTTTTTTTTTATCTGCCTGATTCCCATTAGTGAATCCCTTGCATCCTGGGCTTCCCACAGGACGTGATGCCCTACATAGAATGAAGCATCTTAGAGCAGGGAAGTTGAAAAGTTATTCTTTAGATTAACCCTTCCTTTTTCAATAAAGATAAAACACTAGCTCATAATTACATAGGAAATTGGTTACAATTCTTCTGACAGATGAATCTAGTCTTTTTTCCACTATCCCAGATATCCTCTCATAATGTTTTTTTCCTTATAGAATGAACACCATTACCAGTATTTCTGGGGAACTGGGAAAAGACATTAGAGTTATAGATTTAGAAGTTCTGTTTTAGACAGGTTGAATCCAAGATGTTTATGGTCCTGAGAAGACTAGTGACAATCAATGCCTCAGGTTCTTTTCTTCTCAGTCTCTTTCAACACCATCATTCATTTCTTGCTCCCTCCAAAGTTACCAGTGATCTCATAATCACCAAATCCAAAGACTTTTTGTCAATTCTCATTCTTCCTGATGATTCTGCAGCCCTTGACCTTGTCAATCACTCTCTTCTCTTTGATACTGTCTTCTTTCGGGGCAGCAAGGTAGTGCAGTGGATAGATCATTATCCTTGGAGTCAGGAGGATAGGAGTTGGAATCTGACCTCAGACACTTGATACTTACTAGCTGTGTGACCTTGGGCAAGTCACTGAACCCTGACTGCTTCACCTCCAGGGCCATCTCCAGCCATCCCAATCCATATCTGACCACTGAACACAGATGGCTTTGGAGGGGAAAGTGAAGTTGGTAACTTAGAAAAGTACCACCTTACTCAAATCCAACTCATGTGCTTGTCATGGTATCACCTCCCCTGATGTGATGGCCTTCTTTGAAAATGAAGGACAAACATCAAGACTTTCTTCTTTAAAGGTCTTTGTGATACCCCTTTTTTCTTGGTTCTTCCATCTGTTTAATTCTACTCCTTAGTTTCCTTTTCTGGATCTTCATCAATGTCATGCCTACTAATAGTGAACGTGCTCCAAGACACTGCCCTGGGTCCATTTCTCATATTCTTCTTTACTGTTCACATAGTCATTGCATCACCTCCCATAAATTCAATTACATGTCCTTGCAGATAATTCTCAGATATACTTACCAGGCCCTACCCTCTCTGCTGATCTGCCATCTCTAACTCTCTCTCTTTAAACATCTCAAACTTGGATGGCTCCATGGGTATCTAACATTTAGTATATTCAAAAGTGAACTCATTAACTTTTCACCAAAACCCTTCCTTCTTCCTAACTTCCCCATTACCATCCCAGTTACTCAGTTTTACAACCTAGGCATCATCCTAGACTCCTTACTTTCTTACCCACTGTATCCAATCTGTCGACAAATCCTGTTGATTTTATCTTTGTGGCATTTCTTATGGATGACTGCTTCTTTCCTTTGACACTAGTGCAAACCCACATAAGTTCATAGTTGTGCTATTAAAATAGTCTGCTGGTTGATCTACCTGCCTTAAATCTCTCTTCAACCTGGAGGGGTCAAATATAGGCAGTGGACAAAGGAGCTGGAATGAAGAGCATGGGGGAAGAGACTTGAAACTGGCTACCTCTAGGAGATAGGCTATGAGACTAACAATTACAAAGGAAACAGTGGTAGATTCTCTAAGAGGATAAAACCAGCTATGGCTCCCAAATCTATATTATCAACCTCTGATCTTCAGAGCCACGTTTCCAACTGCTTGTTAGATTATCTCTGCTTGCGTGGCTCCCAGATCTTTAGGTTTATCATATCCAAAACTGAATTTTTATTTCTTTCTCCTCCTGAGCCAAATGTAACTTGTGTATTACTGTTGATTGAACTATCTTACTTAATCACTTAGGGTCAATCACTCAGAGTCTTCTTCCCTCTTCTTCATTTCCTTCATCCAATCAGTTGTCAAGCCCTGTTGTCTGCTTCCATAATATTGCTCACATCTTTCTCCTCCTCCCTACTTACATATCTGCCATGTTGGTTATAAAACACATTTTCTCTTACATCTGTTCCCTCATCTTCGCTCATATACCCATCTCATCAAGTCTTATCTAGGTTATTATAATAATCTCCTAACTGGTCTCCATGTCTTCAATTTCTGCCCCCTCCTTTACAATCTGTTTGGACCACTGTTGAGAACAGTGGTTCCCTCTTGCCTCTAAGATAAAATATGCATTCTTTAATCTGGCATTTAAGGCTCTAACCCTAATCTATCTTTCCATTTTATTTCATTCTACTTCATTTAAACTCTCTACATTCTAGCTAAACTGGATTTACTAACTGTTCACCAGCTAGCTCTTCCCTGACCTTTTCTGTCTCCTTGAGTTTCAGAGAGGTGAAGCCAGAAGTCCTGTTTTGGACAAAACTGAGTTGTCTGTGGAACATCCAATTCAAAATTTCCAATAGGCAGTTGGTGATGCAGGACTGGAAGTCAGCAGAGACTGGAGTTAAATATATATTATAGATCTGGGAGTTATATGTATAAAGACAGTAATTGAACCCCCCGGGAACTAATGAGATCACCAAAAGAGAGTGAAGAGATAGAGGAGAGAAGAAGGCTCAGGACAGAGTTATAGCAGCCTCAGAGTCATAATGTCGGAATATCTTGGGCTGGATGCCTTTGAAAGCATCCTTTTCAAGGGAGAAAGAAGGGGGAAGGGAAGCAATTAACATAAATAGTGTTTGCATAGCTCCTAGATTGGGAAGCTGAGGGACTACTTTTACAGCAAACTCAACTGTAACCCATAAAAATGGATCATTAAAACATCACATTTTCAGACCGCAAAGGCCTGGTAACAGGGAGAATACCATTCATCTGAGAAGCTCCAAATGATTTTGCAGTTAATTCAGACTTGGAACCCCAAAGAGCTACATGGGACTCAGTACTTTAATTTAACCCAAATTGTGTAAAGGCATCCCTGAGTAATGTTCATAGAGAATGGGGATAGGGGATCTCCAGAAAATCCCTGCCTTGTAGGTCTTACTGATTGTTCTATATACTCCATAAGCAGGATAAGAGTAAGGCAGCAAATATGAACAAAACTCTGGAACCAACTGACACCTCCATGATGTTTATATTATGAATTATCAAAGCTGAAAGTCTGTGGTTTATTATTATATTTTTGGTTTTTAAAGGAGCTATTATGATTTCAAATAGCATATTTTAAGAGAAAGAGTATCCATGCCTCAGAGTCAGGGGTCTATTTTGCCATGTAAGAGCCATTTGACTTTTTTTTTTTTTTTAGTTTTTGCAAGGCAATGGGGTTAAGTGGCTTGCCCAAGGCCACACAGCTAGGTAATTATGAAGTATCTGAGGCCGAATTTGAACTCAGGTACTCCTGACTCCAGGGCTGGTGCTCTATCCACTGTGCCACCTAGCCACCCCCACTGCGCCACCTAACTGCCCCAGAGCCATTTGACTTTGAACAATTTTTCTTTCTCTCTGAACCTCAGTTTCTTCACTTGAAGAATTAAGAGAGTAATTTTCTAATATCCTTTTCTATGATACCAAGAAGGTGCATCTCCCCAATTTATATATATGTATGTATGTATATATATATATATATATATATATATATATATATATGATGTGACCAAAAATATGTATACAGGTAAATATGTATACAAATGTGTGATTCTACAGTGTTTATTCCATCTTCAAGCAGGATAGAAAGGGATCAGAAATTTTAAGAATGAAGTGAAAAGAACTATATTTGCAATATTATTTATAGATAATGGGGTAGATTTTTCAAACTATACTCCAGTTAAGTGGGTAGAGAAGAGTGAGCAATAAGAGAACAAAGATTGTTAGTTAAAACCTGGGCAGGAGGAGAACAAATTGGAAATAAAAAGGGAGACCTGGAATGTCCTACATTGAAAAAGAAGTGCTCAGGTGATGCCCTAAAAGGCAATCTGAATCTTGTGAGAGATTTGTGACCGGAAAACTCACAAAAAATAGTTTTGTCTTTTCACTGAGGAGAGGTGGGATCTGGATGACTTGAAGGTGAAACTAGCTTAGGGAAGGGGCTTGGAGAGTGGCAATCAGCATGGGAAGGACCACGTTTAAGGACTGAATAAAGGGAATCTTGAAGTGAGAAAATACACAAATATCTCTAAAAGAACAAGGCTGGACTCTGTAGGGTGACTTAGTACCTCTAATCTTCTGCTTGGGGTGGCTGATATTTATAATTTTTATGCAGTTTATACTCTTATACAGTTTATACAAGATTCCTCACACTGAATTAAAGTACCAGAGTTTTTGACATCCAAATGGCTTGTCCCAGGTATGATGTGGTTGGTTCCCTACATTCTTTGTAGAGGAAGAGGATGGATTTTTTTTCCCCAAAAAACTATAGGTAAGTGAATTAGACTTCAAGAGAGATGAATGAATTATTCAAAAACTATTTTGTGAACACTTAGCAAAGGAAGTGGTGATCACTACAAGTCAGCATGGGTTCATGAAGAACAATTTGTTCCTGACTAACTTCATTTTCTTTTTTGACTGGTTTCCCAGATCTGAGATGAATAGGAAGAGAAGGGGGGATGGGTTGCTTTCAGGAAATTGCAAAGGACTTTTACTGACCCTCAAGTTTCTCATTACAGCAAAAATTCACCTTTTCCAATACAAGCACCTTATCGTGTTGCCATCCAGCAGCGAGACCCAGAAAGCATTGCCTTTGAAGAACTAAAGATGAGCATCACACAGAGGGCAATGGAAAGCGGCATGGTGGAGGGGAGCTGATTGCAATATATAATTAATGAGGAACCCTGAAGGAGAATAGAAGTAAAGGATGTCATCAAAGAATTTAATAGCAGAAAGAGAAATTGGGCTAGTCATTTGACAAGAGGAAAGAATGACAGGTCCCCAAGTACTCTGTCCTATCTCTTGTAATGTTAGGAGAAAGGAAAACTTCCAGTACATTAGGTCAGTCTCCCATGGCAAACTTTTGGGAGGACATGGACGAGAGTTGCCCTAGATGGGCATGGAAAACTTGTGATCTAGGATCACTGAAAAGTACTCATCAATGAGATGCAGATCAATTTTAATACTTATTTACTCAATCAGAAGAAGATCAGTAATAGTTTATCTGGGTAATGCATCTGGGAAATTCTTTCACCAGATCCTTGAGGGCAAGATGAAGAGATGCAGACTGGATGAGAAAACTGTTAGGTGGATTTGGAAGTAGTTATAAACCCACATTTAGAGAGTGGTAATTATTGGTAACAATATGGAAAGGTGTGATATAAGTTGAAAATTTGTAATCATGCAAAACATTGCCATAATAATCATGAAAGTAAATATGTTCCCCCCCAAAAAACAGGAAAAATCAATACAAATAAAGCTAAAATAAGTAAATAATTTGCTTTCTCAATGATAGGGAGTAGGATGGGAAGAAGGATGAAAATTTATAACTCAAAGTTTTAAAAATGAATGTTAAAAACCATTTTTATATGTAATGGGGAAAAATAAAATAGAGAATAAAATTCAAAAATGTAGACTGGTGCATCCAATGAAGTGCCTCAGTATTATGTGCTTGACTCTAGAGAGAAGACAGAGACAGAAACAGAGATCCAGAAAGAGACAGAAAAAATGAAAGAAAATACACATATACAAATACATTCATACATATGTATATATAAATAAATATATGTATATATGTACCTATATATGGAGAGAGAGAGAGAGAGAGAGAGAGAGAGAGAGAGGGAGAGGGAGAGAGAGAGGGTTTTATGCATCTTTGTTCATGCTGTCTCCCCCTGCCAACCTAACCTTTTCCTCCATAATGCTCTTCCATTTCCTTCCCCTTGGTCACCAACCATGATTCATTGACTTGTGTATCCTTCAGTATTTAACTCTATGGGAAGTACCCCTGATTACATCCCTTATCTATGTATTGTATCCCCTCAGTACATCAAGACTGACATATGTAGGCAAAAATATTACAGAAGAATGTTTTATTAAAAGGAAGAAAATTGAAATCCTTGAATGACCAATCATTAGCCACATAGATGTAAATCCCCCAAATTGCTTAAAATCCAGGGCAAGAGGGCTCCTCTATCAGAATTCATGAGTGTTGCCTTTTTCATTACTCCATGTTAATAGAAGGGTTCAGGGGGAACCCTTCTTTCTGTCTCTGAATGGGGAGACCCATCTCTCTGCCTCTGTTTCTCTAACTGTATCTTGGACTATCTCTCCATGTGTCCTCTCTGTCACTGTTTTTTTTTCTTTCTCTGTCTGTTTCTGTCTTTCTCTCCCTTGTCTCTTCCATCTGCTCATCAAGAGACCCCCAGTTCCATAACACACTGCCAGACCATCCCACCAGTTCCCCCAGCAAGACAAAACTGAAATGATTCTCATCTTTTCCGAACATTTTCCCTACAGCAAGTAGTGTTCCTAGCACTCACTGTATTTCTAGTACAGTGCCACATACATAGCAGATACTCAAGGGGTATATGACTGGTGTCAAGAGAGATAGTATTAGATTATCATGGAATTCAGTTACTGCTTGACTAATTAATCCAGAGGACAGAGATAGGAGATTTCCTGAGTGATACTGAATTGAAAATGAATTGGTAAATTGATTGATTGATTACTAGGGGAGAAACAATATTTCTCTATTTATTAAAATTCACATTTATCAGGGAAATAATGTACCCTCCTCATTTATAAAGATGCCATTTTGACCCTCCTTCCTCAGATTATCAAGTTAGGTTTCTTTTCCCAACAGTGGAAAGAGGGTTCACCAAACCATTTGGTTTCTTTTAAAGGGGGCACCAATCTGTGAGATGGTCAGTCCTGGGAGATCTGTTCAAGTGGTGTCTACACAGGTAAAGGAAATGGAAAACTGGAGAAGGACTCTCCCACCAAGTTAAACAGACAAACTTCCATTAAAATATCCTGGGCTAAGGATGCAAAGGTAGTGTGGATTATACAAATGACTATTTAAACTTTACTTCATTAGACAGTGTAGATAAATACTTAGATGCAGATAAAGGTAAAAGGTAAAAGGAGGCAAAGAGGTAGAGGAACGAGCCAGCACCCCAGCACTGCCACCCCCAAAGTGTCCCTGATTCCTGATATGTCAGCCAACCTCCAAGAAGCTTTTCTGTGTTCCTTCTGCCAAGCTGCTGGGGCTCCAGAGATGAAAAGCAGACAGCCCCTCTCATCTCTTTACACTTCAAAAACTCCCCGGAGCAAATGGAGAGAAAGATAATTAGACGGAATGTTGATACAACAAACCCTGGTGGAATGCAAAACAGGGATGCTCTGTCACTTGTCCAGACCCCTAATACTGACAACATTCCAGTGGAGCAACCTAATAGGCAGGAAGGTTCCCCTCTCTACTCCCAACAGCCTCCACTGCAAATGTTCCTTTCACCTCCCCAACTGTCCTCAGGGTTGGTCACACATCCTAGTGAAGTAGGAAAAAGCCATTGAAGGCAAAACTGAGTTCTCATCTCAACTCTGTCTCTAAGCAGCTGCAAGCCTTGGGTCTAGACATCTCTGGCTATAGTCACCTCAATTTCCAAACCAGATGTTATCCAAAGTTTCAATCTGCTGTTTTCAAACCCCTTCCTCCTCTAATATTCTATATTAGAAGACTGATTCCATTTCCAACATGCTGCAAGAACATCCTTTGTTCTGACATGCTATGTTGGGCAGCCATAGGGTGGTAAGTATGGGAGAGAACTGCTGGCTCATGTTAGAACATGCATAGGTGGCACTGTGGTGCACAAAACACTGGATCAGAGTTCAAATCTGACCTCAGACACTCTCTGTGTGACTTTACCCTGTATGCCTCAGTTTCCTCATCTGTAAAAAGAGATGGAGAAGGAAAATGGTAAACCATTCCAGCAATTCAGCCAAGAAAATCCCAAAATGGGACTGAAAATGACTAATAACAGCACAACAACAATTCTTTGTTCCAAAGTCTCTTCTAGTTTCAGAATTCTCTGTTCTAAGTTCTAATATCCAATGAACCAAATATATCAGGGGGAGATTTGAGGTTTCACAGGAGATTAGTGTCCTTCAAATCATTTTACTTTACCACCTCCCCAGGTTCACCTGAATTTAAAAGTCAGTGTGAGAAATGAAGTTGTCTTTTCTATGGCTGATGAGAATCACTGTTGTTCTTGTTGCTTTGTCTTCCTTTGAAATCCCAGGAAGGATCAAGACAGCCCTGCCTTCTGCTGCCCTGAGAATGCCTTTCCTCTCTCTGTTCTCTCCCATGCTCACCACCCTCTGGTAGGTGAGGGTGAGGAGATAATGACTTAGCTTCTCTTTCTCAAAACACTGGCTGACTCATGTTAGAACATGCCAATTCTCTAATCTTACCCATAGACAGACCTTTCTTCTGGCTACAGGCCAAGCTTTAACCTTGGTCAGCCAGCTGTTTTGCAAATATATACTTCAAGCCACAAGGCTCAATTTGTGTGTGTGTGTGTGTGTGTGTGTGTGTGTGTGTGCATGTGTGCATGCATACTTGCAAGTATATTTGCCTGCATGTGTATGTTTGCATTGTTTGTGTGTGCACATTTGCATGTGTATTTGTGTTTTTTTACATGTGTGTGCCTCAGAGCAACATATAGAGGGCAAGGGGTCACAACATCAATACACCAGCAATGCCAGGAGAACTTGGAGACAGTCAGGTTCTACCCAGGAAGGAGGCTGCTGGGAGATGAGGGGTGGGGCCGGGAATATGGGGAGATAAGGGGAGTGGGAGATGAGGAGTATGAGGGATGAAGTCTCTGAGACAAGTTGATTGTTCTACTTTTGCTAGTACCTTTCCCTTCTCTGGGCTCTACTTGACCCATTTGACAAGTGATGGCATTAAATCCATCTATAAACATTTATTAAACATCTACTGTGTACAAACTCCTGTCTACATGCTAGAGCTAAGAAGAAAGGTAAAAGACAGTGCCTGTTCTCAAGGAGCTCAGAGACTAGATGATTTCAAAGGTCCTTACCCAGTGTTAACATTCTGTGATTCTATCATTTTACTGTAACAAGTCAGAAGATGTGGTTTTCAAATCTAAACCTTCCTAAGATCAGCTCAGAGGTCTCAGCTGCATTTAAATTAGGAGAAGAAAAAAAACCATGTGTAACAGACCAAAAAAACCTTCAAAATTGCTCACAGCTTGAAATGTTGAATAAACATTTGTGGTGCAGCCTCCTGGAAATCTCAGGTCTTTTTTTTTCCCCCCAAACTCACTGAGTCGGTTCATCTGTATTTGTATATGGACAGTGGAGCAAATTACGGCCATCTCCCTGATTATGTCTGCTAATGGAAGGGGCTGTTTGCATGGATAATCCAAGGAGGGCAACAGAGGCAGAGAAGTGGGGGGAAGGGAACTTTCTCTTTCAGAGAAAAGAGGAAATCATGGCCAGGATGGGGCAGAATAGCAGAAAACTGGAGAAGGGAATAACCTTGGGGTCCACAAAGATAAAGCCCAAAAGCTTAGCTCTGGAAAGCTGAGGAACGAGGTCCTAGATCTGGGATCTATCACTAAGTAAACCACTTCCCTTCTCTGGGACTGAATTTCCTCTTCTGTAACAGGTCCCTCCCATTTCTAAGTCTGTGATGGTCCTATGGACCTAATATTCTAAGGTGAAAAGGGCCATGTGATATAGTCAAAAATAGCATGAAATTTGTTGTAAGCAAAATCTTGACCTTGTTCCTTCTCTTAGACTTCATTTCTCTTATCTATAAGTACAAAGGAGTTGGACTTGCAGTTCAACAATCTATGTTCAAAGGTCCAAATTTTAACATTTATTCCACATTCACAGAATGACAGAATTTCAGAGTTGGAGTATGTCAGCCTCTATCTCATCCAACCCACTTTCCTAGAAATTCAATCAAAATTCGACAAGGGTTATCCCACCTTGCCTTGAAGACCCTCAAAAGAAGGAAGAGACCTCTTGGTACTTCCCAAAATCCTTCTGAGCAACATCCAGGGACAAAAAGCTTTTCTTGGCACAAAAATATTCACTTCTTTGTTATAATATTCCATGTACTTCTAAGTTCTCTTTCAATATTCTGTGGTTTAAGGTACCCACCAGTTCTACCCATCTAGGGTTCTGTGATTTCATAAACTTGCTGGGTGCTGATGCACCATCCCAACTAGATCATACATTCCCTTAGGACAGAGATCAGTTTGGCAGTTTATACTGTCTCCTTCCAAGAGTATGTAGAGAACCTTGGATACTCAGGTATTTGCAGCAAAGATGTTGGGGGAAGCTGAGCCAGGAGGAGGAGTTCATTAAGGTTTCCCCACTCCCACTGCTCTATAAACATTTTAGCCTCCCTCTTTTCCCAAGGGGTGGGGATGGGGTGGTGGGGGTGGAATGGGGGGGGGGTGGCTTTTCCCTAGTTTGTGGATAGAACATGAGTGACACCCAGTGGTCAACATGCTTTTGGTTCCAGCTCCTACTCCACCCCACCTCTGCTTACTCTGCTCACTTAGTCCCATGGAGGAGAAAGGAATTTCCCCTCCTTCCCAAGATAAAGTCTCTAAACTATATAGCCTGGAATTCAAAGGCCCCTGATCTCAAACTGTCTGATCTCATTATCAATCAACCTCTTCTCTAAATAGGCCTGTTTATTTATTGTTTCCTGAGTCCTATTGATTCCCACCTCCACACCTTTGGCCATGCTGTTTCATCAACCTGAAATGTCTTTTTTTCCCCTAATATAAACCCTGTCTATCCTTGAATTTTGCCTCCTCTGAGAAACCTTGCATATAAAATGTGCAAATTGGCCTAGAGAGTCACAAAGTTCTCCAAAATCATATCTCCTCTATCTGTGACACCTTCCTTTCTATATAGGGATATCATCCATCGAGATCCAGATCAACATCCAACTTCACCTATAAAAACTTTCCTGCCATGGAATTCTTTTCACTTCAAATCAGCATACATAAATTATGATATAGTAGAAAGAAAACCAGTCTTAGTAATAAATTAAGATTCAGTTCTCAATTCTAAAATTTTCTAGTTCTGAAAGTCTAGGCAAGCCAAATCACCTCTCTGAGCCTCAGTTTCCCTATCTCTAAAATGGGGATGATACTCCAGTCAAATAGAATAGCAAGGGGTGAATAATGCTTTGTAAACCTTAAAATATCATATAAATAAGATCAAGTAAGACTAGTATACTCCTGATTCAGACCCCTTCTAACAAGGGATGTCTCTGCCACACAGGAAAGCACCTCATTATAAGCTGTCAACATTCAACAAACATTTGATAATTAACTACCATGCATCAGACACTGTACTGAGGGATATAAAGAAATATTTAAGACTTTCTCTACTGTCAAGGAACTCAGAATCTAATAGGGGAAACATCTTGTAACAATGATGAAATATGGAAATGATCAATTAAGGGGGATTAGGGAATTTTCATAGAAGTTGGAACTTTAACTGGAAAGAAGTCAGGAGGCAAGGATGAAGAACTAGAGCATTCCAAGGAGGAGGAAAGGAAGGAGGAAAACCTTCTCAAGGAATTTGACCACAACAGGCTAAGGGACAATAACAAATAAGCATAGAAGAATGGATGGATCAAGTGGTGTGTTTTGAGAATAGAGAAGACATGGGCATGTTTATGTGGAGTAAGGAAGCAGGGAAGATAAGGAAAAAAAGGGAAACTCTACAGGAAAATAATATGGATTGGGACCCCTTGTGCATGTCCCCTTGGCAGGGAAAAGTGCAACCTTATAATGTGAGACAAAGTTGAAAGAAGAACAATGGCAGAAGGCACCCATGTGATGTTGAATGAGGGTTCAGTTCCAAACCCTACCACTGACTTTGGACAAATTGCTTACTTTCTTTAGACCTCTGTTTCCTTCTCTTAAAAATGAAAAGATTATACTAGATAATCGCTAAGGTCCCTTCTAGCTCTCATTCTATGATTTATGATGCTAGTAGTAGTACTACTATTGCTGCTATTGCTACCATCACCACCAGCAGCAGCAGCACCATGATCACCACCACCACAACTACTACTAATCAAACATTTATTTAGTGTTTTAGCTCACTTGATTCTATAAAATGATGTGCTGATCAGTGGGCATATTGAAGTATGTCTTTTGTAGTGTGAATTAAAATACATCTAAAGTACCATCTTGCTTTAACCTTCTAGCTTAGAGGCCATGAGCAATGATTTGAGGACATCTGTAGTAATCCTTTATGGAATTACTCCCACAGCTGTGTTCTCAATATTTCTAGTTTCCTTAGAAAAAGAGTCAGGATGAAAAGGATCCAACTGAAGTCTATTAAATTGTGGAGGTTATAGCAAAAGGAAACATGAAGTAGAAATTGGATTGTCCCCTTAAGACCTAGGAAAGAGAATTTGAGTCTAAAAAGGCAGACCTACTTTACACTCAGAACAAGGATCCACAATTATCACCAGCATAGAGTTAACTTGCTATGCAAGCTGAGACAGTTTCCTGAGGCCCTGAATGGTCGCACAGGCTCTAAGAGGCAGAGGCAGAGGTATTTGTTTTTTTTTAATGTCATATTGCCTCTCTCTACTTTGTGAACTAGGGAGTTGAGTTTTGGTAATGTCTTCCTAGGAGATCAATCATGATCAGTCCATCTATTCACAAAACTCTATAGCTGGAAAGGTCTTAGGAATCATCTGAACTAATTCCTTCATTTTACAGAGAAAGCAACCATTGTTCAAAAAGAGGAATCAACTTGTTTGAGGTTATTTGACTAATTAATGGCAGAGTCAAGGCTGGAACCAAGGTGTCCTGATTCTCATTCCAGTTCTTTCTCTTGGGTTTTGATAAGCTCATGAATGAGATCCATAATGAATAATTTAAGATAACTGGTGTCACAGAGGATAGAGCACTGAAACTGGAGCTAGGAATACTTATATATCCAACCTTAGGTACTTTCCTGACTGGGCCATACTAGTCAAGTCCCTTAACCTCTGCTTTAGTTTCATCATCTGTAAAAAATGGATAATAATAGCATCCATATCTCAAGGTTGTTGATAATATTTGTAAAACACTTTGCAAACCATAAAGCACTAAATTATGCTATTATTATTCCTAATATAAATTAACATGTATGAGGGCTGTTGTCTCACTGCTGGTTAGTTATTCTGTTGACAGAGACTCTTGAATTTATAGTACCATTGAGTTAATGCTGGGTGGCATGTCAGAGCTTCTCAGTTTATATTTTGACCCAGCATTGCCAGATATAATTGATTTCAATGAATGATATTGTCCCCTAAGCCTTCTAGCCATCAGTCCCAATTGATGGTTACATAGCTTCAAAGTCTCTGGTGTGGGATGGAAGAAGTTAAACACCATTGGAAAGGTGAGAGAATGTGTCTAGAAAGACTGCTTCAGTTGTCATGAAACCATCCGAGCTGAAGCGGATTAGTCCTTAATTCAGAGAAAATCATCTACATAGAGTCAGAGTCTGGGACTGAAGGGTTAACTTAGGAGGATTTTGGTTCTTGAGGTTGGGGCAAAGAAGAGGTTACACTGTTAGACAACTTTAATTATTATTTAATTATTAAAACTGCTAATTATGTTGAATGGAAATTTGCCTCCCTGGAACACCCCCGATTGGTCCTAGTTCTTCCTTCTAAATATACATAGATAAATCTATTCTCTCTGATGACATGTCCTTAGATATTTGGAAATAATAATTACATATGCTGAGCCTTCTCTTCTTCAGGCTAAACATCTCTAATTGTCTCAAGGGTCAAACCTTGTCACAGATTCTCATAGATTATAAATTTGGAAAAGACCTTTGAGATCTCAAAGAGCTCAAATGTATACAGTCTTGGAGAGGGTACTTACCGATTCCCCTTAGTCTGGATAATACCTATGTCCAACTGAATATGGTCTGTCTTTCATTTGGAGCTCTATCAGTTGAGACTCTTGAGTAAACTGTCCTCTTCCTTTCTTAGCTAAAGCTATATTTATCCTCCTTCATCCGTGTCTGGCCATGTCCAAATCACTTCTCTCTTTCTCCTTCCAGGCTGAGTTTTCCTCCCCCAGATGCCTGAGGTGTCTGTCTTCTTGCCAGTTCCAATCTTCTTTTGAATTTAAAACTCTATCTCTTTCTCAAACTTCTTCCTCTTGCCCAGATCTGAGGGTCTTTTTTATCTGTTTATTCTCTCAACCCAGAATCATTTGTCTTCTCCTGGAAAAAGAAAAGGAGGTCTCCTGTTTTTTTTTTTTAATTTCAACAGTTTAAAAAAAGAATGTTATAACCTCCATCGAAATCTTCCTTCATTGCCTCATCTAGTGTATAAGGATTCAAGCCCAAAATAGCTAAGCTAGAAAAATACAATTTTTAATAGTTCCCCCTAAATTGGAAATGCTTCAGAAACAAACCTGATAGTGAATCACAAGTCTGTCATCAAGCTTGGGTAGCTCATAACCAGAAGATTGTCTACTCTATGGTCAATTGTATTTTTCCTCCACAGTGAACTCATTTGCTAGGGTGTAGAAGAGATTAAGATCTTCATCAATAGGGGAAGCTAGGTGGCACAGTGGATAAAGCACCGGCCCTGGAGTCAGGAGTACCTGGGTTCAAATCCAGTCTCAGACACTTAATAATTACCTAGCTGTGTGGCCTTGGGCAAGCCACTTAACCCCATTTGCCTTACAAAAACCTAAAAAAAAAAAGATCTTCATCAATAGAGAGAATGACCATGGATCATTGGGGATGTTTGTGGGTCCTTGGAGGACTGAAATAAATAATTCACCTAGAGTTTCCCTCTTGACACAAAGTACACTTTAGGGATCTCTACTTTTTCTAGATTGTTTCTCAAACTAGGAACAGCAGGATAAGGCACTTCACCTAAAGGTAGATACCATCTCCCCATATATCCAGGCTACAAAGCTCAAAACATAACACCATATTATTTACAAATTATTGGCTACAAATAGAACTCACCATCAAATCTAGAGAATCATGAGTTTTTCCTCATCTTAAACAGATAATTCAATCCCTCCCCCTCATCCTGCATAGTCTCCATAACTTACAGTATCACCCTCTAGTAAGAGGAGAAAGCTAGAACTTGCTTCTTTCCCTTGCTCTTTCTACAGCCTATACCTCTAGCCATTTCCTATCATCACACTTGGCAAATCCAGTCTTTCTTCTCCACGGCTCTATCTTTTGTAGTTCATACCTGCTTTGCATTGTTGATCTATATGCCATTACTTCTCTCCTAGCACCCTTGTAGCTCACCTTCTTCAACGACTGCTACGATTCCGACAGTCTCCGAAAGATGGTGCTCATCACCTTCCCCTGGGGAATAGTTCCTTGGCAACTGGCTTGTATGAAAGTGTCAATGCTATAATCAAAAAATTAATCTTTGGGGCATGAATCCTTTTTTTTTTTTGGAGAACCTGGCTTCCACATTTTTAATGCACCTTCTTCAGAATATTGCAGCAATGCTTCTTTCTTGCACCATTCAAATTTTTCTTTTCCACACCTAAACAGTTTAGGACTATCCAGTCCCATTCACTACCTCTCTCACTTTGGCAGAGCATCTCCCATTCATTTAAGCATCTCCTACTGAATCTCATACTTTGTCAGGGCAACTGTAATTTTCCTAGTTGTTTCTCCATTTTTCTACCTTCCTTGAAGCATGATTGGAATGAGTTAGTCAAATTCTCCAAAAATCTTCAAAAAAGAAAGGAAGGGAAAATACCACTAGGAGAAGAGATAGATGCATCAAAAACTTACTTTTGAACAATAAATGCATTTAAATATATATTTACAATTATTTAAAATTTTCACAATTAACTTCTACATATAGAAATATAAACCAATTAATTAGTTATTCCTTTCCTTCCTTTCCCTATATTTGTATATTGATTTTCCTTTCATGTAATCAAAAGTGAATGATAAAAGATGAACCATATGAAGGCTGCACAGGCACCCATAAAAAAGTAACAAGTTAGAGAAAGTCATTCAGTACATTGCATAGATACTCTCTTTGAAGAATACAGGAAAGTAAAAATTGTAGTGAAAAAGAAACATGGATGGTTTGTTTTGTACTGGTGGAGGGACCACCCATACTGCTGATGGATCTACTGAAGAATCAAATAATTGCATAATTATAGTCAATAAATAAATGAATGAAAAGCAGTCACTATGTTAGACACTGTGTTAAGTGTTGGGGATACAAAGTTTAACTAGAGAGAAAAAGTCAGAGAGTTAGACACAGAGAGAAAAAGAAACAGAGATTGAGAAAGAAAGGAGTCCTTTTCATGGAGCTTATATTTTATGGGGCTGGTTTCCAGGGAGGGAATTTTGCTTGGGAGAGAAGTTGAGTAATGATAATGATTAGCATTTATATAGTATTTTAAGGTGTGGAAAGTGCTGTACATATGTTAATTCATTTGATTTTCACAACAACCCTGCTATTGTTGTCCCTAGTCAACAAATGAGGAAAGCAAGGCAAAGTTCAAGTGACCTGCCCAGATCCTGAGCCTGAGAATGCATTGGAATTCAGGATTTCAAGTCCAGAATTCTTACCCACTGAACTACTTAGCTGACTTCTAGGGCATGGCATAGGAGTGATGATGGGAAGATAGTGAGATAGCTTGGGTGGCTTGCTGGCTGGCTGAGCTATCAGTCTGAAGCATGAGATGATGCTTGTTCAATTGTTGCTTGCTTTCTAAGATCTCTTCCAACCCTGAGATAATCAAGGAAACAGCAGACAGAACAGAAAGTGAAATATTCCACTAACAGAGGTAATGAATGGTCAGATTTTCTTCACCAAGGAATGACGAGCATTTGAAGGGAAAGGTGCTGAATGGACAAGAGCTTTTTCTCTACTGGACACAGCTACAAAAGGGGATGCTCCAGAGACTGACCAGAAGAAAAGCACTACTAAACTGAACCATTCGAAGTAGAACAAAAGGATCAGATGAGAAAATGGAGATTATTTAACCAGAAGAGAAGGCTCAGGGGCCATATGGTTGCTCTTTCTCCTAGAGATCTTCAAGCCAAGATCAAATAACACTTTGTCTACCATGTTGTAGAGGAATGAAATGACTTGCTGTTGGCTGCTCTTTTGACACTGCTGTCTTCATTTCTATTACTTCCTACACGTGTTTACAGAAATCATCACATCCTCTTTTAACAATAAACTGATAGTTTTGGTCAGTTACCATTAGTGTCTGAAAACCACAGACAAGAACAATTATGGCAAAGGTATTCAGATTCAATCATGCAACAAATATTTATTGAGTGACAATGATACACTAGTCAGAGAGGAAGAGGGGAGGCAGTGAAGGCAGGAAGGAAGAGGATGGGATTGAGTCAGCTGGCCCATCTCTGCCACCTGTGCAAGTCATTTCAGTCTTGAATTCTTTGTCTATACACAAGATTAGACTAGAGCAGAGGTTTTTAATCTTTTTTTAGCACAATGCCTCTGAACTTTTAATACTTTGATAATTATATTTCAATATTATTGTTTTCTTTAGTAAGCCTGTATAGTTCGTTTTATGAGCTTATTCAGAGAATGTGTCCATAGACTTCATCAAACTGCAGAAGAGAGACAGGATATAGGAGAGTTAAGAATCCCTGGACTAGATGGCCTTTGAGGATTTTTCCAGCTCTGACATTCGATGCCCTCACACTCACACTCTTTTGTCCTAAGACCCCCACTAGATCTAGAATTCTGTATTCTCAGGTCCTTCCCTTTCCGACTTCTACTGTCTAAGACTCCTTCCAAATATAATAATAATAATAAATGTTCCAAAGTCCCTTCCAGTTCTGTCTTTGAATGCTAAGGTTCCTTCTAACTCTGTTGGTCTATGTTTCAAGGGTCTGTGTTCTAAAGTCCCTAACAGTACTGACATTCTTTATTATAATAGACACAGCTGTATATGGACCCAATCCCTCAGAGTTAGCTACTTATTTGGAGAGATATTATGTGGGCAGTTACGTAATGCTTTTAGGTAAGACAAGCTATACTCAATACAGAAAAAAAGTAGGCTTAGGCAGTTTTAGAACTCAGGCAGGGAAGGACTTTTGTAAGATGAGACTGGAGTTGGCCTTAAAAGCAGATTGTGCAGTGTGACCCAATTCACAAAGAGAGTTCCTTTGTGGAGTAGAGAAGGGTCCCTATTCCACCAGAACAAATCCCTGCTCTATGACACTTTGGTCTAAGAAAGTCTCTTCTTAGAGTTTCTAAATTTCCACAAAGGGAGCCCCTCTGCCTCCTTGCTCCTCAAACCCTAATGACATTTCTAAATTTGGTCTAAAAGGCATGAAACTCATTAAGGTCATGGTCGAGTGCTCAGCTAATAAATTGGATTTCTCTAAACTCAGGGGTATCTGTCAAGTCATTGGGACAAATAGGACTTGCCTGCTGAACCTTATCAGCCAGATCTTTGCATAAACACTCCACAGTTACAAGTTTTTTTTTCCCTGACGATTCACTGGTAGTTGCTTTTGAAATAGATTAGAATTTGATTTTTCTCAAGAGCTGCTTTTCCAAAGCTAGAATTTGTGTGAGCACATGTCTTGCTGACCCATGACTCCCACCTTTGTTTTTGGTCAGCTTTGACCCATGGAAAATTCCACTTTAGAAGGTTAGACTCATGGAATGTCATAACTAGAGGGAACCTTATGTCCTGGTTCAGCTATTTATACCCCCTGTACCTCTTTTATCTGCATAGACTAGAGCTTGATATATGTTAGATGAAGGAAGGACTGTTGAATGAATTTTACAAATGAGTAGAGTGAAGCCCAGCAACTTATCCAAGGTCAAAGTTCATCAGTGGCAAACCTCTCCTTTTGTAAAAAAGAACTATCTCACACTAGTGAGACTCTAAAACAGTAATCTAATGCTCCTCCTCACAAAAAGAATGCAGGATGGTTATTCTCTAAGTCCCAAGAATTCCTGCATCAACCCTTATCCACATGTGACTCTTCAGCTTGTCCCATGGTCTCGCTTTTCTCATCTTATTCAAAGATTGTCCCAATTCTAAGGTCTAGGAGGAGTCCTACCTCCTCCATCAATCTTCAGGTCTTTATCAATTGCCTGGGTTGTGCTTAACAATGTCATCGGTACTCCAGAGGATACAGAAAAAAATCACAGAATCACAGATCTCAGAGCTGGAAGGGATCCCGAGATATCATCCCTGGTCTTATCATCAAAGTATTATTGTTATAATAATATTTTTCTTATTACCATATTGCCTGCACTGAGGCCATCTCCCTTACCTTGCCCCCAATCCTGGATTTCACTCCTATTGCTGAATAATGAGCTTCTTTTTTTAAAAAATTTCTTAGGGTTTTTTTTTGCAAGGTAGTGGGGTTAAGTGGCTTACCCAAGGCCACACAGCTAAGTAATTATTAAGTATCCGAGGTCGGATTTGAACCCAGGTCCTCCTGACTCCAGGGCCAGAGCTCTATCCACTGTGCCACCTAGCTGCCCCTATGAACTTCTTCTTTATCTAGTTGAGAAGGCCCTCAGATATCACCTAATCCAGGGGTTCTTAACTTTTTCTCTGTCCTGGATCCCTTCTACAGGTTGGTGAAGTCTATGGATGCCTTCTCAGAATAATATTTTCAAATGCATAAAATAAGATATATAGGTTTACCAAGGAAAATAATAATCTTGAAATATAACTTTCAAAATATTAAAAAAAATTCAGAACCCTCTGATCTAGTCAAGCCTTTATATCTCTTTCCATTAAATCATATTACTTGCAAACACACACACACACACACACACACACACACACACAAATATATTTGAAGACAATCTTACAGCATTAATTCTTAAACATTTTGGTCTCAGGACCATTTGACACTTAAAAATTATTGAAGACCCTCTTTTTGTTGGTGATCACTATATTAGTTTAAACTGATTCTTAAAATATGTATTAATTCTCTTAGAAGCAACAATAATAAACATACTAACATAGACATATTGATCAGAGCTGTCGACTCTGATATTGCTAAAGAGTTTAAAACTGAGGATGCTGCCTTGTCACAGGGATGGGAGCTGGAGCTCAAAGGATGGTGAATATTCTCCTAACTGCTGCTGTTCATGCTAATTCCTCCTTCTCTGAACACATTCTCCAGTTATAGGTCACACCATTCAGTTTCACATTCATCATTTTTTATTGTTCCTCTTTTCATTTGTTCCTCTTACACCGCTACCAGACTGAGATCCCTGAGAATAGGCAGTTGGCCTCCCCTGTCTCAGGGGTCCCCCATTGTGCTGAGCCCAGGATAGGTGTTTTAAAAAGTCTGTTAAATTGAACTAAAACATGTCCCAAGGGTTGACCGTAGTGACTGGATCTCCAACAGTATAATGTTAGTTTTTTGGCTCAGCTCCCAATGAAAGGCCTCCTTAGCAACCACATGTATGGTGACTAGAGTTGTTAGTGACCAGGACTTTGGAACACATGGCCTGCCGAGTTCTTTCCTGTTGTTCCCTGAACTTGTTTGGAAAAGAACAGCTGGTCTCCCCAAGGATTCCATTATTCTCCATCAGGTCAAAAATATAGTGAAATTTGGAGCCTATATAATAAGAATCGTGCTTAAAATCATAGAATTTCAGAGAGAGAGAGAAAACCTTCTTTGGGAGCATTTTGTAAAATCCCCTCACATTGCAGATGAAGAAATTGAGACTAAGAGGGGAAATTACCCAAAGATGGACAGCATATTATTGCTTTATAGGGGCATTTAGGAGGTTGAGTGAATAGCATGATGGACTTGAGAAGGAAGACCTGAATTCAAATCCTGTCTTAGACACTAGCTTAGTTACCCTGGCAAATCTTTTAATCCCTCTAAGAATCAACTTCCTCATCTAAAAAATGGTACAAACAATAGGATCTTTTGTTTTTACCTATGTAGTTCATCTATGTAAATTATAACAATTATGATTGATGTCTTAGCATTTTATATCCACATGGGAAATTAATGAAAAAATTGGATCTAGAACCCACTGTTCTTTCCACTAGGTGATTGATGATCAGTGATTCTTTTTTCTTTCTCCCTCTAGACATGTTCAGGGCAGTAAATTGGCACCAGATTGGAGAGGGTGCCAGGCCTGAAGTTAGGAAGATCTGAGTTCAATTCTACTCTCAGATGCTTAGTAGTTGTGTGATCCTAGGCAAGTCACTTAACCTACTTGCCTCAATTTCCTCATCTGTCAAATGAGTTGGAGAAGCAAATGTCAAACCACTCCAGTATCTTTGCCAAGAAAACCCCAATGGGGTAATGAAAAGTTGGACATGACTGAAAAGTGATTGAAAACAAACAAACAAAAACTAGATACCCTCATGTGCCCCTCTCCAAAAATGACTTGGAACCCTTCAATGAAATTCCTCTAGACTTGGCCTCTCCACTAGGGACCTGGGTTGGGGGGGGCATCTTCATATCCCCATCACAGCTTACTTATCTGGAGTTACTACCATCTTATCTGGTAATCTGGTGGATAATATAATAAGCTCATTTATACTGAGGCATTATTATAGACTTCATAACAGAAAGGGACCATTAGATATGGAAATATGTTAAACATGATTGCACATGTACAACTGTTATCAGATTGCTCACTTCCATGGGAAAAGGGGAGGAAGAGAGGGAGGAAAAACTGTGGAATTTAAAACTGCTTTGCATGTAATTGGGAAAAAATGAAAAAAGCAAAAATTAAAAATAAAAATAAAGCGACCTTAGAAGCCAGAAGTGTCAAACATAGGCTCACCAGCCCACAACACTCCTAAGTGCTGCCAGAAGCATTAAAATGCAATTGAGAAATATTTAACAAACTAAACAAAAATACAATTAAACAAAGATGACATTAATTTGTGATTTTCTAAGTCAAAATACAACCCACAGAGATCCTTACATATAGTTTAGTGGAACTGTTTTCTATTTGAGTATGATTATCATTGGTTTAATTTAGTGCTCACATGTTAGAGATGAGAAGGCTAAGGATAACAAAAGTAAAGTGGTTTTCCTAAGGTCATGCCACTAGCAGAGAGGGATTTGAACACAGACTTCTAACATCAAACCTATCCCTCCTGCCTCTGAACCACAGTAGGTATTATTATTACTATTATTATCTCTATTTAACAAATGAGAGTTTTCTCCTACTTGGGGAAAATTGTTAATATTATTGTACATATAAAATTATTTTGAATTTGTAAACTTATAATAATGGAATCCAGGAAAACTACTCTCCCGGAGGCCTCATAAGAATTGGAATATCATCTGTACTTCTTTCTGATTGTTATTTACCATGCTCTTACGTAAGAGAATGATCATGAAAGTGGCAATCTAAAAAAAAAAAACCCAATGATTTAAGAATAAAACTTCTTAAATGAAATGGGAAGATTCCAAAATAAGTCTCTAAACTAAGAATAATTTAATGTTATAATTTTGTGTCTAATCCTTGTGTCAGATCATCCCTCCAAATACAAGGATCTGGGTACAATTTTGGGATTTCTCTCCTCATATTCATGCCTTTAACCAGGAAAAATCCTCTTTAATTCAGTATCTGGTTCATTAGTCTAGCCCCAAATGAATTCTCTGAAAACTCTCATACTATGGAACAAAGGAAAGGTTTTGTTCATACAACAAAAATGCAGCCAAAAAAACCTTAAACCTAAACTTCTGAATCAAGAAAACTTACCCTTTTCCTTAGGGACAAGTTTATAGCATTACCTATGTAAATCAAGTTTGCTAGAGAATCATCCTTCTTTCTCACCCCTGGACTTGGGTTATCTGACAGTATAATTCAGTGTATCAGTTCAGCATTTGTAGCTCTGGGTCTCATTGCTTCCTGAATGAAAATCTTTCCTGTAGTCTATTTCCTATTTTCATTTCTTGTTCTTCCTCAAAATGGAGAGAATCATCTGAAAGATAAGGAAATACCAATTTTGTCCAAATATAGGCTGATCCCTCACATAGACCACATCCATTAAAATGAGGTTTTCAATTATTTATTACCATAAAAAGTATTGTTATAAATATTTTTGTATCTATAGGATTAACTCCCTTGGGGCATATGCCTGAAGACTCCATTAGTTTATAACATATTTAACTATTATCTTGCTGTTGTTGAGTTGTTTCAGCTGTGTCCTAACTCTTTGTGACCCCATTTGGGTTTTTCTTGGCAAAGATGCTGGAGTGGTTTGTCATTTCCTGCTCCACTTCATTTGACATGTGAGGAAACTGAGGCAAACAGGGATAAGTGACTTGCCCAGGGCCACCCATCTAGTAAGTATCTGAGGCTAGATTTGAACTCAGGAAGAGGAGTCTTCCTGATCTTGTTTAGTTCCTTGAGATAGGGAGACATGATTGATTAATTCAGTTGATTCTTACCCCCATCCTTCCCCTATTACAATAATATTTCTAAAGAGGGACCAAAGGAGATCTAAGTGTGTTTCTGCAGAGAGTAAGCTGCAAAGGGAGGATTTGAACTTAGTTTCTCTGACTAAAGACCAAGTCCTTTACACTACACAAGCAACTGTGAATAATTTTCTATGAGGAAAACACTATCAGGAATCACTAAAGAAATGCAAATTAAAACAACTCAGAGATATCACTTCACACCCTTCAAACTGGTAAAGTTGCTTAATGGTGGGAAAACTCATTGCTGGAGGGTCTGTGGAAAGTCAGGAATGCTAAGGCACTCCTAGAGCTGTGAATTAATCTAGTCATTCTGGAAAACAGTTTAGTGTTATTCAAGAAAAGCAACAAAATTATTCATATTCTTAAATGTTGGGACTCCCAAAGGCAGTTATTGAGAGCATGAATCAACTAGCATACATAATAGCAGCATTATTTGTTCTAACAAAAAGCTGAGAATAATACATGTACCCCCAAATTAGGAAATGACTGAACAAATGATGGTATGTGATTTTAATTTAATATTAATATACTGTGAGAAATGACAAATTCAAAGAATTCAGAGAAATAGGGGAAGACATATAAAGTGATGCAGAAAAAGGAATAATTTAAACAAAGATCAATATCCATAAAATCAACATTGAGAGACACTGGCAAAGGCCAATGTTGGTATCACATGTCAAAGTTTACAAAGAACACATCCTTCCTTTCTTTAAACAGTAAACTCATTCTTTTATTAAGAATGTAGAGTAATCTGAGAATTTGTTGTGTTGAAACAAAATGTATCAAACAACAGGAACATCAATAATGAAAATGAGAAATAGACTCATGGCTCTTACTTTGCCCAGTGAGATCAGGGGGTCTCCCAGTTTTATCTCAGTCTGGCCTTGAGAGACACCGGCTGCAACTTGATACTCCCAGTTGTGTTGGGTAAGGGGAAATGGAAAGGACTTCTGGGTCCCATGGGTCTCCTTTAAAAATATAAAGGTTTCAGTACCTTAAAGCTATTTTACCTTAATTCATTTCCAAAGTCACTGTAGATACAAAAAGGACCCCAAACCTGGAACAATATCTGGGAACAGCCTGGGAATTTCCAGTGCACCTTGCTTCTGGGTCCATTGATTCTGATGATTTTGTTTCTTCTGAGAACAGAGGTAAACCAGCTTCCAAAGGAAACCTAACCTTGATGAGAGAATGTCTGAAACTTTTGTTCAGTCTAATTGAGCTACTCTAAGAGTTTTCATAAACTGAGGTCTGAATCCACCAACCATTCAGCCACCACACAGAATAAACCAAAGGAAGGATGCAGTTGATCTAGGAGCAGGCTTTCTTGGCAGAACTGTAAAGGAGGAGTCTATCATTGGGATTCTTTTTCCAACCCCCTTCGAATCCTCTTAGTCCAGTGGTCTCTGATTTAGCCTGGAAGTGTCTCCCAGGGGAAACTGTATTTGAAAAGAGAAACTTAAAAAGATAGCTTTTAAATCAAAGTAATGACTCTCTTATGATGGAATTTCAAGCCCTGTCTCAAGGAGACCATGGGGCAGGATGTACAAATCATCAGATATGCCCTAAAAGGAGATGGTACATTGTCATGGGCTATGATGATAAGGGCATAGAAACAGCCATATATATAGGCTATATCCCAAAGGAATTAAGGTTTGGAGGTGTTAAATGGAGGTAATGGAAAACTGAGGATAGGAGCTGATTATCAATCATGATATGGGGAAAATAGAGCCAGTTATTCAACTAAAATTTATTATGGGTTTCTGCACATGGTTCATGTAAATTATGTACAGAAACTCTGAGATGAACTCTTTCTAAGAATATGGGAAGGGAGAAGTCCACAAGACCCAAAAAAACAAGAACAAGAACAACAAAAGGTTCATAATCCAGAGAGAGAGAGATGGAATGCTAAACTTGGAGTTGGGAGGATCTGGGCTAATACAGTTCTTACCTGTGTGATCCTGGGCAAGTCATTCAACATCTCTGAACTTCAGTTTCTTCACCTATGAAATAGGGACAAAACTAGTCCCCATCTCACAGGGATGGTGTATGGAAAACACTTTGCAAATCTCAGAACCTTAAATAAGTGCAAGCCATCATCCTTCTGAATCAAGTATAAAGAAGTTAAAAGAGGAAGTTCTAAGATATTGAGTGATCAGAAGTCATTGAGGCTGAGGGAACCTTTACAGTCAGAGTTGCTGTAGGAGGAACTGTGTAATTCAACCTCATTTTTCTGACACTTTATAAGGGCTCAATCTATCTGGAATTTAGTTAGAGGGTTTCTAAGATCAGAAACTTAATTAAAATAAAATACTTTTTGAACATAGGATGAATAGCCAGGAGGCAGGTAGAGAGAACCCTGGGCTTGGGATCAGGAAGACTCATTTTCCTAAGTTTAAATCTAGCCTGAGAGATTTACTAGATGTGTGATCCTGAGCAAGTCACAACCCCATTTGCCTCAGTTTCTTCATCTGGAAAATGAGTTGGAAAAGGAAATGACAACTCCAGTATCTCTGCCAAGAAAATACTAGATGGAGTCATGAAGAATTGTACCTAACTGAAAATGACTGAGCGCACGCGTGCACACACACACACACACACACACACACACACACACACACACACACACACACACAAACACAAACACCACACACACCAGAATGGTCATTAAGAATCATTGAAAACCCAGAGGCAGCTAGGTGGCATAGTGAATAGAGCACCAGCCCTGGGGGCAGAAGGACCTGAGTTCAAATTTGACCTCAAACACTTAATACTTACTTAGCTGTGGGGCCTTGGGCTAGTCACTTGACTCCACTTGCCTTGAAAAAATTAAAAGAAAAATAAAAAAATTAAAAAGAACCATTGAAAACTCAAACAAGCCTAAACACTTTTATACCATTTAAGGTTTTATTAATATTAGGATCGCTTTTAATATTTTAAAATTCATTGCTCTAAGGAGAACATTTTCCTGGTAGAATAAGTCTAATTATAACTTATTTCCATAACACTATAAGATTTACAAATGTTATCCTTATGTGGGTTTAGGGCATCTTTCCCTGGCTTATATGGTATTTCAAGATTCAAGGCATTCTGGGGTCTGCTTAAAACTATAGCTCATAAAGACAGCTAGGTGGTGCAGTGTATAAAGCATTGGACCTAGAGTCAATAGAACCTGAATTCAAATCCAGCCTGAGATATTTGCTACTTACTAGCTGTGTGACCTTGGACAAGTCATATTACATCATACAAACAATTATAGCTCATAAGCCCCCACCAATGTGATTACTTTTTCTAGTCAAACAAGGACATAGTTAATAGTAAAGGTATTTAATGAAATAGTATGGTAAAAAGAATAGCAGTGAATTATTTCCTCTCATAAGAGTATACTATTTCAAAAATACACAATTAATGGAAGAGTAGATTCCCTTAGAGAATGCAGGTGGAAAAATACAAAGGTAAATTACCCATGTGGTCATAGAACATGCCTAGAGGGAGGGGACATACATGTAGGGATACATATGGATGGGACATCTAAGTAGAGGGTAACTTACGCCTCTGATAACAGAGGACCAGAGATATCATTGCATTGCTCTCCTGGGCCTGTGTTCCACTGATTTCAGATAGCCCACACTCCATTTTCTCTCATGTCCACTGTATCAAATATATGACTGTTCCTGAAATATTTACTCACCATTGCCAGGAAAACTCCACTGAGCATGAGATTTTGGGGCAGTTTTTCTCTGCTTTCCCATTTTACAGAGAAAGTCAAATAACTCAAAAGGGTCTAAGCCTGTGCTTCTCATCCTAAGACCAGGTTCTTTACACTCTGTTTTATCTCCTCTTCCAATTTTATTTTATGAGAATTTTTTAAAATATTAGCTTTAAATATTTTATTAATTTTATTACCTCAAAATATTCAGTTTTAGTCCCTTTCAGGGTGGGGTTAGAGCTGTTGTTATAGTTGTTATTTGCCCTTCTTTCTCAAGGTGAATCTATGACATGCACAAGAATTGAATTTGAGTGAGGTGGGACTGTGCTAAGTCACCAGTCTCATTTTCTCTTCTGGAGTCATCTGGATCCAGTGGTCAGATGTGGATCAGAATGACTGGAGGTGGCTTTGGATGCCAGTCAATCAGTGGAGTTAAGTGACTAACCCAAGATCACACAGCTAGTATATGTCAAGCACCAGAGGTCAGATTTGAACTCAGGTCCTCCTGGCTCCTGGATTGATACTCTATCCACTGACCCACTTAGCTGTCCCAAACTGCACAATATTCTCAAGATAAGGTTAGAGCAAGGTTAAGAGAAAGGGGGAGTGACTACACACAAGGGTCTAGAAATAGTTATGAATTTTCCATCTCCCCTCTCCCCCCTACCCACTGATCTAGAATACTACCAGAGGTGGGTGGAAGAATAGCTACTCTCTCTCCCAGTTCGGTAGAAAGAAGTTGTGTCTGAAGAAATGATATATGCTGTGGAGGGTTCCAGAGAAGTAAATGTTGGCTGGTGGTAAGAGACTCCACAGGAATACCCTAAGATTGTCCTGACTGCAGGTAGCAGAGCCTCTAAGTCTTAGAAAATGTTTTATAAATCCTAAAATGACAACTCACTGCTGGTACACTCACCATTCAACACTTGCACTCTATCCAGGCAGCTTCAAGTCATAGATCCCAGCAAACAGAGGTAGAATGATCCATGTCTTTATGTTTGGTCTGTGTGAACCATAATTCTAGAGATGCCAAATCCTCCCCAAGAACAGCAAATCCCTTAAAATAAAACAAGCAAATGACTAGAATTGCCAATACCCAGCCTCTGCAAGCAGCTTATCCTACAATGAGGCTAAAGAAATAATACCTATGTTCAATGTCACCAAGTATATATTTTGACTGATTTTCTCTGCAATGAGGCAGATTTGTTATAAAGCTTAGAGAAAGAAGGTCTTAGAAGGCTTATTCAAAGGTATAGTATTTCCCAAGGACTGTAGTTCTCTCATAGTCTCTGGATCATGGCAAGTCAATCAGTAAACTGTGCCTATTGTGTGCTTAGGTTCAAAGTCAGGAGATAAAAACCTCTAGTAGAATTGCTGAAAAATGGAATGGAGTGATTCAAGAAGGGTTGACTTCTTTTTGTGGTTATTCATTTGTATCTGACTCTTCATGATCCCATTTAAGGTTTTTTTTTTTTTGGCAAAGATACTGAAGTGATTTGCCATTTCCTTCTCATTTTACAGATAAAACTGAGACAAACAGGATGAAATGACTTGCCCAGGGTCACACAGCTAAAAAGTGCTTTGGATCGGACTTGAACTCAGATCTTCCTGTCTCCAGGACCAGTGTTCTATCCACTACACTATCTAGTTATCCCTTAAAAAACCCATTCTCAAGTAAAAGTTAATTGTTTATAACAATTCTCACTTCCTAGACTCTGCTTTTAGTTTATTTCATACTCTTCTGTATTTGCATAATTTTCTTTCTCATTTCTGCCTCCATCATATTGTGAAAGACTTGTTAGATGTCCATTAATTAGGAAATTATTCTATACAAATTATGGCAAATTATCTCCCTTAGGGAAAGTGAGTTCATACTTATGCTTACTCCACTGAGTTCATTCCTGAAGATGATGCTATAGCTTCATCTAGGCTGCCTACAAGTTATCAGCATTACAAACAGGTTACTCAGGATTTTATTTCACAATATCTGGGCTTGCCACAACACCTGATATGCCTAGTGAGCATATTTTCTTTTAATGCTATTGGTTTGTGCTTCTTTTCTTCTACATTGCCCTTTTCTGTGTATTTGTAGTCTCAATCCATTGTTCTCTTTTTTTTTTGACTTGGTGAGGCTTGTCATTGTAGATTCCAGTTTTTCTATTCTGCCAAAATTTTTGCTGTAATACTATAAATTTTGCTCTTATACATCTCATTTCTGTTTTGAATCACTCAGAAACATTTTATTGAGATTCAGTATTCTCAGATTCCACAGGGCTCTCTATCTCATCAAATTGTTGGATTTTTTTTTTTACTGAACTCATTTATTGTATCTGGAGATCAGATATTTTCTCCAGTTGTAACTGTTTTTTTTTTCTTGTTTGTCTGTTTATGTTCAAGGTCTTTGAATGTTCTTCCTGAAATCTTTGGCAATTTCAGTATTTCCCCTTTTATTTTCCCTCTCATTCCTTTCCTTACCCTTTTCCCTATGATTGTAGTTTCCTTGGGTGCTGGGTCTCAAAGCATCTTATCCTCCTCCCACACTGAGGAATTCATGGTTCACTAGCCTAGGTCTCTGCCCTGGCTGATTTATGTTGGTTAGAATTGGCTCCAACTGGAGTCAAGTTGTACTCTTTCCCTCAGGCTTGGTAGTGTACAGTGCAGCCCCTGAACACATATAGTGTCCTGTCCTTGTGTGATCTCTTGCTCCCTCTTTTCCTTAGTTCCTTGCCCTAGGACTGTGGTTCAGAACTTTGCAGCACTGGGGCTACAGGGATGTGACCCTTGGCAGGTTTTTGTTTTTGAGAGATTGTGATTATCTGGCAATCTATCACCTCTAGGACAAAATTCTGTAGCCTGGTTCTAGGATCTCCACAGCACTGGAAAGAGAGATAGGTTTGGGTTTTATTATAAGCCTGTACCATATTCTTGGGTCTATGAAGTACACAGTGATATATGTGTGTGTGCATGCATGTATGTATGTATGTATGTATGTATGTGTGGGGGGAGTGATGGCAGTGGGAGGGGTGCTTGATGAATTTAGGGTAAGCATCAAATTATGGGTTTGGGGTTTTTGCCCCTACTTTTGGTTTCTGGGTGTTCTAGATGATGAAAACCTTTGGAGTTTCTTTATCTTTGGCACTTAATTTTTGTTTTGAGCATATTTAAGTGATTTCAGGGGGCATCTGGGTGGTACAATAGGAATCAGGAAGACTCATCTTTATGAGTTCAAATTCAACCTCAGACTCTTCTAACTGTGTGACTCTAGGCAAGTCACTTCATCTTGCTTGCCTCAGTTTCCTCATCTGTAAAAATGAACTGAAGAAGGAAATGGCAAACCACTCCAGTACCTTTGCCAAAAAAAAACTGCAAATATGAAGGGGTCACGAAGAATTGAACACAAATGAAACAATGAATCAAGAACAGCAGCAACAAAAGAGATTGTGGGAATCAAAGAAAATATCTAATCCCACATTTTATGATTCAAATGACCCTGAAATCCCACAACATTTAGCAAGTTCTTTGACACCCAGGAGTCTGCTGATTCAAATCCTCACATAAAATTGAACTTCTGGACCTTTTTGCTGGCTGTACCTTCACTTAAAACAAGAAAGAATAAAGAGAGGCAGAAAAGGGGTGGCTAGGTGGCGTAGTGGATAAAGCACTGGCCCTGGAGTCAGGAGTACCTGGGTTCAAATCCAGTCTCAGACACTTAATAATTACCTAGCTGTGTGGTCTTGGGCAAGCCACTTAACTCCATTTGCCTTGCAAAAAACCTAAAAAAGATATAAATATATATATATATATATATATATATATGTATATATATATATATATATAGAGAGAGAGAGAGAGAGAAAACAGAAGCCCACCTTTCAGACATCATGTCAGTTTTAGATGGAGAGATCCTGATGTCTCTTACCAATACAAGTTTTCACCCTTCAAGAGATCACTTTGGTTGGTTACAGCCTTTTGAATACTCCACAAGTCATCCTAAAGACTCCTCTTTATCACATCATTAGTGCTCCAGAAGTATTTATAGGATGTCTGTAAGGTCCTTCCTTTATATATCTCTATCTCTGTCTTTGTCTCTGACTTTCTCTCTTTTACACACACACACACACACACACACACACACACACACACACACACACACACACACACCAGAACAAATACAGAAATCCTCTCATTACTTACTATTATCCATGACCAGGCACTTGATAAAACCTTGTTGATGGATTGATTGATTGTTGACTGAGGGCTTCATACTGTATGGTGAAGAAGAGTCTTTTGATTGGCAGAGGATCAGAAACTGAATTCAACTACAGAAGAATCAATGGGTCCCTCCCTTCATTCCTTTTGTGATTCTTTTCTCCCTGATAGCTTTTAAGTGAGGAAGATTGCTGAAGTTGATGGAGGACTGGGGCATTGCCACAGTGTATTCTTCCCACCCATCCACCATGTGTCCATGAACACATGGTACCTATTTCTTTTGCATTTGTGCTTTCAAGATCTTAGATAAATGAGTGTGCATAGACAGAAGTTAAAACTTTGTGGGTTTTGAAAAATCAGAAGACTTTTCCGAGGGTTCCTCAGTAACCAGGTCAGAAATAAAAACTAGCATGATAACCAAGATACCTGTTGAAAATTCCGAAGGACTCATGATGAAAAATGTTCTCCACATCCAAAGAAAGAATAGTTGGAGTATGAATGCAGATTGAAGCATACTATTTTTCACTTTATTTTTTTCATGGTCTGGGGTTTTTTTGGTCTGTATCTTCTTTCACAATATGACTAATATAGAAATAGGCTTTGCATGATTGAACAAGCATAACCTACCAAACTGCTTACCATCTTAGGGAGGGGAGAGTGGAGAGGAGGAGGGAGAAAATTTAGAACTCAAAAGCTAATGATAAAAGAATGTTAAAATTGAATTTTCATAAAAATAAAATATTATTTAAAAAAACCAAAGTGCCCCTTCTCTATATCTATATTGTGTCCTTCTATTAGAATGAAAGAACCATGAGGGCAGGGACTCTCTTTGCTCTTAATATTTGAATCTCAACTGCACAGGAAGAGTCTCACAAATTTTTTTATTCATTCAGAGTAAATAATGTTTTGGGAAAGAATATGGAAGGGATCACATGAATGGTTCTTCTGATGTCTCCTTCCTGAAAAGTACTCATGTCTTGCATGATAAGTAAATATTTTAAGGTTAACAAATGTCTGTTCCCAGATTGGGGTCAATTTATCTGGCAGGTAGATGGACAAATGTGCACTTCCCAACCCAGATCTCAGCAGCAAGAGCAAATGCACAGTAGAACATTCCTCTAATCTGGGGATGAAACAGCTACTGATGGGCTAATGAGCAATAGCAGGGGACAGGAACCAGGGTGAAGCTGATCTCTTTCCATAAGCAGCAGTGTGATGACAGCTGACATTTGAGTTGAAAAGCATGCTAATCAGGTCTTTCAATTAACCATGCCTGCAGGGAGCCTGACTATTTGAACCATAGGGCCATAACCCAGACACCACCATTCATTTACCTAAAAAATTGTAGGCCAAGTACCTAGAAGGAAATAATAGCCTGTGGAGCATGAACTGTACAGCTCTAAACCCATTCTGACATTGAAAATATTATGGCATTATTGGTTCAAATATATTTTGTAATTTCCCCCTAAATTTGACTTGGACAAAATCTAAGTGTGACCCACAAACAATCTTATTTTTTATTTTATTCTATATTGACTCAATGGCTCTGCACTCTCAATGATGTTAAAATTCCTTTACTGACACAGAGTACAGCTCAACCATGTGTGATGTTTGTCCTTCATTCTCAAAGAAGACCATGACTTCATGGAAGTGATACCATGACAAGCACATGAATTAAATTTTAGGGGGGCCATATTAAGTCACCATCCTCACTTACTCCTCCAGAGCCATCTGAGTCCAGTGGCCAGAAAAGGCTCTGGATGCAAGGTGGTCAGGGTCAAGTGTCTGAGGCCAGATTCAATCTCCCATCCTCCTGACTCCAAGGCTAGTGTTCTATTCTCTGAGCCACCTAGTTGCCCTCATCCATTTGTGTAGCATTGAGAGAATATCACCATGATCCAATTTGCATGCTAGGTTTCTTGGACAAGGCTACTCCAACATTGTTTGGGTTCCCATTCTCTCAAAATCTTAGCTCACAAGCTCCTATCAAGGTTTTTTTTTTTATTCACTCAGAATACACAATTAGTTTAAAGCAAAAGCATTAATGAAATACCCTAATAAAGTAGCAATGGAAAATTTTCTCCATAAACCTAAGGCATACTTTCCCACAAATACACACCCATTTTACAGATAGAGAAACTGAGTCCCAGAAATGAGGCAACTTGCCTAAGGAATGGCAATATGAAGAAAGGCCCTCTACCTCCACATTCATTGCTCTTTCTGGCACAACACCTTCTTCAAAATTGTCAAAGTAGGAAAATTTAATTTTGGAAATCTAACTTTCTATCACACCTGCTTCTAGCCATTCTTTTGTTCTTTTTCTCAACAGTGTTCCTTTCCTACCAAAATTGATATAACTGCTGTTCTTCTCCTTATGTCCCATTCCTAAAATTGTTTTCTAATCTTTCTTTCTCTCAGAGATATGTGGTGAACATAACTTCAATAATCACAATATTCCCAAATACTTCTTTGCAATAAGACTCTCCAAACATAATCTTGCAAGGCAAGATTTAGCTTCTTAGAATTTCAAACTGGAAAGGATTATTATCTACAAGGATTCTTAACCTGGGATTCCTAAACTTGGCTTTTAAAAACTTATTTTGGAAACTATGGGGTTTTTTTTTTTAATAGTCCTGTGTATTCAAAGCATTTTTGGAAAGGGATCCATAAGATTCTCAAGACTGGCAGTTTCATGATACAAAATAAGGTGAAGAATTCCTGATCAAGATAGAGTAGCTTCTTTATTTTGTAAATCAGTGTCTAAGTCTGTCTCTTTGTCTCTGTTTTTCTTTCTCTCTCTCTCTCTCACACACTGTTTGTCTGTCTGTCTGTGTCTCTGTCTCTTATTACACCCTGGGGCAGGGGTGGGATGGGAGTGCATGATCAAGAGAGTTCCCTGAACAACTTAATGAGCTTATAGAGTTGTTAGTCTTTGTTTAGGTCTTCACACAATTTTTTTGGTATCTTCATAGAGAGGATATAGGCAAGATCTTCAGCACCTTCCAGAAGATGGATTCCAGTGATTAAAGATGTGCAGATTACAGACTTGGCTAGCTCAGATACCTATGCGTCAGACTCTTGTGGGAAAGTTCACTCTCTTGTGATGTCCTATAAAGAAATTTCTCCTGTTTTGTTGGAGGTTAGACCCAAGGTAAACAGAAAACACCTTGACCCTGGGCTGGAGTCAAAGAGGGAAAGAGAGAAAAAGAGAGAGAGAGAAAGACACAGAGAGAGAGAGAGAGTAAAAGAAAGAGAAAGAAAGAAAGAAAGAAAGAAAGAAAGAAAGAAAGAAAGAAAGAGAGAGAGAAAGAAAGAAAGGGAGAAAGAAAGAAAGAGGGCAACTAGGTGGCATAGTGAATAGAGCACCAGTCCTGGAGTCAGGAGGATCTGGGTTCAAATGTGACCTCAGACACTAAAAAAAATGCCTAGCTGTGTGACCATAGGCAAGTCACTTAATCCCATTGCCTTAAATAAAAATTTTAAAAATTGCATGGAAAGAAAGAGAAAGAATAAAAGGAAGGAAGGAAGGAAGGAAGAAAGAAAGAGAAAAAATAAAAGAAAGAAAAAAGAAAGAAATGAAGTTTGAAAAAAATCAAATCTGACAATTAGAATGTTATAACATTAGCCAATTAATTGATCATTAATTGACCATTAGAAAAAAATAGTTTATTGAGTAGAGGACATTGATATATTTTGTTCCCTAGTTCATGTCTCTTTATTGTCATACTTTCCTGAAATCAAAGCATGTCATGTGAATCAGGAAAAAAGAAAATGGAGATTTACAGAAATAAGTGGAAGAGCTGGAATTTGAACCCAGGTCATCTGGATTCACCTAGTTTCAGAGCTAGTGTCTTTTCCACTGCACCATATACAGTTAGGGTGGCTCACTGAGGAAGAAAAACTTGAGTTCAAATCCTAGCTCAGATACTTAACTAAGTCATATGGCCTTAGGTAAGTCTTTCTCATCCTTAGTTTCCTCTTCTGTAAAATGAGGATAATAGGATCTACCTCACAAGGTTGCTGAGAAAAATCAAAGGAAATTACTTACATATAGAACTTTGCAAACCTCAAAGCATTACTGAAATGCTAACCAAAGGGTAACCTCTCAGCTCCAAAAAGGGCATCTATGTAGAAGGACACTCGTCTAAGAAAGTCCTGAGCTTTAGCTTCCTAGAGGAAAAGGGGTCTCTGAAACTCCTAGGTACCTGGGAAGCCTGATTCTAAAATCCAGTTTTCTGCAAGAGGATTTCCCAGGTTGTGTCAACCTTTTGAAGAGAAATGATGCATGTAGCCCTGAAAACTAGTGAATCAATGGGAGAGTTGTTCTAGGTCCTTTCTTGACTCAGTTAAATCCAGTGATCTAGGCATGAGATATTCAGACACTATATTTTTCCCCAATTACATACAGAGATAATTTTCAGCATTCATTTCAGCATTCCATTGCTACTTCAGCTTTTGAGTTCCCCGTTTTTCTACAACTCTTCTTTCTTTCTCCCCTCCCCATAGCAGTGATATAGGTTGTAAGAGACCATATAATTTTATTTTATTTTTTATTAAAGATTTTATTTATTTTGAGTTTTACAATTTCCCCCCAATCTTACTTCCCTTCCCCCACCCCCATGGTAAGCAATCTGTCAGTCTTTGCTTTGTTTCCATGTTATACATTGATCCAAATTGAGTGTGATGAGAGAGAAATCATATCCTTAAGGAAGAAACAAAAAATATAAGAGATAGGAAGATCAGACAATAAGATAGCAGTTTTTTTCTAAATTAAAGGGAATAGCCCTTGGTTTTTGTTCAAACTCTACAGCTGTTACTCTGGATATAGATGGTATTCTCCATTTCAGAGAGCTCCAAATTTTCCCTGATTGTTGCACTGATGGAATGACCAAGTCCATCAAGGTTGATCATCGCCCCCATGTTGCTGTTAGGGTATACAGTGTTTCTCTGGTTCTGCTCATCTCACTCAGCATCAGTTCATGCAAATCCCTCCAGGCTTCCCTGAATTCCCATCCCTCCTGGTTTCTAATAGAACGAAAGTGTTCTATGACATATATAGACCACAGTTTGCTAAGCCATACCCCAATTAAAGGACATTTATTTGATTTCCAATTTTTTGCCACCACAAACAGAGCTGCCATGAATATTTTTTTGTACAAGTGATGTTTTTGCCCTTTTTCATCATCTCTTCAGGGTACTGCTGGATCAAAGGGTATGCACATTTTTGGTGCCCTTTGAGCATAATTCCAAATTTCTCTCCAGAAAGGTTGGATGAGTTCACAGCTCCACCAACAACATAATAGTGTCCCCAATTTCCCACAACCCTTCCAACAATGATCATTGTCCTTTCTGGTCATATTGGCCAGTCTGAGAGGTGTGAGATGGTACCTCAGAGAAGCTTTAATTTGCATTTCTCTAATAAGTAATGATTTAGAGCAATTTTTCATATGATTATGGATTGCTTTGATTTCCTCATTTGTAAATTGCCTTTGCATATCCTTTGACTATTTGTCAATTGGGGAAATGACTTGTTTTTTAATATGATTCAGTTCTTTGTATATTTTAGAAATAAGTCTTTTGTCAGAAACATTAGTTGTAAAGATTGTTTCCCATTTTACTACATTTCTTTTGATGTTGGTTACAGTGATTTTGTTTGTGCAAAAGCTTTTTAATTTAATGTAATCGAAATCATCTAGTTTGTTTTTAGTGATGTTCTCCATCTCTTCCTTAGTCATAAATGGATCCCCTTTCTATAGATCTGACAGGTAAACTAGTCCTTGATCTTCTAATTTGCTTATAGTATTGGTTTTTATGAGACCATGTAATTTTAACATTTTATTTATTTGTCTTGCCAACTACATGCAAAGATACTTTTCAACAATCATTTTTCTAAGGTTTTGAGTTTCATAATTTTCTCCCTCCCTCCCTTCCCTCCCCCCTCCCTGATAAAGAGCAATCTAATATAGGTATAAGTATGTTAAACATCTTTCTATATTAATCATGTTATGAAAGAAGAATCAGAACAAAAAGGAAAAACATCATGAGAAAGAAAAAAAACATAAAACATAAAACAAATTTTAAAAGTTGAAAATGTAGCTTTAGTCTGCATTCAGATTCCAGAGTTCCTTCTCTGGATGTGGATGGCATTTTCCATCACAAGTCCTTTAGAATTGCAAACATATAATTTTTTTTTAGGTTTTTGCAAGGCAAATGGGGTGAAGTGGCTTGCCCAAGGCCACACAGCTAGGTACTTATTAAGTGTCTGAGGTCACATTTGAACTCAGGTCCTCCTGACTCCAGGGCTGGTGCTCTATCCACTCCGCCACCTAGTCGCCCCCTCTCTCTGTTCCTGTCTCTCTGTCTGTATCTTTCAATCTCTATTCTCCATCTCTCTGTCTCATCTCTGTATCTTTCAATCTCTATTCTCCATCTCTTTGTCTTGTCTCTCTGTCTCTCTGTCTCTGTCTCTGTCTCTCTCTCTGGGTCTCTCTCTCTTTCTGTCCCTTTTGTCTCTCTGTCTCTGTCTCTCTGTCTTTCTGTTTCTCTCTCTCTGTCTCTCTCTCTCTCTC
Source organism: Macrotis lagotis (assembly GCF_037893015.1). Lineage (NCBI taxonomy): Eukaryota > Metazoa > Chordata > Mammalia > Peramelemorphia > Peramelidae > Macrotis > Macrotis lagotis. The sequence continues at coordinate 136,252,929 of NC_133665.1, forward strand.
TGCCTCTGTCTCTATCTCTGTCTCTGTTTCTGTCTCTTTGTCTCTGTATCTGTTTGTCTCTATCTTTCAGTCTCTATTCTCTATCTCTCTGTCTCTGTCTCTGTCTCTCTCTCTCTTGCTGTCTGTCTGTCTCTGCTTCTGTGTCTATATTTCTCTGTCCGTCTGTCTCTCTCTGCAGTTCGGCCAACCATACAATGAGATTGTTCTTCCAGATGAATTTGCCTGAAGAATTCTAATTGGAAAACTGTTGCAAAGATCAGAGAAAGCTGCCCTCCTTGAGAGTAGGGCTGGGGGTGATCTGAAGAACAAGCACATGCTTTCTGGTGAAGTGGAGAAAGAGGGTCCAGGAAAGGAGAACTTTTGTTGATTCTCTTTCTCTCTAAAGGATGCCAGGGTCCCTGAACCACTGATGATCAGGGTAACACAACCATTGGCATAGGTCTATTAGCCCTTCAGAGTTTGTTTTGCGGTAGGTACATTTAAAGCATGGTGCAAGTACAGGTCTTTTCCAGATATAGACAACACAAAAGGCTATAAAAACAAAAAAGGAAAAGAAGACATGAAGGGAAAATCAAAAATACCAAAGTTATACTGTTTTCTCACTCCAAGATCTCACTTGGCTCTTTTGTTCTCTATTCTGGCAGTACTCTTAAGATCTATAGCCTTGCTGTTCCATAGTTCAAATGTCCTGCCTATCCAATTATGGTAACAAAATGGCCCCTTCATCTTCAATCTCTGGTTGGACCTGTCATGGGAAGGACATTTTTTTCTTTGTACCAAGGACTCCCTTACTCATAGACAGATTAGGCAGGCACTAAGGCACAAAGAAGTGAGTTGGGCCATTCTCACTTGCTTCAAAATATGGATTCATAAGGAACTTTTTAAAAAGTATTTTATTTTTAATAATATTAATAAAATAACTAATATTTATATAGCACTTTATAGAAGGCAGGTCCTGTGGTAGTCATGAACTTGGTCATTATGAAATTGATAGCAATAAACACAAATATTTCCTTATACAGATAAGAACCTAAAAAGAGGATTGACTATATATATAACATGCTAAATCTCTAATAAGTACAACTTGCTTGTTTTTTAAAATTTCTTTTATTTTTGAAGGCAACAGGGCTAAATCATTTGCCCAAGGTGACATAGCTAGGTAAGTATTAAGTGTCTGAGACTGGATATGAACTCAGATCCTACTGACTCCAGGGTTGGTGCTCTATCCACTGCACTATCTAGCTGCCCCTGTTTTTTTTTTAAGTATATGTCAAATTTAGCATGATAGTTACAACATTGCCATGCTTGTCCACATTCCCTTCTAATTTCCTTCTGTTCATTTTAAGGAATGCTTCATTGACTTTTTTTTTAATTTCTTTTCTGAAGGCAAAGGGTATTGTTATTTTCACTACTCCCTATCACCATATCTCTTCCTTCTCCAAAGCCCTCAGGCAATTTCAGTGTTGAACATAGCACTTGAAGCTCCATACTCCAGAAAGAAATACTAGGAAGTGTTTAATAAATTATATTTGAAGGCAAGAAGAGAGGGGAGGAGGCAGGAGGGAGGGAAAATTATATTTGAATGATGATGATGATAATATACATATACAGATATGTATATAGTGCTTACTGAAATAATTATCTCATTTGATCCTCACAATAATCCTGGGAGATAGGTATTATCATTATTCCCATTTTACAGATGAGGAAACTGAGGCAAATAGAGGTTAAGTAACATGCCTAATCTTACACAGCTAATAAGTATATGAGGTCAAATTTGAACTCAGGTGCTCCTGACTCCTGATCCAGTGCTCTCTTCACTTTGATGAAAAATTAGTCTACTGACTTTTAATTACCACTTGGGAGGTCATCAAACTCATCTTAGGCTCAAATCATCTTGGCCACTTGGGCTAAAACATTTGGTGGAGGAAGTACTTTTATTGGGCATAGGGGTGAGTTCCAGGCTGACAGGGGGCCAGGGAAAGGACACAGGGCAAGCCAAAGGTCATTTGTCTTTCTGAATGCTGATATTTCCAGAATGGTGCCAAATGAGTGGGGCTAAGCCTCTGAGGTACTAGATCAGGAGTATTGCTAGTCACTGGGCACCAAGCAAAAGGGACCCTTCCATAGGGCAGCAGGTACTAGAAATTCTCAGCAGAGGTTTCCTGTGCTGTCACCTGTGCAATTTCCACACCTTAGTCTCTCTCATTTTGTTGGGTGATATTCCATTGCTCAAAAATTGAGCCCTGGACTGCCTCTGGCAGAGATTATCTGCAACAATTCTATGTTAGATCTTATAGGCTTATTCTCTTGACACTGGCTGGTACTATGCCCTGCTCCATCTCCCCTAAGAGTTTGTTTGCCATACCTAGTGTCTGAAGTACAATGTTTGAAGAACATTGGTCTTGGACAGTAATGTCCTATAATTGTCTCAGTGGAACCTCTGAAGGAGCCCAATTTATTGTTCCATTTTACCAAAGTAAAGTCCTGACCTTTTCTATTGTATCTTTAGTAGAGGCAGACAATTCAGGTGGTCAATGCCAAAATTTGTCCTTTTATAGGCTGGCAAGATATTATTGATATTGCTGTTATTCACCCTTCTTTTTGTTTCTTGGGGGGTTGTTTTGCTTTTTGCAAGGCAATGGGGTTGACTTTCCCAAAGTCACACAGCTAGGTAAATATTAAGTGTCTGAGGTCGGATTTGAACTCAGGTCTTCCTGACTTCAGGGCCAGTGCTCTAACCACTGTGCAACCTCACCTTTCATTTTTGAAGAGGATCAATGACATCACTGACTCATGGGTGGTTTGAATTTAAGTGAGGTAGAGTTGAATATAGTCATTACTTTCACTCTCTATTCTAGAGTCATGGAGGTCTAGTGGTTGGACAAAAGTCAAGATGACTGGCAATGGCCTGGATGCAGTGGATAACCTTGTTGTTTTTGATGTCTGACCAAGTTCTAAGCATGCCATAGTACCTGCTTCAACCACTGTCACTTGGGCTGCTGTTCCTAATATAAGATCCTTCAACTCCAGACACCATACTTTTCCACTGGCAGTTCCTGGTTACCCTTTTACCAGGGTGTGACTGCTGTGCCTGCTACAGCTGCTTAAGAGTCAGTGATGAGAGCTGAGTGATAGATGCACACCAAAGGTAGATAAACAACTCTGAAAAGGGCTTGGCAAGCCCAGAGGTCCTAGTCCTTTCTGAATACCTCATACACCCCATTTATATTAATAATGAGGAACTAGATAACTTGAAGAAAGAGTTTGAAATCTTGTCTCAGACATTCAAGATTTGTATGACTCAGGACTCAGGACTTAATGATTTTCAGTCTCAGTTTTCCCATCTTTAAAATGGTGATAATAATAGAACCTCCACCATAGGATCAAATAAGATTAATAGTCAATAGTCAGCCAATAAATATTTATTATGTACCTACTGCAGGCCAGGCAATATGCAAAGTTCTTGGGACACAAAGAAAGATGAAAGATGAAGAACTCACATTCTTTTTTTTTAATTTTTATTTTTGCAAGGCGATGGGGTTAAGTGACTTGCCCAAGGTCACACAGCTAGGTAATTATTAAGTGTCTGAGGTCAGATTTGAAGTCAGGTCCTCCTGACTCCAGGGCCGGTGCTCTATCCACTGTGCCACCTAACTTCCCCCTAAGAACTCACATTCTAATGAAAAGACAACATGCAAAAAACTATTTGCAAAAAATATATAGAAAAAGGAGCCAGATTTGAAAGATGGCAGACGACACGACACGGATCAGCAACAGACCACCAACACTGTTGAGGAGCCCTTGGATCTCATCAGACTCAGTTTAGGTGAGAGAATTTATGTAAAGATGAGAAATGACCGAAAACTACGAGGAAGATTGCATGCTTATGATCAGCATTTAAACATAATTTTGGGAGACGTAGAAGAGACTGTGACAACTACAGAAATTGATGAAGAAACTTATGAGGAGATCTATAAGTCTACCAAGTGGAACATTCCAATGCTGTTTGTCTGAGGCGATGGGGTTGTATTAGTAGCCTCTCCATTGAGAGTTGGTTGAAAGCAAGACTTGATCCCATGTGAAAACTTGGAGACTGGATAATAGCCTCTGCACAAAAAGCTGGTGTTCAAGAGATCAGCCTGTGATACTTTTGGATATTTAGAAATAATCAAGGAACGCTGCACATTTAAAATGTGTTTATTTCCAAACAATTCCCAATCTAACTGGCATAACACTCATCCCTAGATTTCTGATACCAGACCTATCAATTAATGGAAGCGTCTTAAGGCAGGACTCTGTCAGTGATTTCATTTGTCTCTTTTCATCTTGTAGGCAATTACATTTTTTTAAATTAAAGTTACCTTTTGGTTTTTTGAAAAAAAAATATATATATATAGACAGGGTTAGAGATAACCAACAGAACGAAATCACTAGCATTAAAGGGGGTCAAGAAAAGCTTGTCTTAGAAGATAGAATTTTTGCAGGACTTGAAGGAAATCAGAAAACCCAGGAGGTAGAAATGAGAAGGGAGAGCATTTAATACTGCCAGTGGAAAAATGTTGTATCTGGAGGAGGAGAATCTTGTGTTAGGAACAACAAGGAATGAAGTGCCACTAGACAGCAGTTTATTGGGGGAGAGGAGAGGGAAGGAAGTTCTAAGAAAATTGGAAAGGTAGGAGGGACCAGGTTGTGAAGGGTTTTGAATGCCAAACAGGTTTTGATATTTGATCCTGGAGGTGAAAGCAAGCCACTGGAGTTTATTGACTGGGGAGGGGGGCACAATCAGATTTATGTATGCTCTTAATATTTGACAGCTAGACAGAATAGACTGGACTATAATGGTACAGTCATGAAGTGATGAGGGTGTGCACCAGGGTAGACCCTGGTGACAGTGTCAGAGGAAAGAAGAGGTTGTATACAAAGGATGTTACAAAAAGAAAATCAACAGGACTTCACAAGATTGGATACAGGGATTAAAGAACAAGAAGATGATATTTAGGTTGCGAACCTGGATGACTTGGAGGAGGGTAGTAGCCTCAATATAATTATTTCAATTGTGGACATATTGAGTTTAAGATGTCTACAGGATATCCAGTTTGAGAAGTTTAATAGATAATTGGAAAAGTTAGCAGAGAGGCTATGTCACAACTGTCTCATATGAGACTCCCAACCACTCTGGGACAAAAGTATGTTTTTAATTTCCATTTTTCTAATGAGGAAACTGAGGCAGACAGATTAAGCGATTTGCTCAGGGTCACAGAGTTAGTAAGTACCTGAAAGTAGATTTGAACACAAATTTGAAACTCTATTTCTTGATTCTGGGTTCTGTGCACCATGGCACCTCTAGCTGCTAGTGTTTTATAAATCTAAGAGTGCTCTATAATCACAGGCTGTTCTTAAACCTTGATTTTGTTGTCCTTCAGTCATGTCTAACAGTATGACCCATTTGGAGTTTTCCTCACAAAGATACTGGAGTATTTTGCCATTTCCTCCTCCAGCTCATTTTACAGATGAGGAAACTGAAGCAAATAAGGTTAAATGATTTGTCCAAAGTCATACTGCTGGCATTTGAATTTGAATTTGAACTCAGATCTTCCTGACTCCAGGCTCTGTCACCCTGCCACATAATTGCCTTGATTTTATGTTACCTAAAAAGTATGGAAAATAAAAGTAAGGCCACTGTGCTGAGTCATGGCCATTTAGGACTCTCCCAGATTCTTAGCATCTTGATCTCTCCTCTAAGAGAAAGCCTAGGGGTGGCTAGGTGGTGCAGTGAATAGAGCACCGTCCCTGAGTTCAACAGCCTCAGACACTTAATAATTACCTAGCTGTGTGGCCTTGGGCAAGCCACTTAACCCCATTTGCCTTGCAAAAACCTAAAAAAAAAAGAGTAAAGCCTATCTGAAGAAAACCTTTGACTATTCTGAAATCTGCAAATATCCACCTATCCCTTAAAGAGATGAAACTTTTTCAGAAGCCCCCAAACTTGCCTGAATCCTCTTACATTGCCTCTGCAATGCCTATCTATCACTTCACACATAATAGGCAATTTTTTTCTAGAAATGATAAGTGTTTTAGAATAACAAAAACAAAGATTTAAAGTTAGAAAAGAATTCTGAGATCATTTAATTCAAAACCCTTTATTTTACAAATGAGGAAAGTGAGGCTCACTAAGGTTAAGTGACTTGACCAGTCATGAGAAAGCACTTGATGGAACTGTATTTTGAACCCAAGCCCTCTAAACCTGGCCTCTTTGCATTGCCTCCTAACAGTACCTGATGCTGGGGTGGGTGTTTGGTATATTTTTCTCCCCAAGGCAATTAGGGTTAAGTGACTTGCACAGGATAACAGAGTTAGTACAGTCTCCTGTCTGAGGCTGTATTCAAATTCAGAGTTGGTGCTCTGTCCATTGTACCACTTAGCTATACTTATTTGCTATGTTCTTAAGAAATGTTGGTTGGGTCCATTTGTTGAATTGTTGAATCCATCTTTAATTCCATTACAGTATGGATTCATTTTTTAAAATTGATTTTTTGACATCTTTATATTTGGTTTGTGTGTATCTCTCATTTTTATAACATTTCCTGAAAGCAACAACCCCTTAAGAATTCTCTCCTTTATTTCTACTCCCTACCTTGCCCTATCACCCTTCCAAGAATCCCTCTTACATACCTTTCTATACTCTCCTTTTTTTTTAAGGTTTTTTCAAGGCAAATGGGATTAAGTGACTTGCCCAAGGCCACACAGCTAGGTCATTATTAAGTGTCTGAGACAGCATTTGAACCCAGGTACTCCTGACTCCAGGGCTGGTGCTTTATGCACTGCGCCACCTAGCCGCCCCTCCAAATACCTTTCTGACTTTATCATATTTATATCTCCTCTATGAACACAATGTTCCAAACAAACCAGACAATCCATGCTTAATAAACATGTATTGTACTTGCTACTTTGCTTTTACAGGTACCTGTGCTTAGAATATTCTTTCTTTTACCTCTTGAATTCCTAAAATGCCATCTTTTCTAGGAAGCCTACCCAATTCCATACCTGCCTTTTCTATCTCCATTTAAATTACATAAGACTTCTTTCCTTTCTTCCTCCTTTCCTCTCTCACTTTTTCTTTTACATTTCTTCCTTTTTTCTTCTCTCTTTCTCCTCCTCCTCCTCCTCCTCTTCCTTCTTCTTTTTGGATATTTTTGCAAAGCAATGGGGTTAAGTGACTTGCCCAAGTTACGCAGCTAGTTCACAGCTAGGGCAAGCTGCCCCCTTTCATTTCTTTCTTCTTTTTCTGGGGCAAGGAATAGTGGACCTATGATTTCACTTGCTTAGAGACCCCTTTGTAGAAAAATTTGTTCTATTAATTCAGGTTAGCTTTTGCTGAATATACTCTTTTTTTTAAGGTTTTTCAAGGCAAATGGGGTTAAGTGGCTTGCCCAAGGCCATACAGCTAGGTAATTATTAAGTGTTTGAGGTCACATTTGAATTCAGGTCCTCCTGACTCCAGGGTCAGTGCTCTATCCACTGCCCCACATAGCTGCCCCTGCTGAATATAGTCTTAAAAAATATTTGGGGACACTGAAAGGATAAGTGACTTATCTAGGGCAATATTTGTCAGAGACAAGACTTGAACCCAAGTCTTCCCAACTCTGAGTCTGGCTTTCTATTCTCTATCCTAACTTCTCACAACTTCATTTCATCATTCTTTAATGATCAGTTATCTAAAGTTTGCATTATGCCAATGCTATCCAGTTGTTAAGATTTTTCAGTCTGAGTATTTATATCATGGAAATCAGCAAATGTTATAAGTCAGGGCTTAATTTATTGTTTTGTGATTAAGGAAATGATGAAGAAATGTTAATAATATGGCTTAAACTACAGAGTGTGTCATATGTATATTTTGGAAGGGGGAGGAACCAGTCATTAAACATTTTCTAGCACCTCTCTGATTACAAGTTGTAATGTTGGGGCTTTTTCCTTCTCTAGATTATACTGTGGGCAAGGACTAAGTTTTAATTCAATATTCTACTTCCTCCAATACCTAACATAGTACTTGACACAAAGCAAGCATTTTCTAAATGTTTGATGTACCACAAGGCAATAAAACTCAATCAAATACAATGATCAATATCACTTCCAAATTATTGAAGTGAAAACTAATGCTTTTCCTTTCTATTAACAAAAGGTAAAACTACAAAAGTGGAAAGTGACATGTCTTGTCAGCTGAAATCACTCTATTATGTGGTTTCACTCAAAAGATTTTTATAGGAAGGTAAGTATGGGATGAGGGTTTTGATCTGTAGAGAAGAGAGTGATGTTTCAAAAACAAATTTATCAGTATAAAAGGATATGATGTGTTGTTGTGTGGTAACCATGCTGATATCAAGTCTTTCTTTTCTTTTTTCCTTCTCACCAATTTTGCAAGTAATGGGAGGAAGGGAGGTGGTGCTTCAGAAGACAGGATACACATAGAAAAAAAAAATTTTTGCTTTCTCAGGTTGCTGGAACCCCAAACTCCGGACATAAGGAGTGGGAGAGATTGGGAAAGCAGGAGCCCCTGAGAATGGGCACCACTACAAATGATAGTGGAAGCTGGATAGAATGTTACATAATCAAGAATAGTTATACAAGTATGAGGGTAATTCAAACCAAACAACCATTTGGTTATGCATTTTGGGAAGTGAGACTTTCCTATTTGAAGCTGTGAGGTTTTTACTAAGGGGAACCAAAACTTTGCTCTTTTGCATCAGGTATGCTTTTCAGGGGACTGAGTGAGAACAAACCATTCTGAAAGAGAATACTAAGAAACAGTATTCACCCGAAGATGATCTACCTTCTTGATTGCTTCATTAAAGTTGCTGTGATACTTGCAGGAATTCAGTCTAATACTTGTAAGAGAAATGTCAAGTGAACCATAGTATGTTTTTTCCAAGTATGTCAGGGTATGAACTTTAGAGAATATAATTAATATTAAATCTCCAAGTTTGAACTTATCTGTGCCAGTCCAGGGTTTTATTTCTAGGTGACGGATTACAATTTGAGATCTAACAATATTTTGGGGACCTAAAGTACCTTAGTATTTGGGAGTCTCTGTTTGCTCTGTATATAGCAATTTTTTTTCTTTTCTCATTTTGTATCTGTTTAAAATGAATAAAAAATTTACCCAAAAATACTTTTGGGGGTCAAGGAAGTAGTACGAGCAATGTTCTAGTCAGAGAAAGACTCAGTGGACCAGAGAAGCAAGCATTACATAATTGTATATTGGTGGGTGAGTAACCATTATAACTTTCTAGCCAGGAAGAATAAGTCCTTAATAGTGATATAAACCCTCATTAAAGACTGTTGGCTTTAGAAATGTCTATTTACCATCACAAAGGCACCATGGAAGGGACTTTATATTCTGAAATAGATTCTTCAGAAAAGGAGTTTTTAACCTTGTTTGCGCTATTGACTCCTTAGACAAGCTAGTGAAGCCGTTGAAGCCTTCTGAGAGCAATGTTTTTCAATACTAAAATAAAATACATTGGATCACAAAGAAAATCAATTATATTGTAATATAGTTATCAAACTATTCTTTAAAAACAAGTTCATGGACCCCATGTTGCCTATTCCTGCTTTTGATCCTGGGAGTTAGTACAGATTTTTGTTATTATGCTTTGTCATACCATTATTCCCATGACCCCTAGGTAGTTTTCAGGAAACTACAATCTTTGGGCTCTTTGCAAGACTTAAAGAAAACACATTCCTATTGGAAAAAGTAATCCCTGCTACAGGCAGGTTGAGGTTAGTGGATTTTCTAAACTCTGGAGCTGAACTGGAGTAGACTAAGTCAATCCAGGTATTTGCACTGGATTGCACTGGGGTGGCCTGACTCAGATCAAGAGTTGGGGAGGGCAAAGTTTCTACACCAATCAGCATTGGAATAGGTCCCAGTAGAAACAGAAAGTCTCACAAGAAAGAAACATAGAAATAACCCCTGCTTTAGAGGGCTATATGTAGTCATGGGGAATGTATTTGAGGAAGAATACAATGCAGCTGTTGCATTTTGTGGGCAGCCAGAAACAATGCAGCCTTCCAAGATTTGCAGAGAGATCCATGGAAAAGAGTACTTGGAAATTAGTAATTATAGCCTCTATTTCTGACCAGAAGTTGATAAACAAGCTGAAGTCTCTCATAGAAAAGGAAGGACTTAATTCCTACCTAGTCCTGCTTCCCCAACAGTTTCCGCATGTATAAAATGAGGATGATACCTGTAATATTTATTTCACAGGGTTATTGTGAGAATCAGATGAAATGTAAGCAAGCAATGGATAATTAGCATTTACATACACTTCAAGATTTCCAAAGTATTTTACAAGTATTATTTCATTTAATCTTCACAATAATCCTGGAAGGTAGGGGCTATTATTATCCCCACTATATACATGGAGATGAATTTTTTTAGGCAATTGGAGTTAAGTGACTTGCCAGGTTTACACAGCTAGTAGATGTCTGAGGCCAAATTTGAATTCAGGTCCTCCTGACTTCTAGGTGATGCTCTATTCACCATCTAGCTGAGTACCCCCTCCATATAAATGAAGAAACTGAGGTAGGAAGTGGTTAAGTGATTTGCTTAAGACCATATTGTTTCAAAGGTCTGAGGCAGGATGTAAAGGGCTCTGCTCACCTTTTCACCCAGCTGCCCCTGGACAGCAAGCACTGAGGATCTGTAAGGTGCTTTTTCAAAAAAAAAATCTAAAGGCTCTGAAAATGTCATTTATTACTATAATTATACCATGGAGGAAGGTTAACTATGGCCAATGAGAGAGAGAGAGGACTGCTGTGGAATAAGACACTCTCCTCTTATCTGCAAAATAGATCTTACTGACTCAAAAGGGCAGCAGACATAACTATGAATCGTGGGATCTATGTCAAGTTGACCAACAGAAAAATGTTTCTTTCTCCAGTTACCAGGAAAGCAGAAGAGGCAAGATCATGGAGCTGCTGTCCATAAACTTGGATCAACCTCTTCATTCTGCATGCATGGATTTATACATCTGATGACTGGAAGGCTTTCAGAGCTGAGGGATTACAAGAGGAAATATTTCTCTATTTTAATGATGATGGTGATGGTGGTGGTGGTGATGATGATGATGATGATGAACTAACATTTATATAGCACTTTGAAGTTTGTAAAGTACTTTACAAATGTTATCTACTTTATCCTCTCAAGAACCCTGAAAGGTGGGTGCTATTATTTTCAAAGATAAAACTGAAGCAGATATGGAAGAGGGTTGGTGTGATTCATTCAGGATCACACATCTTATTAATCTCTACCAGAATTCATTCTGATGAGTTTGGAGATTTTGAGGGACAACTTCTTAAAGAAATGGTGAACTTGGAAGGAATCAAAAAGACTGGAATTCCACCACTGGCAGGGAGTCTTGCAGTCAGTGTTTTAATTGCAACTTGCTCAACATTCTGGGGATGTGGAGACATGAACAGGTGGTTCTCTGGAGTCAGCATGTGGTTCTTCTTCTAGTGCATGCATATAATGATGAATCAAGCTTTGCTCCATATGTGTTGATATTTGGGCATGAGTCATGATATGTGCTTTGAAGGCTCTAAAGATAGAGAAGATCTAACAGTGAATTTCAAAGGGTGTGCCATGACATTTTGGATGTTATTGTAGATAAAAGAGAATTTTAATATAAACAATTTTAATATAACTCTTACTCATCATACATAGTATGCTAAGCATAACATTCACAAAATAAATAAAACCTGCACACTTTCCAAGCTGTATGACCCTTGGAAGTCATTTAATCTGTCTCTCAGTTTTCTCAAATGTAAAATGGGGATAATAATAGTGTTGCTTTGAGGATCAAATGAAATATTTGTAAAGCTCTTGGCCACATGTCTTGAATCTAGTAAGCACATAATAAATGCTCATTTCCTTTCTTCTTATCTTACATATATACTAATCCCATAACATACCATACCTTGAACTCACAAAGCCAACAAACATTTATCCTTACATTATGAAAAGTACTGGAAGTAAGAAGATAGGCAAAAACGGTATTCCTGGCCTCAAGAAACTCACATTCCAATGGGGAAGACATGGAACTAAATAGGTATATGGATCCCAATGGTAAATGCAATGATAATACTCATCTGGTTATATTCCTAAGTGCCTTTATTCCCTACCCTTTTTGACTCTGGAGATTTATTAAACCATAGGTTGTTATCACCTCAGCTCAGTTTTTTTAGCCTAATTGCAATATAATGGCCATTCAATTCATTATAGTTTCCTTACCTGCTGTTTAATGAAATTTATATTAAATTAAATGTTAAGAATAAAATAACAATAACTGAAAACCCCCAGAAAGGAAAATTCTGAGCATTTAGGCAGAGTTTTGGCAGCCTGCCTGATTTTAAATTTAATTTAAATTTATGTTTATTTTTAGCTAATAACACCATCCCTCTTTTTTTTTGTTTGTTGAAGCAAAATTCAGGTTACAAGAAACATTTGGGCAAAGAAGTAAGCAGATTATGTTCCAAGTGCCTGTTGACAGATTCTGGAAGGAAAGTTGGAGAAAGAAGAGAAAATCTTTTCTTAGAATTTCCTTCAGTCCTTAAAGCAGTAGGTAAAACTAGGGATTTTGACTGGAATCTTCTGTTCTACTATTTCTACAAGACCAAAAGGCCCTGCTCTATAACTTCTTTCTCTTCTATATGTAGTTCAGTTCTTTCAACTTTTGCTTTTTCCTTTTGCCTATTCCATCTGTGCCTCATAGTCTTTGCGGCTTGGCTCATTAAATCCTAAGAGGAGGACTGGGAACTGACTCTCTTGCCCCTTTTACTATTTGGATTTTGAACTCCTCATCTTTTCCTCTCAGTCTGTGAACTCCATTTAGTGTGCAGTCTTTGTCCTTCAAATTGTGTGTGTGTGTGTGTGTGTGTGTGTGTCTTTAAAAACTCCAGGATGTGATTCAATTCCACCTTCTGATCTTAAAAAAAATTATCAACTCAAATTGATTTTCAGGTCTAAGAGGAGAATGTTTGTGCTGTTATATTTGTCCCTATGAATAACAAATCTCGAGATGCCAGTCAGTTCTCAAATTTCTCATTGTACATACAAGGTGATGATGACACCTATCATATAGTCCTTCATTCTCAAAGAAGACCATGACATCATGGGAGGTGATGCCATGACAAGCACATGAATTGGATCTGAGTGAGGGGGGGTCTGTGCTAAGCCACCAGCTTCACCTTCTCCTTCAGTACCTTCTGGGGTCCAGTGGCCAAATATGAATCATGTTGACTGGAGATTGCCCTGGATACAAAGTAATTAGGGTTAAATGACTTGCTCAAAGTCACACAGCTAGTTCAAGGCAATTGTCTGAGGTTGGATTTGAACTCCCATCCTCCTGACTTCGAGGTCAATGCTCTATCCACTGTACCACCTAGCTGCCCAGATGGAAGGTAATCCCAAAGGGATCCTGTGAAGAATCTGATTGAATTAAATTAAATTAAATTTATCTGATTCTTGCAAGAAGCCAGGGAAACCATTAAAAATGGCTTATCTGAAAACTTCATGTGTGAATCTCTCAACTCCCCTATAGTATTGCCAACATATATGTCAAAAGTGCTATATCCTTTGAGAACCACTCCAAGGTTTCACAACCAAATGGACCTCCACCATCTAAACTCACAGAAGCTTAATTAGTATTACAAAAGGAAATTTAATAATTTATAATGAGAATTCCCTTATTTCACTAGGGGAAACCATGTGAGAAGTTGTCTGCATGCAATGTCTCCCTGTATTAAGGGTTGTTTGGGGTAGTGCCTGGAAATCAGAGCCAGGAAGGGGCCCACTGAAGGTTGAGTCCAATTACTAGTTCTCTGTCCATAAACTAGGGGTCATTGACCCCTTTGGCAGCCTGGTGAAACTTCTGAACCACTTCCCAGAATAATGCTAAATAATTTAAGGGAATGCTAAACTTCAGTTAGTAAGTTACTAAAAATAAAGATGGCCATTTTTTTCCCTTCTAAATTCATGAACCTCTTGAAATCTCTCTTTGGATTCTTTGGAGGTCCAAGGACCCCAGGGCAGAAACCTCTGCCTTAGAAAGTGAGAACAGTTCTGAAGACAGTGCTCCCATAGGTATATAACCCTCTCCCAACAAACACTAAAAACAGCTCCACTTCTCATTATCTCCCCAAACTTGATTTCCCATGGTGCGCTACCCTTTCAGGTCTTAATGTTGATTCATTATTTCTAGGGAGCCTGTAGAATTTGTTGTCTTACTTTCTTTTTCATTGGATTTTTTTCAGTTCATTTTCTGCCACACAATAACATTTCTTCATTGTACTGTGACCTTTTCTGGTCTCCCTGTTCATTCTTCCTTCTTTTTTTATGAGTCTCCCTGCTGGTTTTTCTGCTTGGTAGCTCAAGCTTTCTCCTTTAGCCCTTTTGCTTTCTGTCCCTTTCCTTCTGATAAGATTGTTTGTATCTGGTTTCTTCACTTCTAACCCCTCCCCTAGCCTCAGTTAGGAGTTCCATTTATCCCCCAGCTTTCTCAGTTGGCATTCTTGCTAGCTCTTTCAATTCTGATTAGAGTAGGTGGTGATGTTTTTTAGTAATACCATGAAGCTCCATCCCTGTTTCATATGGTCACAAAAGGCTTGTCTTTGTCTACCTGGGGATGCTTAGTGAACCCCATTCATCCATTCCTGGATTCTCAGGGTTGCCTCACCCCCCACTAGTAAAGTTTTTGTCACTGCTGAAAAGGAAAACTCCCTATCTCCTACATCCAAAGGCTTTCTGGCCTTGGCCTCTGTTCCACTTTGTATCCCAAATGCAAAGCAACAGAGGAACCACTCCTTTACATTTGAGTGGGGGGGGGGGTAGAAAGTGGAAAGCACTTACAAGCTTTGGGGCTTTTTCAAATAGTACAGTTTCTTGGAAGGTAAATTTCCATAGCACAGTCAAACTACAGAGCTCCCTTGTCTATGCCAAGACTTATTTCCCATGTTCTGGTTTTATCCTTTTAACTGAGCCCAAGTCTCTAAGGTACTGGCAAAATAGATGCTGCTCAAGGGAAAAGCAATGAAAAAGAAGGTATAGAATTGAAATCTAAGAGCTGAGCTGTGGCATCATTTTCCAGAAGGCAAATAATCTATTAAAATAGGCAAACAGGAAGGCAGGAGTTCAGTACACAGAGAGAAGGCAGAAAGCATTCACCAGAGTTAAACCAAACAGAAGGTCAGTCCATTGAGGATTATCCAGAAAACCCCTTGGTGTCAGCTGTTTGGTGTGTTAAAGGGGACACTCTTAGGACAGTGTTGAGGACAGTCTTACTAGGGAATCTCAGAAAGGGAAAAGGCAAAATAGCAGACAGATCAGGGGATCAGACAATTTAGAACAATGAGGGAACATCAGAGCTCTCCTATTCCAACCTATCATTTTACAGATATGAAAACTGAGGCCAGCAGAGTTATCAGATGCTAGTTCTGCCTCTTATTATCTGTGTGATTTTTTGTAAATCAATTAACCCCTCTAGACCTCAGTTTCCTCACCTGCAAATTGAGTACCCAAGACTAGCTGACCGCTGAGGGCCCTTCTAACTCTAACTCTATAATTCTATTGTGACAGAGGCCTGGCAAGGAGCCCAGACCTCATGAGCAGGCATCCGTGTACTCAGCTAATGCAATTTCCCACATGGAGGAGGCTGGGGAGCCAGCTTCCAGAAGAGTCATGCTGATAGGCAATGGAAGCATGGTGGAGAGATTTGGAGTTTGCACATTCTGGAACTGAGCTACCAGATGCATGATGAGGAGGAGCTTTTTTGATGGGGCTGTGGAGGCAAAACTAGGTACTAGTCAACTATAACCTTATCTTCTTTGCTTGACTTCTTTCTGCTTTCAGCATTCGGGAGAGAGAGAGAGAGAAAGAGAGAGAGAGAGAGAGAGAGAGAGAGAGAGAGAGAGAGAGAGAGAGAGAGAGAGAGAAAATATTAGAAAGAGTGTATTTGAGCCCTCTCTATCTGAGGCCAACTTGTAACCCATCAATACAAGCCTTGGTTATTTTTTCTTGGCATTAATTTGTTTTCATTTTATGCAAAGGCACCTGGAGATGGCTATAACCTTATAGACTTCAAAAGATCAGGAGATCAAAATACCTGACTTCAGGCATCCAGGAGTTGAATTTTATAAAACCCCAGTTGGATTTTGCAGCCAGGTCAACATCAACAGCCCAAGGATACTGTTCTTTCCAGACCAAGCCCAGTGGGTAGCTGAGACCAGAATGCATCCAGTAGTGATGCAACATTTGGATCTGAACTTGATGGGAACAATGTTATATATAAATTCATTTAATCTGAACCTATTCTTTTGTTTTTGTTATTTTTTCAAATTACATGCAAAGATATTTTTCAACATTCTTCTTTTTGTAAGCTTTTGAGTTTCATATTTTTCTACCACCCTCCCCCCTACCCATGGCAGCGAATATCTGATATGCTTGAATAGGTACAATCATATTTTCATATTATCCATGTTGTGAAAGAATTAGGGAGCAGCTAGGTGGCACAGTGGATAGAGCACCGGCCCTGGAGTCAGGAGTACTTGAGTTCAGAGCTGGCCTCAGACACTTAATAATTACCTGTGTGGCCTTGGGCAAGCCACTTAACCCCATTGCCTTGCAAAAAAAAACAAAAAAAAAGAATTAGGACTAAAGAGGCAAAAAGAAAGAAAAAATATAAAAGTAGTTTTAAAAAGTTAACATTATTAAAGTTAATTAACATTAAAAAGTTATTTTGCTATGCATTCAGACTCCACAGTATTTTTTCTGATTGTGGGTGACCTTTTTCATCACAAGTCTTTTAGGATTGTCCTTGATCACTAAATTGCCAAGAGGAGCTGAATCTATTATAGTTGTTCATGACACAATGTTGCTATTAATTTATACAAGCTTTCTCCTGGTTCTGCTCACTTCATTCAGCATCAGTTCATAAAATCTTTCTAGAGTTTATTCTTTCCATATCAAGATCACATGAAGAAAATTTGCTCTCAATGTGTTAAGGAGAAATATTCTTGCTTTATCTTTAAAGTAAGTAAATATCCTTTTGTAAAAACGAATTGATGTTAATTTGTCAAATGTAACTGAAGCACTATGGCTAACAAGAACTATTTAGGCTAACTTAGGAATGAAGGCTCAAACTAACAACATTAGAGAAGAAATACCCCTAATGCCTCTAGGGTACCCTGGAAACCTGGGAGGGAGATGAGAGACCCAAGATCCCAAGAAGGTCACACAGGAACTAATTTATGTTCCTGGAGGTACAATATTAAGAGGGACTTTTGAGAGGTGAGATATACATACATATATACATATATATATATATATATATATATATATATATATATATATATATATATATATATATGCTGTCCTAGAGCATTGACCCTTTTCTAAATGAGGCAGGTTCCCAAACTAACATAAATAACCAAGTCTGCCTGGCATGTAGAAGAGGCCATTGGAGCACCAGGACAATGTTGGCACAAATAATTCAGGAAGAAAGATGAGGGGAAAGTTCTCCTAAAGGAGGCATGTCTACTCCAGGAATAGAACTAGGAACCAAGAACCATGATCTTAGGCAGTCTGAAACTTTCTGACCTTAGTTTGAAGTTTTTTGGGGAGTTGCTTGTGGGGAGAGAAGTCAGAATAATCCGAAGCTTTTCAGAGGATGCAGGGAACATCTTTGAGAACCTGAATTGCTTTTACTTCTAAATAAACCTACAGGAAATAACACCTATTGATGAAACTAGCAAGTAATGTTGTTATCATTTTAAACAGATACAACCTCTCCTTTCCCCTTCTCCAAGATTAAAGAGCAAATTGCTTGATGTGGTAACAATTTATTACAACATAATCATGTTGCTACTTGCTGATAAAATAATAAAATGTTTATGCAAGTTTGTTTAGAAGGGAAAACTGTGGGCTTTTAAAAAATGTTTCCATCTGCTCTAGGGATGGTGGTCAAATCAGGGAATAGCCCAGTCATTTCTGGAAGAGTCAAATTTCAGACATGACCCATAATATATACTTTGCATTGATTTTTATAGAAATATCAAGTAATGATGCAGATCAAGCCCCATTAATCCCTCTTCTCTGCTCTTTCTCTCTCTTCTCTCCCAAATCACATTAGCAAGAGTGCTAGGAAAACCTTATTTCAATTAACTATAGAAACATTTGTTTTATGCTGGGAGGTTTACTGGTCCCTGGGGTAAATTCATTTGTTTCACAGGTCAAATGAAGGGTATACAGAATTTCTGGCTATATATTGGAATTTTACTGTAATGCAAATTTTTCATTGTTTTCTATTGGCATATCCTGAGCTAAGGGTCAAGTTTAGGAATGTGAAGGGATTTTTTTTTCTCCAGGATTTATCAGGTTAAGCACTCTGAGTTTGATGAACAAATAAAGGCTATATTTACAGCACAGAGAAATGAATAAAATGATGGATTTGAAATCAGGAAGCTCTAGTGTGGTTTCAGAGACCACTTCTGACAATTGCTCTAGGACCATCAGCAAGTCATTCACCTCCTGTGAACTTCAGACAACTGTCTAGTATATTATAAGTTAATATATTATAATGTACAGAGTCCCTGACCTATTGACACATAATTGTTTTTCCTGCTGAGGTAGTTCCATCTTCATTTTTTCAATGTAATCTACTAAGGGCTCATGGCCCTTTGGTGAACCTTACAAGACTTTTAAAGCATTGTTTTATTGTTCTTGTTGTTGTTTTTGCAAGACAATGGGGTTAAGTGACTTGCCCAAGGCCACACAGCTAGGTCATTATTAAGTGTCTGAGACTGGATTTGACCCCAGGTACTCCTGACTCCAGGACTGGTGCTCCATCCACTGTGCCACCTAGCCACCCCAAACTTTACAAGACTTTGTGCCAGCTTCTGCCCTGATCGTGAATCCTAGCAGCTTAGTGTTTGAAGACCTTGTAGGTCATCTAGTCCAGTTTGTTTTCCAATGTCTTTAACACATTCAAAAGAGTGAATGATAATGAATACTCAGACCACTTTGTGAAGATGTTAGGGTCAAAGATCCATCACTGGTCTGGAACTGGAAGGGATCTCAGAGTTTCCATTCCCAGACAAATTAAGAGACTGTGTCTGAGATCACAGAGGTTGCAACCATGAAAGCTAAGTTTGGAAGCCAATAAGCATTGTGTCATAAAAGTAAGGGAAGTCTGTACAGACCTAGAATAATCTACTGATGATGTTATCCCAAAGTCCTCCTCCAAAGCCTTACCATGACCTTTAAGTTTCTCTGCTTTCTTGAAGGTCCTGCTGATATAATATAAGCCCTGGCAGATTCTCTGGTGGATTATGGCCTCAGTGAAAGACTGATAGCTAAGGACCAGCCAGATAACTATGGAGGTTCATCAACAACAAGGTAGTGGCAAATTCTTGGCCATGATACCACATAATTATCCCAATTCCATCATTTTCAGCCAATACTTTACAATCTCACTCACCCCGTCACCCTTCCTTTCATTCTCATACCCACTATTTAATAAAGACTCTCTTCATCTTTTGAAGATCTTATCTTTACTACTACCTTGTGAGTGTCTTATGGTGGTCTCTCTACTTCAAGTCTTTCCACTCTGGTCCATCCTCCACTCAGCTACCAAAGTCATATTCCTCAAGCACAAATCTGAACATCTATCCTCACTACTTATGAAATGTCAATGATTCCTATTACCTCTAGGATAAAATGTTTGGTATTTAAAGTCCTTCACAAGCTCATCTCTTCCAACCTTCTCAGTGTTTTCACACATTATTCCCCTCCATTTTATCTGTGAGTCCAGTGACATCTTCCTCAGACATAACACTCCATCTCCTATTTCCATGCTAGGAGCAATCAATGTCATTTGAGGATGTGTCTGTAGGACTTCACTTCTCAAAAGTAGTTGCAAGGAAATGTGATGCTGGAGACTATAGGAACCTGCTCTGACTGTACTTGTTTCTAAATAGGAGATGTTCAACTAGTTGAAGTTAGAGGGAGCACTTTGGATCCCAGAGGGAACAATCCCAAGAAGTAGTTTTTTCAGTGATTTGTAATATATACATTTATATAATCAGTTGCAAAGAGAATACAACAACATACCCAAACATAATGCATTATAACCAAGTTAGATTCACAACTGAGATTCAAAAATGATTCACAACTACCAGATGTTTGGAAGGCTTCCATCACTAATCAACCAGCCAACTTCTGACTCTTGACTTTGACCTTTAGGCAAGATGGGGACTTTCTGAATTCTCTGCTGCTGCTGCTGCTCCTCCTCATACAATCCCTTCTTCATCAACTTCACCTCTTGCACAGAAAATAATCATCATTGCTCTTGTGAAGGGTATGGCAATCTAATATTCAGTGAGTCTTCTCAAAATTTTTCTGATTCAGAGTTGTAGGTTGCCTAGGCAGAAACTTCCTCTCTTGATCATGACTCTCTTCTCACACCCATACATACAAATCCTATTCCATCCCATAGCCTTAATCCATTCTACCCTTCCCTTAGATTTATTTTAATGCATATTTTATTTCCACCCAAGAGGATATACATTTTTTGAGGTTGTAGACTATCAAATTTTTGTTTTTGCATCTAAACCCAGTAGATACTTCATTAAGGTTTGTTGGATGAATGACTGTTGACAGTGACAGAAAAAGGAGCAGAGAGAGCTAAGAATCAGGAATGCTTATATTATCTAAATTCACTAATTTCATAATTGATATTGAAAATGTATGATTTTTATTCAATGACTAAACGATGTGATAACCCATCTCAATGAATGGAACCTGTGAACAGTGACAAGAAATGAAGACATAGGGTTAAAATAAGTTGGGCTTAAGTAGAAAGATGACATGGAGGGTTTTCTTAGTCATAGGAGAAATTTGTTTCTTCATGAACCAAAAGAAACATTTCATGGGATTCTTGGTCACCTCACCTTGCAGTGCTCATTATCATTATTATGGAGATAATTATAGCTGAGATATCAACATCTGCCACAGAGGATAATGAAGGAGAGAAATTATATTAAGATCTTCATGTAATCCTTCAAACCAAGTCAATGTATATATTGATGTTCAATGACATCCATGCGAAAATGAGCTCAGGAAAAATTGGTGAAAATGGGTTTTAGGATGAGAATCAAAAAAGCCTCACTTCTATATATCATGGATATTTTACTACAGAAGTCAGTAGATGAAGCTATAAACAACCATGTGAATTATTCTTCAAGTAACTAAAATAAGAAAAATATAAAATAAAATAAGCCTGAGTCTTGCAGTCAGCAAACTAGCAAAGTTGAAAAGGATGGAAATAGCCATGATAAAGGAGCCATGGGAAGATAAACACAGCAATACTCTGTTGGTGAAGCTACACACTGGTCACCAATCTGCATGAAAAGACACTATCTTGCTCATATCTTTGACCCAGAGACTCCACTGTTGAACAAATGCCTCAATTAAATAAATGACAGAGGGAAAGGTTTTCAAAGTACCAAAATATTAATAATTGCATTTTATGGGCTAACTGAAACACTGGAAACAAAGTGATTGACTATTAGTGAAGAATGACTAAACAAATTGTAATAAGTGAATATAATGGAGCATTATTGTAACAAAATAAGTGATAAATATGAAGAATTCAGAGTAACATGGGAAGACTTGTATGAATTTGGAGAGTGTGTAATAAGTAAATGCAGGACAACAGTAAACACAATGCCTACAACAATGTAAATGAATCAACATTAAAATTAAGCCAAAATAGCAATTCTTGGCTCCAGAAAAGAGATGAAGAAATGCACTTTATACCTTTTGTTGGAGATGATGGGTAAAATATAATATATAAACTGTCAGAAGTTCCTCTGTCCATTGGTTTTGCTTAATTATTTTTCTTTACTCCATGAGAAGGATCACTGAGTAGGGTGAAGTAGAGAGGATACCCAGAAATGACAATGTGGAAAAAATAAGAGATATCATAAAACCTAGAAAAGAAGTCAAAAGATGTTGGATATCTGAGAACTTAGCAATATCACAAAAAATGAAATCTGCTAGATGCCAAGAGATGGAAGAATAGTTACTGATAGGAGAGATATTTTAGAAGTAGTTGTCTCAGAGTAATTGTTAGATCCTTTAGTAATTTGAGGGAAAAGTTTGAATCAATGAATCAATCAGCAAGTATTCATTAAGCATTTATTACATGCTAGCCATTATGGTATGTAGTAGGGTCACCATCACCCCCATACACAATCCCCAAAAAGTTTATTATCTATTGATGGAAGCAAAATGTATATATAAATATAAATATATAAAAATATAAACAAATGAGATAATTTGGGGTAAATGAGTAAGTAGTACCAGTTGCAGGGATTAGGAAAATCAATACTAAATTTAGATGATTAAGAAGATGAAACATACAATTATAATAACTTTGTTTACAGAGGTCAAAAGTAGAAAGAAAAGTCATATACATGTATATGTATATATGAGTATGTGTATATACACACACACACACACACACACACACACACACACACACACACACACACACTACAAAATATAAGAAAACTCCTAAAGGTAATAAAGAAATGGAAACAAAATAGATGTTCATCAATTAGGGAATGGCCAAACCAAAAAATTGTGATATATATGAAGGTAATGAAATATTACCACATGATAAAAAATAATGAATATGAAGGATACAAAGAATCTTGGGAAGACATGAACTTTCTGGATCAGGGGTATAGGGAGAATGTATTAGAAAATGAAGGTGATATAAAAACAAAAGATATCAATCTTTTTTTTTTTTTAAATCACAATAGTTCCAAACCAACATATTTAAACTAACAATATATTTCTGTAACAAATGGAAATTATTCAAAGTCAAGTCATTGAAGCTGATTGTTACCATATTTTAGTAAAGTTTTCAATTTTTGTCTGACTCTTTGTGATCCATTTATTGAATTTTTTCTGGAAAAGATTTATTGCTGTTCAATCATTACAGTTGTGTCTAGCTCTTTGTGACCTATTTGGGGTTTTCTTGGTAAAAATAGAAGGGTGGTTTTCCATTTCCTTCTTCAGCTCATTTTACAGATGAGAAAATTGAGGAAAAGTGGTTGGGTGACTTTCCCAGAGTCACACAGCTAGTAAATGCTTGAGGCTGGAATTGAACTCAGATCCTTCTAACTGTAGGCTCTATTCACTTTGCCATCCAAATGTCCTTAGTATAGCCTATATGTATAAATACATATAGCATCTAAAACATTCATCACAATGAGGAAGCCACAAAGGAGGCCATAAATGATGTAGCCAAGAAATATTTGATTTTGTCAAGCTGAAACACAAGAGCCAAAAGCAACACTGATTTTAAGTACAAAGTCATTTCCAAAACATTATGGTGTCAATAAGCTATTTACACAATTTTAAACAAGTTGAGTCATGGGAATTACAAATGCTTTCAATGTGAGGCAATGAAGAGTGCATCTGAATAAAAAAATATGGATGAGAATGATGGAAGATTAGGAGGACCATCACCTTGCCAAACATTGGAAAGTAATTGAGGAGAAAATGAGCCTACAGAAAGCTGGGCATGAGACCCAACAAAGTCATGTTATCCTGAGAACATTAATAGATGGAACTGGAAAGACAACAAATGGATGCTAAATGGGATAGATGTGCCAGCATTTCTAAGGTGATCTGTTCTTATCATTGCTAGCATCAGAATGACCATATTTAGGATTTTAGTGCTTCAGAACCATATGAAAAAGTATAAATGGTATTTAGACAGATGAAGTTGGGAAGAACAGCTGTACTAGACCAAAGGCATTCAGAATAAATCCTGCTGAAATTGACAATATTTTTTAGGTTTGGTTTTTTTTTTTTTTTTTGCAAGGCAATGGGGTTAAGTGGTTTGCCCAAGGCCACACAGCTAGGTAATTATTAAATGTCTGAGACCAGATTTGAACCCAGGTACTCCTGACTCCAGGGCTGGTACTTTATCCACTACACCACCTCGCCACCCCTGAAGTTGACAATTTTGAAAACACTCAGGGATCAGTTTCTCTATCTCAAAGAGAACAAGAAACCAAAATGGGAAGAAATAATGAATGTTATTATTATGAAAAAGAGATGACCAACAACGTATGAATAATTATTGACCCATATTCCTTCATGTCTATAAAATATGAAAATGATGTATATATATATACATTTTGCATATATATATATAATGATGTGTATATATACATTTTTGTATATATATATATATATATATATATTATTGAAGATATGGAAGGAAACACATCAGTTTTCACAAAAACTTTCTACAAAATCCAAACCTGTCACAAATTGACAGAAAAATTTACAGGTTACAATATTGCACTGTATTTGTTATTCATTGTTTGCCATAAAAAAATCTTACTTATTTGAACAAAATGTGGCCTTAAAAGTTCTTAAAAAAAAGGAATCCATTGCAGTGAGTTAGGTTGATCTCTAATAATTGAATATGGATCTTTTGAAAGAGGCTTCTATGATTATATTAAGATTCTGTAAGATTCCTTGCCTGTGTACGACCATCAAGATAACTTTTTTCAATGTCTGGATATAAATATTGAGTGAGTAATAAAACTGAGACATATGTTTACCAAAGGTAAACATGTTATGGAGGAGATATTCTGTGAATATTCATATGGAAGAAGGACTCTTTATAGAGAAGAACTCTCCAAATGCTGTTTGGAAAAATTATGCTAACTGAATTGAGCCCTGGAAAACTATAGGACCTCCTAAAAAGATCTATATACACTAAGAAGACATCAGTTGACAATCCATAAAGGAAAAATCAAATGATGTCAATAAGATTCCCTGAATAGAGTACCAGATTGAAATTCAAAGGTCCTGGGATCAAATCCCAGTTCCGTTGCTTATTAAGTTGTGAGATGTTAGATAAGTCACCTAGCTTTCATGGGTTTGTGCCTTGTTGTAGAAAGTTATGAGTATTATAACTGATATCATTCCTGCCTATGGAGATGGTAAATAAGCCAAGCTAAAATACCAGTGTAGCCTGAGGAGGACAGGAAGTGGCTACCACCACCACCTTGATCATATTTTCCCCACCTCTATGTTCTACAATGGAGATAGCATGTGACTGAATCCAAGCTTCTTGAGAATAATGGTGCCCACAAAATCACCCATCCTACTTCTAGTCTGGGCCCTTGCAGCCATCACTGAGAGGGAAAAATCAATGTAGAAAAAAGGCCACCTTATTCACCACCATCAATACCAGCTGCTCACTAACTCTCACTGAGAGGCACATAAACTCAAGAACACTTGGAGGGGGTGCACCTACACCCCTATTCTCCCTGCCCCAGTCACTGGTCCTGCTTCCAGTCTAGCCCTTGTGATCATTTCCCTGGGTAGCAACCCCTGTGAAAATATGTCCTTGCAATTGTGGATATAGGTAGTACAGTCATTGTTAACTAAATATCTAGAAAAGAATGTTCTTCCCATCAAAGTCATTAACACTGTCAATAGTTCACTATTAGAATATGATATGATTTTATCAGTAGAAATGATTTGAACATAATAAAATTATATGAATAATAATACATTGTCTTTTGTTTTGTTGTTACAACCTAAGATTATGGAACCTTTCCATCTGATAATCAGCTGAAACCTTTCCTATTAGAATGTGATATCCTTGAGTGTAGAGACTATTTTAACTTTTCTCTTGGCATATCCAGCATGTGGCACAGTTCTTTACATGTAATAAGTGCTTAATAACTGTTTTTTCATCCATTCATTTATGTTCTGTCTAAGGTTTAGTTCACTTTCTCTTGGATTCTATATGTCCTTGGGTGTCATTCACTTTTGGTGGGATATTTTATACAACTATTTCCTCTGGAGACCTGACTCTCTGATTGTGAGTTGAGTCACTTCAAAACATGTATTATATATGAAATATTGAAAGTCCTGAAGGAACATGCATTTGGAAGACTGAGGGATTGATGGAACAACAAGAATTATACAGACTTAGAAGACATGAATGAGTCATGATCTTTACACATTGTGTTACACTGAAGAGAAGTATAAATGTAGCATCCTCCAGAGCATACACTGTTTTTTTTTCCCATAGCAGTTTATTGTGCACACTGGAAAAATGTATAGAATTTTAGGATTTAGAGCTAGAAGGGATCTTAGAAAATCCCCTCATTTTACAAATAGATTAAGGCACAGAGAAGTTAAATGACTTTTCCAAGGTCGCACAGGTGGTAGGAGGTAAACCCAGAGCGGCTTGAATCTAGGTCCAAATCTTGCAATCTGTCCACTATATCATGGGGATAGGAGTGAAAAAAGGAGTTCTGACAACAACAACAGCTGCCCAATTGAATTTTTGACAATGTCAAGGACATTCATAGGAACCAAAATAGATATAACAATAGTGACTCATAGAAGAACTTAAAAGAAATCTCTCCTCCCCTCCCCCCCTGCTTGAAAGCACTCAGGCCACTTAGAAAATGGAGAAACCCCCTTTAGAGAAGTTACCTATAAGAGCAATATTACAGTCCAATATTTTTCCAGGTCATTTACTCTCTGATATGACTCATGCCCTGAATTACATTGGTCCCACTATGGATCTGTGAACATGCCATGCTCACTACTTATTCTATTTTTTTCATGCCTATTCTGTCCATATCAGTTCCTATCTATTCAGGAAGGTTAAGTCCTCTTTCATGAGACCTTTCCTGTTTCCCCCAGCCTTTACAGATCTCCTTCTAACTCTTAGGGTACTGAACATAGAGTACATAATGAAGAATTTAGTTATAGTCTTTTACTGTTCATTATTTTTTTCTGGCAAGATTGTTAGGTTTCTCTAAATAGCCCATACTAGGTCCACAAAGAATAGTTGCTAACTGAGTGATGGAAGTCTAGGCAAATCATAAGCCAGACATAGGGCATAGTAGAGAGAATCTTATTCAACCTCCACAAAACCTCATTCATTTTCTCTTCTGATGAAGTAAAAACAGAGCAAATATCAGTCCAGTGAATCCACTAGGTGTAAAAGAGATATGGGAGAACCTGATCTCTTCCATTGTGCCTCAGTATTCTTAAACTCTTGGCAGAATTACATTCCTAACATTTTCCATTTCCTTAGTCCACCTTGTCCCTTGTCTTTCATATAACCCAAACAGGTTATAATAGCACTAAAAATGGCCAAATCAAGCCCTTCAGGGGATAACAAAGGGTTAACACAGAACAGTATAAAGTGAACAGAAATTTCAGGACATGTGGGTTTTAAGTACTAGCTCCCACACTAACCAGTCTGTGATCTAGGGCAAGTCACTTAACCTTTCTATGCTATTTCCTCATTGATAAAATACAATAACAACACTTGCACTATTTAGCTCAAAAGGTTGTGAGGATCAAATAGATAATGAATGTGAAAGTGTTTTGCATATAGTGTTCTATGAGTGTGAGGTATTATTATCAAAGGGGGCCTATAATCCACACTTGACATTCCCTCTTTAAGGGAAGCCACCCTCAATAATCCTATTCTCTTCTCTGTTGGGAAAATAGTCTCTTCTGTTTTTTTTTTTTTTTTTTTTTTTTTAGGTTTTTGCAAGGCAATGGGGTTAAGTGGCTTGCCCAAGGCCACACAGCTAGGTAATTATTAAGTGTCTGAGGTCAGATTGGAACCCAGGTACTCCTGACTCCAGGGCTGGTGCTTTATTCACTGAGCTACCTAACCACCCCTCTTTTGTTTTCTCGAAGTAATAATGTGGGAGTGACCAAACCTCAAGTTCTTTAAAAATATAGAGAAAATTTTGAGATTTTCTCTCATTTAACCTTGTGCATTTTTATAATTCAGAATTCAAATCATGTGTGTGCTATGAAAGTATCTCTTTCTGGAAGCTAAAAAATTCATACCCACTCCCAGACTGTGTGGGTTTTCTTCCTTCAGCATCTTGTATCCATCATTCATTTTAACCTGATAAATGAAGGGAGCAATGAAGCCTACTTTATCGTTTTTACGTTTTGCAGGTTTCTAGCACATTACTACCATATGT
The DNA here is from genome assembly GCF_037893015.1 of Macrotis lagotis. NCBI lineage: Eukaryota > Metazoa > Chordata > Mammalia > Peramelemorphia > Peramelidae > Macrotis > Macrotis lagotis. Next base: position 136,281,051 of record NC_133665.1, read on the forward strand.
CAAACCTACAAGGAAGTAGTGTACAAGGTTTTTTTGTTTGTAAGTGTTATTTATATACTAATTCTTGAAGTTGTTTTAAAAGAGAGAAGACAGTATAGTATAGTGAAAAGTGAATCTGATTGGAAATCAAGAGACCTCTCCTTCCCCATTAAGTACTTCTGTGAACCTGGGTAAATTATTTACCCATTTGGGATCCATTTCTTCATCTGTCAAATAAGGGAGGTTGTCTTAGATGATTTCTAAACACTTTGCTGGCTCTGAAATTCTGGCCTTCTTTGATTCTGGGAAAAAGAAACCAGGTCTAGAATCTTTCTCAATGCTTTTCCAGTAGTTTCATGAATAACAGTTTATGAAAGACATGTTTCTTCTTAATATAAAAATAAATAACACTGTGAAACCATGGGCAGCTAGGTGATACAGTGCATAGAAATCAGGAAGACTCATTTTTCTCAGTTTAAATCTGACCTCAGATACTTACTAGCTAGGCAAATCACTTAACCCTGCTGGTATCAGTTTTCCCATCTGTAAAATGAACTGGAAAAGGAAATGACAAACTATTCTTGGATTTTTGCCCCCCCAAACCCCAAATAGGGTCACAAAGAGTTGAACATGATTGAAACAGCTGAACAACAAATGAAAGCCATGAGAATTTTAATAATTAGTAATCATCAATATTATTCATTAAAGATCCAAACTCTTGAAAGCCTGTTGACAGTATCCAATAAATCTCACTCAACATCTCTAAAAAAAGAGAAAAAAGGACATTGGATGATTATGAACAAGGTAACTCTGTGTGTGTGTGTGTGTGTGTGTGTGTGTGTGTGTGTGAAATGGTTCCCCTGAGTAAGTTGGAACAGATAGAACTAAATTTGAGAGGTTAAAATACTAGAATTCAGTTTTATGAGACCATTGATCAATTTTTGAAAAAAAAAGGAAAATTGGAAATAGAGTTGTGGATTTAATAAAGGCTTTCTGATTTTAAATAAACTCAACTGATATCACTGTATCCAATTGAGCCATTGCACAGTCTAGATTTGCAAAGAAAGCCCCAAGGATGTTAGTGGAATTTGTATCATTGAGACAGAGATAGAGGTGTGAGAGATAAGAAACAGAAACAGAAACAGAAGGGGGAAAAAAGAGTGAGAGGAAAAAGGTGGTGATAGAGTTGGTCATAGTATTAAAAGACCCTCTCCTAAAATGATTATGGATTAAGTGATGCTGGTGAATGTGAACATGTAAAAGTGAGAAAGTATGACAGAGTGGAAATTCCTCAGAAGAACCAGATTTTCTACCACTAGTTACCTATATTCTTGGCCAATTCACTTTCTTAACCCAATTTCTATAACTGAGTTTAAATAAGGGAGCTCCACTTGATCTTCTTTAAGATTCCTCCCAACATTAATATATTGTGGTTTTTAAGAATAACATTAGGAGCAGCTAGGTGGCCCTAGAGTCAGGAGGACCTGTTCAAATCTGAGCTCAGACACTTAATTACTTAGCTGTGTGACCTTGGGCAAGTCACTTAACCACACTGCCTTAAATAAATAAATGAATGAATGAATGAATAAATAAATAAATAAATAAGAAGAATGACATTGGATGACAATATAACAAATGGAGAATCAGAAGCAATCTTCAGGGCCACTTGGTCTTACTCCTAAATTTACTGATGAGAAATCTCGGGTTCAGGGAGGATGTAAATAGATTAATCCCAATAACCACGTTCTCTGTTTCCTCTCAGGTGCTACCGAATGGAGAGAAAAGTAGTTATGCAACCATGTTGATAAGTAAGCTATAAATTAAGATTATCTAACCTCAACTGGAGCAAACAACTAGGTGGCACAATAGATAATATACAGGGCCAAAGACTCATCTTTCTTGCCTCAGTTTCCTCTTCTGTAAAATGAGTTGGTAAAGGAAATAAAGCCTTTTAGTATCTTTGCCAAGAAAACCCCATATAGGGTCAAGAAGAGAAAGTCACTACTAAAAAACTACATAGTAACAATCTCGAATGAGCTTTCAATATAGCAAACAATGTCTTTTCTTCAAATGAAGCCTGAGGTAGAGGCAGAGATGGGAGGGAGTAAGACCTACTGTGACTGGTTACTGCCTTTTGAATCTTGCTCTCCACCAAGTTATCCATCCCGTTCACTACAGCAGCTATTCCAAATCTTTTTTTTTCTTCTCAACCCTCTTTCAATATTCCCTTACCTCATTTGCTGAGATAAGTACCATCCCTTTTTCGTTAGCTAGAAAAGTAAAGCCATTCATCTCTTCTCCTTTTCTCTTCATCTTATACTACCTTGAAATCATCCTTCACCATCTCCTTTTTCTAGTCTCTGATAAAAAGATAGCTTTTTTTCCTCCACAAGACCAATCCATCCACGTACCCATTTGATGCTATTGCCTCCTGCCTTCTCCAGAAGATTGCCTCCACTATGATCTTCAATTTCTCCTCTTCCTTTCTTTTTTTAATTGTTTCATTTATTTAATTGTCTGAAGCCAAATTTGGATCCTTCTCCTTTCCAAATACAAATATAATGACTAGGCCTTATGAGTCTGTATAGCATGCTTGGCTGTGGTGGACTTTGGTCTTTATAAAGACATTCTATAAAAGGTTACATTATCTATGTGGTGAAGAGGAGTCTTTTAGACTGACTATGAAGCTGGACCTGGAGGACATTCCAAAGGCACTAAACAGTCAAAGCAATTCTTGCTTTTTTGCCCCTTCCTGACTACATTTGGAAAAAGAAAATGCAATAATATCTAAATGGGGAGAGATCTTGGGCTTTCACCATCCAAGGTCAACATGTGGTACATGAATATTGACCTCTGTTCTTTAATCTCCTTGTATTTTTTTCTTATTTTAAGTGAAGAAGTATTAGAGTCAACTATGAATTTTGAAAGGTTAAAAAGTGACACAATGGAGGTCCATGAGCTGGAGTCTACTGTTCTGTGGTCAGACAACCCAGCAGCAAGATCCTAGGGAACATCCTGAAAGACCCAGAACAGGAGAAATTGAGATGAGGACCCATTAGATGATTATGCACAATTTCTAAATGAATCTGATGAGACAAATGCTATGTAGAAAGCCAGGGTGATATAGGGGAAAATATGCCCTCATATATTCTATATCTTCAAAGTATTCATTTTCTTTATCTTCAAAGTAAATATCCCTTTGAAAAACTAATTGATGTTAATTGGTTAAATATAACTGGGATACCAATTACTAATGGATAACAATGAGGTACATACTGAAAAGGAGTTTAAAGGTGATAGCATTAGTGAGACTTCCCTGGTTCCTCAGAGGAATGACCCTCAGAGGGGAGATAACAGCCAATCTTACTCTGCAATAAAAAGATCAGAGTGAAATCCTCACCAGATCTCATCATTCCTTTCAGTGATGTGTCTTCCTTTCCTTTCTTGGCCAAACTCTTTAAAAAAAAATAGTTACTTTGTGCCTCCATTTTCCTTCCTCTCAATCTCTTTTTTGTAAAAAGGAAATCTTTTTATTTTTTTATATTTCAAATTTAATATAGTAGTTTCAAAACTACCTTGCTGTAGGGCAGCTAGGTGACATAGTGGATAAAGCACTGGCCTTGGAGTCAGGAGTACCTGGGTTCAAATCCCATCTCACACTTGATAATTACCTAGCTGTGTGGCCTTGGGCAAGCCACTTAACCACATTTGCCTTGCAAAAAAAAAAAAACCTAACAAAAAACTACCTTACTTTATGACACTCTTTGAACTTCCATGTGTTTTCAGGTGGTTTTAAAAAAATGAACAATACTTTCTTTTCCCTCTACTTTAGTCTTTTATTAATTATTCCTCATACACATTCTAAAAAAATCTACTTTGTAACAAATAATTATAGCCATACAAAACAAATTCACATACTAAATGTCTTTGAAAATATCACATTCTGCATCCTTAGCTCATCATCTCTCTTCCAAGAGGCGAGAAACAAGATTGATCACAAATCTTTTGGAGTCCTGGTTGGTCACTGGATTGATCATCAATATTAAGTCTTTCATACTTGTTTTTCTTTATAGTATTGCAGTCATTGTAGAAATTATTTTCCAAGTTATGCTTACTTCATTCTGCATCAATTTTCTCACTTTCCAGGCTGCACGACTCATTCATCTCTATCAGATTTTCATTATCTACCATGTCAACCTGTAAGTCCATTCCACCCCTGGACCATTTCTCAAATGGGAAGTATCCTCTACTCCTGAGGACTCACTTTATGATTGGCTTTCTCCTTCCAGAACCTCCAATTTAAGGAGGAAACTCAGAGCAGGCATGCCTTCATTCTTCTCCAAGAGGCACTGCTGATCCATCTCCAAAAGTCTTTTGCAATAGGCCATCTTTCCCTCTCTCCCATACGTTCAACTCCCCATTAGAATACAAACTTCTAATCATATGATTACATCAATAAGATGCTGAAAAAACTTTTGACAAAATACAGCACCTATTCCTACTAAAAACACTACAGAGTGTAGGAATAAATGGATCGCTACTTAGAAAAATTAGTATCTATCTGAAACTGCCAACGAACTTTATATTCAATGGGGAGAGGCTAGAGGCATTCCCAATATGATCAGGGATGAAACAAGGATGCCCATTATCGCCACTACTATTCAATATTGTATTAGAAATGTTAACTTCAGGGGTGGCTAGGTGGTGCAATAGATAGAGCACTGGCCCTGGAGTCAGGAGTACTTGAGTTCAAATCCGGCCTCAGACACTTAATAATTACCTAGCTGTGTGGCCTTGGGCAAGCCACTTAACCCCATTTGCCTTGCAAAAACCTAAAAAGAAAGAAAGAAAGAAAGAAAGAAAGAAAGAAAGAAAGAAAGAAAGAAAGAAAGAAAGAAAGAAAGAAAGAAAGAAAGAAATGTTAGCTTCAGCAATAAGAGAAGAAAAAGAAATTGAAGGAATTAGAATTGGGAAGGAAGAGACAACTGCAGATAACATGATGGTATACCTAGAGAATGCCAACAAATCATCCAAAAAACTACTAGAAATAATTAGCAACTTTAGCAAAGTCACAGGATATAAAATAAACCCTCTTAAATCCTCAGTATTTCTATATATGACTAGCAAGATACCAGCAAGATAGCAATAAAGAGCTAGAAAGAGAAATCCCATTCAAAGTAACCTCAGACAATATAAAATACCTGGGAGTCTGCCTGCCAAGGCAGACTCAGAAACTTTTTAAAAACAATTACAAAACACTTCTCACACAAATAAAATCAGATTTAAATAACTGGGTAAACATCAACTGTTTATGGATAGATCAAGCTAATATAATAAAAATGACAATTCTACCAAAACTAAACAACTTGTTTAGTGCCCTTCCAATCAAAATTCCAAAAAATTACTTTAATAAGTTAGAAAAAGTTGTAAGTAAATTCATATGGAGAAATAAAAAGTCAAGAATTTCCAGGGATTCAATGAAAAAAAGTGCAAAAGAAGGTGGTTCAGCCTTACCAGATCTAAAATTATATTATAAAGCATCAGTCATCAAAATTGTCTGGTATTGGCTAAGAAACAGAGTAGTGAATCAGTGGAATAGACTAGGTGCAATAATAGGAAATTATAATAGTAATCTGCTGTTTGATAAACCCAGAGTCCAGCTATTGGGATAAAAACTCTCTTCGATAAAAACTGTTGGGAAAATTGGAAGTTAGCATGGAAGAAACTTAGATTAGATCAACATCTCACATCCTATACTGAGATAAGATCAAAATGGATACTGGATCTAGACATAAAAAACAATATTATAAGCAAACTAGAGGATCAAGGAGTAGTTTACCTGTCAAATCTATGGAAAGGGAAGCAGTTTATGACCAAGGAAGAGATGGAGAACATCATTAAAAACAAACTAGATAATTTTGATTAAATTAAAAAGCTTTGCACAGACAAAACCACTGTAACCAAGATCAAAAGAAATATAGTAAATTGGGAAACAATTTTTACAACTAGTATTTCTGACAAATGACTCATTTCTAAAATATACAGACAACTGAGGCAAATTTTCAAAAAAAAGCCATTCCCCAATTGACAAATTGTCAAAGGATATCCTAAGGCAATTTACAGATAAGGAAATCAAAGTGATCCATAGTCATATGAAAAATTGCTCTAAATCATTACTTATTAGAAAAATGCAAATTAAAGCATCTCTGAGGTACCACCTCACACCTCTCAGACTGGCCAATATGACCAGAAAGGACAATGATCAATGATGGAAGGGTTGTGGGAAATCTGGGATACTAATAACATTGTTGGTAGAGCTGTGAACTCATCCAACCTTTCTGGAGAGCAGTTTGGAATTGTGTCCAAAGGGCAACAAAAATGTGCATACCCTTTGACCCAGCAATACCACTACTGGGTCTATACCCTGAAGAGAATATGAAAAAGGGTAAAAACATCATTTGTACAAAAATATTCATAGCAGCAACAAACTGTTTGTGGTGGCAACAAACTGGAAATTAAGTACATGTCCTTCATTTGGGGAATGTCTTAGCAAACTGTGGTATATGTATGTCATGGAACACTATTGTTCTATTAGAAACCAGGGGAGATGGGAATTCAGGGAAGCCTGGAGGGATTTGTATGAACTGATGCTGAGTGAGATGAGCAGAACCAGAAAAACACTGTACATCCTAACAGCAACATGGGGGTGATAATCAACCTTGATGGATTTGCTCATTCCATCAGTGCAATAATCAGGGACAATTTGGGGCTGTCTGTGATGGAGAATACCATTTATATCCAGAGAAAGAATTGTGGAGTTTATTTTGTTTGTTTGTTTTTTTAGTTTTTTTTTTTTTGCAAGCCAAATGGGGTTAAGTGGCTTGCCCAAGACCACATAGCTAGGTAATTATTATTAAGTGTCTGAGGTCGGATTTGAACTCAGGTACTCCTGATTCCAGGGCCGGTGCTCTATCCACTGCGCCACCTAGCCGCCCCCGAATTGTGGAGTTTAAATGAAGACCAAAGACTATTACCTTTAATTTGGGGAAAAAAAAACCTATTACACCTTTTTATGCAATTTTGCTATCTCTTATACTTTAGTTTTCTTCCTTAAGGATATGATTTCTCTCTCATCACATTCAACTTAGATCAATGTATACCATGGAAACAATGTAAAGAATAACAGACTGCCTTCTTTGGTGGGGGGGAAGCAAGAATAGGTGAAAAAATTATAAAACTCAAAATAAATATTTCTTAAAAAAAGAATAAAGGGCAAACATCATCATCATCATCATTATCATCATCAGGTGATTCAATGTATAGTGTGCTGGACTGGTCAGGAATAACTGAGTTTGAATCTGTCTCAGGTTTTACCATTATGACTGTGCAACTCACTTAATTCTGTGAACCTCAGTTTCCTCATTTGTAAAATGGAGATAATATTAGTGCCTGTTTTTCAGAGTTTTTGTGAGGATTAAATGAGATGAAATTTTAAACCACTCAAAAAAAAAATACAAACTTCGAGAAGTCAAGGACTGGCTTTCTTCTTGTTGACTGACTTATTTCCAACAAACAGGCATTTATTTTCTTCCCTTCCCACCTTCTCCCATCATTAGGAAGAAAAAGAGAAAAACAAAACCTTCCAGTTTAATATGCATAGTCCAAACAAATTTTTATGTTGACCATATCCAGAAACGTGTTTCATTGTGCAACTTGAATCTATCACCTCCTGTTCATAGCACTCTTGATCAATGGTCTTCTGTAATACTGGCTAGTCATTGTATTGATCAAAGTTTTTATGTCTTTCAATGTTCTTTATGTTTTGCAATATTATTGTCATTATTTAAATTGTTTCCCTTGCTCACTTAACTCTGCTTTGGCTCCCACAACTGTTCCCAGGTTTCTTTGAAACTGTACCTTTTGTCATTTCTTACAGTGAAATGGCATTCCATTTCATTTGCATACCATACTTTATTTAGACACAATAGAAGAGTTGCTATAAATGCAGCAGTGGTAAAGAACCTATATAAACATAAAAATATTTATTGCAACTCTCTGATGTGGCAGAGAACTAAGAGAATAACCATCAATTGGAGAATGATTGAACAAATTAAGGTACATGAATGTAATGGAATATTACTGTGCCACATTCTCTTTTTTTTAATCTCTGAGGTGAGGTTTTTTTGTTTGTTTTTTGTTTTTGCTAAGGCCCATCATTCTATTTCTGTTCTTGAATCTCCTATTTTCTCCTGTCCTCTACTAGCTTGTTCCTTTATCTCCCTTTCTTGCTAATCATTAATCTCTCATCTACTGTCTTCTTATCTGTGGTCAACAATTGCTTAGGTATTCTCCATTCTTTAAACAAACAAAAAAAAAATCCAAAAATGTTCACTTGAATATACCATCTCCTCAAGATACCATTCTATATTTCTTCATTTCACAAATTGCTTTAAAAAAAATGTCATCTTTGTTATTCCTTTCTCACCTTCCATTCCCTCCTCAACCCCTTGCAATCTGGCTTCCCAATCCATCATTTGACTAAAACTGTTCTTTCCAAATTTACCAATGATCTTTAAACTGCTAAATCCAATGTCCTTTTCTCAATCCTTTTGGCAGCTTTTTGACACTCTTCTCCTCCTGAATATTATCTTATTCTTTGGTTTCCATGGTGCTGCTCTCTTCCTTCAGTGCCCACCACAACTCCACCCTGGATCCTCTTCCCTTTCTCTAGATGATCTTATCAGTTTCCATGTACTCATTATCTCTAAGGAGCTGACTTTCAAATAGTCATTCATATATTATATTACCATCTGTTTGCTAGCTCTCTCTATGCGGATGTACAGTAACCATCTCAAATGCAACATAGACAAAGCAGAATTCATTATATTTCTTCTTTAAACCTATTCTTTGTACTGACCTGCCTAGTTCTGCTGAGGGCTCTGCCATTATTCCAGTCACTCAGGTTTGCAAACTTGGAATTATCCCCAATTTTTCGCTCTCATCACCAATATCCCATCAATCTTCTGAGGGCTCCCTCTGCACCATTGCTCCCATGTACCCCCTTCTCTCCACTCACATAGACACCTTCAAGTTCAGACTCACATCACTTTAACTTTAGACTTTTGAAGTAGCCTAACTGGTTTTGCTGCTTTCAACCTCTCCCTTCCCCATATTCTACATAGCTGCCAAAACACAAGTCTCAACACGCTTCTTCCATTCTCAAGAAGTTTTGGTGTCTTCCTAATCCCTATAGGGTAAAACACAAACTCTTTTTTTTTAATGCTTTTAATGCCCCTCACAGTCTGGCTTCAACTCATCTTTGCCAGATGGATTTTACTGATGAATATTGACACCTTTTGCTTTCACATCACATTCATTTCTTAATACATGTCTTCTCTGATCTGTATGACTTTTAACAAAGATTTTGAAAGATATGGAAGAAAAGCAGTTACATAAAATTAATCAATACATCATCTGTGTCTAACCTACAAAGAGGAAATTGGGTACATTTTCTCAACTCTTCTCTAGGGCCAGACTTGGTCATTATAAATACATAGAATTCTAGTTTATTGTTGTTGTTATTGGACCAAGGCTCCCCCATCCCTGATTGAAGGCCAAGGCTGGAATGTTCTATTAAAGACATCCTGGAGGGGTAGCTAGGTAGTACAGTGGATAGAGCACACCAGCCTGGAGTCAGGAGGATCTGAGTTCAAATCCAGCCTCAGAAACTTATTACCTATCTGTGTGACCTTGGGCAATTCACTTAACCCCAGTGCCTTACATAAATAAAATTTTAAAAAATAAAGAAATCCTGGGTGTAAGCCTGGGAGTGTAGAGCAGGGATGGGGAATCTTTTTTCTGTCAAGGGTCATTTGGATATTTATGACATCATTTGAGGACCATACAAAAATAGAGATTTAAAAATTAGCTAGCTATATTTGGACAAATATTTAATTAAGTTACCCCTAAAAAACTCCTGGATATAATGAATTTCCAGTTCCATCTGTGGTTGCCATGGCATCACCAGACCAAATGATTTCCCAAGGACCAGATACTCTTCACTCCTGTTCTCAAGGATTAAAATTTGTCTTTCCACATCCTTTCCAACTTTGTTCATTTTTATCTTCTTATATCTTTATCAATTTGTTGCTCATGAGATGAAAACCTCAGAGTTGTTTTAATTTGCACTTCTCTTACTATCAGTAAGTTTTCATATGATTGTAGTTTGCAATTATTCTTTGACAATTGCTTATTCATATCTTTTGACCATTAACCATTGGGGAATGGTTCTTGATTTAATATACTTATGTCAATTTCTTATATATCCTTGCTATCAGATACCTAAAAGAAATTTTTGATACAAAAATATCTTTCTCAGTAGTTTCTTTTTCCATCCTGACAACATTGATTTTATTAGTCAAAAGCTGTATAATTTTACATAATCAAAATTATTTATTTTTTGTGTTCTCTTCTATCTTTGATTAAGACAAGAAACCTGATATTGTTCTCTTTTATTTTTTTATGGAATAATTTTTTATATTCAAGTCATGTATCTATTCTGAGCATACTGTGCTCCAAGGCATCAGATACTGGTTTAAGCTTAATTTCTGCCAAGTTACTTTCTAGTTTTCAACAGAAATTTCTTATCAAATAAGGAATTTTAACTCAAGTAACTTATGTTACCAGGTTTATCAAATGTTGGTTGTTGAATTTAATTATTTTTCATTCTTCTATAATATTTTCCACTCATGTATTCTCTTTTAAACCAATATCAAATAGTCAAGTGCTCCAAGGATCTGTCTTTGGGCCATAATCTATTTGCTTTTTTTTCAGTGTCTTAAATGAAAGTATTAAAGATATAACTATGACAGACATATATATATATATATATATATATATATATGAATATAGAAATGGAAGCAATAAACAACACATTGGATAATAGAATTACTTTGATTTACATAATCAAGACTCAAAGAGATTTTAACACATTAAAACGATGGTTTGAATAAAATATTTATTGCAGATAGATGTAAAGTTCTATGGTTGGATTTAAAAGGTCAACTACCTAAGTATAAAAATATAGGAAGCAAGGTTATACAACTGAAACTCATAATATATATATATATATATATATATATATATATATTTATATACATGTTAAAAGCACAATCAACAATCTCCCCCCCAAAAAACTAATTTGATATTAGGCTATAATAACAGTATAACAGGGTCCAGAGTGAGGTACATGATAGTTCTGTTATATTGTAGTTTAGATATATAATATCTGGTGTCTTAATAGCTGGCAGTAGAGTAGAGTAGGGGTTCTTAATCTGCTGTGAACTTTTATATATATATATATATATGTATATGTATATATATATATATATATATATATATATATATATGATAATTGTTTCAATATAATTGGTTTCTTTTGTGGAAAAAATTGGATGCCATAGTTTACAATGGATGAATGTCTAATATGAAATGTTTATAATGGGAAAACATCCAAAATATATTTAAGGGATAGTTAGACTAAAAAATCATACTATAAGAGAATCAGATGAAGTAACTAGGATTATTCACTTGGAAAAGAGAAGACATAGAGAGGCATGACTGTACTGAATATCTTAAAGAAATTACACTTTTCCTGTGGAATAAAGATTATAATTGTGACTCAGAATGAAATGTATTTCTTATCACTGACACTCTTTAAGAGATAGCTGGTTGGATGATCATTTGTCAGGGATGTCATAGAGAATTGTCCTCTTCATTTTAGGTTAGACTAGGTGATCTCTGTGCTACCTTCCAACTTTGGATAGTCTATGATTCTAAAATTCAATAAAACAGAAGATAAAACTCCTGCTCTTGAGGAACTTACATCATGATTGCCAAGGTACGACAATCAAACATTGAAAAGACATGAGAATGAATACCAAGAATACTTCTCCCGTCCTTTTTGACCATTCTGGTAATTACTTAAACCTCCACTATGAAGGAAAAGGGAAACTGGAGGAGCTTACACTCAAACCAATTTAATTTCTTGTAGTCTCTCTTGGGGAAAAAAAAGGTTTAATGGGGAAGAAGATTGAAATTATTGACCAAAATATGACTTTAGGATTATCTTTGGATCCCATTTCTAATGCTTGTCTTTCCAACATTACCACAGATAAGTGAAAATTAGCTTTATTAATATCCAGTTTTAGAAAGGAGAAGGTTCTTTTTTAATTACTTTGAGAACTTCAAACCATTAACTCTTATCTTAAAGCTCAAAAGATTATGTCCAGAATTTCAAAGAATATATATATTCTTGAGCTAGCCTAAGCTGTTCACTTGGGGTTAAGATCCCTCAAATTGTCTATTGTAAAACCAGAGCAAATATATATGTATATAACACACACACACACACACACATATATAAAATATACATATCGACACACATACATATAGACACATATATAACTATATGGATGTATGGATTATGAATGCATGTGTATGTATATTTGTATCAATAGATATCTACATCTCTCTATCCATATCTCTCAATTTATTGATCTAAATCCATTCTTCCATCAAGCTATTCTATATATTATCTATCTACTTCTCTCTATCTACCTCTCTACCTGTTTAATCTATCTAAATCCATTCTTTTACCACAGTATTCTATATAGTATTACTGACTTCCCATGGGAAGAAAGCCAGCAGCCAAGTACCCCAGAAAAGAGCTCATGGGTTTTTCAAAATTATCTTCTACTCACTTTAAGAAGTAAGACAGACAGCGTTCGAGTATTCAAATAAAGGTTTTTTTTTTTTAAATTCTAGTCAGTCCTACCCAGAGAGCTACTAGGAACCCTTGCGCAGGGGCCTTAGCCCCAACTTTGACTCCCACTTGTGCATATCACTTCTGATTTCTAAGATCTCTCCTCTATGCATATGCCCCTCACCACTCCAGGGAGAGGAGGTCTGCAGATTTAAAAAAGGTTACCATTTCAGAGTAGGGAATATTCAAATGCTTCCTGCCGTTCCCTTAGCGAGACCAATTTATTTTATCCTGCAGCAGCACAAGAATGCACAGCAGGCAGTGTGAATGATAAATTCCGGAAGCCTCAATTTATACAATGTCTCTAGTCACAGATTTATCACCAGTTTGGGCTCTTAAACTCCCACTTCACCACTTTGCTTTAGAAGAGTAAATCCTGTTCTGTGTTAAGGTCAGAGACATGCAGATTACCCCCTCCCCCCACTTGCTTCACAGAACCATTGACAAGTCCAAGGACTCCTTTGCTAAACCTTCATGAATCCCCCGGACCTACAAACAAAACCCAAAGTCCTTTCCTTAGCATTCTAGGCCTTCCATAATCTCAATTCAATAATAAATCTTAATGTTGCTTAAAAGATGTTTTTAAACTAAGCAACTATGAGGGAGCACTCTATATACCCCACTACAAACTGACCTTGATAGAATTCTTCTACCTAAGAATCACTTTCTTTGGTATGGGAAAAGTAGGAGTTAAATAGGCCTGTATTTTCTTTATTCTCCATTCCCATTATTACCTTCAGTAGAGAGGCAATAAGGTAGAAGAGATTCAGACCCATGCTTGTCAGGAAGTCTGGGGTTCAAGTCTTCCCTGGGATACATACTGGCTGTGTGATAATGGGAAATCACTTAGCAACCCTACCACTATAAATTAAGGGTCACAATCAGCACTGATGGAAGGAAATTCCTAATCAAGTGTTTCTAAACCACTGAAATCAGAGATACACACAAAGGAACAGACAAATAGAAAGCAGTGGTCCTATTCTTCTTTTGATCTATTATTCTCACTATAGTATTTTTAAAGAAATATTTTGTTGTCCTTTGTATTTACACCATTATCTTTGCTGCTCCTGGGCTTTAGTTCTTATAAGACTTAAGACTTTTGAATTCATGTTCAGTTATTTGCCCTTGTTTCCTTTTTCTGTGAAATCAGAGTTAATTGATCCAGCCATATTGTCTTTAGACAGTTTCTTGTTTTCTTCTTTGGTTGAGTCACATATGATAATACCATTGCAGTTTTGTCCCCAGAACATCTGATGCCTCTTAAATTGGCTTCCATGCAATCTGAGGCTGCCATATTTTACAGACACATGCTTCTTCTGAACTCCGTGAAATGGACTCTCCCCAGATTTAAGGGGTGGCTATACTAATCACCAAAGTCCCCTCCATATATCCATCAAGAGGACATGATCCAACCATTTCTATGCTGGACCCTCTGGGAGGCAATGTAACATAATGGAAATCAGAGTCAAAGGACCTCAGAACCTAAATTGGTGTGATAGTGCTTATTTGCAGTGCGAATCTCAGCAAGTGGCTTCAATTCTTAGCCTCACTGGTTAAAGGGGCATGGGGGAGTTGGATTTAATCATCTCTAAGGGTCTTTTGGCTCTAATGCTTTGGTCCTGAATAGTCAAGACCTACTGCTAGTGGCTACCCCCATCTTCTGAAGAATGAAACTTTCATTAAAACAAGTTAAGAAATTTTCAAGTGCTCCAGCAAAAAATAGAGACCTCCAACAAATACATCTACATCTCGATTAGCTGAGATTTTTTTTTAATCTCCTTACTGTACAGGGCTGGGTACACATAAGTAAGCAATCAGTGAATGTTGTTGGCTGCCTGGCTTATCTAGCCAGTTCCTGGTTATCCTTAGTATTCACTGCAAGCCTCAGCTTGTTCTGGGCTTTAGCATTCCTGACATTGCCAGATGATTTTTAAAACCGAATTTTAGTCATGTTTCAGCTTTCTCCTTATATCAAACCTTTTACCAGAGCTGTTAACAAGTATCAAATTTGACTGAATCTCCCCCTTTCTCTTCCCTTGGCCCGGTGGAGATGTTTGCAAGCAATGAAATGGAAGAAGTGATGCCTGAGTAATCCAAAAACCCAATAATCTGCATTTAAAAGAGGGAAGGCTGCACTATAAAAAAGGTACTGGAGGGTAATCAGGTTTTCCCAAGAAGCTGCAGTGCCACCTGGTGGCTGCCTTTAGAAATGCAGACAGAATTCTATAGAGCTGCCATTTAACGGGGTGTTGACCACATACCCCAGACAGGAGATACTTTAGGATTTCACCTCAATTTGTGGAAATTGCCACCTACCCTACACTTTGCTGCTGATGGTGCCAGAAAGAACAAAGCTTATTCCTGCCAGGACCACCAAGTTCCATGAGAAAACTCATTTTGATAACAGTGCTACACCTACCCTCACCCAAGGGAAGAGAGTTGAAGAGATGATGGCACTTCTATATATGGAGCTTCAGATGAGTGATGATTGTTCCTTTCTAAGCTTCAGTCCCGATTTAGCTAATCTCTCTTTACAATGCCTTAGGAACCTCTTCATCCTGGGCACTCATTGCACCCTAGACTCCACACATTGAAAGTTTTCTCTGGCCCCCTTCAGCCTGTCCCTCAGATTAAGCTTCCTCTGAGAACCTCCATTTTAAAGAAGTCTGGGACAGATTCATCTTTTCCATGATAATTCCTGTCTCCTTCAGACTTTCTCTACAAAGCTCCTGAAGTCATCTCCATTCACCCTGTAGTCCTCTTTTCTGAGTGGTCTTCTCTTATTAGAATGTAAGCTCCTGGAGGGCAGGGGTTTTTTTCCTGCTTATATTTGTAGTGTGGCCTAGTAAGTGCCTGCTAAGGGCTCTGTTGACTTATTCCCTCACTTCACACGGGTTTCTATTGGGGTCAGGCAAAAACATTGGGTGAGAAACTAGAATGATGGTCATTTGAGGGGTTTTCCCCTCTCTAATCTCTGAATAGAGTCTCTGATGGGGATCACCAATCATGTCCAATATGGGATTTTTTCTGGACCTGGAATGACATAGGTAGCTGGTTGTTTCCTCTATCTTATTCAATCTTTTAGTTTTAGAATGGTTAAGGACTAATTGTCCTTGTCATGGTTATAATTAATCTATTAAGCCTTCCCAATAATACACCCATTTTCTGGAACACACAAAACAGCTCTCCCAAAAGTAGAACAACATGCACTATTTGAAGATGGTTGTGTGTGTGTGATAAAGCTTAGGTAACCAGATAAACAAGTATGTGAAGATCAGGGCCATTTAATGTTTTTGAGTACCCAAATGAGAAAAAGGTGTACTCATCAAATGAAATGACAGGCCTTTGCCCCCAAAGATATCCTGAGGGATTAGATTACAATACAGGCTGAAAGTTTCATTAGTTATATTTAAAAACATTTATCCTTTCTCTCTGCTCTACCAATAAATGTCACATGAACAAGAAAACTTTTAGGCCTCAATTTCCTTATCAAATGAGGGGGGTTGGACTAGTCATCTTTAACCTCACTCTCAATGCTAAATTTCTGTAATGCCTGTAAATTTAAGGATTAATTTTGTATGAATTTTCACTTCAAAGGTTTCTTGATTTTTCTGTTCTTTTTTTGAAGGCAATGGGGGTTAAGTGGCTTGCCCAAGACCACACAGCTAGGTAATTATTAAGTGTCTGAGGCTGGATTTGAACTCAGGTACTCCTGACTCCAGGGCCTGTGCTCTATCCACTGTGCCACCTAGCCACCCCTTGGTTTTTCTTATAGTAAATTCTCTTCCTTTGAACTTTAGGTTGAACATTGATCATTTACTCTGCCTGGTGATAGATCCTAAACCATTTCCTATTATTAAACTTTTCTTGCTTGGGCATATTTCAGATTTCTCCACCTTTTAACATAATTTATAATTCGCTATAAGTAGCTGATAGCTTAAATTATTTTAAATAACTACATTTATCTAATGCCTTACTTGCATTTTACAAAACAGTTTTCTTAAAACTCTGTGGTGTTGGTAGTGCCTGTCTCATTTTGTTATAGGTGAGGCAATTGAAACTGGTAGAAGTTAAATGACTTGCCCAAGGTGACACAGCTGTAGCCTGATGCTTTTCATGCTATACACATGACAGATACTTCATGAATATTTGTCAAGTGCATTATTCAACAACATACGTACAAAACACTATGCTGGGGCAGGAAGTATAGAAAACATGCTCTCAATAAGTGTGTATTGACTGATGGGCCTCTCCACCAAACATGCTTACCTAACTAGTTTATATGTCTAGCTATAAACAAACTCTTTTTTTTTTTTTTTTTTTTTTTTTTAGTTTTTGCAAGGCAAACGGGTTAAGTGGCTTGCCCAAGGCCACACAGCTAGGTCATTATTAAGTGTCTGAGACTGGATTTGAACCCAGGTACTCCTGACTCCAAGGCTGGTGCTTTATCCACTACGCCACCTAGCTGCTCCTTAAACAAACTCTTTATAGGTCAAGCATCTTCTCATTTCTTTTTAAGAACTCAAAATTCCACCTGCTCCTGGCATACCTCACATAGTGAAATAGAATCATTTATTGAACATCTAGGTTTGACGCATTTAGAGCTAGAAAAGACCTAAACATATCATCTAGTTCATCTCCTTCATGTTTCTGAAAAGAAAACTGAAATCAGAAGTTGACTTTTCCAAGTTCACAAAGTAATAAGTGGCAAAGCCAGGACATACACAAGCTTCTGTCTTTAGCAAATTCTCCTTTATCATCCTTCTACAAGCTCAAGATCCTCCCTTCATCATTCTTCAGGGCCCAATGATCTCCCTTAGGGATAAGCACAAAGGGCATATTTAAAAGAAGTAAAACACCTTGTACATTATCTGCCAATTTGGGGAGGAGGGTATTCTAGGTATATAGCCATTTTGATATTACATTAACGATTTATATACTAAAGCTTTTTTTTATCAGACTTTTAAAGGGATATTTTTCTGCCTCAGTAAACTTAGGATACAGAAAGTAATTTAACCTTTTCTGATGATCCAGAGTGATCATTATGATCAACATTCACTGACAAATAGTTTTAAAATCTAGTGAAAGAAAAAAACAAAAACATATTTTTGAAGTCTGTTTTATCTCAATTCCTCTGAAATTCTGACCTTTAACTGAGCATCATTCAGCCACACAAATGATTTTCTTAAAGTGTGGGTCTGACCACGTCAACTCCCTACTGAGTTGTCCATAACAGATCTCCCAGGGTTGTCCCAGTGGTTCGCTATTGTCTCCAGGAACAAATATAAAATGCTCCAGAGCATAACCAACCTCCTCCTTCCTTTCTAGTCTTATTACACTTTAATCCCCAATATGTTCTCCAAGACCCAGTGACAAGGGTCTCCTGGCTGTTCCACAAATAAAACACTCCACTGCTCAGTTCCAAGAATTTTCTCTGGTTGTCTCCCAAGCCTGGAATGCTTTTTTTTTCTCAAATACCTTTTTTTTTCTTTTTAGTTTAATACAAAGCTTTATTGTAAGCTTGGATCAAAGGGGAAGAGGGAGAGGAAAAGGAGATGCAACACACTACCCAATCAAATAAACTACCATAAAGTATGACTCAAATAAGGATCAATAGTGCCTTGGGGAGCACAGATATAGGAATCCTTGCTGGAAAGAGATGTTCCAGCAGGAAGGTACACTCCTTTCTTTTGATATTTTATTTTTCCAATTACATGTTATGAAAGGTTTTCAACATACATCCATTTACATATTACACATTTTTCTACCACCCTCCCTCTTCCCACCTCCCTCCCCTCAGCACTGAACAGTCTTGTAAAAATTGAGCATGTTCATTTGTGTTTGATGTGCTTACATATGAGTCATTTTGTGTATGAGGATTTAGGACTAAGGAAAAAGAGAAAACCATGAGATAGGAAGACAGAAGAGAGAGACATTTTAAAAAAGTGAACACAGTATCCATTCAGATTCTGTGGGTTGATATGTGTGTATATAAGGTTCATTTTGTTTTCCTCTGAATGTGGTGTTGTCCAAAACAGGTCTCCCAGGGTTGTCCTAGATCTCTGAAGTTTCATTTTTAAGTTCCATCTAAAATCCTGGATCTTGCAAGGTTTCCCTAATCCTTAATTCCTGTGCTTTCTCATTGTTATTTATTTAACCTGCATGTACCTTATTTTGTACATTTTTGTTTACATGTTGTCTTTCTGGTTAGACTGTAAGCTCCTTGAGGACATGGATTATCTTTTATCTCTTTACATGAAAGGAGATGCTGTAGGCATGTAATAAATAGATGTCTACTGGCTGACAGATAAGACTATTGACAGCCGATTGTTACTCCCAGGAGTTTATCATTTCTACAATCCTTTTCTAATTCATCTTCACTTTTGTCTTTGGTTGGGGTTTTTTTTTTGATTCTTTAAAAAAAGTTATCAAAGGATCTTCCTAAATGGAAGATATGCGCGTATTAACTAGCCCAGGGGCTCTCTAACCCCTTCCAGGATCAAATAAAAATTCTTTTTTGACAATGAAAGACTTCCATAACCTGCCCCCCAGCTTTTCCAGTCTTCTTACACCTCCTACCCCCTCCCACATAGTCTTTGATCCGGCGATTGTGGTTCCTCAAATGACCCCTTCCCACGTCAGAGGTTTTACGGGTCCTTCCGTGTCTAGGCCGGTCTCCCTTCCTGCCTCCCGGTTTCCCGCACGGCCCAGTTAAAACCCCAGGAGGGTCTCTAATTGCCCCTCCGGGCTTAGGTGCGCCGGGATCGGCACGCCGCCTGGGCTCGGCCGGCCGGGAGCGTCTCGTCTCCTTCCTCCGTGCCCTCACAGCCGGGCCTGGCACGCGGGTGCCCAATGCTTACCGACGGGCCCGCTACCGCCAAGGAGCTCCTTCTTCTCTAACAGATATTCCCCAGTTTCTCTGGCTTCTCTTGGGGGTACCAAGTTCTTCCCAATTCTCCCGGTTTTAAGGGAAATGAAAATCCCCTCTCCCATAAGCGACCAAGAGGGGACTTGAGCAAGGTTTCCCCGAATACAGCTGACAAGCCACATTTCCGCACCTTTCCAATTCCCCGAGAGGGAAGGGGGTCGGAAAGGAAGGGGGGTTTCCATTGGGCGGCATCCCGGCCCGCCGTCCAGATGCGGACACTGAGGCGCCGCGCCCGGGGCACGGGCCGGGGGCACTTCCGGGCCCTGCGGGGGCCCAGGAGCCGGGCCGTCGGTGTGCCGGGCGGGCGCCCGCGGCGTTGGCGCGCACACACACGCCGCGCCCCGGCGCCGCCTCCTGCCCGCCTCCGCCGCCCCGGCGCCTCCGCGGGCGGGCCCTTCTGCGCATGCTTCAGCTCGGGCTGTCTCCACAGTGCCGCGCCCGGGGGGGGATGGGGGACGGGGAGTCACGCGCCCCCCCCGCCCCCGGAGAGGATCGCCGAGCCGCTCCCTGGGTAACATTCTCCGCACGGAACAGCCGGCTAACGGCCCGCTGAGCAGGTTCTGAAACTTCGGTTTCCCGTCCTGGACCCCCCCCCCAGAGACGTTGGTCTCGGCTCCGTCGGGGCGGGAAGGCGCGCTGCGCACGCGCGGGCGGCCGAGCCGGGGGTTGGCCCCGCCCCCGCCCCGCCCTCCGGCTCGGGCTGCGCGGGGCTCGGCGCGCAGAGGTCCGGCGGCGGCACGCGCACGCGCACGCGCCCGCCCAGCGTCCCCACGGGCCCGGCTCCCGGCGGCCGTCGGGGCGTCCTGTCTCCCGCGGGAGCGCGTCCGAAGCGTGGGGGAGGCCGGCGGGCCCCTCCGCCGCCCGGGAAAGTGGGGGCCGTCCTGTTCCGCCTGGCCTCCGCCGTCCAGGCCGCGCCGGAGCCGCCGGAGCCTCGGGAGGGCGCCGAGGGCCCCGAGGGCCCCGCCCCGCCCCCCTGGCTGGGCGCCATGCAGCCCCCCGGCGGCCGCGGCCCGAGCCTGGAGCCGCGCGAAGACCTGCGGCGGCGGCTGTGGCGCCTCATCGAGGACAACCGGGTGATGATCTTCAGCAAGACCTACTGCCCGTACAGCACGCAGGTGGGCCGGGCCGCCGCGGTGCCGGCCCCCGCGCCCAGCCCCGGCGGCCCGCTGAGGCCTCCCGAGAGCGGCCCGTCCGGGGCGCGGGGCCGGGCCGGGGGGGCGCGGGGCCGGGACCGGGGGCGCGGGGGCCGGGGGCGCGGGGCCGGGCCGGGGGGCCGGGGGCGCGGGGCCGGGCCCGGGGGGCGAGTGAGGGAGCCTTCGGGGCCCGGGACAGAGCGGAGCGGGGCAGCGGGGCAGGGCCGCGGCTTCTGGTGTAGACCGGCCTCTGGTCACTTAATTGATTCGATTACAAGACCGAACAATCCGGGTAGAGATGGCCCAGCCACCTGCTGAAAGGGGGCTTTAGCGGACGGAGCCCCGGCCCTGGAGTTCAAGGCCGGCTTCAGACACTTAGTAATGACCTAGCTGTGTGGCCCTGGGCCAGTTACTTAACCCCACTGCCTTGGAAAAAACCTAAAAAAGTTAATAAGTTATTATCATCATCATTATTGCTATTACTATTATTATCAAGCTGTGTGACCTTAACCCCACTGCCTTGCAAAAACCTAGAAAAATCAATAAGAATTATTATTATTATTATTACCTAGCTGTGTGACCTTGGGCAAGCCAGTTAACCCCACTGCCTTGCAAAATCCTAAAAAAAAAATTAAATTAATGAGAATTGTTATTTTTAGTATTATTATTATTTAGCTGTATGGCCCTGGACAAGCCACTGCCTTGCAAAAACCCTAAAAAAAAAAGAAAAAGAAAATAGGCTTTGGAGACTCGGAGACTTTGATTTGTTGAAGCAGTTCCTAGCAAGTGCTAATATTTATATATAAGTGGATGACCCTGACCAAGCACTGGCACTTCCATTATCTCACTTGATAACTTGATCCCTGAGATCTGGACTGCTGGGCATTGTTTAAAGACGAGGAAGCTAAGCCCCAGAGGTTAAGTGAATGCATACAATTTAGTAAGTGGTACAGCTTAGGTTTAACTCTCAAGTTAGCACTTCTCCTGTTCTTCCAGACTTTTAATTTTGATGTTCCCTCACAGTTTTTTTTTATTACTGTTATGTTAGTAGTCTGTCCTTCTCAAGTATGTGTCTGTTACACGTTTTTTTTTTAGTTTTAGCAAGGCAAATGGGGTTAAGTGACTTGCCCAAGGCCACACAGCTAGGTCATTATTAAGTGTCTGAGGTCAAATTTGAACTCAGGCCCTCCTGACTACAGGGCCACTGCTCTGTCCACTGTGCCACCTCGCTGCCCCACCTCTACAAGTTTTGATAAAATTTTTGCTGCATTCTGGATTCTTAATTTATGTTCTATAGGTGAATTGTGTTCTCTGGGAGCATTACTGTATTTACTTTGGAATTCATTGGGGAAAATGAGTAATTTTGCATAGCCAATTTTTCAGGACTAATGAACTGTATTTGTACTGTCACGTGAAGTATGCTCCTGTTTATAGCAAATGCAGGATGCCTCATAGATATTTTATAGCCTCAAAAATCTTTTCTCCTTTTCAGTGAGATAAATCCAATCACTTTCTTTTTTTTAGGTTTTTTTTGCAAGGCAATAGGGTTAAGTGACTTGCCCAAGGCCACACAGCTAGGTAATTATTAAGTGTCTGAGGCTGGATTTGAACTCAGGCCCTCCTGACTCCAGGGCCAGTGCTCCATTCACTGTGCCACCCAGCTGCCCCCCAATCATTTTCTTGATAGTCATGATCAATTGTGGATTACAATTAATGTGTATGTTAATAAACATATTTATAAATTTGGCATACCAAATAATAGATGTATTCCCTTAAAACCCCACTCTGATAAAACATCACATTAAGGAAGTGATATTTAGTTTTTAAAGGCCATGTATTCCTTAAATACAATAGAATTGCTGTACTTGTGGATGGAAGTAATAAAAATAATCAGAGAACATAAAAGCTAACATTTACATAATGCTTAAAGGTTTACAGAATACTTTATTTGACCCTAAACAGAGGCCTTTTGAACTAGGTGCTATTATTAACCTTATTTTATAGGTGAATAAACTGAGGCTGAGAGAAGTTAATTGATTTTTTAGGGTCACAGAAATAATACCTAAAGCAGGATTCTAATTTCTTAGTTGTTAGGGTCCCCCCAATATCTTTCTATCCTGGGTCATATGCTGTATTTATTTTGTACATATACTTTACTTATCTGTGAATGTGCAGTATCACTTCACCTTGAAGATGGGCATCTCACTTTTGTATTTATATCCCCAGTGCCTAATATAGCACCTGTCTCATAGAAGGTACTTAATGCTAGTTCATTTATTTTTAAATTACATTCCATCTCAAATTCTCGATTCTTGTAGAATAACTTAAAATTCAGTCAAATTCATTAAATATGAATTGAATGTCTCTTATATGTAAGACACTGATCTATCCCTCCTCCCCAATTTTCCCCTCCATCCAAGTTCCTCTTTAAAAGAAAGCTTGGTCTGTTTTCATTGTTTTATTGTATTATATTCTATCATAAATGTCACAATTTGTGATATTGAAATTTATTCTAGCAAGTCTTTGTTACAGGTAAAAGAACTTTTCGCTACTTTGGGAGTAGAATGTGAAATCTTGGAACTTGATCTGCTTGGTAAGTAAAATATTTTATGTGTTATGTTGACATACAATTTTTATAAAATGTATTCTTTCACTCTTATAAGATGAAACATTCCGATCAGCTTTTAGCAATTTTTTTTTTTTTTTAGGTTTTTGCAAGGTAAATGGGGTTAAAGTGGCTTGCCCAAGGCCACACAGCTAGGTAATTATTAAGTGTCTGAGACCAGATTTGAACCCAGGTACTCCTGACTCCAGGGCCAGTGCTTTATCCACTGCACCACCTAGCTGCCCCAGCCTTTAGCAGTTTTTAAAAATTGTATTTAATTGATTAATTTGTTTTTCCAATTGTTTGTAAAGATGTTTTTTAGCATTCATTTTTGTAAAATTTTCTCTCCCCCTCCCCCAAGGTAACAGTTTAACTGATATAACATATACGTATATATGTGTGTGTATGTATATATATACATATGTATATATATATATAATGTACATATGTATGTACATATATATATATATACATACATATATATATATACATACACACACGTATATAGCAGGGCATTTTAATGGTAGTGAACCAGTATGGCTAAAGCAGAATATTTGGTTCAGATTTATATTTGTAGGATGGAGAAGGGTACGGAATGATATAAGCTTATAATATGATAGCAATATATTTTAAGCAGATTCTTTTATTCACAAGCCAGGACAGCCCCCCTCCCCCCAAAATGGAAAGAAATCACCTTGGTTGTTATTAGTTGGGCTTAGTCCTTCATGAAGACTCATTCATTTCCTTTCCATTACCATTGAGAATTTCCATTGGAGGCAAAGTTTGAGACAATTCATGTCACCTTAGCAAGTGAAATAAATTTGAACTGGTGAGAGTCTCAGGTTGAGGGTAGGAGAGACAGTGCAGGGGAAGAAAATTTTTACTTTTGACTTTGCAGTGTTTTTTTCAAATGTAATCATAGAAGCATTTTACTAATTAATAATTTTTGTTATTGGTTTTAGCAAAGAGACTTTTTAAAATATAATTAGCAGATTTTTATAAGAAAAGAAAGTCTGTTAACACTCATTCTTCATTTATTTTAAGTTTCCTTTTAAAGCAGGTTAATCTCCATTCAGGATCTTAATTTTGTTTGTATTTGATTTTTAAGTATGTACAGCTGAACTTAAACTTTTGGATAAGATGATTTCATTCAATTCAGCTCACACAATCTTTGGAACTTTTCTCAGTTTCTTTAACTTTTTATTCTTTAGATGATGGGCCCAGGGTTCAAGAAATGTTATTGGAGATAACTAGTCAGAGGACTGTACCTAATATATTTGTGAATAAAATACACATGGGTGGATGTGATAAAACTCTTCAGGTAATATGTTTTAGTTTGATGCTTGAAATGAATTGAATGTATGGAATTATAGGTCCTTTCTAGTAATAATACTGTAATTTAAGGATGCTTGCCAAGGGAATAGGGAGACTTAGTCCAAAAAACTCAGAAGACTGACTATCTGCTTAGAATGGTCAAGCAACAGTAGTGATTGTGAGTTCAAGTAAAGCTTTATAATGTTGACTAAATAGACCCTTGATTTGTTTAAAAATTGAATAAGGAAATCAGAATTCCATTTAAAAACAGAATAAGAATAAATTAAGGTTAGATCAAATAATGGTAGATGATAGCTGAAGATTAGTAAGGGGGAGATAATTTGTACTGTGTATATTTTTAAAAGTTCAAAGGGAGGTGAAAGGAGAGGTTATAACCCTAATAAGAAAGAGTTTATACTTTTTAATGGTTTTTAACAGATTATAATATAGGAAAAGTTCTATTAGGTAGTTAAATAGATAATTTTTAATATTTGATGCAAATTAGCTTTTACACCAATTCCCAGAGAAATTCTCTTAATTAGAAAGAGAGGATCCTGGGATTTTACACAGACCTCTGTATGAGTACCTGAAGTGATGGTCTCACTTTTGCCCACTGAGGAATTACCTGTAAAGACAGCCGTTTTATTTCTCTTAAGGAAGGTACAGGAAGGAACCTTTTCTAAGAGAGCAAAATGAAGTTCCAGGTAATATTTTTGGTTGGGTTAATTAGACTTATCATTTATTTAATTAAAAAATATTTTGTTGATGGTTTTGTTTTCCACATCACATTTCACAGAATCTTCTCCTAGTCCCTCTCCTGATTGTCATCAGAACCAGCCAGGACCCCACCTGTGTCTGACAGCATTTAGTATAGTTCCCACTTCTGCAGTGGGGAAGAGGGTTAGAGGCATTTTTTTCAACTTTTCTCGGTCCAGACTTGGTCATTTTCCTTTTACATTGCCGTAGTTGGAATTTGTGTTTTCTTCATTCTGCTGCTTTTGATACGAAGCATATATCTGAATTCTCTCTCCCATTTGTCATTTCTTCCTGCACAGTGAGAGTCTCGACTCTGCCTGTGTCTGTTTGTGTGGCTGTTTCCTGATTATGCTGCCCTTCCTCTCTTCAGAGTTCTTTGCCACCACAAAAGTGACCTGTGAAGTCATTTAACAGAATCAGTCAGCAAGCATATATTAAACATTAAACATTAAAATGTCTTAGACCAAGCTAGTGCTAGGGAGGAGGGGCAGGCCCTGCCCTCAAGGAGCTTCTATTCTATTGGAAAAAAACAACACAATGTGTACAAGGCAAATACATAGTCATTTTTTAAATTGATATTTTATTTTTATTTTTCCAGTTACATGTTGTGAAAGTTTTTCAACATTTATTCACATGCATATTTATGTTACATAACTTCCTTCTACCCTCCATTCCCACCCCTCTCCCTTCAGTGGGGCAAACAATGCACAAAGTCATTTTGAGAGATTTGGGAAAGTCCTATGCAGGCAGTAGCAACTTTAGAAGGGAACTACAGCCCCGAGCAAAGACTTGGAGATGGGAGAGGGAATGATGTTGGCAAGTTGCAGCAGGTAGGCTAGTTTGGTTGGAATGTGTGAAAACTACAAAGGGCAAGCTATTAAAAAGTTTTGCAAAGTTACAAAGTCTGGGACTTAAGAACATGTAAAGAATAATAAATGAAAGGAAAAGAAAAACTCCTTAAATCCAGATAAAATAAAATAAAACTCAAAATTTAGTTTAACTGGTACTAGATTATTGGAGTTCAATCAAAAGTAAATAGTAGTAGAAAAATCATTGAAGTTTAGTCAGAGAGGTCTTTTACATAGATATTTGTGATCCTTTATTGTATCCTTTATTATATATTTTTCTTTATTTTGTGCTTTAAAAACACGTGTAAATGTTAGCAGTTAGTGATTATGTAAAAATATTTTAAATATTTAATTGTGTTCATTTAAATATTAAATATTTAAAAACATTTTAATATGATATCCATAATTGCATTAATTGTTATTAGTGGACTACTATCTGCATGCAGGAAAAACCAGGGTTGGAAGTTGATCTGAAAAGGCCAATAATCTCAGTTTGTTAGAACCCGGTGTTTCCATAGCCATAATTATGGATTCCATTAAATGATTTACATCAATATAACTTTTACCAGGCCACAGATCCTAATCTCAAGTAGCTCTCTTGTAGCTCACTACAAAGCATTGATCACAGTGGGGTGTGCCAAATGACCAAATTACCTGGTACATTGTGACCCCAATTGAATAAACAACTGAAAATTAGGTGAAAATTAGGTGAAAACACCTGACCTACTGGGCATTATTATCTTCATAAATGAAGGTGAGAGCATTTTTTTTTAACTATGTGGAGATCTTGGAAAATGATATTTTCCAGTTTATTATCAATAGATACCAAATTTTGGTGACCGAATCGTCTTACGAATGCTCTGTAGCTGAAGTAGGGAAAAAAAATGTGGTCTCTGCATAGGTGCCATTTGTCAGATGATATGGCTCACTCCAGAGAAGTGCCAGTGCTCTTTGGGATGACTTCTGGCAAGTCAGATACTGTTGATGAGCTAATGAGGGAATTTTTAAATTTCTGCTTATATAGTGTCCAGATTGGTTATTTCTTAATCAGCATTGATTGAAGAGAGTGAAGTTGAATTAAATTTAAAAAAAATTCATGTAAGTTGTTCTCATATTAGATCTTCTCTACAAATTTTAGGCTCACCAGAGTGGTTTACTACAGAGACTTCTACAGGATGACTCAGCGACTTATGACTATGATCTTATTGTAATTGGTGGTGGTTCTGGTGGACTGTCATGCTCCAAGGTATGTATGAATACTCGCTTAACTAATAGAAGTCATTTCTTGGAACTTTTTTCCTTTTGCAAGGTGGAATATATATATATATATATATATATATATATATATATATATATATATATATATATATATATACACATATATATACATATATATATATATATATATATATATATAAAACTTTAAACTTGATATTTCCATTGAAATGTGTTGTAATAGTTAACTTTGATCTGATGGAAACTTGTTTTTTTGTGATGTGGATCACACACAGACACATACACACACACACAGAGTTTTTTATGCTTAAACAAAAAGAAACATTTGGAACAGTAAGATTTTTAACATTTGACTTTTTTTGTAGGAAGCTGCAATTTTGGGGAAGAAAGTTATGGTACTAGATTTTGTTAAACCATCTCCTTTGGGCACATCTTGGGGTAAGTTACTTTGACTCTTAGTTGTGTTTTAATATCTCTTTGTCACCAGAGTGATGTCTGAATTGCTTGAATTGTCACTGTAATTGAGGTCTTGTTTCTGACATATTTTATATGTCCTTAATTAGATGACTTGTTTCTGTAAGATAAAAATTACAAAGAAAACAGGATCAATATGGGTTCCTTCAGTAAATTCTATTGTGATATTTCATTGATATATAGGGGTGAACTCAGTTCCTCAAAAACTGGAACAGCAGAGTTGCAACTCTGACTGATCTTCCCAAACTGGAAAGGCTTACAGTCTGGACCTGGATAGTTATTGTCTGTGGCTTTTGTCAGTACCAGCCTTTCAAGATATGATGAAAACATGAATACTTTCTATTAAGGTACAGACAAGTGGTGATCTGTGTTGGTTAAAGGGGTATCCTGCAGTTATACAGTTGCTGATCCAAAAGTAGATAGTAGCATAATATTGTGGATAAAGCAACTGGACTTGGAGTTAGCAAGGCTTAGTTCAAATCCTCACATTTAACCTTTAGCAAATCAAGTCACATCCTCTGCATTTCATTTCCTTCATTTTCAAAATATCTGTAGCATTTCGCCATATTGTTGTGGAAACTCAGATGACAACACATGCCAAGGCCTTCATCAACTTTAAGATGCTGTCCCAATATGCCTCCATCAATGAGATCCCAGGCCCATCCTCCTTCCCCCTATCCTGACATCTCAGATACTAGCCCAGCTTTCATGGGCATCCTCCTTTAGATTTGGTATAGATAGGATCAAGGAAGTCTTCCACCTTTGACCTGATAACCACTGGAACAGTGATTTTTTTTCAATAGACTAGTGAGCTCAGGTCATTCATTTTTCTTTATGCCTCTCTAAAAGATTCATATATCACCACACAGTTTGATTTTCTGGCTCAATAAATAGAAAGAAAATTCAAACTTTTAACTTGATAAAGGAATCATGATCACAGTGCACTATCTTATATCTGATTTTGTGACCATTATGTGGTATTATAATAAATCTTAATTTATCTTGCTGTTGAGCTTGATGTAACTAATGAAAACCTGCCTTCCTTAATATTGTTCTACTATTTGCTATTTAAGGATTCTCTGGGATAGTTAGAATAAATTATAATGCCTTATTGCTTTAATGTACCCTTTGTCTTGGAGTGAACTCGATTGTACCCTATGATTGAACCTTGGCGTTCCCTTCTTAAATTCCAAAGCCATAATGACAATATGATCAGTGTAAACATATAACAATAGCAATTTTGCACTTTTATCTTCTAATTGGATGTAGCATATTGAGCAAGTATCCTTTTTTGTAGATAATTTCTATTGGGTAATCTTCCTGAAGTTCATATTTCTCAGACTGTATCCCTTCCCATAACTTTCCTTTTCCCAAATGGGTCATGATGATGTAGGTTTGGTCTTATTCTGTCTAGTTCTCCTATACAGGTTGAAAAATTCAAGGTTCATCTTTTATTGATTGATTGATTAGCCCTTTCTGCCAGGCCAAGGGTTCTTACCTTGGTCTGTTTGTTTTTTTAATATCTTGGTAAAGATTGGTGCCTTTTTGTAATCCTATGTAATCCTGTTCTGAGAAGGCAAGGACTATAATGTTCCAAGGCTCTCTGACTTGTTAAACTCTGAGGATACAAAGAAAGCCAAAAGACAGGCCCTGCTTTCAGAAAGCTAGGCCCAAACAAGGGATAGGTAGGTTAGACTGAAGCTCATCTCAGAGGGTTGGCCCTGGCCTTAAAAGGGATGAGGAAAGATTTCTAGTAGAAGGAGGGGCGTGAGTTATGGAATGCAGCTGGAGAGAATTCGGGGCTTGATGAGAAATGTGGTGAAAATACACAGTCATACAGGAGAGAGACTGTGGAGGGGGAGCAAGGTGTGAGAAGACTAGAAGGCAGAAGGACCCTTTGAATGCCAAAGTTATGGAGGCCTTTGATTGCCAAAGTGGGATTTTTGTATTTGATCCTAGAGGTGAATATATGAAAGTGAGAGAGAGAGAGAGAATATGAGTGTGCGTGTGTGTGTGTGGGGGGGCAGGATATTGTCAGAACTGCCCTTTAGGAATTCATTCAGACAGCTGAGAGGAAAATGGATTGGAGTTGGAGAAGACTTGAGGGTCTCACTTGAGGGCTTGAGGGCGGTGTCAGAGGAGAGGAGGGGCCCATACATGACTTGTTGTGCAGGACTTGGCATCAGAATAGTTATGGGAATAAAAGTGACACCTAGGGCCATGAACCTGACTTGCCTTTGACAGTAACATGGAATTAAGAAGGTGTTTCTTGATTACTAAAAGGGCCCATATAAACTTAAAACTGCTTTAGGCTTCCTCCCAACAATAATAGCATATTTGATCATGATCTTTGCTGGATGTCCCAAAAGTTTGACTCCAGTTTTTAATAGCTTAAAACTGTACTCAGACTTTTGGGACATCTTGAACTTCACCTCAGGCAGCAGCACATCAACCCTACAAAAGTATATATAATACAGTGGAAACATCTAAATTATTATTTTCTTTCTTAGGTCTTGGTGGCACTTGTGTAAATGTTGGATGTATTCCAAAAAAATTGATGCATCAGGCTGCCCTTTTGGGGCAGGCCTTAAAAGACTCCAAGAAGTTTGGCTGGGAGTATGAGGAAAAAGGTAGGTAATGAGGTATGAAAGACTAGGAGAGAAAGAATAGAGAGCATCAATTACTCCTTTATTTTCTGAGTGTGAAATTGCTTTTATTATGCACAAAATTTGTGAGTGAGAATTATAGTCTGTCCATATAAAGTGACAGCCGATTAGTTATTTCAGCCCCAGACTTTTTGTTTTGGATCCTGTCGGACCACTGATGGAGTGCTGGGAGCCACACTTGGAGAAGTACACTGACAAAATAAAAACTGTCCAAAGAAGACTCTCCCAGGTTAGAAGGAGCCGGACATCACATCCCTTGGAAAAGTCAGAAAGTTAGGGCTTCTTCCCTTGGATAAGAGGCGAGTTGAGAACTCTCCTTAAGTTGTCAATGGCCCTTGAGGCAAGACTCAGAGGACTGCCTTTCATTGTTGCCCAGTGCTCAGATGGAGAATAATTCTAGGAGAAAGATTTTAAGGCCACAGAAGAATGGTTTCTAACAATTAGATCTGAGCTAGGGCCTGATGGGTTGCCAAATGCTTGAGGTTCGTTTTTGCAGGAAGTATTTAAGCAGAGATTAGAGGACATCTCATCTGAGGGGAGCAAGCTGTTTGCTTTGTAGGGGAGCAGACTAGAACAAATTTCAGTGGTGGACACAAAGTCAGAAGAGTCTTGGATTCAAATTTTGCCTCTAACTCATACTTAGCTGAGTGACTATGAACCTTTGACTTGACCTCTCCAAGCCTCTGTGTCCTCATCTACAATAGTTGTCTGATAACA
Organism: Macrotis lagotis; assembly: GCF_037893015.1. Taxonomy (NCBI): domain Eukaryota; kingdom Metazoa; phylum Chordata; class Mammalia; order Peramelemorphia; family Peramelidae; genus Macrotis; species Macrotis lagotis. The sequence continues at coordinate 136,312,530 of NC_133665.1, forward strand.
ACTGGTCCTTTACCATTTTGTCTGTTTTAAGATCAGGTGGGATGATGTTTGTCAAATTCATTATATATCTCCAAGGGCTCAACAAGTAAGCTATTCTTCCAACTTTTAAATTTTGTGATTCTTTGTAGAAACCACTAGCTGTGCTAATTCCCCTTTTGCTTTCTCTGTTTGCCACTCTGCTAATTTGTTTTTGTTGTTTTGTTTTCACAAGGCAATAGTGTAAGTGACATCCCTAAGGCCACACAGCTAGGTAATTATTAAGTGTCTGAGATCACATTTGAACTCAGGTCCTCCAGACTCCAGAGCTGGTGCTCCATCCACTGCCACCTAGTTGCCCCACATTTTCTGCTATTTGAAAGCAAGCAACTGTTTGTTACTGCTGTCTGAGGTACAGGCAGCTGATAGCCTTGCATTTGGTTCTGCATAGCCTAGCTCAAGCTCTACCTGAATTCTTGAGAAAGATATCTTGCTTATTTCATATTCAGAATATATATAGCATTGATTTAATACATAACTTTATTAATGCTAGTTAAATTATATTTATAGGGGTTGTACTAAGGAACAGTTAAGGTTATACTTGAGAGGAGGCTGTGTAGGAATTTCTTTTGTTTAGTTCAAAGCAATACAGACCAGCTGTGGACTTTGTCTATAGAATGCAAGCCAGTCCATGAGAAACCCTGAAGATGACCCATATGTCCATTCTCCTGCATATTTGGATTGGACAGTGATGTTTATGGCAATATGATATAGAGAAGGAGAGCTAGGAGTACACTCTTAAGAGCCTGTGCTCAGATCTTGTCTGTCATTTTTCTGACTGACCTTGGATAGTCAGAGCCCCTTTGGACTTCAGTTTCCTCATGTGTAAAGGAATCCCGGAAAGGGTCCCTTCTATCTCCAACTCTAGGGTGTGATGAAAAATGAGTTTTTTAATTTGAGCTATTGATGACATAGTAACCGAATAGGATCAGGAAGCAAAATAGTGTCATGGAAATATCACAAAATAGAAATTAGGGGGCTTGGATACTAGTTTGGGGTCTGCTGTTGACTGAAGTAGGTGATAGAATCCCCTGGGTCCCTCCCTTCATCTTTTCAGTATTTTATTGGGCAAGTGGAGGTTCAAAGCCTTCAAAGTACTGGATTTATTAAGAACAGGGAGAATTCTTATTTTGTAAATTGATGGTACTAGCTTATTGTTTGCTGAAATATCACTTTCTCCTTTCATTCCTCATTCTTATTGCTAAGCTGCCCCCCCCCCCCCCCAAAAAAAAGGGTCTGAGAACTTGGAAGTCTCTATTTCAGGTTGTCCAAAATCAAATAACTTAGACCTTTTGGAAGAACTTGTTAAGGAATTGGTGGATGATATAGGGGAGGGCTAGTGGCTTGAGCATGTATGGATTCGTTTTGTTTTGTTTTTAACACCAAGTCTTTCCATGTCATTCAGTCTGGAAGTTTAGAGGTTCCTAATGGGCTTAATGCTACTACTTATGAATATGGGAATTTTGATCAGCTCTGTTTCTAACCTCACCAGTTTTCTCCTCCTTAGGCAACCCAGTGACCCTTCTCTTCTGGAGGCATACTATTCTGAAGCTTTATTTAGTGTGGATACCAAACCTGCATTAGCACACTGTATACAGCTCAGGACTGGAGCTCAAGACATCTGCAAAGCTCAGGCAGGGATTGTGCCTGATGTCATCTCTAAAAAATGATGACTGTCATTATTTGGTCTAGGAGTTAGGATGTAGATAACTATTATTGTATTCCATTCTCAGATAGGGGAATTCCACTTTGAATTCCTGAAAGAAGTTGTAGTGGAAAAGGGTTCTCTCTAAGTGACTAATAATAATTGCACTTGCAGTTTTTCTGTGAAGAGAGACTTGGGATGTCAGGTCGGAATGAGGCCAGATAAATTGCAATGCTAAATTTCATTGGAGATAACTTGTGGGCTATTTTATGTTGTTACTCTTTACTGGTTTCCTTTTTGATTGAATTCCCTTAAAGATTGTCTCATTTTTTCTACCCCCCCCCCCCCCCCCCCATTGCTTAGCAGATCTTGACATCAGTTAATTAAAATGTATGGCCTCCATTAGGACAGTCAAGAGACTGTAGGGATCAATTTAGTGTCAGGGTTCACTGCCGTCTTTCAGGCTAGCATAGACCTAATAAGGTTACTCGTGCCAACAACAAGTCTTCCATTTGTGGAGTCTAGGGGGTCAGGTTGCTAATTAGGGAAATGACTTGGTGCTTTCTCCCCACCAGTCTAGTCTTCGCATTGTTTTCTTGTTTCATAGTCTCTTCCCTAGGTTATTTCAGTTTTTAAAAATTGACATTACTATCCTTGTTACTCTGAAGCAATACTACAATTATTCATCTTAGTTGAAAACGACAACAGCAATCCAACAATTCCATGAGCTTGTTCATTCTGTGCCTTTAAAATAGGTGTATCCATGAACCTGCTTGTGAATTGTTAACAGGAGAGCTTGGAGCTGTGGGATCCCAAGATTTGGATCAGTGTTCCAATGGAAACTGCTCTTTGGTGGTCAAGTTTGGGGGAAGCTTGGCAGCACTGTGGGGTAGATCTGAGTTCAAATGCCAAGGACCCTGATTTTGAATCACAGCTGTTAACTTAGCTACCCACTTTGTGATCTGGGCTATGTCACTTCACCTTCTCTGTAAAAGGAGGAGGCTAGAGGTCGTGCTCAGAGCCTTCTGGCTCTGAGTTGTTAGAGACCCTAAGACTCCATGAGGGCCTCCAAGGAATGTGCATGGCCTTCCCTGATCCTTATCTCTTTTCACTTGTCTGTCTTTCAGCTGCATCTTCAAAACCCTGCCCTTTGTGCATGTTTAATTCTTTAGAATAGAAAATGGTGGGATAGAGATGAGTGAGGTGAAAGAGAATAAAGGTCTTCTAGAGGCTTTTGTCCTCAGCATCTCTGGAGTTTCTTAGCACTTGTTTGTCCTTGTGTGTCACGAATAGTATCATTAAACTAAATTTGATTTTAAATCTCAGCCTTGCTCTTTACTTTTAGTTAAGCACAACTGGGAGACCATGACAGAAACAATTCAGAACTACATAGGCTCTTTAAATTGGGGTTACAGGGTGGCTTTGAGAGAGAGATCTGTGACATATGCCAATTCCTTTGCTGAATTCGTCGAACACCATAAAATAAAGGTACAGTTTCCATTTTATCTCTTGTTTTGCCTTGCTATTGTCTGTGCTGTTATTTTAGCTAAAATGTTTTACTCTACGTTTGAATTAATTGTTTCTTATCACATGCTTGCCTTGTTTCAGAATCAGAATGTAGAATTTTTTGATCCTGTGCCACTTAAAGTCTTGAGTCCTTTTGATAAATTGAAAGAATTTCATTAAAAAAAACCCAACCTTTTCTCTATCTTAAAAACCTTGTTTCTGTTTCCAAATTCTAAAGATTGCTGTCCTAAATATATTCTTTCTGTAAGCTACAAAGGGGTAGGACATATTTAAAAGAGAGGCTGAAGAGAAAATTGTATTAATGCTGCCTTTGTAATTTAAGTTTTCAAAATATTTTGTAGATGTTAGTTATCATCACCTCTGGATGGCTGTTTAAATGGTCCCCCTTAAGACTATTAAGTGAGTTAACCTATATTGTCAAATTTACTATAAGAGGTGTGCTGGTAAATGTTTAACTACCAGCTCTCTGGAAGAGAAATGTGCATGGACCACACTTTTAGGTTTAATTCGCATTAACATTTTCTCCATCACTTGGAAGATAATCACTGAAACAAATCAAGTCTTGATTTGCAATATTTACTAATATCCAAGGTGGAAATGTTGTTAGTTTGAGCCAGCTCCAGCAAAGCCCTGAAACCAGTCAATTAAATTGTTCACATTCTAATATGCATGTTCTTTTGTCTGCATTGAATTAATACAAAAACCATTTAGCAAATCCTTATTTTCAGTCCCCCTTTGGTCCCTCTAACTCTTAAATCTCAAAGTCTATAATCCTTCTGCCTACCTATTTGTTTCAAGTGTGTGTGTGTATGTATGTATACTGGCTGCTGGATTGGGTTTTAAATTTTTAGGGGGTATGAATATACCATCGCAACTCTTTGTAAAATACAGTATGATACTGCATGCTGTTAAGCACATCACTCTTTCTGGTGGTGTCTTATTACATTTATATTTTCTTTTTCTAAATTTATTTTTCCAATTATGTAGAGATGATTTTTAACATTTATTTTTGTAAAGTTTACTCCCCCCCACCTTAATATAGGTTTTACAGTTTCATTTATACCTTCCAGAAAATATGACTGCCTTCAGTTGTTTCACCTTCTGTTTTTCCAGGCAACCAACAGAAAAGGTCAGGAGGTCTTTTACACTGCAGGGAAGTTTGTCATAGCAACAGGTGAAAGACCGCGGTATTTAGGAATCCCAGGAGATAAAGAATATTGTATCACTAGGTAAGGTGCAACCAAAAGCGTACCTTAAAATTGAATTATCTTAATAATTAGGGGAAAATTCCATCTAAATGTTGAATGAATTAGTTTCTGTTTACCTATAAGTGGTTTTGCTTTTTTCCCATCTAGTGATGATCTTTTTTCCCTGCCTTATTGCCCTGGAAAGACTTTAGTTGTGGGGGCTTCTTATGTTGCTCTGGAGTGTGCAGGATTCCTTGCTGGCATTGGGCTAAATGTCACAGTCATGGTGCGGTCCATCCTTCTTCGTGGTTTTGATCAGGAAATAGCTGAGAAAATAGGTGCTTACATGGAACTGAATGGTGTGAAGTTCCTCAGGAAATACATACCTGTACAGGTGAGTTTGTGGGGTTCAGACATCCTTTCAAAAAAATTATCTTTCTGTATTTTAGCATTTTCTTTATTTAACCTTTCCCAAAACAACCAGTCCTTCAGGGTGGAAATCTCATGGGGAGTAACAGTTACAGATTTTTCATCTAAACTCATAAGAGCAATTTTTTATTGTAGATATTTTTCTGGGAAGTTGAAAGTTGTACAAAATTTTGGTTCTGGATTTACTAATTTCTTTGGTATAAACTATAATTTATTGTGAATAGATTCAGCAGTTAGAGGAAGGCACACCTGGAAGACTGAAAGTGGTGGCCAGATCTACAGAAGGGTCAGAAACTATGGAAGAGGAATATAACACAGTAAGTTTACAATGTTATATATCCCTGTACATTTTCCAGGGTCAAGAGTCTGAAAAAAAAAAGGTAGAATACATTCATCTGCCTAACAATTTGTGAGTAAGAGCAATGCCTTAGTGGCTAGAAGCTTGGCGTTAGAGTCAGGAGGGCCCTATTCTAAGTCCAGCATCTGACATGTGCCAGCTGTGAAACTCTAGGCAGGGCTTAAACTTCTCAAGGTTTCAGGCATCTCTCAAGGTGATAAGTGGAGGGAAGCTGATTCCACATTTAGTGGAAGAAATTTTCCCCCTGGAAGGTCCCCCACACATTCTGTTAAAATATCTAAATCCCTCTGGCTTCAAGATCAGACTTGAAGCCACAGTCTTAACTGTTAATGACATTTTTCTACCTGTGGTGGAGAGAATTGGGGGGAAATCTCGTGTGCTTTCCAAAGGTCAGGAGATGTCTTTGAATCTGTTTTACCAAGACAGATTATTTTAGAAGGCCTTATGACAGGTATAACTGGAGTTATTTATAAAAGAGATGAAGACACATTTGTGGCCTTTTGTACCCAATTGTGATTATATAAATAGCTTGCTCCCGGGAGTTTGGAGGTATTCCCATTTGGTGTAGAGAAGAATAGTAACTTGATCACTTGATTGGGACAAACATTTTCTGTTTCCTGACCTTCATAAGGATTCTTGGGGTTAATAGGATCTGGTGAGAATTTCAAATTAGAGGAGAGAGAGTAGGTCTGACATTTAAAATAGGAGGTTGTTCAAGGGCTGGTATGAAGAAGGCATAGAATCTGAGTGAAGAAAATAAAATGGACTTGAGAGTAGGTTTATTTGATTGAAGCTCAAGAAGTGAACAAAAAAATGGCAAATCAACTGGTTTAAGGTCTTGAAATTAATTGTGAATTGGCCAAGTCTTATAAAGGGTAGTGGGTACATAGAACCTAACACAATGGTGAAGAGTTTTTGGAAGGGAATGATTTGTTCAAAGTGTCAGATGAAGAATATAATTTTAGCAGCCACATTTTGGATTGAGAAAAGACTTGAAAGCCAAGGAGAAAGAGTGGAACAACCTATTATTTAATTTTCTCTGTTTTGGTCTGTTAATGAGTGCCATTTCATATTTCTACCTCCAGGTCTTCCTCTGCTTCCTCCCATTGCCTCCTTTTCTTTCTCTTCCCATTTCCTTAATTCAACAGTAAAAATTTACATTTTAGGCTATAAGATGCAGGTTTGTGGTTTGGTTAAACAGTCTTTTGAATAATTTTAAAATGTATTGGTCTTGCAAACTAAATTAAATTAATTAGAGAGGTAAAGTGGATATTGCGAATTCAGCTATTAGCATGAGATAGTTCTTAAAACATATTTTTATTCTGAACTTAGATAATCAATAAAATGGTCATATTCTTACTACTCCTAGAACATCACAAATGAATTATATGCAAAATTGCAGATGTCTAATATGGACATCCTGGTTTTTTTGGGGGGGGTTTTAGGGGGTTTTTTTTGCAAGGCAAATGGGATTAAGTGGCTTGCCCAAGGCCACGCAGCTAGGTAATTATTAAGTGTCTGAGACCGGATTTGAACCCAGGTACTCCTGACTCCAAGGCCAGTGCTTTATCCACTACGCCACCCCTATCCTGTTTTTCTTGTTAAGTATATCTTAAGTTCAGCTTGTGGCTCTCAGCTATTCTACTTGTCTGTGCTATTTTGTGTCCTACCTTCTGTGCTTGTGAAATTTATTTTGAGTAACTATTTGGATGTTGTCCACACATTAAAGACAAGGTTTATTCTCAATATTGTATTTTTGCTTTGCATAACACCTTTGAATTCTTATTCTTGACAGTCTGAGTTCTTAAGTTATTCAGGGAAAAATTAGTTTTTTAGCTGATAGAAAACTCTTGGTAAGTAAGAAAGGGAATGGAGTATAACTTAAAATCTTTCTAGTTTATATGTAGTAGCTATTATATGTTTACTATATAGGTTTTGTTAGCCATTGGTCGAGACTCCTGTACAAGGAAAATTGGCTTGGAGAAGATTGGTGTCAAAATCAATGAAAAGTAAGTGTATTTGACCTTATTGATATTTTATTGGAACAAAACACATTTTCATTAGAGATAGCTACTTGGAAATTAACACTTAACTAGAAAGGTGTGAAATTGCCATGAAATGTTAATCTTTGAAATTTGTCTTTTAAAAAACATGGTTATCACATCATTACTGATAATCATATACTTTATAGTTATTAAGCCTTTATTGAGTGCATCAAGTCTTTATTATTCTATAGTATTGCAGTGGTTTATAGAAGATAGCCAAACAGTGATCCAGGTAGTAGATGATGGGGTCCTTCAGGTAAAAACTATAGAGAGAGTTTGGAGATGGTTCTGAAACACTGGAAGTATGAGTGATGTGCCATATGATTGATCATCATAGAATTCTTCTGTAAATAGAGAAGCTTGAGTCATTTTAGGCTATGTGTATGACAGGTAGCTATTGTGGAAAGTACTGTTATCGCTATTTGAGTACTAGAAAACTAACCCATCAGAATTGTTGTTTATGCAACCAGATTCAGACACCTTGTTCCTATGGATAGGGTAACAATTTACTTCATTCTCTATTATCTATTTTTTTCTCTCTGGCCCCCTACTCTCCCTTCCCATTTGGGGTTTATTGACTGGGGAATTGCTACCCTCAGAGGTAGGCAGGTGGCTTAGGAAATGAAATTTCCATTCTTGTTAGTGCCTAATGGGCATTAAACTCTTTTGGGGAAGATTGCCAAGAAGATGGGATGTGTGAAGAGCCCAATTAATCTATAAAGTGCAATATATATTTTTATTCCATTAACATGAGCTCAATCATAATCTATTTTATCCATTTAAACTCAGAACTGGAAAAATACCAGTAAATGATGAGGAACAAACCAATGTGCCCTATGTTTATGCTATCGGAGACGTGTTGGAGGATAAGCTAGAGCTTACCCCAGTTGCTATACAGGCAGGAAAGCTATTGGCACGAAGACTTTTTGGAGGACAGTTAGAAAAGGTAAGTGCACGTGCGTGTAGTGTGTTGTGTGTGTGTGTGTGTGTGTATAAATGTATATATATACATATAAGTGTGTGTATAGATATAGATATAGATATATTCTTTGAGGTTGGGTTAATATTTTTAGATCAAAATATTTTTGAGTTTGGGTTAACATTTTAGATGAGAATTATTTCACTAGGATCTATATCCCATTGGCAATTGTTGGAAATGTAGAGGAACTTTTTGAGAGGTAAATTGTTTTGAACTATAAATCATTGAGAATGCAGAAGTTATACTACAGAATATTGTATAATTTGTGTGTGCCTACTGTATGTGTATACAGTCACACAAGCAAGTAGAGGACCTACGAGAACCTCCTTCAAAAGGACTGATAATTTGCTATTTAATCTCTCAATTTTTATGTAAATGAGGGTGAAGGGTTGAAGTGCTTTAAAAATCATTTACTCCCAAGTGACTTATTTCCCTTGAAGACCTCTTTATAATAACCATTAATTTGTATTTCCCATGAGAAAAGAGGCTTATTAAGAAAAGGGAGATATCCTACAGTTTTTGTGGGAGTCTGCACCAATTTTTTTCTGTAGTTCAAATTGTATCTTAATAGCATTTTTAAATTTTATCCCTTTTTTAAGCCTGTCATTCCAAAAAAAAAAGGAGAGAGAGAGAGCATATCATATGTTTCCTCTTGTTTCCTTCATGGTATGGATCTTAGTTGTTAGACACATAGCAGGTTCTGAGCTAAATGTTTGTTAAATTGAATTAAAATGATATTTTTGTTCAAAATGTAACTACTTATACATAGATTCCATTGCTGTTTAAAACATTGTAAAATAGAGGAGTGTTCTTTGTTTACCTTTTAGTGTGATTACGTTAATGTTCCAACAACAGTGTTTACTCCTTTGGAATATGGTTGCTGTGGATTATCTGAAGAGAAAGCCATGGAATTGTTTAAGAAAGATAATATAGAGGTAAGGCTATTTAGTTGCATTAGTTTTTGAAGGGTATTTTGTTTGTAATTATCCAGCACCCTCCCTCTTTGTATTTTAGTTCATAATGGTTTCCAAATGTTTTGTTGTTACATAATTTTTTTTATAATTAATGCTTTGCTATAACAAGTCACATTCCTCTTTTAAAAGAGCCAGAAATAAAGCATTCTTTCTTTAGTGAGTGAAAATATGGACTTTTTTGAAATTAAATTTTACTTTTTTCCTAATAGACTTGATTTTTTTTTCTCCTTCCTCTCTCTCTCTCTCTCTCTCTCTCTCTCTCTCTCTCTGCTTCTCCTCGTGTCACTCAACATTTACACAGGAAGGTCTTCCAGGCTTCTTAGAACCATTCCTTTCACCATTCCTTCCAGTCCATTGGGGGTCCTGGACATTCTTTGCCTTATTCTCAAGGAACTTGTGCTCTGCTGAAGGAGAAATCAGTTAAATCTCAGTTCTCTATTCAGGAATTTTTTTCAGTTTAGTTCACCAAATACTAATTCTGCCCCTATAAGTGTTCAGACTGGGGAGGACTCTGGACACAAGAAAAACCCTAGTGGTCATGCCCTCAGAGTTTGAATTCTGACTCTCATAGAGGTGGCGCAGGAAGTGCAGCGTGGGGACAGGCACTTTTCCTCCATTTGTCTCTGTTTCCTCATAGCTCAGACCTCACAAATGAGGTCATACACCAGGGGCCATTCAGAGATTGAATCCCTTCCCTAAATACACAACATTTACAGAGTAAATTCAAAATAATTTTGGCATTTTGTAATTTATAGTGACCACATTATACCTCACAAATGAGGTATGGAAATATACTTCCTTTCACTTGTTAGAGGGTTGGGGAACCATGGGGTAGAGGATGGTGCACATTGACACATGGTCCTTAGGTTGATTTTACTGAATTGTTTTTTTCTTTGTAGAAAAGTCTCTGGTTAGGGAAGAGGGAAGGATGCATTTGAATGTAACTGACATAAAAACAAACAAAATCAAGAAAACTTGACATAAAAACAAACAAAATCAAGAAAATTTAACAATTCTTTTTAAATAATGTGGCAAGGTAATTTCTGGTGTCAGAACTACTGTTGACCAAACCACCAAAGTACTATTGTTTTGAGCCTCTTTTTAGCATTTGTAATTTGGACTCCAGTGTTGTGGTGACTTGGTGACATTTTTATAATGCTACTGTTGGTGGAGAGAACTAAAACTCATTTGATGGGCTATTGCATAGGGGAGAGGCAGGAGATGGGTGTATATGTAGAATAAACTTTACTGCATTGATTTCCAAAATGATTTGTAACCATGGTTTATAGAGTCTAGACTTGTACCACTGTATTACTTTGTCATTGTAAAGTTTGTTCAAAAAAAGACATTTTAATATGATGATATAAAGAGGTATTTAACATAGTTTTTGATTTATTTATTAACAGTACAAAAATTCATAAGTATGTGCCTGAGCCTCTTTTCCATAGTTGCTCCCTGATCTTTGTTGTGTGAACGGCCTAGTCTCCCCTTTTGCCATATCTGTAACATGTGTTACTCAGGCGAGACAGGTAGGAGTAGTCCATGAGTGGTGGGCTTGGTGTGTTCAAGGAAAGCCTACTGCCTTTGGATAGCATTGTGTTGACCTTTTTCAAGTTCCATCCCTATGTGGAGGAACTCTGGTCTCTCTCCTCCTTGATGCTCAGAATACTCTATCATTCCCATCTCCCTGCCTCAGCCTTGAATTTGGGAATTGAGTAACAGACTACTTCCGTCCCTCACTCCATGGGGAGGATGGTGCATGTCTTCTTGGGTACAGGAGTCCCCAATTTGCAAGCCTTTCTCCTTATTGCCTCACTTGGAAGATGTCCAAAACTGGGGTCATTCTTTAGTTGCTGACCTGCAGAAAGGATTTTCATTTCTCTTCCATTAGGGTCAGGGCCTTTCCAGAGATATATTCCATGTTCTATCTGCTTCTTCCCACCGCCTAATAGATTGACTTGTGTGCTGTTTTTTAGAACATATGATTTGTATTTATATTCATTAAGTGAACTAAGTTTATTGTGATAGAATTTTAACTGTGTCTTAGATATTATGATAATAATGATTCCATATATAACTTTTAAGCTTTTGGAAATTAAAAGAGAACAGAAAAGTAAAAATATAGGCATGGAAATGGTGAATTTGTCAAGCAGTACCCCAGCAGCAGGTGTGCCATTGTAGAGAGTGGCTCTAATCCTCCTCTCCTTGTTTTTTAATTTTTCCGAAAGGATTTTTCCTCTTAATTTGTAACCATGACAAATGCAGTATATAAATGAATACATTGTATAAATGTGTAATTAAGGAGTTTGTAAATAAATAGTCATTCAACTCGGATATGCAATGCTAATATTAATCTTGAATTCTACTTCAAAAGATTTTGCCATCAAAATGAAACTTTCACTCTTGGTTTACCAGTTTAATTACACATCCCCCTCAAGTAGTCAAGAGTAAGATTACCATATTGCCTTTTGCTTATTTCTGTATAGCTTCATCTGCTCACCACCCAGTAATGAGTTGATGATTCTGAGACCACTCTTTATGAGACCAACTAAAGACGGGAAGTATACTAAAGTCTTCTTCTTCTCCAATATTCTAACTTCTTTCCTTCAATCAGTATAATTCAGCAAACAGTTTTGCCCAGAGAAAATCTGGAGGCAGAGAAAATGTACGGAACTCATGAGTATACACTTGTCTTAATATTTGTAGGTTAGGGGTTGGATTATGATGTGAAGGATTTTATATATATCTTAGGCAATAGACATATTAAAATGCAATTATTTTCCTTCCTTTTTCTTAAGTTTATTTTCAAATCTAACATTCTCTGAGTGTATTTCAAACAAAAAAAATCAAAAGTTGGCAAATTTTGAATCTAATTTCAGGAAGGATGCAGGCCTGCATTTTTTCAAAAAAAATCTTTTGGAGTTTTAAGAAGAAAATTGAATTAAGGTAAATCATTTCCTGCCACGGTAAAAAAAAAATTTTCCCCTATTCTCTTCTAGGTATATCATACTTTTTTCTTGCCTCTTGAATGGACAGTAGCCGGCAGAGAAAGCGATACTTGTTTTGGAAAGATAATTTGCAACAAACGTGACAATGTATGTATTAGAAGTGGAAATAAATTAATAACCTTGAGATGGTAACTTTCATTCATGAAATTTGAATTTTAGTGATGAACTTCACAGAGATTTGATTGCAAAGCACATTATTATTCAGATAATTATCCAATTAATGTTTATCTGGTTGATTGAGAAAATGACAAGCTATATAATTGAAGCTTAATAACATCGTAGGCTTGTAATTGTTTTCATTTTGAAGGTGTTCTTACTTGCATTTTAAAATTAGGCATAATCTTTGAAAAATTTAGTCATCCACTTATAATCACTCACGGCTTTGGATTTGGATTTGTTCTTTTGTTAAGTAGATTTTTGTTCTTGCAGAAGAACTTTGAATTGGTATTTCATACAGAGGAGAGCATTTGAAATAATCTAAAAGAACAGAGATTTCCTATGAAGTTCTTCTCTTGTAAAAGTTTTACCTGCTTTTTTGCCTATATCAATAGTAAAGTTACAGGGATCTGTTAACACTTCATGGAATATTTTTGGAGCCACTTACTCTGTAGACATTGGAGATACAAAGAAGGGCCATATAGTCACTGTCTTGTGAAGATGTGTGTGAAAGAGAATTAAAAATGCAAGGTGGTATATTACACTAGCCAAATGAGCTGTTTAGACAGTTATGCTGTAGCACTCCTTAATCAGAACTCTTTTCTGACAGACACCTGGTATATGTCTTCAGTACCATGACAAAGGAGCTTCCGAAAGATTGTCCTGAGACCCTGTAGTATTAGGAAGCAGAGATAGCAATTGTTCTTATTTTCTGATGGTAGTGCATTTTATTGTGTTCTGATTTTTACATTTTTAAAAAATAACTTGTTAAGTCCTAGAGCATATAAGATAATAGGTCATATGTCATTTGACCCATATCCTATTCAAAGCATTGGGAAAGGAAACCAATGGAGTTTCTCCTTTTTCTTCAAGGATGGGTGGGGATCGGATGGAAAAATACCTGCTTGGCTAGAAAGGCAGGACTAGTCTAGTCTGGATTGGGAAGTCCAGGATAAATTGGGAGAAGCTGAGGCCTGTACTTTCCAAACTCGTCCTAACATTTTAACTGGCATTGCTATGTACCAGGTGCTTCCAGGCCCCTAAGGCAAAAGTGCTATGTAGGCAAAATTGTAAAATTGGTTTTTGTCTTAACATCTTACTGCATAGCCCAGCTTCTAATTCTTGTGCAGTTTCTTCACATTGCCCTCTGGCCATAATTTCCTTCTTAGGCCTGACCTCTTTTTCTCTTTCCTATGCCAATCAGAGTTCGTCCTAGTGTGCTGTCCTATATAAATAATGAGCTTGTAGATTTATGGGAATGTTGGAGCTAGAAAATCTGCTTATCTGATTGAAATGATTTCTACTGAAGCATGGATAAAATTTAGCCTTCCCTTGGTGGCATTTGAAAATTAAAACAGGAAATGGACCTCTAATTGGTGGCCTGGGAGGCAAGAATAATTTGAGCCTGTTTTTACTCTGCTTTACTGTGATCACCACTTTATCTCTGGGATTTCCACCCCTTTGCCCACACTGCCAGAGAACATAAGATAACCATTAATTAGCAATGCATCCCGGACAATTTCCCCACCAAACTCTGCTTCCTCTTCACAGGTTAAAACAAAAGGGTCATTAAACACTAGACATCCCCAGCAAGTGTCTGAAATCTCTTAATTGACTTAGAGCCTCTTTAATGTGATAGTATTGTATAATCACACCACTGTTTCAAGATTGTTAGATAGATAGTTAAAGCAGATGAAGAATAAGGCATAATGAAAGTTCAGGCTTAAAAATTAACTTGTATAATTCAAAAAGCATATAGATTTTTGAAAGTTGACTCAAAGGTTACTTACAATTTGAGTAGTAAGACTCCATTGTCAGGTGAAGAAGAAGATAGAAGGAAGTTCTGGTTGGATGTCAATACTGACATTTATAGTAAAATATCTTTTGGCTCTGTTTTATATTGTCAATATAAAATCCATCTTTAATGAGTATTTGTAAATGATGAAAATTGAGTTCACCAAACGTAACCAATTTAATTTTCTCCAATAAAAAGTTTAATTTTTTTTTACTTTATATCCTTTTATAATTCAAGGTGTATTACAACATCTTGTATTTTTATGGCATCTATTTTCACTTATGTTCCATATCTTCCTTTTTCCTTCTCCACTAAAGAATGCTATTTCAAGATTAGGAAGTTAATTTCTGTTTAACGAAGACTTTGGTAGCCCAGTTTTTAGATTGCTAGACCTTGAAACTTAGTAAGTCTTTGATGCTTAAGCAAGTCACTTTCCCTTCTCTCCTGCCTCAGTTCCCCCTGGAATCCCTGGAATGTCAGAAATAGGGCAAATGCCATACTGAGGTGTTGTGTTAGTTTTCTGTAATTTCAGTTTTTTTAAGGAGCGTAGTTCAAATTAAGGAATGCAAATGATCCCTTCCAACATTCATGGCCAAATGCCATTCCTTCTAGGGCACAATGCCTTAAAAGATACTCTGTTTTTGTAATCTGATCCCTGGGGGAGGAGGGGGTCACCTCTGTTGTGAAAGGACAGAAGTCACATGACATGTACTTAATAATTTGTCTCATATCCTTTAATTTTAAAAATGAATAATTTATAGAGAGCTTATGAGTGAAAGATTGAAGGGCCTCTGCCCTCTCTTTATGGAGGAAGAAACTGAGGACCAGAGAGAATCTTGCATAAGCAGATGAAGCTCATCAGGGACAGAGCAGAGACTAGAACTTGAAATTTCTTGCATTTCTTTCTTTTAAAGTCATAAAAATTCTTGCATTTCTATAACTGATTGCCAAGATTTTTACAGATTGAATCTAATTCTAAAAAGGAAAAAAGAACAGTCCCAGACTTTCAGGAAGTTGCAATCCAACTATGTTGTGTCATATAGAAGTACTTCTATGATGACAGAATGTATCATTTAAGTAAGTCTTCTCCATAGTGGAGCCCAACCCAGATTTCTGTGGGCTCTTGCTGTCCTATTTTGCCACTTTATGTGACTTTCTTGCTTAGGAATCTAGTTTAATAGTATTTAGTCATCTAATTTAGTAATGAATGAATGGAACCTGAGGATAAGTACAAGATGAGTAGCCTGAGAATTAGCAGCACTTTACTTGAAAATGTCCTGAGAACAAAATGTGGAGTCTTGTGAGCAGAGCTGCATCTGTGGCCTCCAAACATCTGCAGGAAGAATTAGGTAAAATTCTGTTGGAGCCATTGCTTTGAGCTCTGGATTTTTTATGTCAGTATCCTTGGCCAGTAACACCCTGAATTTACTGTGTAACATCAGCCTCTTAGGAATATTCTGATGTTGGACTTTAATTCTGATTTGTTATGTTGATGTTTAGTAGCACTTGAGCATAATTCTAAAATTTACATCATACTAATGAACTCCTTCATGCAGTTGTTAAATTGCTTGTTCTGGTAAATTTGAGAGCAAATTAACTCTAGATGTGCATTTACTGCCTCATTTAACTGATTCTTACAGCAGCTCCGTTTCATGATAATGTCCTAGACACAGCTCCAAAATAGGATTATTGTTCTGTAGTAGAAGCTTTAGATAGACTCCAGCTTTGAAATCATGGTGAAGGCATTGCTATTCAATCTTTTAACCTGGGGCTTTTTTGTTTTGTTTTACATAAAGAATCGAGTGATAGGATTCCATGTTCTTGGCCCCAATGCCGGTGAGGTTACCCAGGGCTTTGCAGCTGCAATGAAATGTGGTCTCACCAAGCAGTTGCTTGATGAGACTATTGGCATCCATCCTACCTGCAGTGAGGTAAGAGAAACAAAAGAATATTGTACTGACCTCCAAGCAGGTTTGAAAAATGGTCAGAAAAGCTGGTTGATAAATACCAAAATAGAATAATTGCTTTGCCTGTTATCAGCAGATATTTTTTGAGAAATAAAATTAATGTATATTCTCTAAGTTAAAATACCAAGAATACCCATTTCTTATTTTTTTTTAATAGGTCTTCACAACTATGGAAATTACAAAATCATCGGGACAGAGTATCTCTCAGAGGGGTTGCTGAGCTTAGACCCTGCTGCTTTATCATTTTCCTTGTCATGTATACTTTTCTCAGAAAGTTTTTTTTTTTTTTTTTTTTTTTTACAAAAACCTAAATATATTCAGGTAAAATAAAAACAGCAAATATGTTAAAGAGCTCAGAAAAGATACAAGACTTTTTGGTTGTTGTAGGAAAGATCATCAACAAGGAAAACTGCCTAGCAGCAGGGTATTTGCCTAAGAAATCTTGACTTCCTTGGAAAGGCAGTGATCCTGCTTCCTTGATGTTATAGCTCAGAACCCAATTGTGAGGTGAGCTATGACTGATGATTCCCTTGTAAGTCAGGACCCCTCCCCCCACCTTTCCAGTTTAGTTGACTGATTGTTCTCCTGAAGGAACTTGGGAGTTGCACAATTAGCCACAGTTAACTTTACTAGTTCAATATGTTTGTCTTCCCAGTTTGTTATTTGTAAAAAAAACTGTACTCAAAAATAAAGTTGACTGTAAAACTGCACTATTGTAATAGATCAACCTAGAATTCACAGGTGGTCTTGGACTTTAGAAATTGAAATATTTCTGATAAGGTCTTCAGATATAAAGTGGTTTACTTGGGTGTGTGTGTTGCCATAAAAATCTCTGTACAACTCAGGATTTTTTTTGCCTGACATTTTATGATCAGTGCTCCCCATTCTTATTTGCCCTTTGACACTACAGAGATTGAACTGGGCCAGAGTTTCAGACAGTGCTTCACAGTGTCTAATAGTGTTCTCAATAAGCCGATTTCTCTTGGAGTGCATTTTATCCTCCACTCTTTCAGAAACCTGACTCACGATTTTCTCTTACTCATGCATTTCCTTATGTCGTCAACACACTTGAAGCCATTTTTCTCATGTATTGCCTCTAGCATGAGAAAGATTCTCACCTTAGGGGGAGGAAATGCTTGAATTTTTTTTTTTTCACTAGTCCAAAGAATAAAATTACAAGACTGTTTTCAATATTATATTATGTGAAATTTAAGTAATTTCAAATTGTTTTTAACTAATCCACAATGTATTTTGAAATCTAGGTTCAATAAATGAACTGCTACAAGTGGTATGAAATTTAATTTGTACTGTGGCAAACATTTATATTTCAGATCCAGGTGATTTTATTACTATTGATCTTAATGCTCTTTCACTTTTAATGAGTATAGTAACCAGTTAGTCTGGTAGCATTGTTTTGGAGGGGTGGATTAGACAGCTTTCTATGTAGATTGATTAGTGGATGGGTGTGGAACTGAATTTTAGATCTATGATGGCAAATGAATTAGGAGATTGTGTCTGTGTTGATGCTTTAATTCTACATTTAAAAGTAAATGTGCTTATTTAACTGATAATTCTGAATTGTCGGAACATTAGAATCCTGCTGTGCGAAGGCTAGAAAAAAAAGATTATAAATGTTTGGATTTAGTTCTTTAGCTGAGGCACATAATCACAATTTTGAATTGCTTCCTTTTACTTTCCACAAGGTCTGATAGATTTTATTTTGTCTTCAAGGACTGAATAAGAGCAGGGGCAGAGAGTAAAAGAAACATTTTGAATTATGGTCTCTCTTGGGGCAACTTGGTGGGGCAGTAGATAGAGCACCGGACTTGGTGTCAGGAGGACTAGAGTTCATATCAAACCTCAGACACATTATAATTAGCTGGTTGTGTGACCTTGGGCAAATAAATCATTTAACCCCATTGCCTTGTGGGGGGGCCAGGGTGAGGGGAGAATTACTGTGTCTCTTGGAAATCTTAGTCTTGCAACTTCCCTCCCTTATAAGTGGTTGGACACCCTTCCAACTCTTCTTTTCTGGGCTCCCCATCTCTGAATTGTTTTGTGTTAAGTGAGATTGGGACTGTTTTTTATTTATAGTACTTTTCTGGGAAAGCCGTCTCTGGGAGAAAGAAATGAAGGATTATAAATAAGTGTGTGTGTGTGTGTGTGTGTGTGTGTGTGTGTGTGTACTTGTTTGCAGGTTGATGTAACTCTTCATACCTAGATGTTAAAATACATAATGATTGCAATTTAGGTGGAATGGAGCTCATGAGCTGCAGTCAGTACCTCTGCTCCTTGCAAGCGTGCTGTGACCTCTTTACCCTGAATTGTCGTTTGAAGACATGCCTCTCTTGGCTCTACATTTCCTCTGCGTGGTAGTAATGAGCACAGACTATTAAGTTAGAATTTCCTTGAAGATCTTGGTCTTGCTTGACTTGGGATTCCTGAAGAAGGTTCATTGGAAGCAGACAGCTGGAAACCTGAGTTGATTTTAAAAAGTGGAGGGTACATGACCTGGTTAACTTGGAACAGAATCAGACTGTGACTCCAAGCTTATGTAGCATGAATGCTCAGGAAGATGTACTGAATAAAAATGGGAATGACCCTAATCACTAAATAGTGACATCACCTTGACTTAATCAGCTCAGGATCAGGCCACTTTTATTGAGCCATGGTACTACAGCTTGGTGTTGTGGTATTTATTTGGATTTTAATTTTTAGATGCTGTCTCTGCCATCATTGAGTATAATCTAGTCATAAGGATAATTGTAGATAGATAAAATGTAAATAAACAGGTTATTGGGGCATCTAGGTGGTGCAATGGATAGAGCAGTGGTCCTGGAGTCAACAGGACCTGAGTTCAAATGTGACCTCAGACACTTAATAATTGCTTAACTCTGTGACCTTGGCAAGTCACTTAACCCATTGCCTTAAAAAAGAAAAAAAAACTAGTTATTTGGGGTTTGGTTTTGGAAGAGAACTGGCAGATTTATAAAACAGTTCTATTTGCACTTCACTAGTCTTGGATAATTTACTTTTAAATCAGTTCTTTCATTAAATCTATTACTATGGGAGTGATGATGTTTGAATTTTCCATTCACAGATGCCTACTAGCTTCCTTAGTCGTTGATACTAGGTGGAATAATCAGAACATTGCCTTTTACTTAAGCTCATTAACTCACACACAGGATGACTGTGGCTGTGAATTTTTAATTGCTCTTATAATTGCTTATAAACCTATTTACCTCTGGTTCTTCCTCACACACACATTCTGTTCTAACTTTATTCTGTACCACAAGACAGGAGGGTAGATACGCCATTTACCAAAATTAAATCTATCTTTGGTGTTTACGTTTCTGCAACCATTTCTGTCCGTTGCACAAACTTTTGGATCTCCCCATCATCCGTTGATGATTCTGTGGTCTCTAACCTGTAAGACATCTGGTGTTTTTTCCTCATACATATTACCTGACTCTAGCAGCTTCCCATAATGTGATGAACCAGCTTTCAATGCATTTTCTCCATATTGGAGCCATTGGACACCACACCCCCCCAGGGTCTTTGTTGGTCACGTGTTCTTAAAAGGAAACAGGTATGTGATTTGACCCATTGATATTAGATTCTGCACACTGATGTTCAGCAGTTATGTCTTGATAGTTGCAGTCATTGTCAGTATTGTGAAGATATGACTGAAAATTATCCTGGTCACTTTATATTTTCTATGCCATTCTCCATTCACATTGTTACCTGAAATAAGCATATACCTACATCAGGTTCACAAAAGGTATAGAGAGGTAACAAGAGTGAGTAGCAGAGTTTGTTGGGAGCCTGGATATGCCTAAGGTCCTTTTGACTCCTAAACTGGTAAAGTACTTATTAGGTGCCAGTCACTGAACATGAAAACAAAAATGGAAGTTCTTGCCTTCCATGAGTTTCTATCTAGCTGAGACCTCATTGGCTGACCTGTGATGCACAGAAGCTTCTGGGCTAAGAAAGCCAAATTTGCCTCACCTCTCAGTGGAAAAATGAGAATACAAAAATGCCTTATTTAAAGATACTTGTGTATCAGTGTGGGCACATAAATGTATGAGTACCTTGGCATCTCTCTGTGTTAAACCTATAGACTCCCTGCTCAGTCTTCTAACAAAACCGGGTCATTATTTTCAAAAAGAGGAGGATTGATTGAAAGAAGAAGCTAATTTGGGGCTTGATATTTTTAGTGGAAAATGTTGATCAGTTTCTGAATAGGATTGACTATTGACTGGGAAAAGGGGGGGATTAAAGAGATTAGAGATATAAAGGGGTTCAGATGTACTCTCTTCACCTTTCTCTTACATGCTTGTAGTTGTAGCAGTGAACCCCAAACCATGAACTCTACTGTGCACCTTGCCCAAATGATTGAATAATTCCTAGGCACATCTGGCCCCCACCCAGGCTCCTAATTAATTTCCAAATCGAATCCCTTAGGGAGAAACCAGGTAGGCTTTAGAAATCCCCTGGGAATTAAGGCTTGAAAATGTCTCAGAAGCCCTCATTGGCCTTTATGTATTTCAGACATCTCAAACACTCATCTTGGGCATTGATCACTCAGGAAGAGGCTGCAGACAACCCGTTGCTGTGGCAACCACTACCTAAAGAACAGTTCAGATGGATGCCAAACACAGATGGGTTTCTATAGAAACTTAGATATGTAAATGATCAGCAATAGCTCTTATTCAGGTTTTGATCAAAACATGTTGATAGGTTGAGTTTAAACTCTCCCTTGGTACTCTAAAATTTGCAGTAGTTTTGGTTTCTTGTAAGAGAGCCTAGGACTGTTTCACTGTGCCTTTGTCAAAAAAAGAAATATAGATGTCTCTTTCAGATTAACTTCACCTACCATTTACTGCATCACCCTGTGCTGTGTCTGAGCTGCAGATTGTCTCAAAGTTTCTTTTGGAAAAAACTGCTATGAGAAATGTACACCTCTCCTCAAACTGACTTGAAGAAATGTGCTTGATATACTGGTACTGAGTCATGGGGGTAGCAGAGGGTATAGGAGGTCAAGCCACGTCAACAAGCATTTATTAATCACTTTCTGGATGGCAGGGATACAAAGGTAAAGGGATTTTACAGTCAGGAGGGAGAGACAACGGACAAATAGCCATGCACCGGACAATTCATGCAGGATAAATGGGAGGGCTCTCAGAAAGAACACCCCAGCATTAGGGAGCAATAATCAGCTTGTTGAGCTCCACCTGCTACCTTGGGGTTTGAGATTGGAATGGGATGAGATTTTTCTCATGTTGTCCAAAGGTTAACAAAAGGATGCTTATTTAGCCACAGGGGGGGAAGGACGTTTTATTGAAGACAGGCTTGATGCCCAGCTTTCTTGTGCCATGTTGGTCAAGCTGCTGGCTTCTACTCTCCAGGCATTTTTGCATTCAGGTGACCAGAAAGTTGCATCAATAGCATGAACCTTGGTCCTCTGAACCAATTAAATCTCAAGACAATTTCAATTCTGTTTAAGGGAAAATATCCCACATAGGACAAGGGCTTTGCTTTCACCCTAGAAGGAAAATGTATAGTTGAGTGAACATATACTAAAATTTAATGTGGGCAAATGGGGTTTCTGTCTTACAGAGAATAATAACTTGGATTTATGTCCTGCTTTAAGGTTATCAAACACTGTACGTGGGCTATCTCATTTGATCAACCTAAAACCCCTGGGGGGGGTAGGTAATACAGCTGAGGAACCTGAGTGAGAGGTTAAGTGACGTGGCCAGGATCACCTAACTAGTCCAACAGTGCACTTCTAGCTGCTTCAAAGAAAGATGTACCTATAATCTATGGAAATGCTAAAATGGGTTATGGTCATACCCTAGAGATATGGGTCACACAATATGACCCATAGGGGGTCTTCTAGGCCATTTACTGATGACTGGCACAGAGAATAAGTCACTATCACTTCCACAAAGGCACTGCGAGAGGTGGGATTTGAACTCTGGTCCTGTGTCTCATTAGTATTCCATTGCTGCCCTCTGATGACCAGAGTTACTCTGAACTGGTCTCCATGCCTTCAAGTCACTCCCTTTCCCCCATTCCAGTTTATACATTACACAAGATTAACTGCTGGAATAAACGTCCTGCTCAAAACCTGTAACCTAAGACCCCCAATAATCTCTCCAAATTCATTTCTTACCGACTATATGAGTCTTCCTTTCTATCTGATAGATGGACTGAATAGTCTTTTTCATGGCTTTGCCTCCAAACTTGAACCTTTTTTTTTTCATTCTCAACTACCCTTTCGAGTTCAAGCCCCAACTTCTCAATGAACCTTTTTTTAATGGAATAAGATGAAATAAACCCACATCAATCTCCCCTGTACTACACTATAATTTTATATTTATTATAGTGGCAGCTTGATGTCATGGTAGTTAGGTTTTAAAGAGTCGAGAAGACCCAAGTTCAAATTCTGCCTTAGCTACTAGTTGGACAAGCCAATTTAACTTCTTGGTCTATAACCTTTCTATAGGTTTTGTTTTTAAATAACCTTTCCATAAAATGAGGATAATAGTGCCTCATAAGCTTGCTAGAATCAAATAAACGTAACTGCTATATTGACATTTACTTTTTTTTAGGTTTTTTGAAAGGCGATGGGGTTGTGTTTGAAGCCGAATATGAACTCAGGTGCTCCTGACTCCAGCCAGTGCTCTATCCACTGCCGTCACCTAGCCACCCCAACATATATTTTTAAATATCTTTTTTTAATATGGAGAAGTTTCTTCCAAATTAAATTAGGGAATAGACTGTTCCTTGAGGCCAGGGACTGCTTCTATTTGTCTCTTCCAGTGTGTGATATAGGGCATTGCACATAGAAAGGATTTCTTCCCCACAGGCTAGTTTTTCCTCCTTCAGTGGGATGGCAACTAGCAAAATGACCCTCCTGATAGAGTGTGGATGTTCTCTTTGCACCTGCCCTCCTGAGTTTTCTGAGGTGGGCTATAAGAATTAAACCATATTCTCAGCTCACTCATCCCTTCTATGATGCTGGGTTTGGAGGCTGTGCCATGGTGAGCTTGGGACCAAAAGGGTTTGTGTTTTCAACTTTAATTCTTATAAGTAATGTGAACACAGGTCAAATTGTGAGTCCGAAGACCTGTATGCCTGCTCTAGCAAAGTCATTTCTGTGGGCCTTCGTTTCTCATCTGTACAATGAGCAGGCTTCAGCATTTAAAGTTCATACCAGTTCATTCAATGAAATTTCTATTAGGCCTAGTCACGGTAGACTCAGTGACTCATTTCCTAAACCAACTTTTCCAGCCCCCTGCATATTTTTTTTCAGTTCCCAGGGTCTCCACTGGCTGATCTCATAAACTTAATCTCTGCTAATAGCAAAGAAGAAAAGGGCTGACTGAACAGCTGGTGGCATTTCTGTGGTTTTAGTTCTAGCCCATTGGAGGTTCCTTTCTCTAGAGGAAGAAGGATGCTAAAGAAGAAGGTTGTAGGCATTGGTGGGGATCCTTCCCCATTCTGCTGAGGAACATTCAGGATAAGCACCTTTAAGGAGGAAAGATGTCACAAAGGATCACCATGTTGAAGGGCACTTAGGGAGAACAGGGAGGGGGTGCTGTTACCAGGCAGCCAGTCTCAAGTTCCACCCATATTACCTTGATGACAGAGCTGTCAAGCTTTATGTGCTAACATTTCAGGTGTTCTCCCTACTTCCTTTAGCTTACTTTGGTATATCTTCTCCCCTTAACTGCTTCTCTGAATCAGTCCAAAACTCCAGGACTAAGTTCCCGTCAATGTGAGTGTGAGACTCAACTCTAGCTTTCCCACTTCCCCCCACTCCAAGAGAGGGACCCAGAACCCTTGCCCCAATTATCCAAACCCTTAAGATGCTTCTACTGGACCAAGCCTCTTCTTCCAGACCTCCGTAGCTCCTTCCAAGTCATTCTGTACTGGCATTTGAAAGGAAGTTGAATTCATGGACCTTTGGAGGTCAGAGAAGGGAAAGATGTAAGACACCGCTACATCTGTGGCCTGACTGAGGAGGCCCAGATCAGTAATCCCTAGAAGGAGAGAACTTGTAACGACAGGAAAAAGCAATCCCAGTGGCATTGCCAGCAAAAAAAGTACTCAAAACAATATACTTGGGAAGCCCTCAAGGATACATCGGTGGCAGTAAAAAGGTAAGGCATTAGATGGCTCTAGCAGATATCAGCTCTCTTTCTTAGACCTGGCCTATTAGGGTCTCGCCCTTGGTCATCCATGGGCTAATAGCATCAGAGAACTCATAAATGAATCCACTCTCCCCTTAAGGAGTTTAGGACAGCCTGGCCCCTTTAAATGGACAAAATATACAATACTTGACCGTCTTCTAACACTACTTGTTCATCCTGAGTAATTGTCCCCCAAGCATCCCCTCCCCATTGCTCTAACTACTTTGCCTCTTTGGGTCTTCGCCCTCTTCCACGTGTCTTATTCTGTCAAGACTACCCCTTCCCCCCCTTTTTTTTTTTAGTTTTTGCAAGGCCCTGGGGTTAAGTGGCTTGCCCAAGACCACACAGCTAGGTCATTATTAAGTGTCTGAGGCCGAATTTGAACTCAGGTCCTCCTGACTCCAGAGCTGGTGTTCTATCCACTGCACCACCTAGCTGCCTCCACCCCTTCCCTTTCAAATCACTTTTAAGAAAAACTTCATTAGAGCTAGAAGGGATTTAAATCCTAGAATGAAGCAAGCTTATATTCTAATGGGAGAGACAACAAGAATGTATAAAAATATAGAGAGCATGAAAAGAATGTGCAGTTATAAATAGGAATATTAAATAAATATGCATATGTTGACAATGACTATGTGCATATGTTAATAAGACAGCGTGTCTATATACATATGTATGTGCATATGTTAATTCACAGTGTTACCATGTTATATACACATATATGTGTATGTGTGGATCAATCAATAAACATTTGTTAAGTACTTAGGATAAGCTAAGCTCTGGTGATATAAGAAGGGGCAAAAGGCATCCTTGCTTTTACGAAGCTTACAGTCCAAAGGGAAAGAACACATGCAAACAAATACATACAAAGCAAGCTATAGATAATAGAAAATAACTGATACAGGCAAGGCATTGGAATTGGGAGGGGCTGGGGATAGCTTCCTGTAGCTTTTACAATGTAGATGAAAGTTTAGCTGTAGCTTAAAAGAAGCCAAGGAAGTCACACACACACACACACACACACACACACGTAGTTAAATACAAGACACTTTGGGAGGCAGTACACTAATATCAGTAGGCCCTCTCTATTATAGATGAGGAAACAGAAGAGGCAGTTCTATGTTCACAGTGACATGACCATTAAATGGTGTCATTGGTTTTAGAATATTGGCATCCTAGTTTTCTAATTCAGTACTCTATGGCATCACACCAGTTGTGATGGGCTACCTCCTGAGATAATATTTTCACACAGAATTCAAATCTTGGCCCCTAATTTGGAAGGAAGCCATTTAGTGCACCCCACTTGGGCAAAAGGACCTCTCTGAAACATGCCCACAAGGGGTTTCAAGTATGCCTATAAACCTATAAACATCAGTTCATCCATTGAGGATTTGGGAATCTTGAACTTCAAGCTCCTCAACACAACAATGTGATGATAGAGTTCCAAAAAAACCTAATGATTTTTAAGGTTTATCGAGAAGCAGCCCATTCTGCTTTGGGATCACTCAAAAGTTGTTAGGACATTTTTCGTTATATCAAGGCTGAATTTTGTCCATTTGTAAACTGTTTTTTACTCCTCAAGTACTAAGCAAGAAAAATTGGGACTTAAAAGATACATCCTCCCCCTCACTCGTCCCCACCACTCCAGGTCTTTTCTTCTCCAGGATAAACCTGTTCTTTCAACTGATCCTTACAATATGTTCTTAGACCCTTGATTTTGATTTCCTTCTGAATGCTCTCCACTTTATCAATATCTTTCCTCAAAAAAATACTGCTGATGTTGTCTAGCCAGTGCAAAGAGATATGCGAGGCTATATTGCCTCCCTACTGCCTCTCAATGCAATTTAAAATCCTTAGTTTTTTGAGGTACTATATCACCACGTTGTTGACTTATGGAGTTTGAAATCCAATAAGACTCCCCAAATCCTTATCGGATGAACTGCTGTCCACAGGCACACTTTTTTCCATCTCATGTTCATGAAATTGGATTTTTTGAACCCTAATATGACTTCCTATTTATCCATACTACATTTTGTCTTCTTAGGTTTCCATTAACTGTTCCTGTCTTGGAATCCTGAATCTGTCATCCAAAGTAGTGATCCTTCCCATCTTTATATACCTTCTGTAAAGTTGATAAGCATATCATATATGCCTTTATTTGGGGTTACTGATTTAAAAAATTAACTCATGGCTAAGTGTAGATGCCTGAGGCTCTTCACTAGAAACCCCTGTCAATAATCCAGGACTGTTCATGACCTTGCAAACAGTTTCTTTCAGTCTTCCTAACTGTACTAATTGTGTAGCCCTCATCTATCACGTACACAAAAATAGCAGGAAAGACTTGGTGTTAAATTCTTAAAAAGGATCTTCTATGTTATAAGCCAAAACTACCTGGTAGATCTCTGTGTAAGAAGAATGTTTTCATCACTTCCAAGTTTCTACCACATTAGTGACCACCCACTAGATTTCATGGAAAGAGAAAGAATGGGGAGGATCCAAAAAGAGTAGTTCTTCGATCTTAGCATGATAGCCAGGTGATACAGAAGACAGAGCACTAGAACTGGAGTCAGGAAGACCTGAGTTTAAATTTAGCCTCAGACAGTACACTTGACCTTGTGCAAGTCATTTGACCTCTCTTTACCTCAGTTTCCTCACCTGTAAAATAGAAAACATAATACCACTTAACCTCCCAGAATTGTTGTGAGAATAAAATGAAATAAAAATGATGAAGCCTTTAGCACAGCCTGACACTTAGAAGGTACTATATAAATGTTAGCTATTATGATTGTCATTATTAAATGCTACCCCTTCTATTTGTACATATGATTGAGAATTAACTGATAATTGCTTTCAAGAATAAAGAATATATATATGCATATATATGTGATAACTTACCTTTCCAATTTGAAAACCACTTTTCTCATTACAGTTGCAATTAATGGATAATGCTTTTAATTCAAGTATTCTTGACTATTGGAATCAAAATCAGGATAATATATGTAAATCTGAAATTATAAAACAAGTGAATCATAGTAACCTTTTGGTATTACTTATGGGTTCTTCACTATACATACGTTCCAAGGATGTTTGGGACAAGGTCTCTAGAAACTATTACAAACTGAAGGATCTCTAACAGAAATATGTTTGAGTCTATACAAAGCAGAGAAAGGGGACACTGTCAGTGATATGATTTCATTCATAGATAGTGGGGGAATGAATGTCTTTCCCCCTCTTATGCCCCATCCCAAATCTTTACCATTCTTGCTTCTTAAAGCCTGAAAACTCCTCTTTTAGGAATCTAGCCTTTTTTAACAAAGAAAAATCAATCTTAAAATATATAAACCTTAAGTGAGGAAATAATTGGGGGGGGGGAGGTTATGTGTGTTTTGGCATGTTTGTGTTGAGTGAGAAAGAGATGGGGAGAGAAAGAGAGGAGGACTCTAGTAGCCACAAATCAGAAAGGGACGCACAAAAAAGAAGTGGGGTATGTGTCCTCAAACCCACAGAAAAAGAAAGGGAGAACAGCCAATATTACATTTTTTCTAGGGCTCAGAAGAGACTTTGCCCTCACTGGTGTCCTGGATTGGAAGCAGCTGCTACTAGGGTAATTTGTAATATTAAGGTAATATTTAAGATAATCATCATTGGCACTTTTCTGTCTCTTTCCATCAATGCTACTTATTTTCCTTCTCTCCTTCCTCCTGCTTGATCATTGTCCTGTTCTCTAAACTAACAAGACTGTTCATCCCTGAGCCCCTCAGAATGCAGAAGGGATTTATTCCTATGCCCTTACATGGTGCCATGGTTGAGGTTTTTTTAGCCAGGATATTCAAAGAAGGAGTAAGAGTGCTGTCAGGGGTGGATGGGGGGGTGGAGAATAAAAAGTATTGAGCCACTATGGAATAGTCAAAGAACAGCTTTGTAATCAGAAAGTTTGTAAGGATGCCTTGTATCTGTGTGACCATAGCCAAGTCACTTACTCTTTTAGCCCCTCCAGAGTCAGCTCTCTAAAGTTATAAATTTCAGAAAAGTTGTTAATCCTTAGTCGGAGGAATTCTGTTTTGTTCAAATGTTTTTCAGTCATACATAGCTCTTTCTGACCCTATTTGGGGTTTTCTTGGTAAAGATACTGAAATGATTTGTCATTTCCTTCCCCAGCTCATTTTACAGATGAAGAAACTGAGGCAACCAGGGTTAAGGAACTTGTACAGCTAGTCATACAGCTAGGAAGTGTCTTGAGGCTGGATTTGAACTCAATTAGAAGAATATTCCTGACACCCGTTGAGGCTTTTGTAGGGACTGTGGCACCAGCTAGCTGCCAATTAGGGATTCTTACCCTCTTTAATCAAAAATGTGAACCCTGTTGCCCTTACAATCAAAAAAGAAAGAAAAAAGAGAGAGGGAGGGAGGGAGGAAAAGAAAAGAGGCCTAATTGTTCAACTTTTTTGTTTTGATTTGACTTTTTCTTCGAAGAATAATTATAGTTAGAACAATGATTAGCAGGGAACAGAGACCCAAGAACACTGCCTCAATGCTTACTCACCTGTATGACTTTGGGAAAGTTACTTACCATTTCTGGGCCTCATTGTTCTCATCTGGAAAATGAAGAGGTCAGACCATCTGGCCTCCAAGATCCTTTCCAGTGCTATCTGGATCTATGATCTTATAAATAAAAGGTGATTTCACAGCATCTTCCTACCTTTAACAAATTCTAACTCCCTAGACCCAGGGAAGCTACATTATAACAGGATATTGAAAGAACAGATTTATGTGATTGCTAACTTTGGTCAGTCATCTTTAAAAGATCTGAGATGAAAAGAGCAATACTGCCACAGGACTAGAGAAGGACAAATATTGTCTCAGTTTTCACAGAGGGAAAGAGGCTGGAGTCTGCCAACTAGACTAGTAAAGTTGACTTCTGTTCCTGGATAAATTCTAGAATGTCCCAATCCATTTATGAGCACTTGAGGATGCAGTGTTCCCTGAAAACCTTCAGTGTGGCTTCATCCAAAGCAGGTCATGCTAGAATCCATTTCCTTTTTGACAGGCTAACTAACCTGGTAGATAAGGGGAATGTGGGTATAGTATAGATACGATATGGGTATAGCATACTTAGACTTCTGCAAAGCATTTGATGCTTGTGCGATGGTTTGGATAAGATGGAGAGAAATGAGCTAGATGCTTAGTTAAGTAATTTTGCACCTGATTGAATGTCTAAACTCAGAGAATAGTCATTAATAGATCATTGTCAGCCTAGAGACAGATCTCTAATGAAATGCCCCCAGTAAACTTGTTTGATGGTGTTCTCAGTGACTCAAGAAAGGCACAGAAAGCACACTTATCATATCCATAAATGACACAAAATTTGGAGAGGGAACATGCTTTTTAAAAATTTAATTTATTTTATTTTTATTTTGTATTTCCATCTAATTGAGTTCAAATCCAGCCTCAAGACACTTCCTAGCTGTATGACTAGCTGTACAAGTTCCTTAACCCTGGTTGCCTCAGTTTCCTCATCTGTAAAATGAGTTGGGGAAGAAAATGACAAATTTCAGTATCTTTACCAAGAAACCCCCAAATAGGTTCACAAAGAGCTAGATATGATTGAAAAATAGTTGTACAAAATGGAATTCCTTCAACCAAGGAAGATTAGCAAATTTTCTGAAAATCAGAGAGCTGACTCTGGAGGGGCTAAAAGAGTAAGTGACTTGGCTATGGTCACACAGATACAAGGCATCCTTACAAACTTCCTTATTACAAGGCTGTTCTTTGACTATACCACAGTGATTCAATACTTTTTATTCTCCATCCCTGACAACAATTTCTAATTACATCCAAAGATAGTTTTTCAACATTCATCCAATTGCAAATTTATGAGTTCCACATTTTTCTTCCCTTCCTTCTTCCTTCCATATGGCTTTGAACAGTATGGTAACAGTTGTATAGGTACATGTGTTTAACATATTAGTCATGTTGTGAAAGAGGAAGTAGAGCTAAGGGGAAAGAAAAAAACATGAGAGAGGAAGAAAAACATTTTTTTAAAGTTTTTTTAAAAAGTGAGCCTAGTATGCATTCAGCTGGTAAAGAAAGGAGGAAATGAATTGCCTTTTGCTTTTTGTTCTTGTTTAGTCATGTCTGACTTGTTGTGACTTCATTTGGGGTGTTGGCAAAGATACTGGAGTAGTTTACCATCCAGCTCAATTTATAGATTAAGGAAATTGAGGCAAGTACAGTTAAGTGACTTGTCCAGGGTAACACATTTAGTGTCAGAGTTCAGATGTGAACTCGGGGAGATGTCTACTTCACTTGAGGCTCACACTCTATTCACTGTGCCATCTTGCTACCTTTTGGTGCAGAATGAGACATACATTTTCAGAATTGATCATGTCTTAATTTGTCTGACTTGATGTCTGTTGACTTTGTTGAAGATATCTTATGATGAGAACTGCCTTAGGGAAGGAGGGGTGTTTATTCTAGAAAAGAAAGGATGTGGAGACTGGTTTTCCATAGCAAGGCTCAATTATTTTGTGGGTTGTCACAGAGAAGAGGGATTAGATGGGTTCTGCTCAGTTTGAGAGGATAGAATGAGGAGCAATGAGTGAATTTGGCAGGGAGGTAGATTAAGGCTTATGTACCTTGAGCTTCCTAAAAGTTAGAGTTAACCAGAATGATAAAGGGCTACCTGGGAAGGCAGTTTGAGTTCCTTTGGTGGGAGGTCTAGTTTGGGTGATGTAAAGGAGTTTTAGGCAGCAAAGTGCCATTTCGAGTCAAGAAGACTCGAATTCAAAGCCACTCTCAGATACTTCCTTAGCTATGTGATCCTAGGCAAGTCCCTTCACTCTGCCTCAGTTTCCTCATTTGTAAAATGAGCTGGAGAGGGAAATGGCAAAACAACTCCAGTATCTCTGGCAAGAAAATCTCAAATGGGATCAGGAAGAGTCGGATATCCTTGAAACAATTAAACAACAATAAAGGGATTCATAAGTTTAACTGGACAACTTCCAAAGGATTTTCTTGCTCCTAGATTTTATGTCTGTGCCCAAGGTTGGGAATTTGGGAGTGTAAGGAATAGTCATAACTTTTATACCTGCAGTTATTTTTAACTGGAAATATAAAATCAAAGAACAAAGTACCCCTTCCTTCAAGGACACACATTCCAGGCAGTGCAACCTTGGGGTAAATATTGTCAAGCTCTCCTCTTATCCTTAAGAATTTTAGCAATGAGCTAAGCAGAGATACCATTGAGCCTTTTTTTCTTACTATAATGACATCTACTGGTAGAACATTGGTTGTGTACAACATTCTGGAACAGAAGGTATATATATATATGCAAAAGATTCTTAGATTGTGCTTCCTAAGACATTGAACTGATATGGCTAGCTGAGCATGTTTTTGTTAGGCGGAGCTCCCCAAACTGATATCTTTACAAAGACCACCCAAGGATAACCTTTCCTTCAAGGCATTGTTAAATAGTCCATGAAAGAATAAATAGAAAGAATTCCCAAAGTCAGCGAAGTGGCAGGGAGGGTATGGTGGTGAAGGAAGTGAAATCCTGCTTTGGCCAAAATGGGGGTGGGAAAGAGGAAGGCCAGTAATCATTTTGAGAGGAAGGACACTCAGGATCCACCATTGCTATCTCATGGCCCCTTATAGAAGCTTTCTGTTTGATGCACAGTGGATCAGTTCAATTTAATGTTTAGGAAGCATCTATGACGAAGCAAAGGTTATCTATTGATTAAAAAAGTTATTGAGTGATCATAAGCAAGCATACTGCTGTTTCTAAGATTAAAAGAAATTTCTTTAGAGGCAACCAGGTATTGCAGTGGAGAGAGCTCTAGGTCTGGCTTTAAGAAGACTCATTTTTGTGAGTTCAAATCTGACCTTGTGATCCTGGGCAAATCACTTCACCTCACTTTGCCCCAGTTTCCTCACATATAAAATGATCAAGAGGAAGAAATGACAGACTACCTCAGTATCTCTGACAAGAAAACCCCAAATAGGATATAAAAAAATCAGACACAACTGAACAACAGTAGAATATTGAGTTAGGACTACACTCAAAACTACTTCATGTTTTTTCTCTTTCAACTTCTCCAGTGCTTAGTAAATTTTTATTCATTTTAAATTAAATTATTTTTTAAATTAAGACAAAGTGACTTGCCCAAGGTCACACGATTATTAGGCAATTATTAAGTGTCTGAGGCTGGATTTGAATTCAGGTTCTCCTGACTTCAGGGCCGGTGCTCTATGTACTGTGACACCTAGCTGCCCCTAAATTTTTGTTTCCTTGAAATGAACCAGATTGAATTGAATTGTACATGATACTTTCCCCTTATAATTTTCCAATTAGTGTTGCTCAACTTAGGTTAAGTTGAGAGAGAGCTTTTGGTAGACCCAGGAAGGGATCTCCTGTCTGGAGAGTGTCCTGAGGTGAGACTGCCTCAGAGAGGGCCTTCTGAAAGGATCGCCCCTAATCATTTGCAGTAGTTTCTTCCCCTATCTGAATTCTGTACACTAACAAATACTAACTATTGATATCCAGGTGTACTGCATCTTATTAAAAGCGAAAATGGACATTTGCTGTATCCTTCCTCCTGAACTCTCCTCTTTTCCAACTCCCCTTGCTATGCTGGAAGAACATGGGGGAATCTGGCTTCATCTCCCACAGTTAGGGACTCAGGGACAGTTAGTCTCATTTCCATCACCCAGGTAACCTAAAATCAAGTTTATGGGACTTTTTCAGTAGGTCTGAGGTGATGCAATCTATGAAGCTACTGTTCTAACAGTGCAATCCAACAAATTTAAGGAATTGGGGTAAAGGCAAAGAAGCATCTATCTCTCAGTATCCTGAGATCTAGTTTCATAGTCTACTAAGATTTGCATTTGTAGTCCTACCCACCAAAATCATAAGCTGGGCTTTTTGCTAAGGGATAAGTTCTGTTCTAAATTTGAATAGTACCTATGGTTTCATTGATATCTCAGGACTCCCACTAATGAGGGAGATTGGTACCTACTCTGCAACTATAACCTTAGAGGCCCTGAGAGGTTAAATGACTTGTCCAGGGTCATTTAGCTTATAGATAGGATTTGAACTCAGAGCTTCCAATCTTGCCTAGACCTTTATCTCAGGTCCTTTGTTTTTGGCAGTCCCTGGACACACACACACACACACACACACACCCGCGCGCACACACCCCCCCCCCCCCCACACACACACGTACACACTCTGGATGACTGTTAAAAATTTTTTTAAACTGAGTTCCTCAGCAATTTTGTGTGAGCTAGAAAATATTGCATTACACTTAACCTTCATAAACTCTTCTCTGTAGAGACATTTTCCAGACTGAGCTCTGGATTTCTACAAATTAAATCAAGATAAAACATTTGTCAAGTCTTTCCTATGCTATTTTTTCCAAAATTATGCCAGATGCGATGAGTCAAGTCAACAAACATTTATTAAATGCATTAAGCCCTGTGCTAAGTGCTGAGAATATAAATATAATTTATGGTATTTATTATCTTTTATAACATATGGTTTATCATATGTTCTAAGAAACTTTATTAGAAGAGTCCCTGCCTTCAGTAATAACAATGATAACAACAAAATAGTAATAATAATGTTTGGATTTATTTAATACTTTAAGATTTGAAAAGCATTTCCCAAATATTATCTCATTTTCTCCTCACCACAGTATATAAGAGGTAGGGATTGTTATTATCCTCTTTTTACTGATGAGGAAACTAAGTCAGGGGAAAAATGACTTCCTCAAAGTCATGTTTAGGGTAGGATTTGAACTCAGGTTGTTTTGATTCCAGGACCAATTCTCTATTTACTTTACCACCCTTCTCATGGAAGTGGTCAACATAAAAAAAGGAGCTGAAAATGCCAGGGACCCAGGTGGAGCATGGTAGAGAACATCTAGAGAGTCAGAGTTTGAAGGCATGGTTGTCCTGGGCATTTTTCTTAAAAAAATCAAGGTTCTGGGAAGAAGCAGATAGTAGTAGAGGGATGGGGATCCATATACACACAAAGGGCAGACCAAAAGCAAGGTGGTCAGAGAAGAAAGGAAAAAGAGTGGCTCACAGTTTGATACTGGTTATAAGGTGCTTTATGAGCAGCTGGATGGCCCCATAGAACAGAGTGCTAGACCTGGACTCATGTTCCTGAAATCAAATCCCTCCTCAGACACTGATTAACTGTGTGACCCTGGGCAAGTCACTTCACTCTGTCTCAGTTTCCTCATCTGTAAAATGAGCTGGAGTAAAAAATGATAAACTACCCCAGATTCTTTGCCAAGAAAACCTAGGGGAGAAGAAAGACACAACTAAAATAACTAAACAACAACAACAAAAAAAAATAAAGTGTTTTCCTTAATCTTCCATTGTCATGCCACTCTGTTCTCTATGTCTATGGCAGCACATGAAATATTTCTTTCACTACTAGAGATAACTGCTTGAACCAAAACCCAAATAATCTAAAAGTGAAAAATTCAGCCAAATGGATAATTCCAAAAGAATGGCTATGCCTAATTTCTATTCCATGCTGTTGATCTTTTAAAAATTGAATTAAACTTATTATTTCTGAAGTCAAACTGGTGTGTGAAAGTAGATAAGTCACACAGAGAAACTCCTATCTGGCTAAAAATGAATGAAAATAGAGAGGAAGGAGGAAAGGTGGTTTTTAATTGTTTGAAAAATATTTAATTTAAAAACGTTTTAAAAGAAGATGAATGGGAGGGGGAAGGAAAAGAAAAAAATCAAAAAATCCATTCACGTGGTTTCTTCCTCTTTATTTTTTTATTTGAATCTTTTGGGTGCAGATTAGTAAAGGGGGCTGTATTTGATGGCAAGAGTTGACTGAGTGATAAAAAAATGAATTTTAAAGCAAGTGGGTGAAAAATATGGAGTGGATTGAGCTCCATATATGGATTAAGGCTACTTTTTAATCAGATGCTGAAGTTTTGTTGACCCTGGAGAAAGGACAATTAAGCTGAGACCAGTGAGATGTACCTCTATTTTTACCTTCTGCAGTGTCCTGGTAGCTCACAATGTTGTTATAGGATTTTATTTTGGAGCACCAGATCAAGCACTTGTTACATCTGTAGGTCAGCAAGGATGTGCTGATAAATGTTTAACAACTGGCTTTGTGGCCCACCCCTGCCCTCCAAATAGAGGTAGGAGACACTTTTAAATTTAATCTGTAATTACTTTCTGCACTTCAGTGGATTAACAAAACAACAATCAAACCTTATTTATAGATTTTTGACATATAGATATTCACCACTGAAAATTTAATGTAGTAATTTCCAGTTCTTGGAAGTTCTTTTGTGGAATTCAAAATGTTCTTTTTAGTTTTTTTTTTCCTTTTGCATTTTCTTGTATTTTTTTCCAATTGCATGTAAAGAGAGTTTTCAACACTGAATTTTTTCTAAGCTTTTGAGTTCCACATTTTCCTTCTACTTTCTTCTCTTCCCCCCCCCCGATAGTGAATATTCTGATATAGGTTTTTTATATATATATATATATATATATATATATATATATATATATATATATAAAATCATGTTTAACATATTTCCATAATAGTCAAGTTGTGAAAGAAGAATCATAACAAAATGGGACAAAATATGAGAAAGAAAACAGCCAGTTTTAAAAAAGTGAAAATAGTTTACTTTGGTCTCTATTTTGACTCCATAGTTCTTTCCCTGGTTGTGAATGGCATTTTCCATCACAAGTCGTTTAGAATTGTCTAATTTTGATGCTGAGAGGAGCTAAGTCTTATCATAGTTCATCATCACACAATGTTGCTGTTAATGTGCACATATTCTCCTGGTTCTGCTTACTTCACTCAGGATTTGTTCATATAAGTCTTTCTAGGTTTTTCAGAAATCCTGACCTTTATGATTTCTTATAGAACAATAGTATTCCATAACATACATATACCACAATTTATTCAGCTATTCCCCAACTGATGGACATCCCTTCAATGTCTAGTTTCTTGCCACTACAAAAAGAGATGCTATAAATATTTTTTGTATATGTCATCTATAGCTTTTCTAGTAGGCCCATTAATAGATATTTGAGTCTGCACTCAAGTCTGTCCTTAAATCCTTTTGATGCAGACATTGCCATCAGATGTCTTGGGGGTGTGGCTAGAAAGTCAAAGAGAAGGTGCAAAGTCCCTCAGATCTCTCCTCCTTCAGCTGAGGGGAGGGGATGGATAATTGACTTTTTTATTTTAATGCATTTTAATAATTCCCTTTCAATTAATAATTCCCTTTTAAGGCATTTTAATAATTCCCTTTAATATTTTCCCAATGTATCTTTCTCCTTTCCCCATTCCAAAGAGTCATCTCTTATAATGAAGAATGAAAAAGGGGAAAACACTTCAGCAAATTAATCAACTGAAAAAAAATAGTACATTTTATGGGGCTCCTGTGACACAACCCATAGGTCCCTATCTTCTGTTGGAAAATAGTTGTTTAATGAGTATTGTGGAAATATGTTAAATATGATTATACATGTATCATCTATATCATATTCCTTGCTATCATGGGGAAGGGGGGGGAAAGAAAGGAGGTAGAAAAATATGGAACTCAAAAACTGGTAAAAAAAGATGAATATTGAAAACTATCTTTGCATGTAATGGAAAAACTAAAATAGCAAAAAAAGAAAATTAAATTTAAAAAAAATTTTAAAAATTAAAAAAAGACACTTTGGGGTTCTCAGAGCAAAAATACTAGAGTGGTTTGCCATTTTCTTCCCCAGCTCATTTTACAGATGAGGAAACTGAGGCAAATATGATTAAATGACTTGCCTAGGATTCCATAGCATTTGAAACTGCATTTGAACTCAGGATTTCCTGATTCCAGACCCTGCACTCTATCCACTGCACTACATAGCTATCCTTTCTTTTATTCTATCTCCTTTGTGGGGCCTTTGGTCATTATAATTTCACCTCCTTCACTTTTGGTTATTGATTATTGTAATTTTTTCCTAATATTGTAGTTATTATGTGTAATGTTTTCCAGGCTCTGTTTACTTCACTTTTTATCAGTTCATATAAGTTTTTCAGTGTTTCTCCAAATACTCTATATTCTTATAATATTATAACATTCCATTCCATTCATGAATAATCATTTGTTTACCCCTCTCTCAGTTGAATGGCATCTACTTTTGTTTCTATTTCTTTGCCTCCATAAAAATAAACATGATATTTTAAACAAAAACAAAACACATTGTTTGGAAACTTCCTTTATTTGCAAGTGATCAAGTGAGAGAATCCCAGGAAGTATGAATGTGATTGAGGAGAGGGGGAGACAGGGGAATGATATTAAGTATTTTATTCTTATATCTAATTAATTTTTCTTTTCTCACAGAGAAATATATACATATATACTGGAAGTCTAATAAAAAAGGTATGTAATAAACCAACAACTAAAGTGATATATTCTTAGGGAGTGCATTCTAGAGATTTTCAAAGTGAAATAGTATTGCTTAAAAATGACTCACCATTCCTGAGAGCAGGGACAGTTTGTTTTGCACCTTTCTGCACAGTCCTGATCACATAAGAAAAAATGTTAGTTGACAGAGTAGCTGACCTTAAATACTATATGACTACTTTTTTAGATTTTTTCATATATCCATTCCATGGATATATGGATATATTCATATTATATATATATATATATATATATATCCATTGCCTTTTTATTTAAAGTCTACTTATATATTTTCTTTGAACACAATAGTCACCTCCTAATAAATATTCAAACAACAGACTTTTACAGAGCACATAGTTTATAGATTGTTAATACATAAAGGACTGGTCCTTTAGCATCGATCCTGTAATGATAACATTGATCATTGCAACTGGCCAAAGTTCTATCACTTCTCCAAATCAACTTTATCGTTTTAGTATTTGTTCTAAGTTTTTTTTTAAAGGAAATTAAATAAATGGCATGGACTCATCTGGCCTTCCAATTACTGACCAAAACAATATGGAGGTAGTGGAAAGTGCTGAACTAAGTAGCAGAGATCCTATATTTTAAGTCTAACTCTGCTATTAATCAGAAGATGGTCCTGGACAGAGCCCTAAAACTTTTAACTGAGTGAGCTTCCTGTCCCTGTAAAATGATCATAGTATATTTGCCCTGACTCTTCAATGGGATAGTGGTGAGAGACTCAACCTTAGTAAAGAGGTGCAAGCATCTTGCAAACTCTGAAGCAGCTGTTAGATATAAGGTGTTTTCATTCTTGAATTCAGCTTAACAAGAATTTATTGAGTTCTTACTATTGTGCAACTTATTTCCTTCCTATTGGGGGAGAATTAGCAGATGATATGTGACAGGCACCAAAATTACCTCTTTTCAATCCTGTTGATAATTACATAGTACTAGCAACAGTAGGTGCTTAATACATACATATTGATTTAATGTATTAACAAGGCATAGTTAGATAGAATGCCAGGTCTGGAGTCTGGAGTTAAAATCCAGCCTTAAACCTTATTAGCTATATGACCCTGGTCAAGTCACTTAACCTCTGTCTGCTTCAGTGTCCACACTGGGGATACAAAGAAAATTTAAAAAAAAGATTTTTTTGAAATAATATTTCATTATACTCTGGTTATATGGCTATGACCTCTGTGCATCAATTGTCTTTTTTGGGGGGAGGGAGACTGAATCTGTGATTTTATCTGTGTGGGGAACTACTGGTAAGGAAATGTATTCAACCAATGAACATTGGTACCATCTCTGCAAATTTTAGTCTTAGAGAATTGTCTGGATATATTGAAAAGTAAAGTGACTTGCCCAGGAAAATATAAATATAAATATGTATATATATATTTGATATTTTATATATATATATATATATAATATATCAAAAGCAGGATTTAAATTCAAGTTCAGAATGTCCCACTTCTTCTCTAAAGATTATTTTTAAAATTAAGATTTGCATTCTCATGTATGACGGTTTTACTGGTCTATAGCTAGAAATTCATTTTCCCTTCTTGTGACTCAAGATCAGAATGTATGGTTTCTCTTGTAATCACTGAGTTTCATATTTCTCTCCTTCCCTGGGCCCTCCATTTATTCTCCCGAATTCTCCAGTTCACTGGGTTTGTATAGCATCACACCTGAAAGTGCACTGGCCTGTACTTTTAGCTCAGTGGAGGTTGGAGAAAGAGTATCTTTCCAGTAAAAACTGGTCGTGACATTGGTATAGACAATGAACTTTAGAAAACTAACCCCAAACCTGGGGGAAACCAGAACAATTTGAGATGTTCTAGCCTGAGCGACCCCAGGGGATTTCATTTAGATCTGCATGTGCACGTCCAAGAGTGACAGCAACAAACCCCATTCCCCAGCCTCAGAAGAGCGAGGCTGAATTGCAAGACCTATCATCTAGTGCAGGGCTGGCCAAAGTGCGCCCATGGGGCTGCAGTATGCCTGCATTGCCATTGCAGTATGATTTCATGCATTCGCCTGTGGGTTTACTAAATACTTTAGTAAACAAAGCTGAGCTACCACAGAGCTCTCACTAAAATGGCAAATAAAAATATATTGTCCATTAGTTTCAAAAATTAAAAGTAAGATTGGACAGCCCTGAGCTAGTGGATAGAATGTTGAACTTGAGATCAGAAAGATTGGCATTAAAATCCCACCTCTTATAACAATTGGGTATGGCAAGTCATGGCAAGCCTCAGTACTCTTTGTAAAACTAGGAATTTGGATTAGATAGTCTCAAAAGTGTCTTCTAACTCTAAATTTATAATTCTATGTATCCAGTGATGACCACAAAGTACAATGTCGAGTCAATGACTGGGAATATTTGCTTCCAGATTCTTTTTCCCAGGGCCAATCTTATGCAAAGACAAATTAGACAACTATCTACATGCTCTGTTTTATCTCTGTGATTTTGCAGTGAGATTCAATTCTGCACTTAGTAGAGAACTTAATAAATAATTGTTAAATTGAATTTTCTAAAGTCTCTTCCTAGGGAAGAGACTCTTTCCTACCACAGTGACAAAGATGACAATATACCATATCCCCTTCTTCATACCAAAGAATGAATCCCTTCCAAATACTTGATATTTTCCATGAGGGAATAAATTATTGTTAACAGAACATTCAGATTTGAATGGGAGAAGGATGTTGAGCATCATGGTATAAGGCATAGAAAAAGATAGATCTTTCAGCCCAATTTACCCTAAACTTTGATTTAGCTTCACAGAGATTACTGCAGGAGGCTACTGGGAAATGTTGTGGGCTTAGTCTATATCTATTGATATTTAAAAAGTCAAAACCTATTCCAATTATTTTGTGACCCCACCTAGTTTTATTGAATGCTGAATGCATATGGTCCTTATTGTTATGAAAGGATAGAGAGTCAAGGGTTCAAACTTCTTAAGGATAATTATGGTTTCTTAGAAAAGCTAAACATTATCTTCCCAGGGACATTGACAAAGATATGGATTGAGTTCTAGAAGCTTGTGATGTTTTGCCCAGAGATTATACCAGGTTTATTCAATCCCTTTAGAGATGTTTTCTGGACCATAAATCCTTCAGGTTAATAGGAGTTTATCCTTTACCACCCTAAGGACCTTAGGATGGCCCTGAATGAATCATTTGGATTTTTGTCCAAATTCTTCCCTTCCTAGCCTCTTTAAAGGGAAATAGGGCCTCAGCATCTCCAGTGACTTGGAAAACAGGGTTCTGAGTGTCTGAACATTCCACCTCTAACCCTTAGAATGCTGAGTGGGAACAATTCCATGCTCATTGTCCTCTTTTTGCTTTTAGGGTATAGTAGGACTTACTAGCTAAATCTGGGCAAGTAATTTATCTTCCCAGTGACTCCATTGTCTCAGATGTAAAATGAGGGGATGGGACTCAATAACTTCTAAGGGGTCCCTTCAAGCTTTACTTCATTAATTATATGAACCCCTCCCAAAAGCCCTTGCTAAGCCAGGGGCAGAGAAGGGAGCCAAGAAGAACCTTTATCTGACTCAGATCCAGCCTCTCCTCCAGGACCATCAGAAAGGACGCTTAGATATCATTCTGAGACCCCCAAAATTGAGCTTGGTAGTTTCCAAATTTGAATTTGCTTAATGGTTGCTTGAAAGTCTTCATGCTTAGCCTGTCCAGGGACTGCTGAAGATCACATTTGGACCTCCTCTCCTTTCCCTGATCTCTTTTCTCTTGGGGGTCCTCTCACCAAGGAGTCCATTGTAAAACACTACAATGTTATCTCAAGTTCCAAAACTCCCCTCATTGCTCATCCAAACTTCCTTATTCCAGGACCCCACTTCACTATAGCCAATCTGATAAAAACCCTGCTAATAGATTGCAGAATTAACCTTTTATCCTAAATCCTAAGATGCTATGTTAGCTTTTTTAATTTATGAAAACTTATGGTTGGGGGAAGAGATTATTGGACAGGCATGCTTTTCACTATCCTTCAAGTCCCATTTAATGAATAGCCACCTGCCTATCTCTATATTGAGATAACTTGCTCAGGACACTTGGTATCAGGGCTCTTGGCTTCATGCAAAACAACAAAGCATCAATTATTAAATGCCACCTATTAGCTGGGCACTGTCCTAAGTATTCAAGGCAGTTCCTGCCCTTAAGTAGAATGGGGAAAGACAACATAAAAGAGACCTTAAGGAGGTAAGAGGGGAAAAACTGGTACCCTCCCAAAGGGGCATGGCATTGATGGAATCCAACAGTATCCTTTCCCCTTTTCTTTCCTCTTTATGGGGAAAGGGGGGGAGAGAGAGAGACAGGGAGTCTTGTTTTCAGTGGACCAAGAGGTTGGGTAAAGGGGATAACTTACATCACTGCCTCCCAATTCACATAACCTTAGATATTCTCCACAGACTTCCCTCTTCTGTTTATAAGCAAAATTGATCCTGACTTCCAGTCACTCACATGTTGGGGAATGGCACCTGTATCTTATTCATATTCATGAATTTATGTGTATGGTGGATTATATGATTATATATGGTTCTGGATTATCTGTGCCAA
Organism: Macrotis lagotis; assembly: GCF_037893015.1. NCBI lineage: Eukaryota > Metazoa > Chordata > Mammalia > Peramelemorphia > Peramelidae > Macrotis > Macrotis lagotis. The sequence continues at coordinate 136,354,863 of NC_133665.1, forward strand.
GCCTTTCCTCACTGACCTGCATAAATAAGAGATGGCAGGGGAGTTTGGAAATCTGCAGATGACCAAAGCTTATGATAACCTAGAGAGAAAGGAGAATTTTTCCCCATCCTCAATCGCCTCCCCAGGAGTATCATTTGTCTAGACTCTGGAGTAATGGTGAATATAGTCTCTAATCAGAAAGAGAGTTGGAAAGATTTATTTACTTTCAGATTTTTGAATAACTATTTGTTCTAGAATAATTGGAAAAAACTAACTACTTTCTCTTGTTTTCTATTTTAGAATATGGAAGCTGAAGGCCAGAGGTATGGAAATCTTCACAAGGTTTTTGGATAAGAGATTTAATGTTGTCTGTTTTTCAAGTTTCCTTTCATTCTTTTACCATAATTTCTTGTATTAGTGAACTCTGTTACTATTACAGAATATGCATTTTTGTCATACTGAGATTTTGGTATAATTAGGTCCCTTGGGACTGGACTTTCTAGGTCACACCTAATGAGCAAACTTTTCATATTTATTCAAGACCCTTTCCTTATAATAATGTTCCTTTGGTACTTAAAGTACCAAACAGAAGGAAAATTCTGAACTTCAAGCCAGAAGAATTGTGCTTTTGAACCCTGATTCTCTGAGCCTACTAGTTCAATGACATTGGTTATTTTCTGAAGCTCAATTTTCCTGACCTGTAAAAGTAAAAAAACAACACTCAAATTTTTGAGATTGAGGCAAGGATCAGATGAAATCTAATATGTGTGTATATATATATATATATATATAATATAAATATTGAAAGCATTTCATAGCTGTAAAGTGAGAGCTATGATATTTTTGCTGCCACAACCAAGCCCTCTAGAAGAAATCATGGGATGAGAATGTGCCTTACTTAGACTGAGTTTTGCCCTCTGGTTATGTGTTATGAGATTCTGGAGCACAGTGCCTATGATGACAGGTGGGTCAGTTGTCACTAGTAGGTCACTCACTCTGCTCTTTGTCACTCAGAATGGCTAATAGCCATCAGCCATTGGAATTCAACACACTCTCCTATTGCTTCTCAGCGTCAGCTCACAGTCGATCCCCTCCCTGCTCAGTAGCACAGCAGAAGGAGAAGGGACCCAGGCATATCAGTTTAGAATGATTTCTGACATTGTTTTTATTATGTTTGACTTTTCTATATTTGTTCTATCTCCCCCTTCAGCAAAGCTTTCAACTTATGGCTTTCATTTGGCCAATTTAGCTATCAAAGCATTTACTCATTTAATTCACATTTCTAAGAGGTACCCCTTATATGAGAAATTTAGGTTAAACTGCCACCATTGCTCTTATCTCCTCTGAGATTCATGAGAATGGATGTCTGCTTGAGCCTCACTTACTGATAAACACAATTTCAATATGGTTTAGTGATAGTATGTGTACATCCAAGCAGTCTCATTTTCAAAGCAGACTATTTAGATACAAATACACTTGTCTTATAATGATTCCTATTCTAACTTTTTCTTTCTTTTATCCCAGCTCTCAGTTTTTAAAAAATGACAGCCTTGATGATTTTCACTTTCTCAAATTTCACTTGGGTCAAAATCTCCCAAGGCTTTTAGTGGATTCTCTAGGTTTCTGGCTTAGTTTTCTCCTTTCCTGTTTCTCCATTTTCAGATTCTCAGTTGTCAGAATAATTTACCAGAAAGAGAATGTTACTACCAGATTGTGGGTGGCAGAATGGGGACTGTGTTAGGGTAACTTGAAGCTCCAAATTTAGAAGGTCCTGACAGTGGTGTGGGAACAAAGAGCTCAACACCTACTTAGCAGGAATAATTATTTACCATAGAAGTAAGCAAAGTCATAACCAGAAAAAACATTGTACCCTGAGAGCAGCATTGTGTGATGATCAACTATGATGGTTGTGCTTATATCAGCAGTGCAGTAATCAAAGACAATTCTAAAGTGCATATTATGGAAAACACCATACCCATCCAGAGAAGGAACTATGGAATCTAAATGCAGACCAAAGCTTACTATTTTCAATTAAAAAAATTATTTTATTATAGTTTTCCCCCTCATAGTTTTTTTCTCCCCCTTTTGATTTTTGTTTCACAACATGATTAATGTGTATATATGTTTAACATAGTTGTACATGTGTAACCTATATTAGATTGCTCTCTGTCAGGAGGAGGGGGAAAGGAAAGTGAGGGAGAAAAATGTGGAATGCAAACCTTACCATAAATGATTGTGGAAAACTATCTTTGCATGTAATTGGAAAAAAATTAAAAATAATTTAAAAAGTTATTATTCAACATAGATAGAAGGCCAAGTTGAGCCCTCCTACAGGGAGACCTTGCTAGAAATAGTTTTATGAGTGTGTCTTAGGGGCTCTGTTTTATTCCCTCCAACCTAGATCTTTGCAATACTTGCCCTAGGTACTTATGGGAAGCAGTAAGATACACAACAGTGGAAAAGAGACCGGAGCTGGGACTGGTAGATGGGTCTGGCAGATGATAAATGGCTATGTGATGGACCATAGCTAGAGTTAATACAGTTAATACAGAAAAGAATATATGAAAATTACCTTGTAGTAGCCAAGGATAAAGCTGAGGTTATAAGGAGACAGATAAGGTGTGAAATTTTGAGAGGCAACCTGTTGAGTGGAGTTTGGAAGCCCTGGATTCAAATTCTGTCTCAGATACTTATCAGTATTACTTCTCTCAGTCTTAGTCTTCTCCTTTGTTATTTGAAGATATTCAACTTGATATCCAAAGTCCTTTCAGTTTCTTTATTCTGTCATCCCAAGATCCTATAGAAAGAAACCTGGGAGGTGGGCCTGGGGAAAAGGAAGAAAGTAGTGTCAGTATATAGAGATTCCAGCTTGAAGGAGAAAGTCACAAGGAATGTAAAATTCAGACAGTCTTGAGACCCAGAAGAAATGGGCTGGTTAGACCAGCTGGTCAGAGGAGTCTGGCCACCTGGTGGACAAGGCTTCAGGCACCAGCCTAGGGATGAGAGTACAGGAATCATTGTTCTGTGAATGTTCACCTCGACTTTCCTTCCATCCCTGTAGGTGAAAATTTAAGTTGCCCCTCCACTCAGGACGTACAGGCCCCTCCTCCCCCTCCCCGCCTTGACCAAAATCTGAGTTTTTCCAGTTCTGAGTTTTTCTTTCATTCTACTCTCTATAAAGATTGAATTGCAATACCTCCTAACTCTCTTATTCAATCAGTTGGCTCTGATCTGAGCCGTATTCACTAGGTTGCTAGTTACTTTTCTTTAACACCTTGGAGTTCCTCCCGAGGGGCAGCTAGAGACAGGAAAATTCATCTTCCTGGGTTCAAATCTGGCCTCAGACATTTACTAACTAGTAACCCTGGGGAAGCCATTTAACCCTGTTTACCTCAGTTTCCTCATCAGTAAAATCAGATAGAGATAGAAATGGCAAAAGTATCTTTGCCAAAGTGGGTCAGAATTAGTCTGACATGAATTGAGCAGCAAGAAGTTCCTTCTGAAACTTTCGGTTACAAAGGATCAAGCAACTAAATCCATGTTGAAAACATTTTGAACAGAGTTGTTCCTTAAAAGATTTCATTGCACCCAAATCAGTTACAATGTAGGCATCAGGAAGGCAAAGGATAATATCTTATACCACAGTAGGGGCTCACTGAGGTACCCACCACAGGTAAGAGGGCATATCATATGGCAGAGTGAACAATGTCATCATGTAAGTCCATTTTCATGATTTCCCAAAAGTACAGATTTCTTTGGCCATCAGGCCCTTCCCAACTATGAAAAGTTTGCCTATCAGTTGTTCTTTAAAATTCAGAATATGTTTTCCTGCAGAAACCATGTTATATGCAATGGTTAGATGACTTAGTTACCCCATTAAGGTCCTAATGTTCCTGTAACACTAAATGTTTTTGATTAGATACAGTAGAAAACTTTTGTTGTAAAATATCCAGGATTTTGTTGATGTGGGTTCTCATGACATTTTAAAAATAGAAACACTTAGTAGTTTGTCTTCATGACTGGTTTTAGCCAAACCAATCTTCTGGTGATGAATCTCTCCCGACTTAAATCAGCTGATGCGTTGAGATCACTTATACAAGGTCCTTACTGGGAGCAGATTTAAAACTTTTCCAGCTTTCTGCTTGACCTCCCAAGCTTGTGCTCCATTTAACAGCCTTTATAGGAACCCAGAGTCCTCTGTACCTCTCCATGAGGCATCAGAGTAAGACTTTATAAGATAACTGTAACCATTGTAGAAATTAAGCAAAAAAAACCAATTTAAGGCCATTTGATCTGAATTATCTTGAACATTGATGAGTAAGAAAAAATCAGCTTAATTAGAATAAGGTAAAATTGGAGGTGGCTTAAAAAAATTCAGGATTTAGGGGGTGGCTAGGTGGCATATGGATAAAGCACCAGCCCTGGAGTTAGGAGTACCTGGGTTCAAATCTGGTCTCAGACACTTAATTACCTAACTGTGTGGCCTTGGGCAAGCCACTTAACCTCATTTGCCTTACAAAAACCTAAAAAAAAAATTCAAGATTTGGAATCTGAGGACCTGGGTTCAAATTCTAGTTTTATTACCTACTACCTATGTGACCTTGGGTAAGTCCCTTCACTTTCTGGGCCTCAGTTTCCCCATCTGAACTAGCTGATCATTATGATCCATTTTAGTTCTTGATCTATAATCCTATGACTTGTGAAGATTCTAAAAGGACTTTCAGACACATGGAAGTGAGTGGTATTGATTCTTTATTTTTTCCCTAATTTTGCTTTAAAACTTAAGACTTTTGGGGCAGCTAGATGGTGCAGTAGATAAAGCACCGGCCCTGGAGTCAGGAGGCCCTGAGTTCAAATCTGGTCTCAGACACTTAATAATTACCTAGCTGTGTGACCTTGGGAAAGCCACTTAACCCCATTGCCTTGCAAAATCCTAAAAAAAAAACCTTAAGACTTTTCTTTGATATGAGTATAATAATAGTATTGTAATGCTGATTAGTCAGAATTTAGGATTTTTTTTGACAAATGGAAGAGAGGGATGAAGAAAGGGCTTTAGAAAAAGTAAGAGAAAAGGAAGGGTAGAACTGAAATTGGGTAAGAAGAAAGAGGATTAGAGGGAGGGAAGATTAAAAAGGATGAAGACATAGAACAAAGAGAGAAGTGTGGTGTGTACACAGACTCTCTGAGGGAGAAGAAAGGAAAAGTAGGAAAGCAATGTTGGGTTAAATAGTTCCCTGATGGGGCAGTTAGGTGGCACAGTGGATAGAGCACTGGCCCTGAAGTCAGAAGGACCTGAGTTCAAATCAGGCCTCAGATACTTAATAATTACCTAGCTGTGTGGCCTTGGGCAAGCCACTTAATCCCATTTGCCTTCAAAAAAAAAGAAAATAGTTCCCTGACCATTCATTATATGAATCTACTAGCCTAGGGGCAGCTAGATGGTGCTGTGGGTAGAGCACAGGACCTGAGTTCAAATTTGACCTCAGACACTTGATATTAGCTGTGTGATCATGGGCAAGTCAATTTATCCTGATTGCATCAAATCTAGCTACAGCTCCAATCATCCTGTTTCATATTCTGGCCATTGGACCCAGATGACTCTGGAGGAGAAAATGGGACTGGTGACTTAGCACAGCATCCTCTCACTCAAATACAATTCATTTGCATGTCAGGGCATCACCTGTTTGATATCATAGTCTTCTTCAAAAATGAAGGACAAACATCATTTATATACCTAGGGCAGCTTGACTGCTATCTAGTCACTGTTAGGTCTTTATCCCAAATACATCCAAAAAAAGGGAAAAGGACCTATTTGTATAAAGATATTTATAGCAGCTCTTTTCTAGTGGATAAGAATTGAAAATCAAAGGGATACTCATCAATTGGGGAATTGTGGCATATGGTTGTAATGGTATATTATTGTGCTATAATAAATGACAAGCAGGATGATTGGTGGTATCCATGGGTTATATATAGGATGTCTGTGACTTATTCTTTTAAGTTGGGGATTACCTGGAACATAGGTCCAGATGGAGCATAATGATCAGAGTGCAATAGAATTTATAACTGTGAAAAAAGCTTGTGGAATAGGTGAGCTTTGAATAGGACTTGAAATTAGGGGAGAGAAGGCCTGAATTGATGGAGATGGGAATTCCAAGGCATTGAATGATTTAGTTATGTATAGAAAGCATTAGAAATAACTTAGTTGGTCTGAACTAGACGACTTCACACCTATCAGAGTGGCTAATATGACAAAAAAGAAAAATGTTGGATATTAGAGGGGAGGGGATGAGGGAAAACTGAATTGTTAGTGGAATTGTGAACTGATCCAATCATTCTGGAGAGCAATCTGGAACTATATCCAAAGGACTGTAAAACTGTGCATATCCATTAATCCAGCAATACCACTGCTAGGTCTTTATCCCAAAGACATCCAAAAAAGGAAAAAGGACCCATTTGTATGAAAATATTTATAGCAAATTTTTTTTAGTGGTGGCTAAGAAGTGAAAATCAAAGGATGTTTATCAATTGGGGAATGATTAAACAAACTAGTATACTATTGTAATGGAATATTATTGAGCTATAAGAAGTGACAAACAGAATGATTTAAAAAACATAGAAAGACTTACATGAATTGATGAATAATGAAGTGACTAGAACCAACAAAACACTGTACAGAGTAACAGTATTGTTCAATGACAAATTGTGAATGGCAACCTATTTTTAGAAATACAATGATCTAAAACAATCTTAAAGGATTAATAAGGAAGCATACTACTCACCTTCAGAAAAAGAGCCAATATTGATTGAATACAAACTGAAGCATGCTATTTTTCACTTTTTTCTTTTTTTCTTTTATTCAAGTCTTCTTGTATAAATTGACTACTATCAAATGTTTTTATAATTACACATTTATACACTATATCTGATTGTTTGCCCTCTCAGGGAGGGGATTACTTGAATTGATGGAGATGGAAATTCCAAGATTTGTAATTTGGAACTCAAAATTTTAAATAAAATTGTTTTAAAATATTAGAAAAAGCTAATTAAGATGGAGAATCTTTGAAAGGGAGTGATTATAGAACATATGACAAAAAGAGGAACACATTCTAGAGGGCTTTGAAATCCAAGCTGAGGAATAGGTTCTGGGACAAAGGAGTTACTAGATGAGAGAGGGTTAAAAATAAAAAAAAATTTCCTTCTACATTTTATCTATTGTTTTCATTTCCATTTTGGTACAACTTTAGAATCTCATTCAGCTAAATTCTCCCCTTTCAGCTTAGGGAAAGTTTGATTACTTTCCTAGGTCATTGAGGAGCTGAGGAGCTTTGATTGCTACTAAGATATATGTGGACTCTCTTGGGTATATTTACTCCATAATGTCCAGACAGAAATGCAGAGCACTTAGTGAAACACTAGAGAACTCTCTGTATTATTATTTTATTTTTGTGAGAAGCTATGAATGATTTAGTAGTAATAGATTTATTTTGTTTAGCCTTGAGAGTAGAACAAAGAGCAGTGGATAGGAGTTGCAGGGAAGATGACTGAGATTTACATTATCAGTAAATTCAATCCAGTCATTTTTCATTGGTGTCCAACCTTTTATGACCCAATTTGGGGTGGGTTTTTTTTTTTAGTTTTTTTTTTTTTTTGCAAGGCAAATGGGGTTAAGTGGCTTGCCCAAGGTCACACAACTAGGTAATTATTAAGTGTTTGAGACCGTTTTTGAAGCCAGGTACTCCTGACTCCAGGGCCCGTGCTTTATCTACTGCGCCACCTAGCCGCCCCTAATTTGGAGTATTCTTGGCAAAGATCTTGTAGTGGTTTACCATTTTCTTCTTTGGCCTATATTTCTGATGAGGAAACTAAGGCAAACAGGGTGAAGTGACTTGTTCAGGGTCAGACTACTAGTAAGTGCTTGAGGTTAGATTTGAACTCAGGAAGTCCACAAATACTTCCTACCAGTAAGAGCTGTCCAAAGGTGAAAGGGCTACATCAATGCTTAATGTGTTCCCTATCAATGAAGGTTATTAAAACAAAGGCTAGATGACTTCTTGAATATGCTGTAGAAGAGACCAAGGACTTTGTTAGAGTTTAGGTTAAATGACTTTGGGACCTTCCAAGTTTTATATCATTAATACTTCCTAATGAGCAAAATAGCAGTATAAGATTGCTACACAAAGGATTACTTGTGATGGTCTTCTAAAATCACAGAATCACAGCATTTTTTAAAACTTGAAAATCATATAGTCAAACCACAATAATGTAAAGGAAAATAACATTGAAAGTCCTTCAGAATCTCGATCAATACAGTTAACCAACTGGGATTTCACTGGGTTCAATATGCAGGTGAGGTGGTAGACAACATCTGCAGAATGAAGGATATATTTTTATTCATTGCCATTATATTACTTTTTTTTTGGTAAGGCAATAGGGTTGAGTGACTTGCCTAAGGTCATACAGGTAAGTATTATATGTCTGAGGTTGAATTTGAACTCAGGTCCTCCTGACTCCAGAACCGGTGCACTATCCACTGTGCTACTTAGCTGCCCCGAGTATGTTATTTATTTTGCTAGACTCAATTTATTTGCTAAAAGAGAGATGTTTTTAGTGTAATCTAAATATTTTATTTTATGAATTTTAAATATTAGTTTTTGAAGAGAAGTCCTAAAGTTTCACCAAATGACCAAAGGAGTCTGTCACAAACAAGGTGAAAAAACACTTGGTGTATACAATAATCTAAGTTATTATTTCATTATATAGAGATCTATTGTTCTTAGATATTTAATGCATGTAGATCTTGTTTTTTCAATTTAATTGTAATTTCCTTGATTTCAGAACTCTCATAGATTGTTCATTAAATATTAGTGCTTTGATTACCCTGGCCTCCCCCCCCCCCCCCCCCCCCCCGCCCCAAGGTCCAGATAAACTGTTCTCAATATTTCTTTGTCTTCTTCCCTACCAGGTCAGAGTTCAGTGAAAGAAATAAATTTTCACAGAAATTTGTCCACAAGCAGAAAGTGGTGGACTTTCATTTCAAGGAAGACCAGATCAAAAAAGTTATGAAGCAACATAAAGACTGTGACCGGCCAATTAATGTGCGCCTATGTAAGACTTTTTTTTTTTTAAGATAGTAACTTAATGCCTTCCTATAGATGGGAAGGACCATAGGATTCTTTAGCTCCAGGCAATTATTCCTCCAAAGAGATGCACTTCTTACCATCAAAGTGAAGCTGGCTGGATGGTGAATGAACACCCATGCTAACATATGTTGAAATGAGGACTCAAACTGAGGATTTTTAAAAATCAGAATCCCTAAGTCCTAGAATTTCATGGGAACTCAGACACTTTTCCAAGCCATTCCTGAACAAGCATTTCATCTACAAACCACCTGACAAGTGACATCAGAAGACTTCTGATGAGGGGGGAGCTCACTAAGGGCTAGAAAATCTTTTCTTTCATCAAGTCATAAATATATACTTTTTCTTATTTTAGACTTGGCTTTTTAATTCTACTATTCCCCCCCTCCACATTTACATTCATCTTGCTTATAGGATCAAAAAATTAAAAACTCTAACTTCTAAAAAAACTCAAGAAGTCACCTAGTCCATTGGAAGTGTGAATTTTAACCATTTGCCTTAAAAATCTCTAGGTAAGGAGATAAACACATTTGAATAACAATAATATTTTTTTCTTGCTTTTATTTGTCTTGAGATATCATCAGTCAATATTGTATTTCAGTACATAGAATGTTGAATGTTGGATCTGGAAGAAGGTTATCTAGTTACCCAGAACAAGAATTCCCATTGCAGTACTCCTGATAATTGATATTCCACCATGAATATTTATAACCACTACTATACTTTCCTTATGGCAGCTAGAGATTGCAGGGTATTCCCGACTTTGGAGTTGGAAAGACCTGTGAGAGGATCTTGGGAAAGTCATTTGATCTTCTTCAATCTCAGTTAGCCCATTTGTAAAAAGGGGGATGATAACCATTGCACCAGATTGTTGTGAGGATTAAATGTAATATATTTAGTGTGCTATATATAATTGTTAGCTATGTAACTTGCTCAGGGTCACACAGCTATTAAGTTTCTGAGCAGGGTTTTCTGATTCCAGGTTCAGTGCTCCATCCATTGGGCATAGGAAAATCCCTGAGATAGTCTATTGAATTGTTGGATGGATCTGGTAGAAAGTCTTTCTTTTTGAAATTCAGAAATGAACTTTAAAAGGCATGGTTTTTTTTTGAAGAAAATTATTTCTATTGAATGTTTAAAATGTAATCCAGCCTAGAGGCAGCCACATGGTATAATTGAGGGAGCCCTGGACTTAGAGTAAGGAAGACCTGAGTTCAAATCCTGCCACAGGCACCAGCTAACTGGGTGACATTAGGTAGGTTAACCTCTCTTACCCTCAACTTTTCATCTTTAAAATGCAGATAATAATCACACCTGTCTCATAGGGTTGCTGTGAGGACTAAATGAGATAACATAAAATATTTTATAAATGCCACCTATTATAAAGTTGTCTTCCCCTTATTGGTTCGAGTTTGGCTCTCTAGAATCACAAAGAATGGGTCTGTTCCTTCTTCCCCAAGAGAGTTGATCTTGTGATACCATACCTAAGATGTCTTTCCTCCAACCCTAGCATTTTGAACTCTTCTATCATGATAGTAAGGACGTCAAGAGAGAAGGTGATAGGGTGTGGAAAGGGCTACTAATTTTGGGTCAGAGAACCTGTATTTAGAAGCCTCCTTTCTCATTTATTATCTGTGTGACATTGGGCAAGTCACTTAAATTGTGGACCTCAGTTTTTTCATCTGCAAAATGAGGGTTTCCAGGGACCCTCCTAGCTCTAAATTTATGATCATTCCATTTCATCTCCTCTGATTATAGGCAATGGTAAAATTTCAGGAATGGAGGGTTAAATTTATAATAATATTTTGTTCCAGCAGTAACCTGGTGACGACCTTGAGAAAAATAATGAACAGTATCAATTGTGATTTAAGTTACTTCTCCCTTGAGGCCATCATAGGATGTGGATTGCACTCCAAGGCTTAAATCTTTAGCATATGGCCACAGTTGTCTTTAATATATTTACTAAAAAGTCATCATATAAACTGGTTTGTATTTTTTAAATATAGATATATTAAATTTTTTCTGCTTTGTTATCTTGTGAGCATCCATACTGATGAGTTTATTAAAATTATCAGGCGGTTCCCATGACTTGAACTCAAAACAACAGCTTCACTCAGACATTCATCTTTAAATCAAAGAATCCTGAGGTGGTAGGCACTTTGGAAATCAGTTAAGTCAGCTCCCATCGGGTGAAGTGGCTCATTTAAAGTGTTTTTGACAGCAAATGACTGGTGGTGGCCAAAGGATAGGAGTAGATTGGTAAAACTGGACCAAGGGAATCTTCATGTTTGCAGGTGTAAAGAAGTTTGGAGACTGGGTTGTCTATTCCCAAGGTAGCTCTAAGCTACAAGAAAAGATAGTAGACCAACTGTCGAAAAAAATTGAATGAGCACATGAAATGTTGGTTCTCAGTCTAGTGATCATGCCACAGAGTGATTTCTGGAGAAAGTCAAGGTATGTGAAAATTAGAGTTATCTCTGTGAAGAGAGATTGGATTGAGTGCTTGGAAGAGAAAGGACATTCCCCTATAGTGACGAGAGTGGATGAGAAGAGATTGGTAAAATACAGGGTAGTAAAATGACCAGATTAATGGAGTTGAGAGTGAGAACTACAGATGGTAAATCTAAATGGAGAATGGAACTGAATGGGGAAGCAAAGATGAAGTGTGAAATACTTTCATGACAGTCTCCCCATGGCTAATGTGGCTAACATTTATGTAAGACTGTGTGACTGGCTGTAGCTAAGCAATTATCTCATTTGGAACTCAAACCCTGGTAGGTAGGTGCCTTTATCCCCATTGTACAGATGAGGAAATTGAGGTGAACAGAGGTTTAGTGACTTGCTCAGGGTCACATAGATAATAAGGGTTTGAGACTGGATTTGAACTCAGTCTTGAGTCTAGTGCTCTCTCCCACCTATGCCACTTGCCTTTTTTTATTATTCATATACTTTGGGTTATAGATAAGAAAAATATCATCTATAAATGGGCAAAACAACCCTGATCTAGAAGTGTGACTTGGTCTGGCATTCAGGTATCCTGACTCTTTCCTCTTCTGATACAATCAATGTCTCAGCTCCCTCTCATCCTTGGGTCTCTAACCTTTGAATCTTGTTTTCCAGATCCTGGCATTCTAGGACATGAAAACTCCAGCTTTTGTTCTCTGGGACAAATTCTTACAAATGACAAAAGTAAGAAGGAGGAGATTATAGAACCATTTGCCATTAACTTTCCATACAGGTAAAAAGAAACTCGAAAGTCTGAACTCCCTTCTGTGTCTTTTCCTGAGTCATCCTCTGGTCCCATGCTCTGCTAGCAGATTTGGTGGTGGTGGTTGATTCTCACACTTGGAACATATTAACTTACAAAAGGAAGTTTGGAGGTGTGAACAAATTTGTTCTTGTAAGTGGTGACCACCAGCCACTGAACTGGTCTTGATCTTGGAGTTAATTTGTGGAAGTCATAGGGAACTGCAATTTCATTTTAAAAACCTAACACACTTCTGTACTGGGAGATAGTAATTGAAGAGAGCTGAAGAACTGTTCCAATGACTTGCCGCAATTCAATTGTGTTATATTTGTCTTACTGCCAGAGGCACAGAAAAGTCTCTGAAATAAATACAAACTTGGTCTCCTTTGCTTGAAGAGCTTGGTATCACCTAGTAAGAAGGGTGAAGGGTGGCTCCTAGATGGAATGAAAGAAGTCAAGTCAACAAACATTTATATTTTGTTATGTGCTGGGAATTACATAAAAAAAAATGACCCCAAACCCGAGAGTCCGTACTTTCAAGTAGCTGACAATATAATGGGGAGACAATGTGGAAACAACTATTTTACAAACAAGATACAGACAGGAGACATTATTAACTTAATTAAAAAATCCAGGAAGGATGTCAGTCAGGAAGTAAAAAAAAGTCATAAAAAAGGAAAAGTAATCAAAATAGGGTCAAGATATTGATGTTAGAGAATGTAACATAAGAAAAAGGAAAGGAAAGGGAATACTTAACTGCTGGGACCATACAACAGAGAATGAAGGTCTTGCCATAAATTTTAAATCTAGACAAACTAAGGAAGAGGAGATACATGGGGAGTATTCAAAGTTTCAGCAGATACAAGGAAATCTACTTCTTGCTTTAGAAATGGGAAGAGAGGTGGTATGGAGGCTGGTGACTCTATTCTGAGTGGTATGGAAGTGGTTACATGTAGGCCTAATATATGACCCATGGGGAGCTGCATTGACTTCCTATAGAATGCATACAGCATTTGCCATAAGCTGTATCTCATTAATAGTGTCATCAGGAGAAATATGATGAGTATCTATAGAGATGTGGAAAGAAATCCTGATAAAGAAACTGAAGCCCTTGGGGGGACTAGGTGTTTCTTCTTCTAGTGATAGCTTGGGTTCTTAGTAGAGAAAGGAGATAGCTTCAAAGATGATATTAAAGAACAAGATTTGGTTTTCTCAACTATGGCTTAAGATATCAGAATGAGAGGCTCTTGGGTAAGTTTGAAGAGGACTTGAAAGAAAGTATTTATTTAATCAAGAGGTCCATAAACTAGAAATGGAAGAAAGAATTGCTCAACTAAAATAAGTTGAGTTGCTCTGTATCAGGTTTGACCATGAAAGAATAAAAGTAGAGAAGGAATTTAGAAAGTTGTGAATTAAAATAGAGAAGGAACAATGTGTAGAGTGTATAAAAAGGCAATAAAACTTGATAATTTAATATGAAGCAAATTTGATTCTATAGGCATCAGTAAGAAAGATTAACTTTCCTAAGTAGAATACAGTAGTATGCATGCATATAGTACTATATAATATAGTATAATAGGGTGGGGTTGGTACACAAATTATTGTAGAGGTTCTTCACCTGAAGGTCTGTGAATTTTTAAAAATGTCAGTTTTAATCATTGTATTTCAATATAATTGGTTTTCTTCATAATTCTATGTATAGTATATGATTCATTTAAAAATGTAATTTTGAAAAAAGGAGTCCATGGCACAAAAACATTCATGTATTTGAGGGAAGGGATGACAGAGAAGCATTCTTTGTCAAGAAAATCCCCTTGGAAAACCATGAACCCAAGTAGGGAGACCCAGTGAAAAGTTTGGGCAAACACAAAAGGAGAGAAATATAAAACTATTGAATTGGAGGAGTATGCCATTGGCCATAGAAGCAGATGGAAATCAAAAGTTGATGATGTGTTTCAGATCCAGATCCCAAACTGACCCAGTTATAGCAGTTAAGGTCTAGAGCAGGGGTGGGGAATGTTGGTCCTGCAGGCCATATAAGGCCCACAGAATCTTTTGGTCTGGTGCTGACACAACAACCACAAATGGGACTCAAAATACAATAAATCTAGGAACTTTTAGGGGTTAATAAAATGTTAACCATATATAGCAGGCTAATTTTTAGATTGATAATTTTTTTTGGCCTGCAAAAGATGTCATGACCATCCAAATGGCTCCTGGCAGGAAAAAAAAAAGAGATTACCCACTCCTGATCTAGAGGCATTTACTAGTCTAATTCTCAAAGTCTAGGGAGGACTTGATTTAGCATCTAGAATCAGTCATTCATAAAGAACAAAGTTTTCAAACCAAAGCATGAGGAAAGAGGAAAAGAGGAAAACTTGACTCCAATAGGACTCTTTAATCCTTATTAAAGAAGCTGGTAGAATTGTCAAGGTTTCAACAATCTCATCTCCTGTAGGGAGACATAGCTGGGGGAGGTGGAGCAGGGGAGAATACAGTTAGGGTTATTCCATGGGCTTGCCACACTTTATTTGATAGGTAAGGCTGCAAGTTATGTGTTTGCTTTTTAAAAATCATCTCTATGCCTCTTGAACCTATTCTTGCATTGGTCAAGGACCTAACATTATCTCTCACCTTACTTGGGCTATAAAGGTGAGATCTGTGGGAAGACAACATATAGAAACCTCAACCTGGATTACGAGCTGCATAGAGATTCTGAGCAGGCCCCTGAATTTGTTCTCCTAGCCCCTGTTCCTTCCAATCAACAAGCTAATCCATGGTTTCCCATGCAGCAAGAATGCAGGTTCTCAAAGATCACATAATCTCCTGGGTTATCTATCATATCAAAGAGAGCCAAAGTTATGCTGTTTGTTGCTCACAGTTTTCACAAACCTTTTGAGAAAAGGATAGGTGGATCTTTCTGATGGTCAAGTTGAAAGACTACTTTTGTAATGGGGAAGGCCTCAGTGGAGCTCTTTTCTGATTTCTGGAAGAAGGGTAAATTGATTGGGTGGGCACAGGGATGCCTTTGTATAATACACAGAGTGTCTAGGAATTTGAGGGTAATTTCTTCCCCATTTATAGCTAGCTTTGAGCTCATCAAGATTGAGTTCTAGGATAGTACATATGGATGCTAATTCTTATAGCTTCTTATAGGTTATGGTGGTATGAATCTACAATGCAGGGGAAAAAAAAGCAAATTGAAGAAAATAGAATAGAGGGAGCTAATGCTAACCAGTTGTCTTGCTGGTAGAAATTACACTCCTTATGGTATTGCTTCAAAGCCCGATTAGTTCATTTCATCAACTCATTGATTAGGGAGTAGTGTGGTGATAACACGTAATAGAGAAGCATATTTTAATGTTTCAGGTAGTTAAAAAGTGGTTTAAAAATGAGAGACAAAAATGTCTCTTGAATTTTTAAATTTTAAAAATAAAATTATATAGTAGTGAACCTGTGGGATGAAAACTTTCCTGTGTCAAAAGAGTTGCATCCTTTGTGATTATGGAGGAAGAGGGAGGAGAGAAGGAAGAAAATGTACTGTCTCTAAGGGTACGTCCACAACCATTAGAATGTCATCTTGATACTGGGTCAAGTATCCAATCCTATGATCATCCTACTGGCAAAGCTAAGTCAGGAAGAAGATCTGACTGAAACAATTGATGATCTCATTAGTAAATCATTCATCAGTTCATGGAAGAGAAAGGACATAACCCCAGAGAGTTGGGAGGTATTGTGCCAGAGGACTAAATCATGGCTATTTCTTGCAAATTGCCTACTAGTTCTTACTAACTGGCTTGGAATCTTTGTTCTTGAAATCTGTTTCTGTCTCAGCCTGGCCTTTAATTTATGCTCAATTAGAGCCTAATTTCTTTCCCTGGAGGGAATAACTCTTCACCTTTCTTGCCCTGGGGATTATCCTTATCACCAGAGCACATGATGGGCTTACTCTTTTCCTACCAAGGGATATGAAGTATTGTCTACTGTGCATTAAACAGACAACCTGGGACTGGAAAATGGTAAGCAACTGCTGTATCACAAGCTCCTTAGCAAGGGCTCTTTCTCTCTCAGATTTTAAATCTAGAACAATATTGAAAACAGACCCCTGAGGAATCATCTACACTACAAAGATGAATTTTCCATTTTGAAGGAAGTCAACTTCTGGCTCTTCCTTTGGAATTAATTGCTCTACCCCATGCAAGCTGACCAGACAGGCAGAATACCTACCTCTCAAACTTTGGACTAGTGAAAGCCTTCCATGGAAGGGCAGCTAGGTGGTGTAGTGGATAGAGCAGCCGCCCTGGAATCAGGAGTACCTGAGTTCAAATCTGACCTCAGACACTTAATAATTACATAGCTGAGTGGCCTTGGGCAAGCCACTTAACCCCATTTGCCTTGCAAAAACCTAAAATTAAAAAAAATCCTTCTATGGAGCTCCAACTCCTGATCTAGAATAAAATGATAACTGTTGTCATTTACCTTGCAGGGCAGGTGGGTCCTCTGGCAATATACTTCTGTAG
Source organism: Macrotis lagotis (assembly GCF_037893015.1). Classification (NCBI taxonomy): domain Eukaryota; kingdom Metazoa; phylum Chordata; class Mammalia; order Peramelemorphia; family Peramelidae; genus Macrotis; species Macrotis lagotis. Next base: position 136,371,749 of record NC_133665.1, read on the forward strand.
AGAATCAAGAGGTTTTTTCAGGAGCTCAAGGATATTATTAGTATGCCTTTGGATCCAAGATTATTAATCCGAAGATCTGGGGGCTTCAGCCAGATCAAGTTCCCAGATATTATGATCTACAAGTAGACGTATTATTGTTGCAAAAACCTGAATTAAGGCACTTAGCAGATGGTCACTTGGACAAACCCTTCTATAGATTATGAATTGGGCCACTATTGAGCCTCAACTAGTTCTGCTGCTAGTGGCAGCTCAGGATACTTGTCTTCATTAATTTTTTTAAAAATAATTAAAAAATTTTAGTTTTCCACTTTCATTTTTTTGGAAGCTTATCTTTTATATTCAATTGTTTGTAGTCCAAAAAAATAAAATATTTCCTTGCAAGGAAGGGAGTGTTAACATATTATAGACTTCTACATATCTGCTAGTATCTACCTATCATCTATTGAAAGGCCTGGCAGACAGTGCTTCATTTTGCAATGAAAGCCTGGTGATAAGCAACCTACTATTCAATAATATACTTAGGATTTTTGGGGACCCCAGTAACAACATTTACTGACTTGTTCAGCTATGTAAAATATATGCTTGGGGAGGTTAAGAACACAGTGATCTGGACAGAGGTGCATTATCAATTCTCTTTGATACTGCTGACTCAGTTCAATCTTTTTTTATTGGTAAATATTTTTTAGATTTATTTATTTTATATTTTTACAATAATTTTGTTATAAGAGTAAACATAACCCCCCCCCCCAAGAAGATGAGAAACCTCAAGAATAGTGAGAGACAGAAAAGATGTACTTCAGTCTGTGTTCAGATTCCAATGGCTCTGTTTCTGGGGTGAGTTGCTTTCTTTATCATAAATCCACCAGAGAAGTTGCTTCAAAATTTTCACACAGTTGCTATCACTAACTGTATTTCCCCTCTACTCTCTTCCTCCCCACTCTCATCTATTTCATTCTCTCTTTCCTTTCACCCTGGCCCTGTTCAGAAATGTGTTGTATCTGAATACCCTGTCCCACGACCTTCCCTCTCTTGTACCATCTACTCCCCACTTCCCTTCCCCCATTCCCCCTTATCCCATCCCTTTTTTCTCATTTTTCTCTAGGGTAAGATAGATTTCCTCACCCTATTATGTGTGTATGTTATTTCCTCCCTGAGCCATTTCTGATGAGAATGAAGGCTTACTCATTCCCCTTGCCTTCCTCCATTCCACTCCATTGAAAAAGCTTTTTTACCTCTTATGTGAAATTTCTTCTCTTTTCCCTTCCTCCCAGTACTTTCCTTTATTACCCATTGACTCCATCTTTTTACTATATTATACCATTATATTCCACTCCTTCTTATGCCCTGTCTATATATGCTCCTTCTAACAGCTCTTATAAATGAGAAAGTTCATATGGGTTATCAATATCTTCTTCCCATGCAGGAATACAAACAGTTCAATATCATTAAGTTCCTCATAGTTAGTCCTTCTCATTCACCTCCTCTATGGTTCACCAGAGTCTTGTACTTGGAGATCAAACTTTCTGTTCAGCTCTGGTTATTTCAATAGGAAAGTATGAAAATCCCATTTCATTGAAAGGTCATCTTTTCCCCTGAAAGAGAATGTTCAGTTTTGCTGGGTAGTTGCTTCTCGGTTGTAAACCAAGATCTTTTGCCTTCTGGAACATCATATTCTAATCCCTATGAGCCCTTAATGTAGATGCTGCCAGATCCTGTGTAATCCTGACTATGGAGCATCAGTAGTTGAATTGCTTGTTTCTGGAAGCTTTTAGAATTTTCTCTTTGATTTGGGAGTTTTGGAATTTGGCAATAATATTCCTGGAAGTTCTTCTTTTGGGATCTCTTTCAGGAGGTGACCGGTGAATTCCCTCAATTTCTATTTTACCTTTTGCTTCTAGATCTCAGGGCAATTTTGCTGTATTCCTTTTTTTTTTAGAAAGATTTTATTTTTTTTTAGTATTATACTTTCCCCCCATTCTTGCTTCCCTCCTCCCCAACCCCTGAAGAAGGCAGTCTGTTAGTCTTTACATTGTTTCCATGTTATACATTGATCTCAGTTGAATGTGATGACAGAGAAATCATATCCTTAAGGAAGAAAACTAAAGTATGAGATAGTAAAAATTACATAATAAGATAATGGGTTTTTTTTTTGAATTTGAAGGTAATAGTCTTTGGTTTTTGTTCAAAGTCCATAATTCTTTCTCTGGATACAGATAGTATTCTCCATTGCAGATAGCCCAAAATTGTCCCTGGTTGTTGCACTGATGGAATGAGCAAGTCCATCAAGGTTGATCATCACCCCCATGTTGCTGTTAGGGTGCATAATATTTTTCTGGTTCTGCTCATCTCACTTAACATCAGTTCATGGAAATCCTTCCAGGCTTCCCTGAATTCCCATCCCTCCTGGTTTCTAATAGAACAATAGTGTTCCATGACATACATATACCACAGTTTGCTAAGCCATTCCCCAATTGAAGGACATTTACTTAATTTCCAAATTCTTTGTCACCACAAACAGGGCTGCTATAATTTTTTTTTAGGCTTTTGCAAGACAATGGGGTTAAGGCCACACAGCTAGGTAATTATTAAGTATCTGAGGCTGGATTTGAACTCAGATACTCCTGACTCCAGGGCCAGTGCTCTATCCATTGCACCACCTAGCTGCTCCTATAAATATTTTTTGTACAAGTGATGTTTTTACCCTTTTTCATCATCTCTTCAGGATATAGACCCAGTACTGGTAATGCTAGATCAAAGGGTATGCACATTTTTGTTGCCCTTTGGTCATAATCCCAAATTGCTCTCCATAAATGTTGGATGAGTTCACAGTTCCACTAACAGTGTATTAGTGTCCCAGATTTCCCACATCCCTTCCAACATTGATCATTGTCCTTTCTTGTCATATTGGCCAGTCTGAGAGGTGTGAGCTGGTATCTCAGAGATGCTTTAATTTGCATTTCTCTAATAAGTAATGATTTGGAGCAATTTTCCATATCACTATGGATTGCTTTGATTTCCTCTTTGCTGTATTATTTCTTGAAAAATGAAGTCTAGGCTCTTTTCCTGGTTGTGACTTTCAGGGAGCTCAATAATTTTTAAATTATTTCTTCTGGATCTGTTTTCGAGGTTGGTTGTTTTTTTCCAATGAGATATTTCACATTTTCTTCTAATTTTTGGCTTTTTTGGAAGAGTTTTATTTCTTCCTGATTTCTTGCAAAGTCATCAGTTTCCTTTAGTTCTGAAGGAGTTATTTTCTTCAGAGAGCTTTTTTATCTCCTTTTCCAGCTGGCCAATTCTGCTTTTTAAGGCATTCTTCTACTCATTTGCCTTTTGTTTTGCTTTTTTCCATTTGGTCTAAACTGGTTTTTATCATATTATTTTCTTCAGTATTTTTTTGTATTTCTTTCACCAAGTTGCTGATTTGGTCTTCATGATTTTTCTGCATCGCTCTCATTTCTCCTCCCAATTATTCCTTCACTTCCCTAAATTGCTTTTCAAAGTCTTTTTTTAGCTCATCCATAGTCTGAGCCCATTTTTTCTATTTCTCTTGGAGGTTTTGGATGTGGAAGCTTTGATTTTGCTATCATCTTAGTAGGTGTTTTGATCTTTCCATGGTCTTAAAGTAATTTTCTATGGTCAAATTCTTCTTTTTTCTATTGTTTACTCACTTCTTCAGCCCAAGACTAATTTACAGCACTTCCAAGGCATTGGGGTTTATTTTGGGGGGGGATACCCCACTGGGACTTTTATTCCTCCAAGGTCTTATGCTCTCTTACCTGTGCTTTGATATGTAGATGACCACAGCACTTCTCTCTGTCCTGGAGCTGTAAGGAGGAGCCCTGATCGGCTATCTTAGTATGGAAGGCCAAACTGCAACCTAGATCTGAGTGTGGGCAAACAGCAGAGTCCTGCCCCGAGGGATACCAGAGAAATTTCTGCAGTCTCCCCTGACCCCCTTATCATCTGTGGACTGTGCTTTGGAGGTACAGTCTGGTTTCCCCCATTCCTGCTACAGGTTCTGCAGCTGGTGTTCCTCACTCCACACTCATTCTGGCGTAGCAGAATTCTCTCCCTGCCCCTTTAAGCTGTTCCTGGGCTGCACTGCAACTGGAGCTTTGTCCAACTCCCAGTCCTGGTGAAACACCTTTCCTGTGGAACTTCTAAATTATCTTGGACTGGGAAAATGTATCACTCAAGTCTTTCTGTGGATTCTGCTCCTCTAAATTTTGGTTAGAGTCATAATTTGATGGCTTTTGGAGTTTTTTGGGTAAGAAATTCCTGGGAAATGCTGCCTTCATGCCACCATCTTGGCTCCACCCCAACCCCCCAGACTCAGTTCAGTTTTTAGGTGGTCATGAAATTCAATTTTGTGACAGACCTACCCCTATTTTAAAGGCAAAATGCCATCTTGGTGGAGGCCAGTTATTGACCAAGATGATAGCTCCCTTCCTCTCCTCTGATATATCTCCCAATCAGAACTGTGACTCCCAGTCTTTTCTTGAATGGAATTTTCTGACTCCACACTTTTTCATCTCATATCACTTCCAACCAAAATGTAATATTCATGGCCTTACTGGTAAAGAATCTATGTATTATATTTCTTTCTATGTCTAAAGAAAGGATACAGATGAGATGATACCTTGTGAAATTATAGCAGCTCCAACCCAACAAATGTAAAAAATCTATTAACACTGAAAAGTGGAAAATGGATAAAAGTAAAGACAACTGGCTACTATATTACTAAGTGAATTGTATTTTTATCTTCCCTGTCACTGTAGTATCTTTCTATGGTTGGGGTTCTTTGTGGTGTTTTTGCTCATTTTAAAAAGTTTAGCTCTGCTCCTGGGCTGCAGGGTGGTACTGTCCCAAGTTTCTTGTGCTGGGTACTAGGGACCCGGTCACTGGTTTTCTGCAGTTTGTTTTCAGGCAGCTTGCCTCTCATGGTGGGATGGCCTCCCCTTGTTGTGCCTGGGTTCAGGGGAATTCAATTTGCTTTCTGCACTGGAGCTGGAGGGCTCACAGCTGATCTGCTATGCTACTGACCTGTTGACCAAGGGGCCTCCCCAAAACATGGAACTGATTTTATATTTAATTTGTACACTGTCATTCTGCTGATTAAACATCTTCTAGAGCCTCCCAATGGCTTGCCCACACCCTGCCTGTGCTGGGCTGGGCTCCTCCCTTTTACCTTAACTGAAACAGACCTTTCTTGAAGTCTTTCTAAGATATCTTAAGCTGGAAAATTGTTTCACTCCATCTTTTTTGTGGGTTCTGTTGTTCTAGAATCCTTTTAGATGCTTGATTTGACATTGTTTCCAAGGAAAAACTGGGAAGAGTTCAGCCAACTTTCTGGCTTCTCTCTGCCATCTTGGTTCTTCATCCCTAAATGAATTGTAATGGAGGCAACAATCACACCACCAAGGTGTGGTGACCTAGGAGGCCCAAAGAGCCCAGAAACCACCTTAGCCATAAGATTTCTCTCTGGCTAAGCAGTCGTACATGGCTGCCAATGGCAATATCAATTTAGAACTCAAAAATTGTTTATCAAATATTCTGGGATACAATGATGGAATCCCAAAGAGTTTACATGGCTTTGCCCCAGGGTCACCTAACTAAGTTTATGAGGATTCAAACCCAGGTCTTCCTGGACCTAAATCCAGTTAATACTCTGTCTTCTTCACTCCAGTGTCTCTGACAAAATTTGTGTAGTGTTCTTTGATTCCTAGATAGTTCCTGATAACAAATTCCATGTTTGAAAGGAAAAAAAAATAATAGTTTTATATTCAGAAGAGGTCATAATTGCAGATCATGGAACACTGAGTTTTCCAAAGAATTAAAATGCAGAGATGATGTAGGAAAATGTCAACAAATATGACTTGAACAAAAGAAGTAGTATAAAGGACATCTAACCTGAGTCCAGTCTGGAAGTTAAGGTCTGAGACACTTGTAAACCATCTAAACATTAGCACAAGAATGTTTATTGCATAACATGAGAAGGTTAAATGGCAAGAATATCATGGTGGTTCAAATAAATGCAGCTCTGCTTGTTTGCAAAGTGAGGTGTCCATATAGCAAAGAAACATCTGCCAAGTCTGAGGACACTGCCTTCTTCTTGACCACTGGTCTCTTATTTCACTGGGAAGCTGGGACAAGCACTTGTTCTATTTAAGTCTCTTAATTAAGCCTCAAGGACACTTCCTTGCCTTTCAGGGGGAAAAAACATCATAGCCTACATGAAAGATACCCTGGTAGATACTGCTTGGCTATATGCATATATTATTGAAAAAGAAGGTACTTACAGTTTCAGGACATCTGTAACCCTACTGCCCACTGGAAAATTTTGTTGGACTAAAACTCCATAGAATATGAATTGTGGCCTTTACTCTTTCTATATTCCTTGTTGTTGTTTATCCTTTGTGATGCCAGGACAGGCAAGTGAATTGTATTTAAGTGAGAGAAGATTGTGCAAAGTTGCCAGCCTCATTTTCTCCTTTGGATCATTTGGGTCCAGTGAAACCAGATATGGATTGGAACAATTGGAGATGGCCCTGGATGCAGTGGGAGGTCATGGTCTTAAGGGAAGGTCTTTATCAGGTCTGTTTGATTGAGATAACTCCCATTATGTGATTAGAGCAGGTAAGAAAGACATGAAACAAAAAATATGACCTCTTTTGAGTAGTCAAAAAAATCAATCTGGGAGTGGAAGGCCCTCAGGATTTTGGGCCCAACCAGAAACAATTGCTATTTATATTTTACTCTGAGCTAGTCAGGAACCAAACAATGACCAAATGGAGTTTGCCTGTATCCTATTGTTGGCTAATTATTGAGAGCCAGAATGATTTGGGGGCTAAATTCAAAGTAGCTGAAGTCATCCAAGAAGACTTCTGAAATACCCTATGAACAGCCCAAGTACAAGTAAGAACTCCTGCTTCTGGAAGCCCTTGAGCATAGAGGACTAGATCTAGCCCCACCCTTATCAACTCTGCACATACTAAATCAAACCATAATAAAAATTCATAGTAGCAGGGAATGATTTCCTCACTGTCTACTCCATATTTGGCCCACCAGTCTTTGTTATTTGCTAAAAACTCAGAATAACCTTCCTGAATCCTTGCTCATCATGACTGATTGTGGATGGGTAAGGAGACTGATGTGTCTGTCTCCAATGTCTCTTCAACAGGATTGTCATCAATATCTGATGGATGAGTTGAGATGTGAGCTCACAAAGAGGATATGAGAACCAACATGCAATATGCATGTTTTGGGATTGTGGGAACTTTTCACTTCAACAACCTTTGGCCTTAAGGAGGATAGTATCTTAACCCATGGACTTACTGTTATAGCTGAGTGAGGAGGGGATATGTCCAACCATGACTCCCAATGCTGACTGAGAGCAGGGGAACATTATGGGCACAAAAGAATAAAGCCTTTCAGTAGTATTACAACAGAGAAACAAATGCCTTTTGATCCAGGACTATCTTGGCTTGGACTTTCTACCACAGCTGGCTTCCTGATTCCATCTCAGTATCTTGGATTTTGTCCTTACAGAGACTCTCAGGTCAGTCAGTTAACAAGCATTTATTAAGGGGGACTATTATGTTCTAGCCACTGTGCTAAGTTCTAGAAATAAAAGAGGGTAAAATACAGTCCTGCCTGTGAGGAGCCTACATCCAATAGAAAAGAAATTGTCCAGATAGCTATTTACATACAAGATATGATACAATGAAAATGGAAGGACCAGGAAAATCATCCTTCAGAAAAAAGTTCAGATTTTTGCCAGAGAATCCAGTAAATAGAGGTAAGTTTTGAGGCAATATGGGACAATGAAAGCAAATGCACTGAGATGAGAGATGGAGTATTATGCATGAAGAACAGCAAGGAGGACTGTATGAATGAATTATATGTAGAGGAAATTGATTAAAATGGAGAAAGGAAAGAATCTTAGCCTTGGGTTTACACTTGATTGGATCCTGACACAGACCACATTCATCTTTTACCAGAAAGAGACTTCTTCCATCTCCACCCCTACACTTCTATCTCAGCCCCAGGGTTTGATGTAATCATTGGCATTTAGAGAATAATGGAAGAGGGTAGGTCAATGACATAATAATATAGGATAATTGTCATTGAGGGGGTGGGACATGGTTGTAGGTGGACCTCCATATTTCCCAACCAGTTCCTCAATTCAGGGCATCATACTGGACTCTTAGACACTACAATTCTAGGATTGCTGACTGGAGGGTTGTAGAATGATAGAATCAGAGATCTAGAAAGTGAATGGAGTTTCTACAGGCCACCTAGTTTATTCATTTATATTTGGGAAAAACTGAGACCCAAGAAGGTTAAGTGACTTGCCCAAGGTCACAGAGAGAGTTATCATCAAAGGATAAATTGGAACTCAGGACCTCTGGTTTTCTCTTTCCATTGTACTGTTCTCTTTTTGCCATTGAGAACAAAGCACTTCTTCAGGGGGCCAAATACATAAAATTATATATTTGTAGTATATCATACATGAGTAATTCCTTGCAGCTCTAACTGTGGCATTCACTTGCAGGGTAGTTAAGCAGTCCTTGGTGATGGGATCATTCTTCTACTTCCAATGAAAGCTTGGGTACTTGACAAGTATGGCAGGATAACTATAGAGTTTTCAGGTCCCAGTATTGTTAAAGATGGGTGACCCTTGCTTTGAGGTCCTCCAAACTGAAACCTTCATGTGCACTTATATTCTCTGTCATTGGAAGGTAGTGGCTTGAAGAACTGGGTAGAGAAATGGGCCCACCCGTCATTACTGTGGATGCATCCTAATGATTAAATCCATTTGGCTTTGCTGCTCAGACTTTACACAATTCACCAGACATGTAATAATGATACCAGCTCTCCAAGCTGTGGTTATCATTAGACAATCTCTCTTCCAGATGATTCTTTCACTGAAAGTTTTTGGGAGAAATCACATCAGATTGCTCTGCCTTTGGATATACAATCAATCCAATGGCCATCCTGAATGAATACATCCCAGTGCAATATATATATATATATATATATATATATATATATATGAATTGGGGAAGACAGAGCATGCCAAAAAGTCTTCCTGAGTGGCCCCATCTCCTTGAACAGTGATTTGTAAGAACTTTGTAGATCATGAAGTAAGGGTAGAAGATGCAGTTCACAGATGCTCTATGACTTTGTAGTTAGTACAACAAAATTCTCCAGTGGGCAGTAAGGTTTTAAAGTGGAGAGCAGGAAATTTAGTACTTACTTTTTCAATAATGCATGTTTATGTACAGCAGGAGTAGTGTCTAGCAGCAAGCCATATAAGACTAGGATGTTGTTTTGTTTTTTCCCTTTAAAAGGCAAAGAAGTTGTTCCTGAGTATTGATTGGTCGAAGGGGTCTATTAGTTCAATCCCTGGTCCCGGTTTCCCATTTACAAGAGATAGTGTTACACAACAGGTCAGACTTGGCAAATGTTTCCTTGTTCCACTATATGCCATCATACTCTGCTGCCTCTCACTTATAGTCTTAAGTAAGCCTGGACCTGTGTCCTGAAGCCCCCCTCCAGCTCATCTAGGGTAACTTGGATAAATTTATTAAGAGAATTAAATGGGTTGGAGAAGGGGGAGGAGTGAAAAGAAGGGAATTCTTGGCCTGTATTCTCCCATAGCTCTTATTTTATCTTGCTCTCAAAATCACTACCTGACCCCAGAGACTCTTATTTTCCAGCCAGATTTGCTCTACAAAGCAACACTAAATTCCCACAGGGTGGCAGCTTTTACCTGCAAGTGAAGGTTTGGCAGTAAGACTCTCCTTGGGGGGAAGGATGTGCAAGATGCTACTGGTTTAATTCTCAAAGAGAGCTGAAATCAAGGTCAAGGCAAGCCAAGGTCATTCTCTGAGATATGTAATTGAGATAAAACAAGGAAACTGGGGAAGGGAGTGAAGAAGGAACAGATTTTTTTTTTTATGTCAAAAGCTAGTGCAAGAATTAGTCATCACTGGAGAATGGGGATTTGTAACTTGGGGACCAGAGTCAGAGATCTGGGCATAAAAATTTCATCTTCATTTTTGAACCAAAATTGACCATTTCCTTCAATTATTTAAAAACATTATTATGAAGAAGGGATCTGTAGGTTTCACCAGAATGCTAAAATATGGTGGCCAGTTAAAATCAACAAACCTCTTTTCAATAAAGCAGATAAACTAATAATGGGACCTTATAATGGGACCCAATGAGTTTAACCAATGTATGCTGACCCATACTTGTCAGTTGACAAGTATGTATTACTGTTTACTGTGTCAGCACACATTGTGTTAAACATTGATATACAAAAACAGAGTATGCTTTCAAGGAGCTTACATTCTAAAGGAAGAAATAACATGCAAATAACTAAATACCTACCAGACTAATACTAGGAAAATAGAAGGTAAGACAACAGCTGGGGAAACCTGGAAATGCCTTCTACAGGAAGGGGAGAGACATCAAGGATAAATACACCAAGATGGAAAATGTGTGAAAGGGTATGGAGTTATATGTGTGGGAAACACATGTGTAACTGGATTGTAGTTTGTGGAGGAAAGGGGTAAAGTCTGAGAGGACTGGAAAAGTAGTTAGGGAGTAGTGAATTGTACGGAGTAGTGAGGAAAAGCATCCAGTCAACTGAGTGGAATGTGGATTGAAGGAGTATCAACGAGCCCCACATTCTTTGTTTCAGCATTAGCTTGAGTGATTGACCTATTGGACAAATGTTGTTGACTGGGGTGCAGGCCTAAAATTGTTAGTTCCTGCCATTATCTGCCAGAAGTTTCTTTCCACTAGTTGTAGAGCACATGATAAATTCTTGCCACTGCAGATCTAATTTTGACCAAGGAAGATGCACCAGGTAAGTGAAGATGAAATGATAAGAGTTAACAAGAGAAAAAGACTAGGTTCTTTTGGTATTCATTGTGACCAAAAAAGGAGGATTCAGGTGTCAAAGCATGTTTCAGAAATTTGAAGTAGATCCCAAGGTTAGAAGGGAAAAGTATTGCTCAAAAAGAGATGGAAAAACCCTCAAAATGAAATTCTGACATAAATAATGAATGATAGGGCAGCTAGAGGGACACAACTGGGTAAAGCACACTGAGCCTGGAATCAGAAAGACTAATCTTCCTGAGTTCAAATCTGACCCCAGACACTGTCCTAAATATGTGACCCTGGGGGGGAGTCACTTAACCCTGTTTGCCTCAGTTTCTTCATCTGTAAAATGATTTGGAGAAGGAAATAATAAATCTAATATCTAGTATGTTTGCCAAGTAAATCCCAATAGGGTCCTGAGGAGTCTAAAACATTTTGAAGGACCTACTCTGTGCCAGATCTTTATATTCCCTGGCTGGGGATACAATGAACAAACCCAAAAAAGTCCAGTCTCTATTCTCAAATCTTATATTCTGTGGAAGAGTATCAAGTATATAAATGCATACATACAGAATAGTTGCAAGGTGAAAGGAAACAAATATTAAGCACCTACTAATGTGCTTTACAAGTATTATCACACGAGTTTCAGAGGGCTTAGGAAAGACTTTGTATGGAAGACAACGTTTGAGTTTTGTCTTGAAGAAAGCGTGCAATTCTCAGAAGTGGACAAGAGGAGAGAGTTCATTTCAAGCTTAGAGTCTACAGTTTGTACAAAGACATGCAGTATGATGTTGGAAGAACAGAGAAACAGTCCAGCTGGACCATAGAATTCTGAGAGTAATCTGTAATGAGGCTATAAAAATAGCTTGGGGTAGGCTATCAAACGTTTTAAAAGTCAACCTGAGGAATTTCTATTTTATCTGAGGCAACAGGAGCCACTGGAGTTTGCTGAGTAGGAGATATGGTCAGTGCTTAAAGAATTTGGCAACTATGAAGAATGAATTGGATTGAGGAGAGACATGAGGCAGGGATAACAACTGGGGATTGCAGAAAGAGTTTGAGGTGATTAGAGTCAACTAAGATAATGTGACTGTGAAGAGAGAGGGTTTACATATAGAGATAGAGTGGAAGCAAGACATGGCTGACTGGACCAAACTGATAGGATGTGTGCAGTGACAAGGAGTGATGTCTTTTTTTTTGTTTGTTTTTTGCAAGGCAAATGGGGTTAAGTGGCTTGCCCAAGGCCACACAGCTAGGTCATTATTAAGTGTCTGAGACCGGATTTGAACCCAGGTACTCCTGACTCCAGGGTCGGTGCTTTATCCACTACGCCACCTAGCCGCCCTTAGAGTGATGTCTTCTTGAGGACAACACTGAGTTTATGAATCAGGGGAGACAGAAAGAAGCCTTCAACAGAAGGATAGGATAATGAGGGTTCAGATTCAAGATTAGGGACTGGACTTCTGAATTATTCAAATTTGACTGGTTTACTCTGTCTGGAATGCTCTCCTTCCTCACATCCATATCTTAGAAACTTTACTCTGTTAAGACCCAGCTTGAGTGCCACTTCTCCTGATTGTCTTACTTGTTGCCAGAAATAACTGTCCTATATACTTTTTTTAGTTTTTTAAAATTTATTTTTATTAAAGATATTATTTGAGTTTTACAATTTTCCCCCCAAATCTTGTTTCCGCCCCCCCCCAGAAAGCACTCTGTCAGTCTTTACTTTGTTTCCATGTTGTACCTTGATCCAATTTAGTTTTTTTTTTTTTGCAAGGCAATGGGGTTAAGTGGCTTGCCCAAGGCCACACAGCTAAGTCATTATTAAGTGACTGAGGTCGGATTTGAACTCAGGTACTCCTGACTCCAGGGCCGGTGCTTTATCCACTGTGCCACCTAACCACCCTGTCCTATATACTTTTGAATTTTCTTATTTGAGTATTCCTAGCAGAATGTAGGTCCCTTGAGGGTAGGGACTCTTTGTCTTTGGATCCACAGACCTAATACAGAGTAGGAAGTACAATATATTATTATCATGTGTTGTTTATTAAGCACAAAGTAGGTACTTAACAAATATATATTGAATTAATTGAATTAAATGTAACATTTCCCTTCCTTTGTATCTGTACTCTCAAGAGTTGGATGTCTCAGATGTATTTAATGACTCCTTGGATATTCTCTTGGTTGGATAATCCCTGTGTGTAGGTTTGACTTTGATCATTAGTCCATGAATTCATAGGCTCATTGAATGTAAAGGTAGATTGGACCTTCAAGACCACATTAACCAGTTCTTTATGCATAAGGAAACTGAGGGCTAACCAAGGCTTGGTGAGGTGCCTCAAGGTCACATAGTTCTTTAGTTATTGGGAGCTTCAAATGGAAGCTAGGACTCCTAACTCCCAACCCAGTACTGTTTCCATTTCAGCAAAGATTCTGCTATTGAATTGGACCGGTGACTGAATGTCAGAGTCAGCAGTTCTGACTAACCATCCTTTCTGGGTCTGACACACATTCTTGAATGTGGATTAGCAGAGTCAACATGGTGGCTAAAAAGAAGGAAGTGGTGGGGCGGAAGTGAGACTGGCATTTGATCATTCAATCTGCTGGTTACTGAAATGGGAAATTTTTTTTCCATTTCCATGGAGAATGTAAACAATGAGCAATGGCCAATATTACTTTTGTTGTTTTTGGTGTAAATAATCTTGGTAAAGGAGGGGGCAGTATTATGTAGTAGTACAAGTATGCCAAACATGCCCCTTCTCTTAGGAACATGTGACCCACAACATTCCCAACAACCCAGATTAAAAGTAATTGGGAAATATTGATCAGAAATTAGTAAAAATACAATAGAATATTGATAATGTTAATATGTGATTTTCTAAATTGTGTGACTTCAGGGATCCTTACTTAAGTTTGAGTGGCCCCAATTCTATATGAATTTGAGACCACTACTATTTAAACAATTTCCAGGCCCTTTCCTAACCTTGCTGAAGCAGCCTATGGGAAAGGGTGGATGGATGGGTATGTACAACCATCCATCTCTCAGCTTTGTGAGGATGAGAAATCTTTCCTCTAGGTCTCTGGAAACTAAATGTACTGTGTTATAGATTAGCCTGGCTAACAGTGAACACAGAGATGTCAAGAACTAAACCATGGGAGAAGAAGAAGATGCTAGGGCACCTTCGAGAGAAACTGCCCCTTCAAAAAGGCCTGCAGCCCACCTGGTCCATTCCAAGCAAAGGGTATGTGCTCTTTAAATTCTTTTGCTTTCCTATGCCTTATTTCACCCCATGTCTCATTCATTCCAAACTTATTCCTATTCCTGTCTTTTTCAGGTCTGGGGGACCCTTGCTCATTTCCCCTGGGTTTAGAAGGCCGATCTCCTTGCCCCTTCTCTACCTTCCCTTTCCTCAAAGCTCAACTCTGATGCCACCTCCTCCTAAAAGCCTTCCCTGATACCCTTTTCCGTTTCTGCTTCTTCTTCCATTTTCCTCCTACCTAAAAGTGATCTCTCCTATAATTTCTCTTCTATTTAGGATCCTCCCACACACAATTTACATTCATCATATTCTAATTTGTGTTATAGGTCTTTGTGTCTACATTCTATTCCATAGTATACTCTATTTAGAACAGGAAGAGACCTTAGAGAAGCCATCTGTTACAGGATATGAACCCAGTTCCTCTGACTCTAAAGCCAAGTTCTTTCTTGGCTATTAGCTATCTTGGAAGCTAGATGAGTTTTATTTTATCTTTGTGTCTCCATTACCTACCATAGAGCCTTGCCCCGGTTAACATTTGTTGAATTGTATTGGAAACATTTATTATATACCTGATGTGATTCCACACCTGTTCAATGATGGATCTCATGGAGGAAGAATGTTGAGGATACAATCCCAGCTTCTTCTCTGATAAAAATCTAAAAAGTACCAACTGCATGCTGAGCATTGTAGGTAGCAAGGAAATATCATTTTGGGTCCCTGTCCTCAAGGAACTGATAATCTAGTTGGAGAAAAACAGCTCATCTTCATGGAAGAGCTAGGGAAAACTGATGGCAACGCTGTCTTTGCTGGTTGAATGGATTATAACGAAGTAGGAAGGGGAATTTCAAAGTGGAAAATCAGCATGAGTTGAGCTAGTTCCAGGATAACTCCTGAAGGAAAGAAAAGTTAGCTTTAAAGTTCTTATTGAAGAATGTTCTGGATGTGGGTTTGCAGAAAAGGAAAACTAATGGTGGTATGAGGGGTGTGGAGACAGAGAAGGACATCGATATGGTTGGAGCAGCATGTGCATGTTGAGGAAGAAGGAGATATGGCAAACATATGGGATTGGATTATGGTGATTTTGACAAGTAGGGGTGAGACGTTTGCTGCAAAGCCTATACTATTTTTATAGACTGTGCTTTCAGTTTAAAAATCCCCCTCAAAGCTCTTTTCAGTTTTTTGTTAGCCAATTAGGCAAAATAAAATGGCAGTCCAGGTACATCTTTCTTCTGAAATTCCCTTATTATAAACTGATTCATACTAAAGTGCTGAAGAATTGAGAGACTTCACTGCCTCTGATATTCACTCCTCCCCAAGTATTTGTTTTACAAAAGGTTTTAAGAAAGGGTAATACTTACCCAACTGAGATGAATCTGTGGAAGAATGTTGGTGGCAGTCAGTGGGGAAATATTTATAGATGGAGCAAACCTGAGTCCCTCAAACCAGTTCCTTTAAGTGATGCCTACTCAACCTATATGGAACTTTTGTGCTTTAAAAAACTTATCTTGTGCTTCAGACCCCATGTCTGAAATTTTAAAAAAGATTGTTCAAAGGGGATGAAAATGACATTTTGACAGTGCAGTTATGAATGAAGCATCTATGAAAGATATTAAGGACCATCAAAGGGAGCTCTCTGATGAGCTCAGATTTTAAATTTGGCACATTCTCCTCTCTGGGAAGCTGAATTAAGAATCTATCCTAGGGAAAGTCATTTGTGGAGCTGCTCAGAAGTTTCCTTCTCTTCCTTTCTGTCCCTGGAGGAAGGCAGCTGTAGCTTTCCTGGGGAGCAACAAGTAATTGGAGAAGAGGGCTTCACTCTCTTAGCAGAGATGGTGCTGACAGGGTAGCATGAGCAGAGTTCTATAGGAAAGGTCCTTCCCCAGGATAACATGTTAAATTCTACCTAGAATTATTTCTCTGGTGCTTCAATGAGGCTTTGCCATCTATTAAAATGCCAGTCTCCTTGGGAAGAGCCCCATTGAAAGATGCTGGTAGTCACTGATGCCTTAAAATGAATAAGAGATCTGAGAGTTACAAGGAACAGGGGAGAACAGGATTGAGTTTTCCTCTGAGAAAATGGTGGTAGAAGGTTTCAACTCTGCAAAGGTCCATGAAGAGTTCCAGCTGGAGTAAAGGGCAGGGATGATGTGGGGCATTCTGATAAGATGAGGCAGGACAGTTGGAAATCGGAGGACCATCAGAGACTTGAGAGCTGTTAAATTGTCCTTCTGTTTATTACATCCTATCCCATCCTTCCCCACCAATCTCATTTCATTCCCTTCCCTTTTTCTCCTATCCTGTACCCCAATCCCCTTCCATTCTCATTCCTTTCCCTCCCTCCCACTCCCTCCTATCCTCCCAGTCCCTCTGCTTTTTTCAATTCTGTAAGGATTGAGTCCTAGCATTCCACATCTGTTAATCTCCCATCCTGTTTGGTCTTGTCTTCTCTAAATGAAATTGGGCCATCTGGATACTGTTGATTAGGCAAAGCTGTAACTTCCAGGTGGACTCCTCCCCTTCACTCAGTTATTAGACTGGGGATTCGGAATCTTATGAGGACAACTAGGTGGTGCCATAGTGTACAGAGCGCCAGGCCAGCGGTCAAGAAGGCTCATCTGAGTCCGTATCTAGCTTCCTAGCTGTGTGGCCCAGGGCAAGCCACTTTACACTGTCTACAGCAGTTTTTTCATCTGTAAAATGTGCTGGAGAAGGAAATAGCAAAACCCATCCAGCATCTTTGCCAAGAAAACCCCAAATGAAGTTCCAAAGAGTCTGCAAAGACTAAACAACAAAGAGTCTTATGGTAGCCAAATGTGCCAAAGACTGCTTTGTATCAAAATGGATTTGTTTCCTTGGGGGGAGGGGTAGTGTGTGTGTGAAAGTCATAAATCTCAAACTAGTTGTCACCCCTCATTTTACAGATGAAGAAACTGAGTCTCAGAGGTGGTATATCTTCAGGAGATCAATAGACAAGGGACTAAAGATTGTGGAAGACACGGGTCTTAAAGGCAAGAGATTTGGAATTTATTCTCAGCTCTTCCACCTCTCTGGGACTTAGTTTACCTATCTTATAAATGGGAGGGTTTGACTAAAAAACTGTAAAGTATTATTTCAGCTCTGACAGTCCATGTTTTTATGATATCAAAGGAAGCAAATTTTGTCTTCCCTGTTTCAAACTCCCTGCATTTCTATTGCAGGTTATCTTCCCCTGCTATCCTTGTCTCCAGTTGGGGTAAAAGCTGTCCTGTAGAATCTATTCACAGTAAGACATTAAGGACTTAAAGGCTTACCATCTCCAGAAGCATTTTCTGGAAAAAGTAATGATCAAATTCCTCCCAAAAGACTATTCAATGTTCTTTTTACAAAGGAGTCTCAGAAAAGGAAAATGATTTGCCAAGGTTACTCTGCTATTTGGTAGCAGTGCTCAGAATAGAAACATACCTTCTGACTCTCAGGTCATTGGTTTCTCCACTATATGCCACTGTTTCTTTAATGATTGTCTTGAAGAAATTGCAGGCTTTTTAAGAATAGGTGGATATTTCTGGGACCCTAAGTTCATAGTTCATAGTTGTTCCTCTGCTTATGCAGAAAAATAAATGAGTTCCACTATACCCCAACTCACACATAAATGACAGCCTCCTATTCAAAGGGATATGCAGGGACCAAAAGAATCCATAGGTCCTTTAGCAATGGGTCATGGCATCACATCTCTCATGGTATAAAAGCTAAGCAAGTCCAACTCCAACACTAATGAAGTTTTACAGTTTTTACATATTGCCTCTCAAAGTATAGACTTTGGGGGTCCAGTGTTCAAATAGTGTCCCATTCTTCACTTTTGTGTGTCTCACCTTTTATTCATGATCATTAATTCCCATTCTGCCCTTTCTCTAGCTCTAACTACATTATGGACCTCATTCTTTGTTTTATTGATCTATGTGCCTCATTCAATCTTTTTTTTTTATTTTTATTTTTGCAAGGCAAATGGGGTTAAGTGGCTTGCCCAAGGTCACACAGCTAGGTAATTATTAAGCATCTGAGGCTAGATTTGAACTCAGGTACTCCTGATTCCAGGGCCAGTGCTCTATCCACTGCACCACCTAGCCGCCCCACTTATTCACTCTTGATCCCTCGCATAGAGCCATATATTCTCCCCTTTGTCCCCTTGGAACATGAGTCAGGTTGAGTTTTGAGTGCAGAGGCAGGGGATTGGGCAAAGTAGGGGGCTGGAGCATTGTTTTATGACAGGAAGAGTACTGACCTAGTGTCCAGTCACTGTCATGAACTGAGAGTCTTTGGGCAAATCACTTAACCTCTTTGGGCTTCAGACTAAATTCCACCTGGACTCCTTCTAGTCCAAATCCAAGATGCTATTTATCTAATGGAAGGATCATGAGAATTGCATTTTGTCTCTCCCAAGGGAAGAACTAGGGCCAAGGGATTGGGGAAATGTCATAGATTTTGACTCAATAGAAGGAAGAACTCTTAATAGATTACCTCATAAGGTAGTAAGCACCCCATTTCCCTGGAAACTTGAAGCAGATGGTTCATAGGATTATAGAACTGGAAGGGGACCTTGGACATCATTTAGTCTCATTTTAATCTCATTTTGCAGTCGAGGAAACCAAGGCATAGAGAAATGAAATGATTTGTCTAACAACCTCCCAGGTAATATTAAGTGGAAGAGCCAGAATCTGAACTTTTGATTCTTAATCCTGCACTCTTCCCATGTGACCAGGATGCTGTAGCACTGGTACCTCCTGAATGACTTTCTGATGGATTGAACCCCTTGAATTCAACCACCATCTCCCACCCCCTACCCTTCTCTGATTCCATGGCAGGTAAAAGGAGGGTAAAGGTGAGTGAATGTTCCCCGCTTGCTGTCTTATCCAGGAATCATGTTCTGGTGACCTCGATGATGCCTCCTTCAAGAGCTACCTACATTCCTCCTCTGAGAAACCGCATGGAAGACAGGTTACTTAGCTCGCGCTTTCCAAAGCAAAAAGCGAGGCTGCAGGAATTGCTGGGCTACCACATGTATGGGTGGCTCAGGGGGCAATCGCTAGCACCAGGTTCCCAGGGGAAGCATTTGGTGGTGGAATTTAACAGCATCAACTTCCCGCCCTCAACTACCTCATCATGATGTCTGATTCTGTTAGTCTTAATCATGGTCACTTGGGCAGTCAACAGCGGAGCTGGACTCTATCCAGGGAAGAGATCTTTCTTCTATATTACCATCATGGGCTAATAGTTCCCTTCCAGTGAAGCTGAGAGGACTGATGGTCTGAGGCCCGCAGAGGTATTAATAGTAATCTGTTGGGTCAGTCTTTAGAAGAACCATCAACTCAACCCAGAAATTGTTATGGTTGCCAGAAATTATGTGATTCCAATAAACATTGACGACCCAAAGCAATTACTTATCCTATCCAGGATTAGTCTTTTGGGTGGGGGAGGAGGGGAGAGAATCAATCTTATGAAAAATGACCAGTTGTAAGTATCAATTCATGCTTTAGTTAAATCTGTTATGCTGTTAGTGGATAAAACTTGCCAACAGTGACATTGGGCCAGCTATTTCAGCTCTCTAAGATTCAGGTTACTCATCCTTAAAATGAGGGTAATAATACTTAACATGATGTGTTCCTCAGAAAGTTTGTATGAACCAAGTGCTCTTGTAAATTATGAAGCATTATGTAAATAGAACCTGGATTCAAATTTATGTCATCTCCAAAAGACAGTTACAGACTTTCTGTTCTATGTCTGCTTTAAACATGCTTCTTCCATCCATTCAAGTATTCACTGAGCATTTACTATGTCTGAAGCCCTGTGAACAGGCATTGTGAGATACAGAGATGAATAAAACTGGCTTATCTGCCCTCCAAAGACTTAGGTATTAGAAATTAGGGGAAGGATAAAGAGGAAATAAGACAGTCACCTAAATAATGAAAAACCAGGAGAAATCATCTCCTGGCTGAGGTTATCAGGAAAAGCTTAATTGGGGAAGTTGACACTTAAACTGGGCCTAGAAGTTGGGGTCCTCTACCTCTCAACAGGTAGAGCTAGCTCAAAGGGAGGGTATTATACAAGGTTCACCAAAGTTAGGAGCCAGGAGACCTTGGAAGTCACCACCCTTTCTTTATCTGTTACAGAACATAAGAATCAAATGGAAAAAAAAATGGATCTCAGAGCACTTCATGAAGTATTTTTTTTAAATTATACAAATCTAAAGGGATTTAATCACCAACACTAATGCTCACTTTGATTAGAGAACACAGAAGTTTAGGGAAATGATATACTAACTTGGCTATATAAATTATCTCAGAGCACTTCATGAAGTATTTTTTTTAATTATACAGATCTAAAGGGATTTAATCATCAATAGTAAAGCTCACTTTGATTGGAGAACATAAAAGTTTAAGACAATGATATACTAATTTGGCTAGATAAGACATTTCCTTCCTCATCACTCATGAAAGAAGAGTCAGGTCTCCAGGGGATGAAGTGATTTCCTAAAAGTACCCCAAATCAAGGAGGCAACCCCAATTCTAAAACCAGTACTGATGCTAATTCAGTCATTGGAGTTTTTGTTGGTGTGTAAATAGCTAAAAGGGGATGGGGTGCAAGCTGTTTATTTGGTGAGATTATCAAGTCACAGACTGATATGCTTATAAACACCATAAATTTCCAAATAAATACACCCCCCTTTGGTAAAGCACACACTTCCTTATTCCAGCATGGCTTCCCTGCTAAAAGATAGTGGGAAATAAACTTTGCAAGTGTTTCTGGAATCCAGGGACATCTTATAATTTCAATCTTTCTCTAGTTAGACCTTAGATACATTTCTAATTTATTAATAGTTATGTGGTGTGTTTTTCTTCCCCAGATAAGCAATCATCAAGCTCACTTCAACCTTTCAGCCCATCAGTCGACCTTAATTCTTTCAATTCTGTTCTGGCATCATTTTCCTACCTTCCCAATCTTGACCTATAATTAACCAGTCCTACACACTAACCTTCACTCTCAAAGACTTTGCCCTATCAACAGTTTTCATTTTGAATTACCCCACCATTTGTCTTCTCAACACCTACTTCCACTGTGCTGAATACAGTTGGAGGAAGTCATACATTCATGTCAATGGGGGGGGGGGGCACCAGTTCACCTCACTGTGATATAGCACTCTTTGTTTTTCCCTTATTTTCATAATTATTATGCCCCCCTCCAACAGTTTTTCCAGACTTTCACTTCAAACCTCACTGTCTCCCATCATCCTACTTTGCTGAGAAAATCCTGGCCATCTGTTGAGCTATTCCTCATCTCCACTAAACAACACTCCCTAAATTCTTCAACCTGCCCAATTTTCCTTTTTTTTCCCAGATTGTTTTTGGGGAGGGGTGACCATTTTAGTTAGGCTAGCTTGTGTTCTTGACCTCTCCTTCTCCCAGCTCTTTCAAGAGCTTATCCTACCCATCATTCTCTCTTTTTCCTCATTTTCTTATCTACCAGCTTCTTCTCTCCTGACAACAAACATACCTAGATCTCTTCTACTACTAACAAAATCTCAAAATATTTCATTTAACCACACTACCCCTTCAGATTATTATCCTATTTCTTTTCTTTTCCACTGTAAAAGTTCTAATATTTACTTTCTTCCCCCCCCCCCCCAAGTCACTTCTCAGCCTTGTACAGTCTGGTCACTAACCCAGCTCCTTATTGAAATAAAGGTAATCAATTCTTTCTTATTCAAGCTAGTTATCTTTGGCACTTTTTACTGTTTGGGGCACTATTATCAAACCTGTTTCATGAATCATTTCTCCTTTCTTTGCTTCAGTGACATTGTTCTTAGTTCCTCTCCTCTCAGATCCTTCAAGTCATCTTTGCTAGTTCATCAATCAACTTTCACTACCATATCAAACCTCTATCTTCTCCCCTGCTTTTTGTTTCTACATTATTTGGTCATCCCCTTCACTCTCGTGGGTTCATGTAGATGACTTCTATCTATATAGCTGATCCTTAGCTACCAGCTACCTGCTGTATGCTTCTACCTGAATGTTCTATCAGTATCCCAAATGTGACATGTTCAAGACTGAACTCATCTTTCCCACTAAACTTTCTCTTCCCAATTTTGCTGTTCCTATAAAGACTATACTTCAGTCACACAGGTTTCTAACCTCAATCATTCACAGACTATTACTCCCTGTTCCTTCTCTACATCCAAAGAATTCCCAAATTCTTTTTCACTTCCAGTACATCTTACACCCATCCTTTTATCTCCATTCATATGGCCACCCTTCTAGTTCATGTCTTTACTTCCTTTTGATTGCATTATTTATTATAAGAGCTGCTGAATTTGTTTTCTTGCTTCTAGTATTTCTCCTTTAAAACCTATCCTTGCATATAGCTGCCCAAATAATCTTTCTAAAGCACAAGTCTACCAATGTCATCCCCCTCCTTAAAAACCTATCAATGGCTCCTTAATGCCTTTAGAAAAAGCCTCATTAAACCCCCTAGTCTGGCATTTATGTACCACAATTGAACTCCAATCTATGTTTCTGGCCTTATTTCACCTTGTCCTCTTTTACATGCTCTTGTGTTCCAGCTAAACTGTAATGCAAGCTCCTCAGAACCCAACTATGCACCTTCTTTGTCCAAACTGGAATGCAAGTCTCTCAGAACCCAATACTCACCTTCTTTGGAAGTCCACAAATTCTTTTCACCTCTACTTTTCAGAGTCCTTCCCTTCATGGCTTTGCTCAGGCTGTCATTGTTAGCCATCTCATCTGTTCAA
This sequence comes from Macrotis lagotis, assembly GCF_037893015.1. Lineage (NCBI taxonomy): Eukaryota > Metazoa > Chordata > Mammalia > Peramelemorphia > Peramelidae > Macrotis > Macrotis lagotis. Next base: position 136,394,681 of record NC_133665.1, read on the forward strand.
GGAACAGATTCATCTCTTGGATATTGCTAGGAGAGAATGTAAGCTCCTTGAGGAGAGGACTCTTTAGTGTTGGTCTCTGTATCACGTTAATCATAACAGTTTGAACATTGAAAGTGTTTAGTAAATACACATTGTATTGACTCATTCTTCTCCCTATGGTTACAGAACATTTTCATCTCTTTATGGGAAGCTATTCCCCTAGGGATCTCTTCAAGGGGACACTTTGGTAGCCACATTAGAATTACAGGATAAAGGGAATTACTAAGTTGGACAATGTGACTGGTTTTGTTTTTTCCTTTTTTTTTTTTTTAACAGACCAGACCTCATACATCCAAATGATTTCTGATCCCTTCAAAACAAACCCTTAGGGAGATAATGAATTTATTTCAGTGAGAGTACCATAGTTGAACCCCTTCTTTGAGAACTGTCTTCAGAGCTACTTTAGAAATAGCTTAAGACAATGGGATAGTGAATGAAGTGATGAATTTGGAGTTTGAAAACCTAAATTCAAATCCTGCTTAAGACACTTCCTAGTCATATAACCTTGGGCAGCTCCTTTAATTTCTGTCAATTTTCTCATCTGCAAAATGAGTGGTTGAATTTAGTGACCTCTGAGGCCAATGCAGCTTCAAATCCATGATCTATGATCTATAAAAGAATGATTCTAGAAAAATCAACCTCTTTCCTTTGTAATCATACATTGCTTTGTAATCAAAGCAGCTTCAATAAAGAAGGGAATAAATCCAAGGGATCTAATCTGTCTCTCCATCATGAGATATAGAAGTTTAGTCCATTGGGATCCTCCTACCCCTTTCACCTGCCCTTCTCCTTGAAGTCCTGTGACCCAGAGGACAATCCACAACTCCAACCTGGCAGTGCTTTTCCCCTTCCCAGCGATCATGCTATCGACCAGAAATGTGACCTTCCTGGGGAGGATCTCTTCTGAGACATCATCATCTCTGCTCCTGACACCATCGTGACTCAGCCCTTGTAGAATGGAATCCCCTTCATGTCCCAAGCTGTTCTCAATTTGAACAATTTCATTAGAAAGGACTTTGTTCTTAGAAGGTGTGCCAGCTGAAGTATTATAGTCTCTAACCTGACAAGAGGTATTCTGGCATAATAGACTGAACACAGGACTTAAAATTAGATTCAAATCTTGTTTGATTTGCTATAAGACCACAGGCAAGCCACTAATCTTCTCTGAAACTCTGAGCCTCTGTTTCCTCATCAGTAAAGTGGAAATAATAACTCACATTTCTTAAAGTTTTAAGGTTTACAGAGCACTTTAAGTATATTATCTCCTTTGAGCCTCTTGACAGGCCTGTGGAGTGAGATGAGTGACTTGCTTGTAGTCAAACAGTGACTGTCTGAGGTAGCATTTGATCTCAGGTCTTTCTGATTGCAAGGCCAGTGTTCTATCAAATATGTCATACTATCTGCAGCAGCTAACTCACTGGGTTATTCTGAAGTCCAGATAAAACAGAATATATATCATTACATACCTTAAGGTGATATGTTGGCTCTTGACTAGTATTCTTAGGGTGGCATAGAGGGTAGAGGAATGGGCCTCAAGAGTTAGGAATACTTGAGATTGAATCTCAATAGGTTGTGTGACTCTGGGCAAATAAGTTATTTTGTGCTATAGAACTCTCTAAATTCTAAGTTTTTGATAAAGTGCAAACCAGCATTGAGGGAAATGAGGAAGTTCCCTCATTTGAAGTTTCCTTAATAAATGAAATCAAAGGCCCAGTTCCTTTCTCTATTCTTAATAACATCCATTTTATTAGCCAGATTTGACCTGAAACCATTCTAAAAATTATAATCAGTCACTTCTGAGGAGAGTCCTAAAAACACATTCCTACTGAGGAGCTACCACAGCTTCATAAGGATGGACATGAGTTGAGTTACCTCTCTGTGTGACCAGAACATCTTGGAACCTCAGAATTGTAAGGAACCCTCAGAGCTCAATTCTGCTCAGTCCATGAATTCCACTGACAATATTTTTGAAAAGTGGTTCACAAATGAATTAAAATAAAAAAACTTTGAAGGGATCATCTACCATTCAGATGAGCAAACTGTTGCATTTTCTGAAAAAAAACAACCCACCAAACAAACCAACTAGTCTATCTTCTATGGTCACATCTCCCACACTTACAATTCTGTCAAACATTCATCTTGTAGTGGATGATATAAAAATAATCTCCAAAGAGTACAAGAACATACCATGCCCAAGAAACATTTTGGTTGAGTGTATGTTTTCTGTTTGTTTTTAGGCTGTAGAACCTCAGTAAGGCAGAGAGTGGCAATCTCCAAGTTCCAGGGGTCCTTAAGGTTCTTCTCTGACATCTCCATCTTTTATTCCTTCTCTCTTCCCTCATTCACTCCCCTCCTCATTCTTCTCCCATGATACACTTACCTTATAGGTTTTAGTTATATCCTCCTAAGTTTTAGAGCTGATTGGTTTCCACCAAACAGACAAGATAAAACCAATGATGTTTCAAACTTTTCATTAGAAATTCAGACTTCCAGAAAGCCCAGAGTTTTCTGAACAACAAATATAAATTAAAGAGGACAGAAATCATCCATCTTCTGAGAAAGTCTTAATTACCCAGAGCAGAACCTATAATGAGATCATGGGAAAAACTGATTTGGATTAAACATCACCCTTTCACATGAGATCTGGTGCCAGCAAGACACTGGTGGGGTGGGGTGGGGGGTGGTCTTTTCTTCCCTTAAAGCTCTGGTGAGGCACCCTGTTGTTGGCTCCTCCTTGGGATCCACTCCATTTGGTTTGAATTAGTTCTGCTGAGTTTTTCCTAACTAAAGGAAAAAATCTGAAGGTATGACTACTTGTTTATTTCATTCATCAAATAATTTATTGAGTGCTTCTCTGTGGAGGATCCTGCATTGGAGAATACAGAGATATAAAACACTGGCCCTGACCTCAGGGAGCTGGCAGGCTAATAAAAAAGACAAATATACAAATAAAATCACATTTTCTATAAAGGATATGAAAGCACAATAAAAGAAATATTTAAAATACTACAGAGGATAAGAAAAAAGGAGAAGTTAATATCTAACTGGAAGGAGGATAAGGAGTGAAATATGAGTGAGGTCTTGAGAAATGTATAGGAATTCCATATTTGGAGGGGGGGGGTTAGAGAAGGGAGTTGGTTACTTCAGGTAGAGGTAACAAGTTGGAAAAGGTAAGGTTGGAAAAAGTATGATCCCTGTTCGTGGAATAGTATAGTCAGTTTGGCAGAATTGCAAGGTGTGTAAAGAGGATTAAGAAATAAGGATGGAAAGGTGATATGGAAAATGCCAGATTAGATAGTTGAAAATTTAGTTATCAGTAGGGGGAAATACCATTGAAGATAAATTGATAATTATTGCTTGTTTCTTTTGCCTTCATTCAGACAGACCTCCTAGTGGAACCTCTAGAGACTGAAATGCTTGATATTTTCTTCCCCCCTCTCAGGCAGGGGGGAGATTCTCCTATTTCTAATCAGTATACTGGGAGACAGGGAATATTTTTGTCTTTTTGGATCAGATAACTGTGATTTTATATAATTTCAGGTGGGGAGTTTTCCTCAATGAATCTGGTTAGAGAGATGTTTAGGTCACTGAGATATTCAGGGACTTGCTTGGGCTCCTGTCTCAATATGTGTGTGACTTAGACCCAGGCATTCCTGATTCTGAGACTGACTTTTTGTCCATTACATCACACTGTCTTTCTTCAGCAGAAACACATAGAAACTAAAAGTGAGCTATAGGAAGAAGGGGTATGGACACAGTTGTTAAAGCCCGTCTTATGTACATGAAGTCAGAATTCAAATCCTGCTTTCCTTCTGAGCAGGCGTCAGTTTTTTTGTGAGAATCCAGTAGAGAAAGAAACTGCCATTGTGGTAGAGTAGAAAACACATTAGTTCTGGTTCTGTTGTGTGACCTTGGGTGAGTCATTTCCCTTTCTCTAGGTCTCAGTTTACCATTATGAAATGGGGTAGAATTATATAATCTCTAGATATCCATTTGGTACTAATTCAGATTAATCATGAAAGGAAAACAGATTTGTTCATAGTGGTAATGGGTGGCGGTGGGTACCAATTCTAGGGTTAGGACAGGATTCCTGCTTGGGACCAGAAAGATTTTAAAAGTTGAAAAGGAAGGAAGGAAACATGACTGAGTGGAATGAGCTGTAAGTCTAGAGTCAGAGAGCTTGGGTTTGAATCCAGCTTCTGATGATAATAGTAGTATGCATTTATGTACCATCCAGTAATATTCTTGAAAACTAAATCTGACCCATCAATATGAGGACCTTGACTTGATTCTGGCCCCAGTTACAGCTCATTACAAAATCCACTGATTTTCATTGTCATTTCCTAGGAAAATGAATATAGGAATGGATCTCCATAGTGTTTGATGATAACAGGTGAACAAGTATTCCTGGGCTACCTGGCCTATCTGCCTCTTGTCTGATCCTGATGCAAGGAGCATCCCTCTTTACTATTCACCATAATTGATCAGCTTTTGCCACCTGCCTTCTATGTAAATGGAATGGAACCTTGCCCTGATCCTGGGATCCTCAGATTTAATCAACAGGTCTGTAAGTCTTCATCTTCTGCCCCAGTCTCTGATGAAAGTCATGAGATGATAGAGTTGAGACAGACCTAAAAGCTCTTATTTTCTAGTCCAGCTTCCACCAGAATCTTGGATTCATTCATGCTCTGACCTTCTGTGATGGGGAGCTTAGGACCAGTCTTGAGGCCATCCCTTTTTGTACAATCCCAATTGTTAGAAAGTTCTTCCTTACAGTGAATGGAAAATGGCCTCCATATGGCTTCTGAAGCAGGCTCTCTAGCCACTGTCACATTAACTCTTATGTATAGTTTGAACATGAAATCAACTGACCTTGACCTTGTCAGAACCCTCACCTCGCCAATATTTAGAAGGGAAAGAAATAGCTGATATCAAGAACTTGGCCATCTTTCACAGAAGTATAGTTAGTGGGAAAAGACCTCAAAGGACATTGAATGCAAACCACTCACTTTACAGATGAGGAAACAGGGCAAGAAAGGTTGTCTTGTCCAAGGTCACTCAGTTTAGGTCTAGCTTCAGGAATCTGGTGATGGAAGGGACCTCAGAGATCATCTAGTCCACCCCCTCATTAAAAATAGGAAACAGTTCTAGAGAGACTAAATGATTTGATGCAAGTCATAAAGGGCATAAGAATCAGACAATGGGATTCTGTCCACTATGGACCAATTTGTTTTACTCTCATGATTAATCTGAATTAGTACCAGATGGATGTTTAGAGATTATAGAATTCTATCCCATTTCATAATGGTAAACTGAGACCTAGAGAAAGGGAAATGACTCACCCAAGGTCACACAACAGAACCAGACTTCAGGTCTTGACTCCAGAGCCAATTTTCTTTATACTGTATCAAGAAGAAACAGCTTCATTGCTCTTCCCCCATGATGGCCCTTCTTGGTTCCATTTAAACTAAGTTTCAGAATTACCAAAGAAAGTTTCATTTTATTTTTTAATTGTTAATGCTGTAAAAAAGTCTAAAATAAATTATTCATTAATTTGTTCAGAGTATGCTTTTAAACAGAGTTTTAAACAATTTTATCATTAGAAAATAAATTGAACAGAACTGGCATATGCTGAAGTATTTTGCTACAGAAAAACATTTTTTTCCAGTTAGTGGAGTTGGTAACATTTGGCCAGGCAGAAGCAGAAGGTTAGTCTGCCATCATGAAACACTAATGGAGATGGGAAGTTATTGATGAGCTTATTATCTCATGATAAGAAGAGGGAAGAGTAGAAAAGGTAGGTAAAGGGGGACAACCCATTGTTGAAGACTGGTAGTGTCCTGGGAGTCACTGATGTGATTATGCCTTCATCATAAGGAGAACAGAGAAAGTAGGTGAAGGTGACCCTCTATTGTAGATGGATTCCAAATGGCAGCTGAATAAAGGATAGAGGAATCAAGAGAGGAAGTCTGTGAGCATGTAATTCACTGAGTCCACTGTAGGATCATGACTTAAAAGAAGGGAAAATGAGGCCAGAATATGGGTTATAGACTAGAACAGGAATGGAAGGGCCTAGAAGACAGTGGGAATGAACAATAATCATAATCACAACAACTAACACTATATGTGTGTGTGTGTGTACATATAGTGCTTTAAGGTTTGCAAAGGGCATTACAAATAGTTTATCTTCATAATAGTACCCTGCTGTCATCATGAGTAGGAATAATATATGCTTAGAATAAGATTCTCAGATCCATTCACAATCCTCTGGCAAAGAATTATTCCATTCTGCTCTCTGAACTGTCAAATGAAGCATTCTCTCCTCCCCACCCCCTTTTTTGGTCATATTCTTTTGGGTTCTTTTTAGTCATCCATTCTTTTTTCAGTCCTTACCTTGTGTATTCTCTCTTTTTCTATCTCACACTAGCCATAACAGATCTCAAACTGAACTACAAAATAATAATCATTAAAATAATTTGGTATTGGTCAAATCAGTGGATCTCAACAAACAGCACAGTAGAAGAGTCTTTGATAACCCCCAAGATCATAATCTTAGGAGAATCACTATTTGGGGAAAAAAAAGGGAAAACTGAAGGGCAATGTGGAAGAAAATAGGTTTAGACAGACATCTCACACCATACATCAAGATAAATTTCAGATGGATTAGAGGAAAAAAGAAATTTCATTCCATCTCTCTAAAGCTAAAAGAGGTACTGATTAAACAAAGATTTTTCTCATAAATACAAGTCTTAACCAGAGACCTACTTTGAGGGAAAGGTCTCGAGCTTCCAGCCCCATGGAAGTATTTTGGTCCCACAGAAACTTGAATGTCAGCTGAACCTCAGCTCCCCTAGAACTGAACAGGGTCCTATTACCTACTTGGGTACCTGGAGGCATCTAGGTAGCACATCTCCATTTCGTCATCTTTGCTCAAGGATCTCAGAAGGGGGAAAAACAAAAATCCTCAGATTAAAGGAAGATACACCTTGCTGGGAGCCGATTAGGCCAAGGCAATGAGAGATTTGACTCTGTTCTGTGATGTTGGACATATCTTTTGACAAACATGCCAAGGACACAGCTTGTCTATCCAATAGGGATGATAGCATATGCCATATATCCCTGAGATCACTTACAGATAAATTGAGGTCAAAGATGTAGAAAACACATTGAAAAAAAGACTTTAAAAGCATTAAACAAATGCAAGCTATTATTAATGGATGAACTCAGATGTGTGGCTTTGCCCATTTTGCCAGCCAGATCTTGATGGATCCAACCAGAACTGAGTGATTTCCTCTATTTCTGTGAATTCAAGTCCTCCAGTTGTTGCCACAAGTCTGGAAACACTACATAAGCAAATAATCCACATGTGTGCTGCATTTAACATTCTTTCCAAAGTTCTTTCACATTTTTCATCTCATGGAATCTTCCTCCTACCCTTCAAGTCAAATAGGGCTGGGATTATCACCATTTTATAAAAGTGGGAACAGGCATAGAAAGGGCAATTAAGATTAGTCCTGGTTAACACCACTGGGTGACAATGGAGAAACAGAGAGGATGAAAGAGGTGCCATCTGCCTTTTCACCAGCCATAGGATCATAAATCTAGAAGGGACCTTACTGCATCAGATCCTGGAGAGTCAAATTGAAATAGAAAGGGATCCTTGGTGGGGGTGGGTGCTAGAAAACCCACAAATTAACATTATGTTGTACTGCATTTTTACTTGTTTTAACATTTTCCAATTAAATTTTAATGTGGAATGTGGTGGTGGTTGAGGCTATTTGTGACTAGCAGACACCTCTGATCTAGACTAATCTCATTTTGCAGACAAGGAGCTAATGGCAGATTTGGAATTTAAATCTGGATCCACATTTCAATGCTAGGTGATGTTCCCACCCTTCAGATCTGCCATCCTCCTGTCATCAAAATTTCTGTTCCATTCTTCTAGGGGAGTTTGAGGTTCAGCTGACCTTGGTGATTGTTGAACCAAGTTTCTTAGGAATTGAAATACTGCCTTGGGACTGGAAACTATATACATATATATATATATATATATATATATATATATAGTGTATATATTTATGTATGTGTGTATATATACATACTCTATATACATCACACCATATATAAATATGCACACAAGCACACATATCCTTGTAGGTACACGATTGTTTGTCATGTTTCTCCCCACTGAAGAAAGGGAACCTCCATCCTCCACCCTTTAACAGTGCTGCTTAGGGACAGTGTGGCCTACCTACCCTGGTCATAGATAAGTATGATGAAATGAAGTTCTGTCTTCCATTGAGCTGTCAAATGGACCTTATTAAATCACAGCACTGACCATGCCACCCTCCCTGGTCCCTCTTCCCCCCACCGCTCTTCTCCAGGAGCCTCAGGATGAAACAGAAAGGGCTCTTCATCACTCATCTCCTTCTGACCTCTTCACTCCTCTGACACCTTACTTCCCTCCACATATTCTGTTATCTACGTCATTCTTTGACTGGGCAGCCCGTCTCTCCAGACTCTATGCCTTTGAAGTGGCTACTCCCTAGGCCTGGAATGGTGGTCTTCTTCCTTCCACCTCCTCAGCTTCTGCAGGACCTCCCTCCTCTGGCTGTCCCTCCCGGGTTCTCTTCCTCTGAGATTAAATCTCCACTATTCTAGATTATGACTGTATTTACGTCTTCCATTACACATACACACACATGTGCGACCATTTGTGTACATGCTCTAGTCATGAGGCATACATGTATACATATAGGTAGACAGCTATCCTTGATCATCCCTTTCCTCTGTGATCTATGTGCCCCTGTGGATAGAGCTTCTCCTTTCTCATCAGCGCTTCGGGTTTACTGTGCGTGCATGTACAAGGCGCGCCTGCCACGCACATGCAAGCACACCTTGTTGCCCCGGTTTAGCCCCCCCCCCCCATGGCAAGGGCAAGCGCTTGGCAGACGGAAGAAATGCCACAAAGTCGGATGGTAAAGAAATAAATTTACTTTTGTTTTAAAAAGAGTCAGGGCAGCCCCCGGAGGGCCGGGGCAGCCCCCGGAAGGCCGGGGCAGCCGGCCGCGCTCCTCGCGGCCGGGCTCCCGGGCCGGGCTCCGGGCCTCAGCGGAGCTGCAGGTAGGCGGGCACCGAGTAATTGAAGAGGAGGTAGTCCATCTTGTATAAGTTAAAGAGTCTGCGCTGGTGGCCCGGGCTGACGCCCTGGAAGAAGCGCGCCGCCTCGCCGCGGCCGGCACGCGGGGCCCGCGGCGGGGCCGGGAAGCGCAGGCCGGCCTGCTGCGCGCCGATGAGGCCCAGCACGTAGGCCGCGTCCTCCTGCAGCGTCTCGTACTTGCCCACCACGTCGTAGTGCACCAGGCAGGGGTGGCACAGCGCGTGTGCCCGCTCCCAGTGCTCGTTGAAGGGCTCCTCCTGGCGCGTGCGCGGGTCCGTCAGGTAGGAGAGGAACTCGTGGAAGCGCACGTCGTGGCCCCGCGCCAGCGCCTCGGGGCTGGGCCGCCGCCGGTGGCGCCGGATGATCTTGGTGCCGTAGCGCCGGTGGAAGGCCGTGTTGTAGCTGCGCGTGAACTTGTTGCGGTAGGCCGACACCAGGCGCTCCAGCGGCTCCCGCACGAACAGGAACTTGAGGTAGGCGCGCAGCCGCCGGTTGATCTCGGCCGGGCTGAAGTCGGCCAGCGTCCGCAGGTTGGCCGGCACGTGGGCCTCGTGGGCCGCGATCTCCAGCGGGTCGCGGTACTTGCCGCCGCCCGTCAGCACCATCATCACCCGCTTCCAGTTAGTGCAGGCCACCTTGGGCACGTAGCAGTACAGCACGCCGTGCTCGTCGTCCACCACCAGGTGGCGCAGGTCCTCGGGGCTCAGCAGCCGCCGCTTGCGGGTGTAGCGGCTGCACACGCGGCTCAGCAGCTCCCGCCGCCCCTGGTGCGCGCGGTGCAGCGGGGAGCCCTGCAGCTGGGGGCGGAGAGGGAGAGGGGTGAGCCGTGTCGGGGGCGGCGAGGGAGGGGTGAGATGTGCCGTGTCGGAGAGGGAGGGGGGGGCGGGGAGGGAGAGGGGTGCGATGTGTCGGGGGCGGAGAGGGAGAGGGGTGAGCCGTGTCGGGGGCGGAGAGGGAGAGGGGTGAGCCGTGTCGGGGGGCGGAGAGGGAGGGGTGAGCAGTGTCGGGGGCGGAGAGGGAGGGGTGAGCCGTGTCGGGGGCGGAGAGGGAGGGGTGCGATGTGTCGGGGGGCGGGGAGGGAGAGGGGTGAGCCGTGTCGGGGGCGGCGAGGGAGGGGTGAGCCGTGTCGGGGGGCGGAGAGGGAGAGGTGAGCCGTGTCGGGGGCGGCGAGGGAGGGGTGCGATGTGTCGGGGGCGGCGAGGGAGGGGTGAGCCGTGTCGGGGGGCGGAGAGGGAGAGGTGAGCCGTGTCGGGGGCGGCGAGGGAGGGGTGCGATGTGTCGGGGGCGGAGAGGGAGGGGTGAGCAGTGTCGGGGGGCGGCGAGGGAGGGGTGAGTCGTGTCGGGGTGCTGCGAGGGAGGGGTGCGATGTGTCGGGGGCGGAGAGGAAGAGGGGTGAGCCGTGTCGGGGGGCGGAGAGGGAGGGGTGCGATGTGTCGGGGGCGGAGAGGGAGGGGTGCGATGTGTCGGGGGCGGAGAGGGAGGGGTGCGATGTGTCGGGGGCGGAGAGGGAGGGGTGAGGTGTGAGCAGTGTCGGGGGGCGGCGAGGGAGGGGTGAGTCGTGTCGGGGTGCTGCGAGGGAGGGCTGCGATGTGTCGGGGTGCTGCGAGGGAGGGCTGCGACGCGCCGGGGGGAGGGAAGGGGCGGGAGGCTGCGTCATCATTTGTCAGTTTCGTGCTTGTTAATTGCACTGACGCGTCGCCAAGGCGACGTGTGTTTATGAATCTGATTTAGTGTTTATCTGAGGCTTGATGCGCTCGTTTTAATCGTCTCTTGATTCACTGCTTGGTGGTTCACGGTCTGGGTCACGGTGGCACTTTGGAAGTCGGTACCCAAACAGGCGCTGAGGCCGGTTGGGGAATGATGGAGATGGAGGTCGTGGACCTTCCGGCAGTACCAGAAATGACCGAGAGGCGCTGGGAGAAACTTGGGGAGTCCGGACGGAAGGAGCCCACAGAACCAGGGGAAGAGTTTCACGAGAGAGAGCAGATCTCTGGTGGGGCCTATCTCGGCTTCGTGACTGACGGGCAGCCAGGGCGGCTGCCCAGGGAGGAATGTGCCCAGTGCATGGGTTTGCTTTTGCTCGGCTGTACTCCTTTGTTACAAGGGAGGAAGTACTCAACTGAGGTGATGTAAATGTTGGAAAGTTATAATTATGTGAAAAAGCCTAAATAAAATGTTTACTTCAAAAATGTTACTCAACTTGCCCCCTTAACTAAACAAAATATGCCAATAAATAAACCTTTGTAACAAATATTCATCATCAAGCAAAGCCAGTTCCAATATGGGTCCTTTCTAGAAATGCATTTTTTTAGTTTTTTTTTGCAAAGCAGTGGGGTTGCGTGGTTTGCCCAAGGCCACACAGCTAGGTAATTATTAAGTGTCTGGGGCAGAATTTGAACTCAGGTCCTCCTGACTCCAGGGCCGGTGCTCTATCCACCGTGCCACCTACTCACCCCCCAGAAATGTATTTTCAATGCATTGTTTTCTAGTAGACCTTATCCTTCCTTCTCTGGGATTGCAGTCTGTTAATGATTAGAATTCTTGATCCTTTCAAGGTTGTGAAACTGTTCTCCTGGTTCTGCTCCCTTCATTCTGCATCCATTCACAGAGATCTTCCCAGTTCCTTTCATCATTTCTTAGAGTACAGCAACATTCCATCACATTCAGATAATTTGATTTGTTTAGTGATTTCCCAATAGAGGTATATTTCTTTGGTTCAAAACAGTTATTCTAAAAAAAAAAATTGCAGACTAATACATTTTTTTCTGAATTTTCTATTTGATCTGATTTGTCCAACTGTAAAGGCTAGCTCAGCGGGGTCTCATTAATGAGGTACTGCTGGTGGCTAGAAGGGGCTCTTCCTTTGCCAGAGAAGGGAATCAGCTGTCTATAGTTCATAAGCTTTAGGCACAGGAGAGGGATTTCAGACTAGAGACCCATTTTCTTCTAGCTTTGGAGCTCAAGAAAAACAGGCCACTGTATCCGTAGTCAAGGGTCCTAACCTTTAAAAGGAAAAAAAAAACAGCCCAGTGGGGCACTGTGCACCTCCTCGATGGACAGCTTCCTGCCTGGAGCCCTGCCCAGTTCAGTCTGACCTCACCTCGCCACGTGGGCCAGGAGCTATCTGGGGAATGCCAACTTGGCAGTCTCAGGCCTTGGACCCCAACTGTCCCATGCTGTGAAATCCTCTTCTCTTCCTTATACATCTCCATATTCACTGGGGCCAGGTTCAAGCTATAATAGGAACTGTAGGTTCAAAGTTTCCTGAATCTCATGCAAAAAGATTCTCAACCACAGCAACTGTCTGAGTCAGTTTTTCTGAGTTAGGAACTTTTTAAAAAAATCTGTTAAAAAAATGTGGTTGGGTGTATGCCTATGGGGAAGATGTAGTGATCATTAAGAGTGAGTGGACCACTTATCTGGGGAGACAATAATAAAAGTGAGTGGTATTCTAGCAAGTGGACAGAATAGGAAAGGCTTCATATAGATCAGTATGTTGAAGGAAGCTAAGTATTCTGAGAGGTGGAGGGAAAGGGGGGGTTGTATTCTAGCACCCACTCCCACCCCACCTCCAACAATCTCTGCAAAAGCACCAAGATGGGGCATACGAGGAGGTCATTTTTGATTGGACTGTTGATCATGTTAAGGGAAGTACAGTGCAAATTCATCAGGGGAAAAAAGGGAGAACCAGGAGCCAAAGGAGGATGACCAGGATTATTGCAGGGATCATATTGTATGAAGGTAACCTGAAAAAAAATGTTGGCAGGGGCAGCTAGGTAATGCAGTGGCTAGAGCACCGGCCCTGGAGTCAGGAGGACCCGGGTTCCAATCTGAATTCAAACACTTAATTATCTAGCTGTTTGACCTTGGTCAAGTCACTTAATCCCATTGCCTTGCAAACTGCAAAGGTTGACTGTTTAGTATGGAGAAGAGAAGACTTATAGAGTGAATGACTATTGTTACCCCATCATTTGGCAGAGGTATTAAGGGATAGAATCAGCTGTTCCCAGTTATTGGGGAGGAAGGCTGGGCAAGCCACACCCTCACTCTAATTCCCTACCAGGAGGCTGAAAAAGGAAAGGATACTTGGCAGAATGGAGGGCCCAAGTTTTCCATGTGTGGCTACCCCTAACTGGGAGACAGACTTCCTAAGCAAAGGTCTTACCTTTAGTATGCCATGGATGGATCAACAATCAACTATTATTAAGCATTTATTAAACATTATATTCTGCACCAGACACCATGGAAGGTGCTGGTGGTTCAACAAAGAAAAATGAGGCAGCCCCTGACCTGAAGGGGCTTGTTATCTGTGCTCTTCTGCATTGTTGGGGCTGTGGATTGAACTAAGGAATTACTCATACCATCATGCCTGGTTTCCCTTCATGCCTTGATGTCATCCCCTTCTCTCCCCTTTAATCCCTTTCTCCTTGCCAAGGCCAATGCCTGCACCCCTACCCTGATCCCATTCCCACCCCATCCCCACCACTGGCTTCTGCAGCAGATTGACATCACTTCCCCACTCCCCTCTAATTTCAGTCTCTTCCTTTTCTACTAGTTCCTTCTCTTCTACCTTCAAACATACCTTTGTCTCCTCTCTCAAAACAAAACGAAACCAATAGCCCTTTTCTAGATGCTGCCATCCTCTGAAGCTACCATCCCACACCTCCCTTCCATTTATCAGCCTAGACAAAGCTCCTGACAGCCTTCACCTATCTTTTCTTTTTCTTATTCAACTACTCTTGGCAGTCTGGTATCTGACTTCATTACTTGGTGAGATGTTCTCTCCCAAATGGCCAGCTATCTCTTAATTGTGAAGATGGATAATCTTTTCTCATTCTACATCATCCCTGAAATCCCTATTGCATGTGAACTGGCGGCCACCCCCTCCTCCTGGATACGCTGTCCTTTCTGAGGTTTTTGTCATTTTATTCTTTCTTGGTTCTCTTTCCTGGATCCCACTTGTTGGTCTGCTTTTTCTGCCATCTCCTTTGCTGGCTCATTGTCTACTTCATGCCCCCTAAGTCTGGATATGGGCCCAAGCTCTGTCTTCTCCATGTTCTCTCTTCATCTTTCATGGCTTTGATGGTCATCTCTATATGAATGACTCACCAGACTATAGATCTAGCTCTAGTCTTCCTCCTGAACTTCATTGTTACCTCCCAGCCTACTTAATTAGACTTTTGAAATGGGGTGTCCCAGAGACAACTCAAATTCACCATGTTCAAAACATAATTTTCATTCTCTTCAAACCCACCCCACTTCCAAACATCCCTATTTCTGCTATAGATACCATTGTTCTTCCAGTCTCCCAGGTTCATAACCTTGACATTATTCTCCAGTCCTCACTCTTCCTCACCCCGCTAATTCAATTGGTTTCTAAATCTTGTCATTCTACATCCACATCTGTCATATGTGACTACTTCTCTCTACTCATCCAGCTCCCATCTTAGTTCAGATCCTCATGACCTCTCATCTTGACTATCATAATGACTGTCTATTTGCTGCCACCATTCATCCACCCAGCTATCAAAGGGTGGATCTAACCATGTCACTCCCCTACTGATTAAGTTCCTGTGGCTCCCTATTGCCTTTATCATGTATCAAACAAAAACTTCTATATTTTAAAGTTCCTCACCCCCTGGCTCCAAGTTTGCTCTTCTCAAACTGCCCTTTTTGCCACTTCTCCATCTTCTTTCTCCTCCTTGGCATTGGCATCCCTAATACCTGGAATGCCTTCCCTCCTCACTTTCCTTTATCAGATCCTTCTCTTCAAGACACAGTTCAGGCACCAAGTTCTACATGAAACCTATCTTGATCCTCCCTCCCAGCACAGTGCCTTCTTCCACAACTAGTAGGTGTTGATTCTGTATATACTGATGTATGAACTTGTCTCCTATTAGAATCTGAGGTCCTGGGGGGAAGGGGCTGTTTTGCATTCATGGTTCCTAGCACAACATGGGGTGCATGGCAGGTACTTCTAAAAATTTGACTGATTGATGGATTGATTTCCCTTGTGGTCAAGACATCAGATTTTCTCTTAGGCCTAAGATTCAGCAGCACCTGAATGAAAGTAGCAGCAGTAGGGACGTCTTAGCAGCATGATGGAGGGAGGGGAGTTTGCTTTGCATTCCCCTTCCAATTCCCTCTCCCATTCCTCAGTATCCTTAGTTTCAGCCTGGTGGTCAGCTAATCCATGCTACAGTTTTATGATGCTTTTCTTTCCCACGAATATATACAAAATACCATTGGAGGCCTATAAAGATTAAATGTTTTAAATTTCTAATGGGGGAATTTCTGGCACTGTGACAGGTAGTGAGAGAATTTATTTTGAGTAAAAGGATGAATCAGGTTGGTGAAAGCCCCTCCAGTAATGCTTTGGAGGCAGCTTTTGGTTTATGTATTTATTTATGTATTTATTTATTTTTTTAGGTTTTGGTTTTTTTTTTTTCTGCAAGACAAATGGGGTTAAGTGGCTTGCCCAAGGCCACACAGCTAGGTAATGATTAAGTGTCTGAGGCTGGATTTGAACTCGGATCCTCCTGACTCCAGGGCCAGTGCTCTATCCACTGCACCACCTAGCCGCCCCTCCCCCCCAAATGAACCTTCATGGCAGGCCCCAGACCTCACTCACTTGGTCACTGTCGTAAAGTGCTTGAAGCGGACTCCTCCCCGTCTTGCCAAACCAGCTGGAGCCCAAGATCCTGTCCTCAGCAACTGGTGAGGAAATGAGGAGAAAGAACATGTTATCCTCTGGAGGGTCAGTCTGATACAGCTGAGGCTGGGGAGAAGGAGGAGTGAGGAAGAAGGAAGAAGAAGAAGGCAGAGGAGGAGGGAGAAACAGGAAGGGATGAGGAGGGAGAAAGAATAGGAGTGAAAGGGAGAGAAGGGGTGAAAGGAGAAAGAGATTCCAAAGAAGGAAGGAGGTAGAGAGGAGGAAAGAAGGGAAAGAAGAGGGAAAGAGAGGGAGGGAGGAAAGAAGAAAGGGACAGGAGGAGAGAGAGAGAGAGAGAGAGAGAGAGAGAGAGAGAGAGAGAGAGAGAGAGAGAGTTGTAGAGTAGAAGGTATACAGGATACAAAATTGGGAAATTTGGATTTTTAGTTTAACATGCTACTAAGATGCTGTGAGACCTTCAGCAAGACCCTTTCCCTGAAGCAAGGACAGAATCTCATTGATCATGGACTCAGTGCTGATGGAGATGGTAGCTCCTTCCCTGTCTGTCTCACTGATGAGAAGAAACTGAGACAAATGGGAAAACTATTTGATATTTTACCTGTGTGAAAGAGTATAAAGTAGGGCTCAGAAATTTCACACACACACACACACACACACACATATATACACATACACAAACAAACACATGAAGCCAATATAATATATATATGTTATAATTATGGTAGTATATATGTAAAAATACATATATATATATATATATATATATATGTATACATATATGTGACAAAAGTAGTTCCTCTTCCCTCCCCATCTGGTGTCCACCCTGAGCAGGAGAGGCCCTTGGCTGGGGCTGCTGCTGTGGAGGCTGTGAAGGGAGACCACCTGGAATGTGAGGAACTGAAAGGTCCTGGGAGAAAGAGGAAGGAAGAGGAAGAGGAAGGGAAGAAACTCTTTGGGGCTTTCAGCCAGAGTGTTCCAAGGGCAAACCTAAAGGCAAGCCAAAAGAGGCAAACCATGACCTCTCCTATAGGGTTATTGGGAGTCAAGTGCTTTGAAATCTTTAAAGTGATTCATAAATATGAGTTATTATTATTTCAAAGCATCAGCTCTGCTTTATGTATGTGACTGTTTTGAAACACATAAAGTGCTAAAAAAAACCCAAACCATTTAAGGATGTTATAATTCTCTTTATTCATTCCAAATGTATCTCAGGCTTTGAAAAAAGAAACTGAGGGTTATTTGGAGTCTCAGTTGTAGAGAAGACTGAAATCAGAAACAAAAGCTGGTTTCTAGTAGCTCATTGAGTGACTTTGACTAGGTCATTTCCATTTCATGGGCCTCAGTTTCCCACTCTGTAAAATAAGAAGATCGGATTAGCTGCTCTTTAAGGGTCCCTTCCAGCCCCAACATTCAATGAGTGGGGAGGAGTCCCCTCCAGGACAGGCACCACCCAGCTGCAGGGCTGTCCGGCATGTGGTATTCCTTGGCTGGAAGACTGGCTTTCCAGGGAACGGGTGATTTTTCCAGACTTAGTTTCTTGGCCATCTCCTTGTGAGGTGGAAACCTACCAAAGAAAGGCTATCAAGGAAGAAATGCAGACCCACTCTCAGCCATGGAGCAGAGCGGGGAAAGTAGCAGACATGCCAGCCCTGGCCCCATGCTCCTATGGGGTGCCTGCCTGACCAAAAAGCAGCCAACCCAGTCAATTCTTGGGTAGTAAATCATTTTCCCCTGGCCCGAGAGAAGGGACTCAGCCTGATGCCAAACACAGACCTGTCTTTTAGAGGGCCCAAAAGATGATAACCCCATTAGGACAAAGGGATGAGAAGGCCAAATGTGGGGCTACTTTCCCCATCTACCTCCTGGCTTCTTCCCCTTACCCCCCAGCACCTCAAAACTTAGAGGCTCCAAACTTCATCTGAGGATGCAGATGGCCCCTTCCCTGAGTCATCTTGGAACAGGGGAAAAGTTCTGAAGTCAGAGGGGTAAGTTCTGATACTTACTCTGTGACCTTGACCAAGTCATTTAATCTTTTTTTAACTAATGAAATAAAACAAGCATTTCCATAACATAGCACAATGAAAAAGATGATTACACAAGAAACTAAAATCTATTATGTACAGCTTGTTATTCCATTTGAATAGCTAATAAAATTAATATGTAAATTTCTTTTCTTTCTTCCCTGCCACCCTAGAGATGGTTACCATTAGACACAAATAGCTGTGTGTGTGTGTGTGTGTGTGTGTGTGTGTGTGTGTGTGTGTGTGTAAAATTATTCTACACATACTGGTGTCTGTTCTTTCTGTGGATACTACAGGGCTATAAGAAATGTTGAACTCGGTGAACTTAGAAAAACACAGAAAGACTTGCACGAAATAATAAAGAGCAAAATGAGTAGAGCCAAGAAAACAATACTCACTGTAACAACAATATTGTTTTAAAAATGACTTTTGAGACAATTCTGAAAAACTTGTATTGGAAAATGTGATCCATATCCAAAGAAAGAACCCTGGAGTCTGAATGCAGATCAAAGCACATTATTCTCACTTTTAAAAATTTGTTTTGTTGTTTTTCCTTCTCATGTTTTTTCCCTTTTTGTTCTGATTCTTCTTTCACAATATAATTAATATGGAAATGTTTAACATAGTTGTACATGTATAACCTATATATCAGATTACTCGCTGTCAAGGGGAGGGAAAGGAGGGAGGGAGAAAAATGTGGAATAAAAAATCTAATAAAAAATGAATGTTGGAAACTTTTTACGTGTAATTTGAAAATTTGTTAAAAAAAGGACTTTGAGTGAATAATCATTTTGACTATTATAAATACCCAAATTAACTATTAAGGACATAATGAAGAAAGACATTATCTGAATCAAATCATTTAATTTTGGCCTAGATGATCTTTGCTGTGCCTTCCCACCCAAATCTATGCTCCTACGCAAACTAAGAAGCAGGCTTAGATACAGGACAGGGCAGTGAGTCAAGAGGCTTTGATGGACACAGCTTCAAGTACCCATTTCTGTTGAACACTTGAAATGTGAAAAGAGAAAGGATGGCGTGGGGGAGATGAGAGGACTGGGAAGGGTCCAAGGGAGAGATGGGAAGAGAGTAGAGAGGATTTTGTAGGGTTTCTGAGGGAGCAGAGAATACATCATATCTTCTTTAACAATGATGGACCTGGCACTCTGAGGCACATGGGCAACTGGGAAGAATGAGAATGAGCAAAGGAGTCAGACCAGCATAAGGGAGACCTCATCTGATCCCAGGCTCCAGGGATTAGGAGCCAGAAGAGATTCTAGAGATCAGTTAGATCCGATTCCAATCTACTCATTAAAGAGATGACAGGATTTATCCAAGATCCCATAGACCATATTTTCCATTTCTTTTCTCCACTACTTCTTCCATATGTGATTGCTTCCCATCATATAGCTCCTTGCTATCATCTCTCTGAGGATTTGCTGAGAAACTTTGGTTGTCGCCCTTTGGATCTATCATCCATATTCAATTCAATGCAACAAGAATTTATTGTTTACTACATATTTGTAAGGGCAGCCAGGTGGTACAAATGAATATAGTGCAAGACCTGGAGTCAGGAAGACCCGAGTTCAAATCCAGCCTTGGACACTTACTAGATATGTCACCCTGAATAAATCATTTAACTCTGAAGCATCAGTTTCCTCACCTGTAAAATGAGATGGAGAGGGAAGAGCAAACCACTCCAATATCTTTAGCCAGAAAACCCCAAATGGGGTCATGAAGAACTGAACATGACTGAAATGACCAAACAATAACGTAGCAATATAGATCTACAACTAAAGGGAGCTTCAAATGCTATCTCTAACCCTTTTGTTTTCACAGATGTATAAAAGTAAGATCCAGGGAAATCTCATGATTATTAATTGTCAAAGACAAGATTTGAACCTATGTCCTTTGTCTTCAGAGCCAGTGCTAAGTATATGATAGATCCTGTCCCTCTCTCCCTTCCCTTTCCTTCTTCTCCTTCCCCTCCTTTGTCCCTGTCTCTGTCTCCATCATTTTCTGTGCCCCATCTCTATCTCTGTCTCCATCTTTTCCCCTGTAAAGCTACAAAGACAAAAATTACAGTCTCTACCCTCAAGGTGCTACTTGGGGGAGGGGAGAATTCATAAAACAGGTGGTTGGATTAAATGATCTCTTGGCTTCTTTTCAGCCCCCAAATCCTGGAATGTCCCCAGGAATCTCCCCAAATCAAAGTGCATTTGATTGGTGTCCACATTTCCTCCCCCAGGCTCTACCCTTCAGACCTGCACTCACTCCTGCGGCCTCCACCTTCCATCTGGGGATGGGCTGGCAGAGTGTGGCTTCTGGGCAGGGGGAGCAGCCAACCAAACAGAGACTGAGGAGACAAGTGTCTATGTGTTTCTCCTAAAACAAACATAAAATCCAGGCTGGAACAGAGAATTGGATCCTCAGCAGGGATGTGGTTGAGCTTAAAGGAGAGTAGTGGTGGACTGAGGAAGCATTTTAAAAAAAAACAAAACACCAGTGACAGGAAATGTTTACTGACACATGCAGAGTTCTCTGGGTTGGGGAGGATAAGGAGAGGAGACACCAGCTTGGTCAGGGTGAGGGTGTGGGTTACAGCTCTTTGAGATGTGGTGGCAAAGAGAACCAGCCCGGATGTTTAGCCCCGAGTCGTCAGACCTGACTCTGCCACTGATGGGCAGGTCCTCCGCTAAATGGCCTCAATTTCTCTATGTATAAAATGGGTAAAATAGTCTCCATCCTGCCTATTTCAGAGGGATTGTGAGGATCGAGTAGGTCAAATACTTTAGAGATGGAAAAGAAAGATCCTGGGTTTGAATTTCAGCCTTGTCACTAAGTACCTATGGGAGAGAGGGGCTCTGAAGCTACTTCCTGCTTTAATCTGCTAGCTCGTATTGTGAGCCAATATTATTGCTTTTGGCCTCTGCTCTGAGATTTAATTTCTTAGTTATTCATGACAACTTCTATGTGTGTGTGAGTGTGAGAAGACTGGGGGTGGGTGAGGAGAGGAACCTCTGCGGGGAAGTCACGGGGTAGAGGAAGAGGAAGAGTGAGGTTAAAAAAAGGAAGATGTGCTCCTTCTGCTCCTGTCATTTTAAGAGTCATTGTGGTAAAGCAGAAAGAAGACAAGATTCACAATCAGTGGAGAGCTGTCTTTGAAAACCATCCTGCTATTTATTGTCTGGCAGGAAGTGCCTTACTTCCCTTCTCCAGGAAAAGGACAAGGTTGGATGAGACATGATCTCTTAAGTTTTCATCCAGCTCTATGAGTTTCCTCTGGGCCTTTATCTTCTCTGTGGGACTCCTCTTGGCATTCAAGGCTTCCCTTCATCCAAAAAATCATCCAACTTTATGGTTAGATGGGACCTTCATATACAAAGAGGGGAGCAAGGTTTCTCTTCCTCCAAGAACCAGAATGGCTCTGGTTCTGATAGCCTCACCCCCTCCATCCTTCCTAGACATTCCTAAACCAAAGCCTTAGTTCCTTTCTATCTCCTCACTTGTTTTTTTTCACATCTAGCTCCTTTTATGTATAGCCTTCCCCTCCTGGAATGTAAGGTCCCTGAGGGCAAGGTCTGTTTTGTGTTTCTCAGCACTCCACACAGTGCTTGGTCCATGGTCAGTTTTTAGAAAATTCCTTTTCAGTCATTTGTTAATGTTTATGGTTATCCACCTCCCTTAATACACACTTCCATTCACTACACATTTATTGAATACTTTTTGTAGGTTCACCCTTATGCCAGAGGAAGACCAAAAACCCTGCTTCTGCTTTGGTGGATTGTTTCATCTCATTGGCCTAAGGAGATCCATACTTATGAGATGATCAGGCAATGGTTGAAGCTGAATGTTATTCATTCATTCATTCATTAGGTTTTTGCAAGGCAAATGGGGTTAGGTGGCTTGCCCAAGGCCACACAGCTAGGTAATTATTAAGTGTCTGAGACGGGATTTGAATTCAGGTACTCCTGACTCCAAGGCCGGTGCTCTAGCCACTGCACCACATAGCTGCCCCTGAATGTTATTTAAGACCAAAATGAGAATAAAAGTTTTAAGATTCCTAAGGAAGAAGAAATCATGGTAGGCACAGTTTCCTGGGAAGGTAGTCCAGGAACTAAAGCATGAGGCAGGGACAAAAGGAGAGAAGCAAGAAAACAGCATGGTGCAGTGGACAAAGATTCTGGACTGAGCCAAGAATCCTAGTTATCAGGGAACAAAGCAACCAGAGGTTGACTATGGAACACAGTGGCATTCAAAGCCATGAAATTATTTCTTGAAAACCTTCAATCTGCTAATTAGCATGGCCTTGATTTAAATAGCAATTCTATCACCTCAATTTTTAGATAAAAATGATCAAGGACAAAGATCAACTTCTGACAAAAAAGAAGAGAGAAGAGTAGGGAGACTACTGGTATTGTAGGGGGAGTACTGGTATCGACTTGGGAAGACAGGGACTATTCTGCCATTAAAAGGTGGGTCACTTTAATCTCTCTCTGGTCCTCAGTGTCTGCATCTGTAAAATGAAGAAGTTGGACCAGTTGTTCCATGTAAGTTCCTCAGTGCCTCTAATGTTATAAGATTTAAGGAACTCCTTCCATTCAGATGGGCCTTGAATGGCAGGTTGAGGAGTTCCACAGAAGAGACAAAAGACCTAGAGAAGTCACTTGACTCCTACGTCAGAGATGTTGGCTGTCCACCAGTGGCTTGGGCCCAGGCCATGCTGCTTTGCTGCCTGGTCTTCTTGGAGCTTCCTGAGGCCTGTGGCAGCTGCAAGGGTTTGCAGAGGCAGGTCGAAGAGGATCTGGCTGTCCTCTGACAGCAAAGACCAGTTCTGATTCTCCTGCCAGGAATTCCCAGACAACAGAACGTTACTGTCTCCTGTGGGGGAGTAGGAGGTTCCTTTGTGAACATAAAGACTCATCTGAACCAGTGTGGAGCTATCTGGGACACTGCTTTTTCAGCCAAAACAGAAAACAGCTGGTCTGTCTTCAATGCTTTCTTCTGCCTCCTGAATGGGCACTGGATTTGTTACTAAGGGTATGGGTTTGGATCTTTATTTTTAGACCAGTTTAAGTCTCTGAGGTTCAGTTTCTTTATCCATAATATGAGAGGGTTGGACTTGATGATCTCTTCCAGCTCCAAAAATCAATGACCCAAGGACTTTTTTGCAGTCAGATTAGGGTAGTATGTGTTGGGGAGAGGGGAGAAAAAGAATGCGAGAAATTGATGGCACCAAACAGCCCCTGGTTACATCTGAATACATTCTCCTCCAAATCTCTCTGAGATGGTTATTGGATGTGTTCTTGAGATGAAGAACATTCCAGATACTATTAAGAGACTTGAGGAGAGGCTCCCAGGACCCTATCCAGGAGACTACAATATAACCAATGTATAAAGAAATCTGGGCTTTCATTCACTATAGGAAAAGCCAAGGTGAAGTTGCCATTACAAAAGTGGGAGGGATATCATGATATCTGCTCAGAGTCTAGGAAAAGAAGAATCAGAGATGAACAACTCTGCCAGGGAAAAAAGGACCGTGGCTGGCTAGCACAAAGATCCTGGCTACTTGGCAGGTCTAAGCCTATAGTGGACATGGGCTCATTTGGTTCTTATACCTTGATACCATCCCATTGAAAATCCATTGTCCACAAAGAAATTTTCTGACCTTCTTTTGGTTTCCTAAAGCATAGAAACCAAGAATGTTAGAACTGAAAAGAGTCTAACCTAGATTGTTAGATCTGGGAGGGATCTAAGCACCTAGGAAGTCCAAAAGATCTTATCACTTTAAAACTAAGAGCTGAGAGATGTGTGCATTTGGTCTGTTTGAGCTAGGAGGGATGTTCTAGTATTAGTTTAGGAAGGGACCTCTCACCTAGATTCTTTTTTTTAGGTTTTTGCAAGGCAAATGGGGTTAAGTGGCTTGTCCAAGGCCACACAGCTAGGTAATTATTAAGTGTCTGAGACGGGATTTGAACGCAGGTGCTCCTGACTCCAAGGCCGGTGCTTTATCCACTGCACCACCTAGCCACCCCTCTCACCTAGATTCTTAAGGCTAGAAGAGACTCTAAAGCATAGTTGTAAGAGGTGAAAGGGCTTTAGAATCTCAATTTTTAGAAATGATAGAAGGGACTTCAGTGATCTTCTTGTTCAACTCTTTCATATTACAGAAGAGGAAACAGATTCAGAACCAGCATCAGGATACAGCCTGTCCAAAGGCAGAAAGTGAGTCACCTTGTAGAGCTTGGCTGAGAACACAGATATTCCCTTTTGTACTACCCCCCTTTCCACCCTGGAGTGTAGCACAACACTGATCCTGGAGTGTGGCTAATATTGAACTTGAACCACAGGACCCAGAGAGAAATGTCCTGAGACATCCACCATCTTTGATATCCTAGAGACAGAAGGCTAGAACATTTTCATCCAGTATCATGTATAATTCCTTCTACATAATTCTTTTTAATGAATGTCTATGAAGTGTTTAATTTTATGTTATGGGACATAAAGGGAAGAAGGACTAGTATCTGGCCACAAGGAGCTTGAAATATAGTTTGTTATAAGGGAGGACTCTAGAATTTTGGTGAGATGATTCATGTGAGAAATAAAGGGCAACAATATTAACTTTAAGAGGAAAAAGACAATGAAAAAATAAAATAAGGTGTGAAAGCCCAGAAGCAGACCCAGAGCTTCAAGTGTGGGGTCTGACTGGAGCAGTAAACAGCGGGACTATCACCTCCCTCTTTCTGTATCTAGGTTTCTATTCATTTAGCCTACATAGTAGTAGTTCTAGAGGCTGCCACGTCATAATATTGGTTCCTTTTGAGCTCCTGATCTACTACTGATGAGCCCTTTTGGATTCACCATAAATAAGTCTCTTCACTGTTCAACTTCAACTCTGGTTTGAATCCCGAGTCTTCAGAAATCTCTCCAAGCACCTAACCCTGCCCTGTCAAGGAGACCTGAGAAAGCCGTCCTGCCAAGGGGAAGGGTCTGAGGACCAACTCTACCTGACCTTCTCTCTGTTGTTCTGAGGTACAAATAAGATGCTAGATGAGGAGACGTCTTGGATAGTCTGAGTAGGGAAGTGGAGAAAGAATATCAACTATCCAGGCAGAGGATGGGGATGAAAATCTTGCCTCTGTGTGACCTTGGGTAAGTCCTTAGCTTCCCCATCTGTAAATGAAGGGGTTGGATTAGATGGCCTCTCAGGTCCCTCCTACCTCATCAGTTATGATTCAGTGAAATAAGGGATAGGGAGTCATTCCTATAAAATATGAGTAATATGGATGAATTTGAACTCTTATGGCTTACAGCTGCTGGCAACCATGTTTATGTAGACTGTTAAATAGACAAGTGGCTTCACTTTCTGGAAAACAGTTTTCGTGGTATGAAGACAGGGTTGAAGACTTTATCGACAGTTTCTTCTCAGGGCCCTGAGAAGCTTTGTAATTCCAAATTGCATTTAAATTTGTAATACACCAAGTAGGACTTTAATCCACTCCAATCCTACCACTCTTCAAGGCTCAGCCCAAGTTCCATTTCATCTGTATAGCTTTCCTTGACTTGTCTAATCACTGTGATGTTTCTTTTTTCTGAACTCATAGCATTTACCATCTACCATTCGAGGGGCCTCCAGTGCATAGAGATTTCTCTTGTGTTCTTTTATCCTTTAATTAAATTCATAGTATCCCATCTTTCTTGAGAGATTGGAGATAAGCTGCTCACCTTGGGTATTACCTTGGATGACAAACTGGAGGGCATTTGGAAGAGGGTGAATAAGATGGCCAGGGCACCCAAAACACCCAAAACATAGGGAATAGTGTCCACTTAGGTACAAGAAGACTATTGCAAGCCCTGTTTGTGGTGGCAAAGAATTGGAAATTAAGTGAATGTCCATCAATTGGGGAATGTTTGAACAAACGGTGGTATATGTATGTTATGGAACACATTGTTCTATTAGAAACCAAGTGGGATGGGATT
Source organism: Macrotis lagotis (assembly GCF_037893015.1). NCBI lineage: Eukaryota > Metazoa > Chordata > Mammalia > Peramelemorphia > Peramelidae > Macrotis > Macrotis lagotis. Next base: position 136,420,554 of record NC_133665.1, read on the forward strand.
TCAGAGAAACCTGGAAAGACTTGAATGAATTGATGTTGAGTGAGATGAGCAGAACCAGAAGAACACTGTATACCCTAAAGCAACATGGGGTTGATGATCAACCTTAATGGACTTGCTCATTCCATCAGTGCAACAATCAGGGACAATTTTGGAGTATCTGCAATAAAGAATACCATCTATGTCCAGAGGAAAAAACTGTGGAAGAACTTTAAACAAAGTTTAAACTTTAAACAAAAGAAAGAACTTTAAACAGAGACCAAAGTCTATTACTTCAATTTTTTAAAAAATTGTCATGTATTATATAATTTTCTATCTCTAATATTTTATTTTCTGCTCAAAGATATGATTTCTCTCTCAACACATTCAATTTCAATGTATAGCATGCAAACAAAGTAAAGATTATTGGACTGGGGACAGCTAGGTGGTACAGTGGATAGAGCACCGGCCCTGGAGTCAGGAATACCTGAGTTCAAATTTGGCCTCAGACACTTAATAATTACCTAGCTGTGTGGCCTTGGGCAAGGCACTTAACCCCATTGCCTTGCAAAAAAACAAACAAACAAAAAAAGATTATCAGACTGCCTTCTATGGGGGATGGGGGAGGGAAAATTATAAAATTCAAAACCTTACAAAAAATGATAGTTAGAAACTACTATTGTATATAATTGGAAAACAATTAAAATATTAATTAAAAAAGACTATTGCAAAACTCCTTGATTTGTCTCCCTGACTCATTTTTCTCACTCCAACCCATCCTCCATGTATCAAGCTGATCCTCCTAAAGTTCCCCAAAACATGTCACCTCTATATTCATCAACTTCAGTCTTGATCAACTTGAACCTGTTACTCCAGGATCAAGAATAAGATCCTCTGTCTGTAGGTGTAAGCATATTCATCATCTGCCCCCTTTTCATTGCTTCCCTCCCCCACACTGTTTAATCCAATGATACTAGGTACTGTGCCCATCTCTTGACTCGAGAGCTTTTCATTGCCTAGCCACCATGCTCGGAACACTCTCTCCTCTAATACGCTGCCTGGCTTCCTTGTTGTTTACTCATGTCTGACTCTTTGTGACCCTATTTGGATCTTTTTGACCGAGACACTGGAGTAATTTGCCATTTCCTTCTCCAGTCTTATTTTACAGGTAAAGAACTGAGGCAAAAAAGGGTTAAATGACTTGCCCAGGATCACACAGGTAGTATGTGTCTGAGGCCAGATTTGAACTCAGGAAGATGTTTTTTCCTGATACCAAATCCTGTGCTCCAGTCACCTAGCTGGCCCTGGTTTCCTTCCAACATCTAAAGCCCCATGTTCTGCCAGAAGACTTTCTTGATTCTCCTTAACATGAGTGCCTTATTTCTGTTGAGTATTCCCAGTTTATCTTATGTATAGCTTGTTAATAGTTGTTTAAATATTGTGTCCTCAGGGGCAGCTAGGTGGCGCAGTGGATAAAGCACCAGCCCTGGAGTCAGGAGTACCTGGGTTCAAATCTGGTCTCAGACACTTAATAATGACCTAGCTGTGTGGCCTTGGGCAAGCCACTTAACCCCCTTAACCCCGTTTGCCTTGCAAAAACCTAAAAAAAAAAATATTGTGTCCTTCATTAGCCTGTGAAATTCTTGAGTAGCGACTTTTTGTCTCCCAAATTCTTAGCCTCACATTAATAAATGCCAGATGATTGAGAGGAGTCTCATGGCAAGGTGATAGCTGCCATCCAATATCTGAAGCCTAATATTTGAAGAGGAAGCCAACTTGTTCAATATTTCTCCAGTCTCCAGAACTAGCAACTTCCTGCTCAAGAGAAGGCAGAACCATCTAACAATCAGAACCTTCCAGCAATAGATGGGGTTGGAAGACCATTCATCAGGAAAACAAAAAGAGATCTGGTTAGGTGTCAGATGGAGGTATGTCACACATGACTACAGATACTCGCACATATTCTCTGCATGTTTCTAAAGTACAGTAATGAGATTTGTGTGGAAGATGGAGAATTCACAGCTCACGGATGAACTTCCAGACACTGCAGAAGAAAACCAGAAAGCCAGATGAATGTTTTATGCAGCAAGAATATAGAATAAATGAATGAATGAAAGAATAAATAAATAATAAGTCCATCATCTGAATATGTCCAGGACTAATTGGAGGTATTACAGGGGAGTAGAAAAAGCCCAGGACTTGAAATCGAAGTATGAGGGTCTGAATCCCCTTTTTTTTTGTTCCCTACAACTTATGTGGCCTTAAAGAAAACATCTCCCCATCTAATTTGCACATCTGTAACATGAAAGGATCAGAATAGGAGACCTCTAAGGTCCTCCTTATTCTAAGACTATAATTGTAACCCCCTGCAATAGCCTCTAAACCCCAGTACAGGGTCCCCACCCTTGCTGAGGTGGGCATCATTATGTGCCACTTAAATAACCCATTTGGTCGCTTTTCCCTTGATATTTAACTGAAGCATCAGACCTAAAATACAGTTACATATAATTTACCGGGTGACAAGACAGCATAAAGAAAAGAATGGTCCCCAAAAGCAAGACCACAGGCTAGAATGCACATGTGAACAGGGTGAAATGTGAGCCTTCATGAAAGAGAGGGGTGCAATAGGAAACCAGCAAGCCCAGAATTCAACTGGGAAGGCTTACTCAATACAAAAACATTCATCAAGCAAGGGGGTTAAACTAGTGGTTCCGTGAACTACAGGCTTTGCTCAGGGCAATTATAGAACAGAGCAACATTTGGAAATACTTAGCAGCCATGTGCTTCAAGATGGCAGAGGGGCCATCCTTTCACCAAAGTCAAGAAATACCCAGAAGAAAAATCTCAAATAAAGCTGAATGGAACCTACGGATAGAGAATTATTGAAGTTGGAAAGGATCTTAGGACATAGATTGTTAGAGGCAGAAGGGGTTTAGAGTCATAAAATGTCAGAGCAGTAAGGAACCTTGTAACACAGAATGTCAGAGCTGAAAGGGTCCTTAGAACCTAAAATGTCAGAGTTGGAAGGGTCCTCAGAACATAAAATGTCAAAACTGGGAGGGGTCCATAGAACATAGAACATCAGAACAGGAAGGAACCTTGGAACATAGAATGTCAGAGCTGGAAGGGTCCTCACAATCTAAAATGTCAGAGCTGAGAGGGTTCTTAGAACCTAAAATGTCAGAGCTGGAGGGGTACTCAGAACATAAAATGTTAAAACTGGGAGGGTCCTTAGAACATAGAATGTCAGAACAGGAAGGAACCTTGGAACATAGAATGTCAGAGCTGGGAGGGTCCTTAGAACACAGAATGTCAGAACTGGAAGCAATTTTAGGATAGAGAACGTTAGACTAGGAAAGATACTGAGATCACAGAATATCAGAGCTGGAACAGCCCTGGGAGATCATCTAATTCAATTCTCTCATTTTACAGAGTAGGAAACATATCCAGGAATGGGCAAGGTTATACATGGTCAAAGTCATACATGGTCAAGGTCATGCATGGTCAAGGCCATGCATATTCAAGGTCATACAGCAAACCTGGGACTGGACCCCAGGACTTCTTACTATAGGACAGTGTCCTTTCACAGAACCTTACTCCAATTCATGGACTGATACTGTCATATGTGAATAGGAAGGCCTTCTTTAGTTCTGACATTCCAGGACTCTATGATTTCAGGTAGTTAGGTGACCTAGGGGATAGAGAGGTAGCATTGGGGTTAGAAAGACCTGAGTTCAAATTCTACCTCAGAAACTTAGAGCTATGTAACCCTTTCAGTCTCAGTGTACTATCTATAAAATGAAGAGAGCTGGATCAAAGTTCTTTGAGATTCCTTCCTGGTTCTAAATCTTTGAGCCTATAAAGTGCTTAGTAAATAAAGTAAAAAAAAAAAAGGTGATAAACCAAAGCACAGAGCTGATGGTAACATTACTCACAGGAAACTTTGGGTGAGTATAAGGAAAGTCATATGGATGGGTAGAGATTGTTCTCATAGCTGTGACATACCTGGGAGACATTCAGGACCATTACAGAGCTGATCTAGGAGAAGGGGGGATTGCCATAGCAGGTAGCTTTTTTGATGAGCTGCTACAGCAGGATGGAAGCGCCTCCCCCACTGGGGAGGGCTGTGCACCAGGAGCAGAGAGGGCTAATGGAATCTGCAGAAGGTCTGAGGAGTCACACTGCATGTATTCCAGCCAAGCCAGACTAACAGCTATTCCTGGACCTCATCCGGTTTTCTCCTCCCCCCTCCTCCATCCATGTCTGAAATCATTTCAGAGGTAAAAAGAACCTTGGGTGAACCAGTTCAATCCCTAACCAACTCTAATTCCCTAAAAGAATGCTTGCTATAACATGTATAACCTCTATCAGATTGCTTGCCATCTTGGGGAGGGGTATTGGAAAGAATGGAGGGAGAGAGGAAGGGAGAAAAAATGTGGTCCTCAAAATCTTATAAAAAATGAATGTCAAAAAATATCTTTACATGTAATTGGGAAAAATAAAATACTATTTATCAAAAAAAGATTTCTTGTTAAATATACTTGGTAGTACTCATCCAGGGAGAAAGGACCCGCACTCCCTGTGGCAGGGAGAGCTCAAATCATTACAAATTTTAATTTGTATTAAGTCTAAATGTTCCCAAACTGAAGGAAACCAAGAGGTCAGGGAGTCAAATCCCATTTTACAGATAAGAAACCTGAAGCCGAGGCTGTTAACTCACCTGCCTAAAGCTCTCACAGGCAGTAACCATCAGAGATAAGATGTGAATCCAGGGATTCTGACTCCAGCCAGTCAATGCTCTTTTTGTGGCTTATTTCCTTTCCCCTGGTTCTGCCTTCTGGGACCATGGAAAGACAAATATCTCTCCTAGACATGACTCTTTCTCTCTGGGCCAAGCATCTTCAGTTTCTTTAGCTGAGACACTCCTGCCCTCATTCCTATTAGATAACTTTTCCATAAAGGTTCAGGTCAGTTGCATCCTCCTCTCCCTTTTCATATTTTCCCTAGAAACCCAGAACTTTGGAGTGAAATTTCCTTTTACCTTTCAAATACACGCCATGTAGATTAGAAAATGAAGTATCTCCAAGGTCCCCGAGGAGAGGATTTGCTTCTCTCCATTGATGTATCACTAGTACATATGACTTTTGCCTTAACAGACCATTATCCAACAGGTGTTGAAATGAATTGGTAAGAAATGAATTCTTAGATAGCCTAATCAGAGAAGCCCCTTAGCCCAACTAAGGAGTCTTTCTGAGATCCCTCCCAGGTAGAGAGTTAAAGGAAAGGAGACAGAGAGGAGAAAGATAACAGGGCATCAGGAAAGACACATATCCCCTTCTACTTTTACCTAATCATGAGTGGCAAAATTATAATTCACTGACTAATATTTATGCCTTTTTCAAAGAAAGTCAACCAAAGTTATAATTCACCTACTAATATTTATGCACTTTTCAAAGAAAATCAACCATTTAAATCTTTTTTAATGGGTTGACAATGTGGTAGTTGTCCTTCAATCTTGAAGAAGACCATGGCATCATGAAAGTGATATCATGACTTGCATATAAGATAAGATTAATTAAAGTGAAAGGGCATTGGGCAAAGATGCCATTCTCATTATCCCATGTGAATTCAGTGGTCTGACATAGTAATATCAGGATGATTGAGGATCAATGGGAGACCTTGACCTTTTAGAGTCAGGTCTTTCTCATATCACCAAGGTGTTTTGGTAGTATGGTATTGTCAGGTGACGAACTTTTGACAGTAGGGTAAAGTTAATTCATTTGTCGATAGACTAATTTTATGGACCAGAGAAAAAGCATTTGTCAAGAATGTCTCCATTAATCAAGTATTAAAGTTGGAAGTTCAAAGATGTTCAAATATCATCGTAGTTCTGACCATAAATGATGCCAACCAGCAATCCAGTGGTGTTATTCTCATGATGTGCCAGGCAACTTCCAGGAAACCAAAGACTTTGGAGTCTGGGGAGTATGATTGTAAAACTAAAACTTAAAGGCATTGAAGGAAGGGCACCACTAGGAGTGGACAGAGCTGAAGAGATTAGACCATTGAATGACAAGTTAGCTTTATCCTACTGTCAAAAGTTTTTCAGCAGACATTAACAAAATGTGTTATAAAAAGGTATTTAAATTCCTATTTAATATTTCAATGAAATATTATTTTTTATGGAGGAAAACCTTAACTTGTCCTTTATAACAACAGTATATCTCTCCCAGTCTTCCTCTGCCATGCCTTCCCTCCGCCTTCTCCCCCTATCCAATACTTATTCATCCTTCAAGGACAAAATGAAAATCTACCTCCTCTACAAAGTTCTGTCACCTTGGACAGGTCATCTTCACTTCTCTGAACCCGCAGTTTCCTCATCTATAAGACTTGTTTCTATCACAGCTAACTTCCACAGTGCTACAATCTGGCCCAGCCTTTATTTTTTCACTTGAATCTCTGGAATTTGTGAGCCTTTGCTGTATGACTTTTTGATAAGACCAAGTCAAGCCTCAGGGGCAAGTAAGAGCCTTATCTTTGTTGGGGTTGAGGGAAGGAAAGAGCCTAGATAGCATAAATGGCTCACGTAATCCAGGACTGTGTGAGAGAGAAGGCTGGAGATGTAATGTGTTGCCAGCCAGATCAGGGAGTTTGGACTTTATCCTGTAAAGTCCAAAATCTCAGAGGAGAGCAGAGACCTGAACCCCAGGCAAAAGAGTGACTGGGAAAAAGAAAGGTCTGGATAAGGATCATAGACTGTGGGCTGGAAGCCATTGAGAATAAGACACTCTTTTTACTGATGTGGAAACTTGACCCAGGAGGCGATAAGTAGCAGACCCAGGGCCTCTGACTCTAAATCCCAAATTTCATGGGTCCAGTGCTGGAATTTTTTAGGACCATAACATTTACAAAGCATTGCTAAACTATTAACCCCCTTGACCTTCACAATGTGACTAGAGATAAAGGGTGCAAATAGCCCCATTTTTCATAGAGGGCAAGTGATTTGCTAAGGATGATTTAGTTAGAAAATAGGAATAATGCCCAAGTCTCCCATCTCAAGTCTGTGGGACCCTTCCCACACAGACAAGATGAGAAGAAAAGACAGGAATGAAATCTGGGTCCTAGGTTTCCAGAGCTGACCTTTTTGGGAAGGGAGCTTTGGGTCTGGGGCTTCCTAACATGCTGTCCCAGGTGTACACTCTTGCCCCCCCAAAACTTCCTTCACATGCTGTTAGGCAAGCCTTCCTCCTGTGTATGTCTAATTCCTCCCTGCTCCGAGACCATCAGAACCCCGCTCCTGCCTTCTGAGTAAAATTCAGACTCCTTAGCCTGGCCTTCAGGGCTTCTCAATATGACACTAGCCTACTTTTCCAGCCTCATCTCATGTCATTCTACCTTATAGGGAACAGCCAAACAGAATTCTGTCCTTTGAACATTCTCTCTATCTGCCTCCTTGCCTTTAACCACTCAGATTTCTTTACCTTGAATGTCCCCTCTCCCTTCTTCATCTGTTGGGCTCCTACTCATCCTCGAAAGCCTGTCTCCCCCTTCAAGAAGCCTTCCTGGATCGTCTCGCCCCTTTACAGGTCATTTTGTCCTCTGCTTCTCTAATAAGCTAATTTTTTTCAACCGTCCCATAGGGAGTTCCCTTAGAAGTTAGGGCTGTGGTCTCCACAGAAGATTGGCTCCTGCTTTACTCTCATAGTCAGTCCTCGAGCCCAAGACACAGAAGAGCTGAGTGACTATCCCAGCGTCCCACAGCCAGAACGTGTCAGAGGCAAGATTTGAATCTGGGGCTTCTTGATTCAGCGGGGGATTCTACATGCAGCTCCTATACTCCATTGCTACTCTCTCATGCACTTTCTGAAATAGTCTCTTCCAGTTGTCTTTTTGAGAATGATCTCCCCTAACACACCATGAGCTCCAAGGGCAGGGATTGTCTTAAACTTTGTATTTTCCCTCTCAGCACTTAGCATGGGGCTGGGCTCACAGTAGACTTTTAATAAATGTTTGAGAATTTGCCACTGGATTGGATCAAATTGTACCGCATTAGGCCAGCTGGTTTCTCCCTTTTTGGAGAAGCTGGTAAGCCCATCTGTGTGCTGGTGTCCAGCCAGACCAAGGATCAGGGCTGTGGCCAAGAGACGCCAGGGAGCTGGTCTGAGATGATGGGGAAAAAATGATGCTTCCAAGTCATTTTCAATTCAAGGTCTCACTCTTAAAACTGAACCCAAGGCTGAAATTATTTGTTAGCAACAGCTGGGATGGTAGATGTAAAAGATACAGGGCTGGGCTTCAAATTCACCAAAGGCTCAGTCAAACACATTCCTTTGATGGAGTGACTTGTCCAAGGTCACACGAGTAAGTGAAAGAGCCAGGATTTAAACAAGATCATTCAATCATGTGTGAGTCTGTCCATGTTCAGAAACGGATTGGGGTCAGGGATTGTGTGCGTGGTTCTCCCCCTTGCACCCATAGCCTTGCACATAAGAGATGATTAATGAATACCTGTTGAGTTGTTGAATGGATGGCACTGAGCCCACATGGAAGCAGAATTAGTATTTGCTGTTGAGTGTGAAAAACAGAAGTGACCCCTAGACATTCCTAGGTGCTCACTGTCTCAGTATCTGAAAGCATCACCACCTGCATCATGATTAAAGCATTTTCTGGGAACAGCTGCATAAGTATTGGCCGCTGGTGGCCATCACACAATGAGGAGGTTGGCCTATATTAAGTCTTCTGCCAGCTCTGTCATGCCATGGCTGTATGTTCTCCTGCTGGGGGGGGGTCGTCTGTATTGTCGATTTATCCCTGAACTGGAAGAAGGGAGAAAGGATGTGGATGTTTTGAAGGGAAGGTTCCCAGCATAGGGTCTTGCCTGGGGAAGAGAGGCCCCAGTGGGCATCACCTTGGAGGAAAAGTGGGCAGCCCCAGGATGAGGAGAGAGCCCTGTCAACTGGAAAGGCTTTGGAGCAAGGGAAGGGGAGTTCACTGTAGTACAAGCTCAGGAAGAACAGAGAGTAACATTTAACCAAAGCACCAATTAGCATCTATTTATACTTTACTCACTTCATAGTTGGTCTGGGACTCTGTCTATGCTGTGAACGCCAAAAGGCAGTTTCATTTATAACTGAGGATCAATGGACCTTGTGCTAAATAGGAACCCATAGAGGCATGATATGTGTGGTGGAGAGATTTGGGTTCTAGGACCATTTGCATCACTGACGTGCTATATGACTTCGGACAGGTTTTCCTTTCATAAATTTCCTCTGTAAATTGAAGGAGTTGGATTAAAATTCTGGGTATTAAACTGGGGTCCACAGATAAATTTCAGGGGAATCCAAGAATTTGGAAGGAAAAAAGTATACATTTTTATTTCAGTATAATTAATATCCTTGGTCATCCCAGGGATTCATTTAGAAACATTAATCTGAGAAGATTTATCAGACTGCCTAAGTAGCCCATGAACAAAACCCCCGGTCTAATAGATCTCTAAAATCCCATCTATGCCAGCCTTTCAATAGTTTGAAGTCCTTCAAGTTTTGACATTCTAGGTGCTAAGGTCCCTTTGAGATTGGTTATTCTGTGTCCTAGGGTCCCTTCTACCTCTGGCCAGCAATGACCACAGTACTGACCATGTCTGGCACATAATGGAGAAGAAAAGACATAGGCAACTGTCTGACTTTCTTTGCATTGAAGACAAGACTTTTGAATTTTATTTTGACTGCTCCAGTTTTAAAAGCATGGACTGAATAGTATATTTTTAAATATATATATGTATGTATATAGATATACACACATATATATGTATGTATGTATCATGTACTGTGGGACATGGGTAATGGGGTTTTTTAACCATAAGCATAACTATAACTTGAAGTATAATAAATACAATTAACAAAAATATTATATACTCAAATATTAAAAATCATTCTTTTTCAATATGTAATAAAAATATAAAATAAATATTTATCAATTGACTGATTGACACTATAAGATAAAAAAATCTGTGCCAAGGGACAAGAAAGTAACCTTTCCCACCCATCCTTGCTCCCCCAGATAAAGGGCATAGATGCCACAATTAGAAATGACAGATCAATTCCACTTGAGCCCAAGATTATTTGTAATGGGGCTGGTGACACAGGAAGGCCCACAGCCACCTTTCATTTCCTCTCTCCCAAAAGAGACAGGCCAGGCAGGAGAAGTTCTGCCAAACTCATGACCGGCAGTGCCATTTGAGGGTTTTAGGCCCCAGCACTTGGTTCTTCCCCCTGCATGCTCTACTGGGAAGGAGCTGGCATGTCCTGGTATATAATTAATAAGCAGCTTTCCAAAATAACACCTTGATTTTAATCCTCATCATTAACATTTTCCTCTAGATTTTTTAAAGTCTAGACCGTTAGCAAAACAATGAATCAAGCCTGATTTTGAAACATCAGCGGATGGCTAAGGTGTCAATAACGCTCACCTCGAAAGCTTAAAAAGTCATAGCGATGGTCTGAGCAACTTCCAACATGGCCTGGTGGGCACAGCTTGGGGGAAAAGAAGAGAGAATTCGCTCCCACTGTCTGGGATTGAGATCAGAGATTTTGGATCAGCCCACCCGGTTCCTCAGTCTTCTTTCTCCCTCAACTCTGGACTAATGTCACAGTCTTCCACATACTGCAAAGGTCCAGCTCCAATGCCACCTTCTCCTCAAGACCTCTCAGTACTCTGGTAGGACTTGGACCCCTTATGGAGCTCTATTATATCCCAGACTAGAGCTAGAAGGTATTTCAGAGTTTAATCTCTCTCCTTTTTACACATAAGGAAACTTTATTCATCTTCCTAAATTCAAATTGACCTCAGATACTTACCAGCTGGCTGACCCTAGACAAGCCACTTGACCCTGTTTACCTTTCTCATCTGTAAAATGGACTGGATAAGAAAATGGCAAATCACCAGTGTCTTTGCCAAGAAAACCCCAAATGGGGTCCCGGGGAAGTGAACATAACTGAAAAAAAAAACCTGACCAAATAGCAAAATAACAATCCCCACAACCACCACCACGACAGATAACATTTCGCAAAGGGCTCTCCCCTTGCCTCAAGATACACATCTTTTAATATCTACTTCATGGGTAGAAAATCTGAGGTTTAATGAGATGGGGCCTTTGCCAAAGTCATCATGCTTCAGATCTAGGGCTTTAATTCCTGAACTAGTTTGGCCTTTAATAACAGAACCTGCATCTTCACTTTTATCACCATCCCTTCTGTTTCTGTCCTTTCCTACATCCATCCCTAGGGCAGAGTTCAGAACATCTTATGCATTTTGGTGCTCCTCAGGCTTCTTGCCATATTGAAATACTCAATGGATATTTATCGAATTGTTGAATAACTATGAGACAGTCTGTGGTCAGTGGCTCAGGGGTCAAAGGAAAGTGCTACACCAAAATCAAGGTCAGAGGATTGTTCTCCCTGTGGGCCCTGCAGCTTTGTCTAGTTCCCTAATTTCAGAGTGAGCCCTGACTTCCATCTCCAAACCCCCAAAAGTTAAGAGCCCCTGGTTTAGGGTGGTATCAAACTCAAATAGAAACTGATGTCCGCTGGTCACATATTGCCTCAAAAAACCATACATTAACATTATCTATGTTGTATTGCTTTTGATTTATTTTGTTTAACATTTCTCAGTTACATTTTGATGGGGTTTATTCTGGCCACTGACTTCTGATCCACAAGCTGTAAGTTTGACCCCTGTGCTTCAGATACTCTCTAAAGTCCTGTCCACCTTCTCTATTTTGTCGTCTTAGTTTTGACATTCTAGAATCTAGATGTTCAGGTCCCTTTGACCTCTGTAGGTCTGTGTTCTAGAGTTTCTTCCACTTTGGACACTCTCTGACTCTCTGTGAATGGCATCCCATGCCCAGTGACAAGAACTTTGGAATTCCTTTTTATTACTTTATTTAATCCATTGCCACTGGTCACCAATCAAGAGAGCAAGGGTAGGGCTGGCATAGCTCAGATGCATCCCTCCTGAGGCTGAGGTGAGAGTATTGTCTTCCTAGGGGAAAGCTGGCCTAACAAAGATGGTTTCTCCTTCCACAGCCACATAAGACTTGGATAGGGAGGCCGGTGGTCTGAGGGACATGGCAAGGGTGAGTCATAGGACGCAGAGCTAGAAGAGATCTTACACAACGCCCTAAGCCCTTTGTTTTTACAAATGAGGAAACTGAGGCCTAGGGTTACTCAACAGCCACCTGAGTCCAAAATATCAGAGCCCCAGACTGAACCAGGTCCATTGATGCTAAAGCCAATCCACTTCTCACTGGACTACAAACCTGAAGTGAAGCCTGAACCATGACTTCATCTTTTGCTGGTCCATGCCTGTCTGCCTGCCTGGTGTCTGCCATCAGCTAATTAGTCCTAATAGATCTTTCATTTTAACACATCCTAACTACATATTGGCAGGAAAGGAAAAAGCAATGAACACAGTGGTTGTTCCTGGTCCCTGATCCTGGAGGCACAGACAGGAAGGCCTGGTGGCATGTGGGAAACAGCCCAGCCAACGGGACCCGAGGTTCTGCCAGCCCCACATCTGGAGCTGATGAAATCCTGACCCACAGTCCAGCAATCCTCTCACTAGGAGGCAAGGAGCCAGAGAGAGGGGTGGGGAGCTGGGCCCCTGGCCAGCCAAGCTGGGCTCCTCTCCGATTGGCTGGGAGGACTGAGTCATGGTGGCGAGTCTGGGCTCACAGGGGGCCTATGGCTATGGGGAGGGGGCACACTGTTCCCTTGCATCTTCTTGGGCTCAGTGGAATCTGTGCTCCATCCCAAATCTACTCCACCTACCCTAGCACAGGATTGTCTCCACAAGAGAAAAGGAGTGATAGTTCCCTCAAACACTCCAATACGTCTCCCATTCTTCAGCAGACACTATGGGAGAACAATCGTAAATCATCCCACCTCCCCCTTTCTTCTATAAATTTTCTGTAAGGTAGGTGAGGCAAATCACATTATAATTTTACAGAGGAGGAGACTGAGGCTTTAATAGGTAACATAGGTGGTAAGAAATGTAGTTAGGATTCAAACCAAAGTCCTCTAAATTCCTCTCTAGTGTGTTTTCTCCTACACCATTCTATCTGTTCAAAGAGGGGGTGATACTTAAACTACATCCTATAGAAAATGTAGATTGTGGCTTCTGGGAAAGGGTTAAGGTTCAGGTTAGGTTCAAGAAGTGATCCAATGGCTCTTGGAAAAGATTTCAGATCCAACCCTCAGGACAATCTAGCATCAATATGAGGGCAGGAAGGGGGTGGTTGGGAAGTATCTCATGTCTAAGATCCCTGCAATAGGTCTAAAACTCCAAGAGTAAGGAAAGATCAGAACTGCCTCATCATTTCAATTCTACAATACATATTAAGGAAAGTTAGGAGGCTAGGTGGTGCAGTGGCTAGAACACCAGGCCTGGAATCAGGAAGACCTGAGTTCAAATCTAACCTCAGACATTTACTAGCTATGTGACCCCCAGGCAAGTCATTAAGCTTTGCTGGCCTTAAAATGAGCTGGAGAAGGAAATGGTAAACCACTCTAATATGTTTGCCAAGAAAACCCCAACCTAAAATGACTGGACAACAATAGCAATGTCAGTCAAGTTCACTGATGGAGACATTCTAAAAGGGACTGAAGGATGCGGTGGATGTGAGGACAACAAAGAGACAACATGCACACGCAGATGGAAAAAAATCTGGGGACAGAGAGAATACTTTTGGCCAGTTGGGTATAAGAAGCAATTAAGGTCCCCTTCAACTCTACATTGATAATTCTATCATATAGCACCTGAGTTGGGTCTGAGGGAGAGAGAGAGAGAGAGAGAGAGAGAGAGAGAGAGAGAGGATTTCAAAGAAAAGTGGCTGCATCTTTATTATGGACACTAAATTCCAAGCTAAGGTATTTATATTTTCTCCAGTAGGCACCAGTGAAGGTTTTTGAGCAGAGAATGCCAATGGTAGGATTTCTACATAAGGAAGGTTGTTTTGGTAGGTATGTGAAGGATAGATAGGAGATGGGAAGACTGGCAAGCAATGGAGTCAGTGAAGAAGTTGGGAAAGGCTCCAAACCAGAGTAGTGATCAAGTGAATAAAGAAATAAAGAAAGCAGGACATTTGTGGAGGTAAGACAGATAGTACTGGCAGTGGATTGAATATGGGAAGTGAGGAAATGCATGACATGGGAGTGATGAGAATACTGGTCCTGTACATCTGAACTTCACACCTTCAGACTTCAAACATTAGCTTTATCACTTAACTCTTTGTGGGATCTTGGGTAAAAGTCATTTCAACTCTTCAGGCTTCTGTTTCCTCAGACTTACAATGAAGAATTTGGACTAGATGACCCCTAAGCTACCTACCAGTTTTAGATGTATGACCATTTGATCCCATGACTCTCAAGCTTTACAGCATGAATGGACATCAACAAAATTGGGGAGTCAAGAAGACAGGTCACTTGGGAGAAGGAAGACTAAGTAGGGAGATGAGCTCAGTTCTGCACATGTTGAACTGGAGGTGCTTGGGGAACATCCAGATTGCAAATTAACTTTGGAACTCAGAGGAAATTTTGGGGCTGGATATATAGATTTAGAAATCATCTGCAGAGAAGTAAGTGAAAAACCACAGAAGTGGATGAGATGAAGAAAGAAAGAAAGGGCTCAGAACAGAGTTCTGAGGGATACCCATCCTCAAGGAATAGGTTAAGAAGGGGAGAGCAATGTCACACAAACCAAAAATTTCCAGGAATATCAAGGAAGAGGAAGTGGACAGCAATGATGAGTGCTTTTGAAAGGTCAAAGAAGGCAGACCAAGAAAATACTATTGTATTTGGTAACAGAGGGATCTCTGGTGACCTTAGGAGGGAAAGTGAGAGGGTTGGAAACCAGAAAGCTGAGGGGTGGATGAAGTGGGGTGGAGTGAAGAAGTAGAGGAAGTAAATGTAAGTAACGTTTTAGAAGTTTAGGAGAGGAAAAAAAATATTGAACATTAGTTGCAGGAGATAGTATGGTCAAAGGAATGTGGCTTTTTTTTAAATAACAGGGTCTTAGGATCATAGATTTATAACTAGAATGTACCTTGGAGATTATCTAGTCCAACCCCTTCATTTTATAGGTGAGGAACCTGAGGTCTAGTGAAGTTAGGTGACTTGCCCAATGGCACACAGTGAGTGATAGAGTTGATATTTGAACCCTAAGATTGTTTATAGGTCAATTCCAAATGGCAATCATGTGAGACTGGTAGTATAAATATGACCTTTTCCCACTCAACATATGAAAAAGAATCATTTTAGGGAGGTGAAGTTCCCACAGCTAGTCAGGGTTACAAAAGGAGACATATGACAGCATAAAACAATATCAAATGCAGTTATGGTAACTTCCCAAATTATCCTGGAAGTTCAAAGGAAATCCCTGGGGACATTCTGTTCTACTCAATTCAATGAAACACTAATTAGACACCTATTACATATAAGGCATTGTGTGTCCACAATATCACTCTAAAGTGGAGAAGAAGAACACAATTAAAGATGATACAATGAAAGATTACCTAAGTACACAGGAACTATTTTAGCAGTTAAAGAATTGAAACTGGGATAAAGAATACCAGATAAAAAGCTTTGGGGGAAAAGACAGCTAATAGTCCAGTCTCTCGGATCTGCTGTGCTCATTCCTTCCAGGGAAGGAATGGTACTAACTTGGAATTGAAAGGATTAGATTCTAGTCTGAATAATGCCAGTTACTAGAGAATTCATCATGAATGGGTCTTTTGAGTCCCAAATACAAAATAAATACCCTAACACTTGAAAGGATACCTCATAGGCTTTGGAGGAAAACCTGTTATTTGGGGGAAAACTTTAAAATGATATCTAAAAATCAGGCTATTAATATCTTACAGTGACAAGAATAATGGATTCTGGAGACCAAGGTATGATGTTACTTATCACCTATGTAGCCTTGGGTGATGTTCCCTCTCAGCCTCAACTTCTTTATAAAATAAGGGGGGGGGTGAATTAGATGACTCTGAAGTTCCTTCTAGCTCTAAATCTATGATCCTAATAAATGTAAAAGAGAGAATAAGATTATACCCAAAGGACAATAAAATTGTTCTTACCCTTTGATCCACCATTACCACTATTAGGTCTATATCCCAATGAGATCATGAAAAATAGGGGGGAAAGACCTAATGTACAAATATATTTGTAGTAGCTCTTTTTGTACTGACAAAGAATTGGAAATTGAGGGTGTGCCCATCAATTAGGGAATGGCTGAACAAATTATGGCACATGAATGTTTGAAGTGCTATTCTTCAGCAAGAAATCAGGAGTGGTGGACCTCAGAAAAGCTTGGGAAGATTTGCATGAACTAATGCTGAACGAAGGGAGGAGAGCTAAAAGAACATTATACACATTAATATCAACAATGTGAATGATCAACTACGATGGACTCAACTCCTCTCAGCAGTTCAGGGATCAAGGACAATTCTAAAAGATGTGATGGAAATATCATTCACATCGAGAGGAAAAACTAAGGAGTCTGAATGCAGAACAAAGCATACTATGTTCACTTTTTAAAACTTGTCTGTTTTTCTCTCTTATGGTTTTCCCCTCTTCATTCTAATTCTTCTTTCACAACATGACTAATAGGGAAATATGTTAAATTGTACATATACAGTCTATCAGATTGTTTACTCTCCTGGTGGGGGGAGGGGGAGATGTGGTAGGGGAGGGAAGGGAGGGTAGCAGAAAAATATGGAACTCAAAAACTTAGAAAAAGATGAATGTTGAAAAGTATCTTTGCATGTAATTAAAAAAATAAAATAAAACAAAAAAGAGAGGGTCAGGCAAATTTGTTGAGATTCAGAAGAGGTACAAGAAAGATTTCATGGAGGTAATAGTACATAATTTGGGTCTAGATAGAAGAGACTTTAACTAAAATAGGAACAAAAGAATGAGTCCATTCTAGGCAGAGAGGACAGTTTGAGCAAAGGGCCAAGAATAGGGGACAGTAGGGTAAGAGAGAAGAATATAGAAAGTCTAGTTAGGTTGACACATGGTTTGTGAGGAATAGGAGTGAGCTGACTAAAAAGGTAACCTGGGGGGCAGCTAGGTGGCACAGTGGCTAGAACACTGGCCCTGGAGTCAGGAGGACCTGAGTTCAAATCTGACCTCATACACTTAATAATTACCTAGCTGTATGACCTTGGGCAAGTCACTTAACCCCATTGCCTTAAATAAATTTGAAAAAAGAGGTAACCTGGAACCAGATTCAGAGAAGTTTGAAAGATAGAATTAAGAATTTATCCTTTTCTCTATAAGCAATAGAGAGTCATTGAAATTTCCTGAGTAGAGGAATGATAATGAGAGTTGCAGCAGCTAGGTGGAGTAGTGGATAGAGTGTCAGTCCTGGAGTGAGAAAGACTCATCTTCCTGAGTTCAAATCAGACAGAGACTATGTGACTCTGGGCAAGTTACTTAACCCTGTTCGCCTCAGTGTCCTCATCTGTACAATGAGCTGGAGAAGGAAATGGCAAACCACTCTCTGCCAGGAAAACCTCAAAGACAGACATGACTGAAAAATGACCAAACAACAACATTGATGAGAACACTGAATTTGGAAGTCCTTGTGTGGAAGATGGGTTGGAAGGGGGTAGGATAATAGACTGATGACAGCAATAAGACAAGAAAAGACAAGTAATCAGGAAAGGCTTTTTAGGATTCTGATCATCTCTATTAACCTCAGTTTACAGAGGAGGAAAAATAGGAACCTAGAAGTTAAGAGAGCTGTTCCAGGTTGTACAGAAAGTTAACACCAGATACAAAATTCAAGCCCAGTCTTCTGATTTCTAACCTGATATTTGTTCCTTTTTCTTCTAACCAAGATACCTGTATTGGGTGGTAGGAATGATCCTGGACTTTAAAGAGTAGAACCTATATAAATGTAGAGCCTATATTAATTTGCTTTCTGTCAGGGGGAGGGGGGAGGGAAGGGAAGGGAGAAAGTGAGAAAAATGTAAAACTCAAAACCTTGCAAAAGTTGATTGATAAAACTACATTGCATGTAGATGGAAAAACAAATAAATAAAACATTTTTTTTAAAAGAGTAGATAGAACCCGGAAGAGAAAAGGAGATGAAAAAACTATTCTAGGAGTGCAAAGAAGAAAGAAGACTTGGGGCTTATGTGGTGGGAGGGCGATGGTGGAGCAGAATAGCCCAGCTGGACTCTGCAGAAGCAATTGCTCTAATGTAGCCGTTGATGCCTCGTTCACATGGCAACTCCCAGAAACCACCAATCATGGGCTCATTTCCTGCCACAGTCTAAGTCTGGCCACCACATTTCAGTTGTGGAGAGGTGTGGCAAAAAGAATTATATATGTTTCACCCAGATAAGGCAACTGAAATTTGGGACAAAATGGATGCTTCTTTTCAAGGGTTCATTTAAAATAATTAGACCTACATCAGGTCACATTTATGTAGGCTCTATGGGACCTTGGACAAGTGTGTCCTTTCTCTGACCTCAGTTTGCTCTGCTGTAAAAGGAGGTGGCTAAACTAGATGGTCCCTCCAGTCCCTTTATCTATGGCATCATGTTCAAGCTGGAGAGATCCTTGGAACACAAAACGGGAAGATGGGAAAGGATCTGGTGTAGTAAATGGTTACAGGGGATGAGCAGTGTATGTGCAAACAGCCTTGGATTTCAAATCCTTCCTCTGATGCTTGTTGGTTTTGTCCTTCATTCTTGAAAAAGACCGTGACAATGTGGGGGGGGTGATGCCATGACAAGTGTATGAATTGGATTTGAGTGAAGGGGGCTGTGCTAAGTCACCAGCCTCACTTTCTCCTCCAGACCCATCTGGGTCCAGTGGTCAGAAATGAATCATGATGACTGGAGATGAACTTGGATGCGAGGCAGTGAAGGTGAAAGGACTTGCCCAATGTCACATAGCTAGTAAATGGCAAGTGTTTGAGGCTGGATTCAAACTCCTGTCCTCCTGACTCCAAGAACAGTGCTCTAGCCACTGGGCCACCTAGCTGTCCTTACTACTTGTGTGAACTTGAACAAATCTTATGACCTTCCAGGCCTCAGTTTCCTCATTTCTAAAATTAGGGAGCTGCCCTAGATGACTCCTGAGGTTCTTTCCAACTCTAAATCTGTGGTCCTCTCTATAAAGGAATCTTATGCCAGGGCTGGGAGGAACTATTGTCCAGTCAAACTGACCTTCACACATAACATATCAATCTGCCTACTTTATATCTTTGTAGTTTCTGCCTGGAATGAGGAGGGGAAGAAGCAGGAACAAACCTTTGTTGAACTCCTACTATGTGTGTGTGTGTGTGTGTGTGTGTGTGTGTGTGTGTGTGTGTGTATGTGTGTGTGTGTGTGTGCGCGTGCGCGCGTGCGTGCTAAGCTCTTAATCAAGGCCTGGGCTTCTTAGAAACTCAGGCCCTAGTTTTCTTTAAGGATTAGCTCTGATATCACCTTCTGTCTGAACTCTGATATCACCTTCCGTCTGAAGCCTTTCTTGACATTTCCCTCCAAATCACCTTGTATCCACTTGGCATTTCCCTATATATGGACATGTTTGTTTTCCCGTATTAGATCAATAAGTTCCAAAAGGAGAGGGATTGCTCATTTGTCTCTGTAGCCTTAGGAGGAGTTCTTTATAAATGCTTATTGGTTGATAATATCATTTTATAATAGAATGAACAGAGATCCAGAGAGAGAGAGAGAGAGGGGCCACAGTAAGCAGCTACTCTTTGTCCTCAAGGAATATTATATTCAGATCATTGGATTTCCTACGCTCTTCTAAGTACCTAGCCCAGGACCTCAGAGACCAAGAGGAGAAGCTCTGGTTCCTCTCTCTGGGACCAGCACTGCCTTAGTGGGGCGGGCACTCCATTAGAAAAGGAATGGACAATGACATTCCAGACTGGACCCTGAACGGACCCCAAGTTGCAACGAGACTCCAGTATCTGTATTGTTTGATTGTGGCCAGTGATACTTCCCTTCCAAAGCTTTCCCTGGCCATTTGCCCTTCTCAGGAGGGGTTCCCCATGCAGGGAGAAGCTGCCCTTCAGCCTCGAGATTGGACGGCACCTACAAGCCAGGCATTGTTCTCTGGCCTGGACTTCAGTTTGCATTCAGCTGGAATGTGATCACAGCAGGCCCTGATTTGGACTTGCTCCAGAGCTGATCTGGCAAAAGCAGACACTCTCCATCTAAGTTTAGAAGGAAAAAATCCTCAACAAAACTCAACCTTTCCTGGACCATACATAGTGAACCTAGCTTTTCTCTGATTCTGAAGATCCATCAGCTGGAATCTGAGATCAACTTGGAGACCCACTGACCATAATGCTTGGCCCAGTTGGCAAAGGCATTTGAAACGAGGCAAGTCTGCTTCCAGAAGGGGATTGTTGGGACCTCATAGCTCCTGAAGAAAGTCTGGGGTAGCAGAGGCAGGGCAGGATGAGAGAAAAAGCCTATGGGTTTCAGACAGCACTGAAGAGGAAAGACTATGTGGGGATGGTGTCTTCAAGGAAGATGGGGACTCTGAAATGGAGGAGTGCATAAAGCTTCAGCACAATGTAGGAGAAATCTAATGGTCCAGAGATGGGAGATGGAGAAACAGGGAAGTTCAGTAGATGTGTGGGTTTGGAAGAAAGATGAAGTTCTAGTTTGGACATATTGAGCTTGAGATGTCTATGGCACAGTCAATTTTAAAATGTCTCAGAGGCTCCGAAGCTCAGGAAACACTGGGTCTGAGGGTCATCCTCTTAGAGATGATCATTGAACCCATGGGACCTAATAAGGTCATCCAATGAAAGCAGAGGGTCCAGGTCAGAGCCTCAGTGGACATCCACTATTTGGTGATAGGGTATAGATAATGCCCTTGCAAAGGACATGAGATTTTTGAGTAGGAAGATACCTTGTTCAAAGCCAAGAAGTGAGGATGGGTGAGAAGAAAACTAAAATAGAAAGAGTACCATATTCAGGAAGGGAGGAAAGCAGTTAACTGTTTCAAATGCTCTTTTTATGACTGGGGGTGGGGGAAGAGAAGAAAGCCTACAGAGACCTGAGAAAAGACCATCAGATTGGGTAATTAAAAGATCGTTAGCAACATTCATAGAAAACAGTTTCAGTTGGCTGACAAGATCAGAAACCAGATTACACAAAGCTGAGAAGAGAGTGAGTTAAGAAATGTGGGCAATGGGGGCAACTAGGTGATGCATTGGATCGAACACTGGCCCTGGAGTCAGGAGTTCCTGAGTTCAAATCCTGCCTAAGACACTTAATAATTACCTAGATGTGTGGCCTTGTGCAAGTCACTTAAACCCATTGCCTTGTAAAAAACAAAACAAAACAGAAATGAAGGCAATAAAGATAAATAGCTTTTTCTAGGAGAAAGAACAGAGAGCGTTAAGTAAAACTGACTAATAAATAACACTGCAGTATATATAACATTCTGCTCCTGGAGCACTCCACCTCTACTGAGAGGTGTTATCATATCTTCTGAAGGAACCAAAATTGCTCATAGGAGGCATTTACTAAATGGTTGCCAACCATTTAAATTAATGACATGGAGTCATGGGGTCTGAGATGATGGTTTTGGCTCTTCCATTACTACCCATGGTTGCCTTTCAATGAATCACTTCACTTTTGAATCTCCACTGTGTTCTGGGGATTAATCCTTATTATATAGTTCATAGCAGATGATTAGAGAATCAAATGATATGAAGAATGTGCCAAACAAATTGGCACCATACAATACCGCAGAGATGTCTGTTGTGGTAGCGGTTGTGGTTGTTATGATGCTGCTTGCCATAGTAGATGGAAAGTTATCTTTATGGACAGGAAGACATGGGTTCAACTCTAGCCTTTGATAATTAGTGGCCATGTGACCCTGGACAAGTCTTCTGTATCTTCAATGTTCTAGGCAACTCTTTTAAGATTATAAATTGTAGATATGGTACCGATCAGCATGCACTGGTAGATGATTTTTCTCATCCAATAGTCCAGTCTCCATCCCAATGAATATTAATAATTTTGCTCTCATGAGATGAGTTTCTATGTTGTAGGTATATTTTAGGTCAGTCAACAAACATTAATTAAGCACCTACTGTTTAACAGGCACTAGGCTCGGTACTGGTAATACAAAGAAAAACAAAAGTCAGTTGCTGTTCTCAAGGAACTCTACTATTCTCTGGATACCAAGATAAGTAGAGAAAAAGAGCTCCATTTTGAAAATGAAAAAAGCTATAAGCTCATCTTTGGGCTCAATGAAAGTATTTTTAGGACAATTCTAGTGGCAGATGGATGACAGGGACAACATGCGCTTCCTTCTCTTTCCATGTGGTTTTGGTTTCTTCAGTCATGTCTCTCTCTCTCTCGAGTTTCTTCTAGCTCTTCATAATTAGTCATCTCTAGTCTGTATGCCAAAGTTGGCCTGAAGGACAATTTTAGAAGTGTATTGAGGGGCGGCCAGGTGGTTCAGTGAATAGAGCATCGGTTTGGAGTCAGGAGTACCTGGGTTCAAATCTGACCTCAGACACTTAATAATTACCTAGCCGTGTGGCCTTGGGCAAGCCACTTAGACCCATTGCCTTGAAAAAAAAATCTAAAAAAAAAGAAGTGTATTGAGAGGTAAAATGATTTGCTGGGGGTCTCCCAGTCAATATGTCAGAGGTAGGACGAGAAGCCACTCTTCCTGGCTACACAGCCAGCTCTGTATCTATTAAAACAATGTAGTACGGTATACCAGTAATCCATCACTATGAATCACTTCCCACCATCACCCTGGTGAGGACCAGGTCATCTCCCCAGAAGAGGCAACTTGTTTTTAGGTATGAACCATCTCTCTGGATGACAGAAAAGAATTCAACCCTTGAGCTAAGATGCTAAGCCATAAAACATGATGGAGCACCAAGCCCCCCAACAAGAATTATTCCTCCCCCCCCCAAAAAGCTCCAATAATCTTAATAATATGCTATTAAAGCTTCCCTCTACATTCCAAGGGAAGCAGAAAAGATGGGGAAGAAGAGGAAGAGAAAGAAGGCTATCTTCAGTAGCTCACGTCAGAAGACCTGAGTCCTAGGCTCACTACATCATGCATTCCCCTCTCAGTGCCTCAAGTTTTCCCATCTGTAAAATGGGAAGAAAGACTAAATTATTTAAGATTCTTTCTAGTTGTAACATTCTGGGAAGACCTAACTTCTAACCTCAAATCTGCCACTAATTCTCAGGTTGGGCCTTTGCTTCCCCATACTGAAAATGGCAGACTGACTTCCTTGCCTCCCCAACAGATATCCTGTGAGGATCAATGAGGATAACAGATATCTCAACACTGGGAAAATCCTAAATACTCTACTCAATGCCCCTTCCCCACACATATTTGTTGATCAAACTATATAGTTATGTGTCAAATTCTGGTGTGCCTCTCTGGAGTTTTTATTTAAAATATTTTTTCTGAATGATTGGTATCCAAATGGTCTGAGAGATTTGTTGATGTTGAAGGATGGAAGGGACATCAATCAATAAACATTGAGATTAAGTGCCTACTATTCATCAGGCTATCTATATCTATTCACTATACATTAGAGATACAAAAAGAGGCAAAAGGTAATCCCTGCCCTCAAGGAGTTTACAATCTAAAGAAGAAGATAACAAGCAGACAAATATATTCAAAGTGAGTCCTGTACAAGATAAATAATAATAAACGGTGGAAAGGCCTTAAAACCAAGAGGGGCTGGGAATATTGAAAGTTGTACCTAATAGATTTGCAGTTTCACATGCCAGCATCTTTTATTATTCTACTGTTTTATTTCATATATTAAAATAAAAAAATAAAACAAAAATGAGGGATTGGGGAAGATTTTCTGAGGAAAGTGGGATTTTAGTTGATACTTAAAGGAAGCCAGATCAGTCAGAAGTGGGGCCAGAAGAAGAGGGAGAAAATGCCAGCTAAGGGGGGACAGTCAAGAGAGAATGCTCAGAGACTAGATATGGAGTGTTTTGTCCATGGAACACCAGGAGGAGGCCAGAGCCATTGGACAGTATGTGTTGGGCAGTCAGGCATAAGAAGACTGGAAAGCTAGGTGGGGGTCAGGTTATAAAGAGCATATCTATACATACATACATTTACATATATAAATATATATATATATATTTATAGGGAACCCCTGGAGTTTCTTGAGTGTGTGTGTGTGTGTGTGTGTGTGTGTATGTGTGCTTGTGTGACATTTGCATTTGAGAAAAATCACTTTAGTGATTGAATGGAAGATAGATTAGTGGGGAGAGACCATCTAATACCATTCTTTCATTTCAGAGCTGAGGGGGCTCTGAGGGGGCTGGGGCCCAGAGAGAAATCCCTGTTGTGGTGGCCGGGTTAGTTAGGGATAAAGGAAGCATCAGAGCCCATCCTGCCTGAGGCTGGTGCCTCCCTACTGCCCAGGGCTGGGGCTTGGGCCAGAAGGCAGGACCCCCTGGAGTCACTGGTCCTCTCCCTGGGTTACTGACCCACCTCCTGCTTCCCTGCCAATCTGATTCTGTTCCTCGGTCCACATTCCTTTACAGACTCTGGGGAACAATAGCCCCCACTGTTCCTTCAACCCTCCCCAGACTCAGAGTGCTTCTTTTCCTGTTTTCTTACCAGGGTCCCTTGGGCCTGGGCCTGTGTCCCTTCACCTTGAGAGCCAGGCCAGACTCAGTCCTTGGCTCATGGGCTGGAAGACGAGAGATTCCGGTTCAGCCCCTTCATTCACAAAGGAAGAAAAGGCCGGAGGCCGGGGTTCTGCCAGCCTGGCCCATGGAGCAGCAGCAATAGGCCAATCCCCTTTGCCCCCTTGACCTTGGCCAGGGCCAGGCTGGAAGGGGGGCAGAATCTGAAGCCCCTCCAAGTACCAGGGAAGAACATTCTTTGGCAGAATCAAAGAGCTTGAATCACATGGTGGCAAGCATTTATTAGGTGCCTGTTATTGGACCCCATGATAGATGTTAGGGAGTTATGAAGAAGCCGGTTCTGACCTTAAGGAGCTTGGGCTATTGGGGAAGATGAGATATAGACACAGTGGTCTACAGCATACAGAGGAAAGAGATAAGGACCTCAAGAGGGGTGTAAGGTTTTCATTCAACAAGCACTTATTAATCACCTACTGTTTGCCAGGGACTGGGGGTGACAGTCAAAAATGAAAACAAACAAATAAAAAAGATTTCCCTGCAACGAAGACAACTTAGGATCCTAATAGCCACTGGGAAGGACTTAGGGGGTCACTGAGTCCAATTCCCTCATTTTATAAATGATAAAAATGAGGCAAATACTGATTTGTCCAAGGTCACATGTTTATAACTATATCAACTATACAGCTAACATTTATACAGTTCTTTTTGAATTTTGTGAAGACTTTGCATATTGGATTTGGAGTCAGGAAGACTTAAATTCAAATCCAGCCCCTGCCGTGCTACCTCGGGCAAGTCACTTAACCTGTTTGGCTCGGTTTCCTTATCTGTAAAATGGGGAAAATAATAGCATCCACTTTCCAGAGTTACTGTGAAGATCAAATGAGACTATTTGCAAAGTGCTTAGGCAGTGCCTGATACATAGTAGTGTTACATGAATACTAACTAGCTATAGCATGAGGTGATTTGAGCAGATGCCCTCCAGAGCCTCATCTAGCTTTAATGCTTGCCAAGACCTGGATTAGTTGCACTTCTGATAGTTCACCCGAATGAGTCACTGGTCTTCAGTTTTCTCATATGGAAAGAGGGGAAAAATTATTTCTACTTTACATGCATGTTTAAGGATCAAAAGAGATAATTATATTCTTAAAATTATTAAATATTATTGTATTTTATATTTAATTATGTGTTTATATAACTATTATATATAAAAGCTGACTTATAATATTTTAAAATATATATGATATATAGTATTTTTATATGCTTTTATTTATGCACCTACGTGCAGATATATATCCATGGCTTCTTTTCTACCGTCTTCCACACAGAACAATGAAAAGAACCCTGGATTTGGAGTTAGAGGGCCTAGATTCAAATTTTGTTTGTGGTACTTATGGCTACACTCCATCCAGCTCTAAAGCTAAAATCCTATGGCCTTAAAAACAGGAGCGTTTCAATCATCTTAGTCTAAGAGTTTTGGGACTCTATTTCCAAGCCACCAGACCTCAAAACTAGGCTTAGCTTAGTCATTGTCCAGTTCTTTCTGTTGTGTCCAATTCTTTGTGACCCTATTTGGTTTTTTTTTTTTTTGACAAAAATACTGAAGTAATTTATCACTTCCTTCTTCAGATCATTTTAGAGATGAGGAAACAGGTAAACTAAGTTAAATGACTTGCCCAGGGTCACACAGCTCAAGAAGTATCTGAGGTCAAATTTGAACTCAAGTCTTTCTGACTCTGGTCCTGTGCTCTATCCACCTGGCTGTCCTAACTGACTGACCCACAGAGATCAACTAATCCAACTCCCTCTTTTTACAGATGAGAAAACCACATGCAAGAGAGGAAAAGTGGTTTTCCCAAGGTTGTAATAAGTTTGCCCAAACCTGGAATAGAACAAATTCTCAAACTAAGTCTTTAAACACTAAGTCAGGGACTTTTTTTCAGGGAGGAAGGGAGCTGTCTCCCTTTAGAAATGTAAATGCCCTGGACCTCCCTGCCCCAGGAGGGAGTCACATTTGAAACCCAAGTGATCAATTTGCAAGGATTAGCTAACAGCCAGCTAAGAGCAGGAAAGGGCACACAGGATAGATGCCTAGGATTGGTGGGGAGGGACACAATGAAGTTCCCAAAGGAAGGTACATGTGCCAAAGAGGGAGGAAAAAGACATTGATATGGGTGGGGGAATGATGCCAAAGACAAACCTTGCCAACAAAAATGGTGAATTTTTTCCCAGGGCTGGTCCCCACCATGTCACTCAAAATTCATTCTGAATCTCTCCTTTGGGACACATGCAAGAGGTGGCCAACCCCTCACAAGTGAGTCCAGGGATGTTAAAACCTTTTTGTCATGAATCCCTCAGCTATCTAGTAAAACCCATGAATTCAAAATACCATTTAAAAATACATAAAGTGATACATATGACAAAGGAAATCAGCTATATTGAAATATCATTATCAAAGTATTTTTTAACCAACCAAGCAAAATGACTTGATGACAACAAACCAAAATATCAAGTTCACTCCAAATCCTAGGTTAAGAGATCCTGTTCTAAGAAATAAATGAATCCCTTACCAAATTCCCATGGTATCCCGTGGGCCAGGTCTACAGTACCACAATGATTGGCACAATGGATGGAACACACTTTGTTAACTGATATTAATTCTGAAGCAATTTGTACAATGTTACTTACTCACCATGAAGAGCCTGATTGGGGGGGGGCTATTACTATTTTCCAGGGGGCACAGCTCCTTATAAGGCAAGAAACTAGCAGAAGAGATCAGAAGGGGATGGGGATCCACTCAGGAGGATCAGCTCTTTTCCAGGACTTGAAAAATCTTAATTCACACACACAAAGAACAAGAAAGCTAGGAGTGGTTGGGTCTGCCACTTGGAGCAGCTGTGGGATGATGGACTGGTACCCACCAGGCTTGGGGCTGGTCCTGCCTGGGCTATGTGATGGCTGTCTCACAAGGAGCCCCTTGCCAGTGCTGCCTGCTCCCCAGAAGGGAGAAGCATCTCAAACTCGAGGTCCCTTAGCAAGGATTAGCTAATGTCCAGCTAAGAGCAGGAGAGGGACCCTAGACAAATTACTTCAATTTTCTGGGCCTTAATTTCCCAATCTGTAAAATGAGGTGCTAGGGCAGGAAGGAGGAAGAGTAGTGGAATTTAAGTGAATGCCCTGCTTCTGACCTCCGTCTCAGTACCCTAAGCCACTCAATGACTAAAAGTTCTGTAACTATGAATTATTGGAGGGTGTTTCCACACTAGGAATTCCCCATACAAATGAAACCGCAGGACCTACAATCTTATCTCCCCAAAGGGAATACTATTACCTGCCTTTCATGGTCTGGAAAACATAAGGCATTCTATAAAATGTGCCTATAAATACAAAAGTCAAAAGACCAAACCCTAATCTAGTTGAATCCCCCCTTCTCCTGGGTCTTATTGTGATAAGAAGGTGGCTTCGAGTTCTGGGAGGCTCTGCAGGAATTTTAGAAGGTAAGAGACCGAACTGAAAAGACTTCAGCAATGGATCCCTCTGCCTGCCCCAGATTCTCAGTTTGTGGCCACAGGAACCCTTGAAAGCCCTTTTACTCACTTGGGGGGAGGAACTGAGCTATACTGGTGGACCACTCACCTTTGCACAAATCACAGGTCCTTAAGCATTGAAAAGAAAAGATGTTTAAAACCTCCCAACACAATTTGATTTTATTCATTAAAGCAGAACCCTTAGAGCCCACATGGAGAGCCTTGCCTTCTCATTGTAAGCTCCCTAGGAGTTGCTGCTGTTTTATCATTTCATCTTTGGGGACCCAATGCCTATTACAATGTCTTGTTGAGGTTCTTTCATGTCTATAGCTGAGATTTCTTTGGAATAAGGAGCTCTTTTCTCCATCCCAAAACCCATTCTCATGGATGGCTCTTGGAGACTTTGTACATAGTGATACTTAATAAATGTTCTTAAAATTGAGTCACCACCTTCTGTCCTCTTCTGTGTTTTCCATTTGGAATATTCTTGATATTTGGGACAATATTTGAGAGGAATGGAGAAGATATGTCTGGATACCTGTTCTATTCCTACCAAGAGGCAGAATGGTAGAATACAGAGAAGACTGGATCTGAAGATTACTTTCTACTCTACGACATGGTTAAAATTCATTTCTGTGCCTAAGATCACTTATCTATAAAACTGAGGTAGTTGGGCTAAAGGAGGAAGGGTGGTGGAGTCAGAGGAACTGATTCCAATCCTTGACTTGGTAACCATATCTTAGGCAAATCATTTAAACCCTGCACTCAAGTTTCCTTATCTGTAAAATAAAGGGGTTGAACTAAATGACCTCTAAATCTTTTCCTGTTATCTGTGAGTAGGTAACTATGAGAGTTGATAAATAGATAGATAATCCATATTATATATATATATTATATATATATGTATACTAGTATCTATGAGAGTGATGGTATATCAATAACATCTATAACACCAGATAGCATATGAATTTGTATCAATGAGAATGGATAATATATAGATAATATCTATGAGAGTGGATATAGAGATGGATCCTATGACAATAGGTATATATAGATTAAGGGGCAAGCAATGGTGCAATAGATAGAGGTCAGGGCTTGAAGTTAGGAAGACACATCTTATGTTCAAATCTGGCCTCAGATTTATTAACTTTGTGACCCTGCGCAAGTCATTTAACCCTATTTGTCTCAGTTTTCTCATCTGTGAAAGGAACTGGAGAAATGGCAAACCACTCCAGGATCTATGCCAAGAAAACTCCCAAATGGGGTCAAGAAAAGTCATGCACCAACAGCAGCAACAATCTGCCCTCAAATTCAAGGCCGCAAATCACCTGAGTTTTCTGGGACTTAGTTTCCTTATCTACAAAATGATGGGACCAGATTAGATGGCCTCCGAGGTCTTTTTCATCTCTAAATCCCATACTGATCCAAAAAACCCATCATGAAGGATGATGGGGAACCTTTGACTTATATACCTTGAATTTGCCACCACCTGTGCAAGTCTATGGCTTATAGCTCTACCCATCCAGCTGTGGGTAGAAGGCTCTTTTTTTTTTCACCCATTCAGAAAAACCTGAAGATTGAATGAGTGGCCTAGAAGAGGTGAAGCTGATGGGAGAGTGAAGGGAATTGGGGATGCTCAGAAATAACCCTCTAGGCCCAAGGGAACCCAAATCTAATGTTTTAAGTCCCTATGATTCTTTTCATAGATCATATGTTTTTCTGGATTTTTTTCTCTTTAAAGAAGAATGAATCATTTCCACCTTATAGATTAAGTTAGGTCAGGGTGGTACTATGAAAAGAATGATGGATTTGGAGTCAGACATCCTGATGAAATCCTTGCTTTGTCACTTGGCCTTTGGCAAATCACTTTCCTTCTTCCTCTTGGCCTCAGTTTCTCCATCTTTAAAATGAGGGAGTTGACTAGAAGACCTCTAAGGGTTTTTTCCAACTCTAAATCTATGATGCTAAGCCCAATGTGGCACCATGGCTGCAGAAACATTGGAATTAGGAGTGAGAGACCTATTTGGGTCCTATCTGTACTCATGTGACTTGGGTGGTCTCTGTAAATGAGGGGCTTCCAATAATTTTTACTGATCAGCAGTAACTCCTTCCTTTTTTTTTTGAGAGCTAGTTAGACCAGAAACATCCAACGTGAACAATTCTCCCACTTTCTCTTCTGACTCTGGACCCCCTAATCTGGGTCTGCTGTTTCCCTGATCATGCAGGCTATGAAAGGCAGTATCTTAATGTCATTATAAAATAAGTGGTTGTTAGACGTGGCAATTTTAGAGATGTGCTAGTTTTGGAGGACTCTAGGAAATTTCTGGAGTAGAGATGGGGATACAGAAAGACAAGAACAAGGTTGTGCTGAGGATGGAGGAGCAAATCTCCCCCTCTGGATCCTGCACCAGTGAACAGATAGATAATAATTTATAATTTAATACAATTTGTAATGTAATTATAAATATATTTATGAATATGCTTATAATAGCATTATCTGTTTAATGAATAAATATGTTTTTGAAAGTTTCTGGTGTATGAATATATATTTATCTCATTTAAGTACTCTGGGAGATAGAAAGTCTTTGAATATTCACTTACACTGACTGGGTTCTTTGAGTATGTCATCCCTGCTTGCTAGGCTTAGATTCTCCCCACTGTAAAACGGGGTGTGTGGGGGGGAAACTAGATGACAACCAAAGTCCCTTCCAGATCTCAATCTCTAATCCTTCCTTGGGCCTCAGTTTCTTCATCTGTAGGATGGAAGAGTTGCATTATGGGAGTTCTATACTCCCTTTCAGCTCCAAAACCTAAGTTTAGAAATGCTATTCTCATATTTGGGGTCACCATGGTCTCTTGATTCTCTGAAGGATTTGCTCTCTGCCCTCTGAGATGATCCAGGGAAGGAGATTTCCTTCCTGAAGGTTCTCTTATCTAGGTCTTCTCTCCTTGTCAGACCACCACCCCCCCTTGCCACATTAAGCAATCACTAATTCTACAGAAGGGACTGAGAAGGCTGAGAGTTGGCTCTGAGCTTTGGCTCTGAGATCCCCAAACTTTCCCCCTTCCGGGGACTTCTTCCAAAGTGGATCACGCTCAGCCCTGCCACGTCATGTCTGTTCATCCTTCACACCTGACTCACTCCAGGAATGTCTTAGGGCGTCACCTGCGTAAGTTGGACTGGCACACAAGAGGAGCTCTGTGTGGGGACTTGCCTACAGGCCCCAGGGCTACCAAAAACACTGGGGATGCTTTCATTTTTCTCTCAGAAAGAATCCTCTAAGTTGTTCACAGCAAAATTATATGTGGTTTTTTTTAGAAACGTTTCCATGAAAGTCCTCCATCAGGACCTTTATGTAGCCCTCAGAGGCTGCAGCGGAAGACAAAGCCCTAGCAAGTCCCACCAAGCTGGGAAGGTTCAAGATGCCCCAGCCACAGGCCCAGTCTGCCATCCAGCTGGGATGCAACCTGGCTAAATGGAGAAAGGGATGTCAGCAGAAGGATGTTCCCTAGGTCGTGAATTACTTTGGAGTTGGAAGGGCTTTAGAAGGCCAGCCAATCCAACCTTTATACCCATACATGTGTACAAATATACAAAATCTAGACATGCATATAAATATGTGTAAACACGCATATATACACATGCATGTATATATAAATATACAAATGTGTTCTGTAAATATTCCCACATATGTTTGTATAAACATATGTGTAGGTGTGTGATTTATAAGCAAGTATATACATGCACGCATTATATGAGAATACTAGCAATATCCACATATGATGTTTCTCTCAATAGAATGTCAGCTCCTTGAGGAGCTTGTCTCCCCAGGGCCTGTCATAGTGCCCGGCTCTTAACGAAAGCTTGTTGATTGATTGATACAGCAAACCTGATAATTGATCATCCAGCTCCTGCTTGGAAAACTTCGATGAAAAGCGATCTATTTTATCCATTGCAGTTTGGGATAATTCTAATTATTTGGAAGATTTCCCTGATGCCAAGCCTGAATTAGCTTCTTTGCATTTCGTACCCATTTTTGCCCTCATCACTCATTCACAGTCTTTTGAATCCTTGAAGATAGTTCTTGTAGCTCATCTGAACCTTCTCAAGCTGAGAATCCCCATTTCTTTCATTTAATCCTCAAATGGCATGGACA
Organism: Macrotis lagotis; assembly: GCF_037893015.1. Taxonomy (NCBI): domain Eukaryota; kingdom Metazoa; phylum Chordata; class Mammalia; order Peramelemorphia; family Peramelidae; genus Macrotis; species Macrotis lagotis. The sequence goes on from NC_133665.1 coordinate 136,452,905, forward strand.
CCACGCTTTTCTCTACCTTGGTCCTCTTGCTCTGGATGCCTTCCATCTAAAAAAGTAGTGCCCAGAGATGAACACTGGGCTCCGATCTGACCTTGCTCACAGTGCCCTCCCCCCCACATACCTTCACACTGTTGTCACCAAATATAGCCTCACATGTTGACTTGGTTTGGAAGGGATCATGTCAGGGCTTTCATAGGATTTCTCAAGGTCCTGGTCCTCCAACACATGTTAGTGAGGAAGCAACAGAGATTTTCCCAGGGAGGTCTTTTTGCTTATTTTTGCTAATAATTCTACTGTCCTTGGTCCCTCAATCCTGTTTGACTGTCTTCAGCTGCTGCAGGGACAGAGCCAGAGTGGTGAGAAAGAGGCAGGGGGTGTTAAGAATCACATCATTTTTAGACTGTAAACAGTTTATTTCCCTGTTGGTTAAATTGACTAAATATGTGCTTCTTGTCTAATGACCAGTAAGTTGACATACTACAAGAAGAAGTCAACCATTGCAATATTAACATTCCTGTTCTAAATGAAACCAGAAGCTCATGAAAATCGAAATGTCTTTGGATTCTCCTCAGAGAAGTAAATGGAGGAAGTTGCTATTATGGACCCAAAGGGAAGCATCATTTCATAGCATCTTACCTTGTAGTTGGTGCTCAAGAATAAGATTAAAAAGGCCACTGGGAAAGTCATTTCAGATTATGTATGCACCAATGAGAAGGTCTGGAATTCTTGTGAAGGACTGGCATAATCCTTCCATCTAAGTCAACACATACAAGTATATTTGTTAACTACAAAGCAAAGGTGGAGAGGACAGATCAAAATGAGCTGGGAAATATGGTTCAGGATGTAACTTTGAAAGAAACCAAAGGCTTAAGGACTGAAAAGTCTATCTAGATATGTCTGTGTCCATGTCCATATCCATATCTATCTCCACATAGTTTAAGACTATTGAAATATCCTATAGATCATGAATACCATCTTCAAGAAAAAAAAATTAATGCGCTGTATGTAGCAAATATTTAAGGTATCACGCACACACTCAATTGTAAAAGACAGAGATTCTAAATTTCTCTCTTTTTTTTTTGGTTTTTGCAAGGCAATGGGGTTAAGTGACTTGTCCAAGGTCACACAGCTAAGTAAGTATTAAGTGTTTGAAGTCGGATTTGTACTCAGGTCCTCCTGACTCCAGAGTCCATGTTCTATCCGTTGTGCCACCTAGCTGCCCCAGAGATTCTAAATTTATAAGAGTCAGGGTCAAATCAAATCAAATCAAATTAACAGTAATTTACTAAGCATTGACTATGGGTCAGGAAGTGTTCTAAGTGCTGGAGAGTCAAATAATAGGAAAAAAACCTAGTCCCTCATCTCAAGAAGTTCAATCTGATGGGGGAAGACAACATGCAAAAAAGAATAAATTGGGAATCATCTCAGAGAGTAGGTATTAGTATTAAGGGAGACTGGGAAAGGCTTCTTGAAAAAGGTGAGAAAGAAGTCAGAGAAGTCAGGAGATGAAACGAGGAGGAAGAATATTCCAGGCATGAAGAATAGTCAAAGAAAATGCCCCAAGACAGGTGATAGAGTATCACGTATGAAGTTCTATAAGGAGCTAACTTAGACACAAGGCCCTCTTGGCTAAGCCAGTTTCATATGATCTTACCACCACCCCCACCAACAACCACCTCCCTTTCTGAACCTGAAATTGGCCCTGATTGTCTTACTTAGAGACCTAGAGTTCTAGAGCTATGGGGAAATTTATCAATCAGCTAATCTAATCCTCTCAATTTAAAAAAGGGAAGGCAAAGTCACATCTAGAAAAGTTAAATGACTTGTCTAAGGTCACTACTGTTACTATTAAGTAGCAGAGCTGGACTCCAAATTCAATGCTCTTCTCCCCAAACTACGCCCCTCTCGACACCCTCCCACAGTGCTTAGCACAGGACCATCTCAGTGGGGGAGGATAATGAGGCCTGGCTCTTAGCTGTGCTGATTAACCCTAAAGGGTCCCTCAGGAATATATAGCTGTTTGTACAGGAGATAACCAGATTGAAGCTAATGTTCTAAGTCACATGTCAAGAAAAACATTAGCCAGACCGACGAGGACAGTGTGAGCATGCTCACTCAGGAGGAAGTTTGGAATGGTGAGGACTATGTAGACAACCTGTCCACCTTCCACCTTAGACAAGGTCCAGCCTGTGCGGATGAGCTTGTTGTACCCAAGAAGACTCTAACCATTCATCACCTCTGCCAGGAGAGAAGGCATGACAGATGAAACCAGAATAAAAATGTCCCTGGTACAATCTGAAGATCCACACTCATTTTTCTGTAGTCTCTTCAATGGTGACTGATCTCTATCCTCTGAGGATAGATCTGGTTTGGGGGAGCATCCCCCGTCTTCCCCTGGGCCATTCAAGGCTGAATCTGACAGGAGGAAATGAGTAGGTTTGACCTCTTTGCCCTGGTAGTCCATTCTCAAAATAAAAGTTCCAACAATGACAAGACCATTCGATCAATTATTTACCAAGCATTTATTAAGCACTAAGCATTTTGTCAGCTACTACATACGAGTCCAAAGATTGAAACAAGCCCTAATCTTGAAGAGTGTACGTTCTATCAGGAGTGACCTACAGCTTGAGAAACATCATCTACTACAACCACTGCTGCTGCTGTTGCTACTACTACTACTACTACAACTGCTACCATTAACTGCTACTACTACTACTACTACTACCACTACTACAACTACTACTACTGCTACTACTACTACTGCTGCTATTACTATTACTACTACTACTACCACCACTATTTCTACTTCTTCTACTGCCATTACTACTCCTGCTTACTACCATTCTTGCTTTTACCTCTACTACTACTACTACTAGCATTTATATAGTACTAACTATGAGCTGGGCATTTTGCTAAACATTTTATAATTATCTCTTTTGATCTTCACAACAACCCGGGAGGTAAGTGTTATTTTTATCATACCCATTGAACAGATGAAAAAAATGAAGGAAGCAATCAGGGGATAAGTGACTTGCTCAAGGTCACACAGGTAGTGGATCTCTAAGAAGGGATCTGAATTCAGGTGTTCCATGCTTCAGGTCCAGAGTTCTATCCATTATGCCATCAGTGGCCTATGTGATGCTTAAGTATATACAAAATAAATATCAAATAAATACAAAGTGGTTTGGGGTGGGGAGGGCACCAGTAGCTGAGATAATTGGGAAAGGCTTCTTGTGGAAGGGGATGATTGAACTGCATCTTGAAGGAAAAGAGGGATCCTATGAAGCAGAGGTAACGATGGAGATCATTCTAGACAGACTTTAGAGACAACAGTCAGGACAGCAAAGGCTTGGGGATGGGAGATGGAGAATCATGTGAGGAGTAGAAAGAAGGCTAATTTGTCAGGACTGTAGAGTTTGGAAATAGCTAAGGAAAATGAAACTGAAAAAAACAGGATAGGGTAGAGTTACAAAGATTTAAAAACAAACAGGGTATCTGTTTTATCCTTGCGGCAACAGGGAGCCATTGGAGTTTTTTGAGTAAAGGAGTGCCATGGTCACTCTTGCATTAAAAAGGAAAATCATTTTGCAATGGGAATAGTGTTAGACTAAATTTAAGTCATCAAGTCCCAAGGGGAGCACCCTAATTTCACCTCAATCTTGTCCAAGGGATTGCAGGCATCATTATCCTAATTTTTAGAGGCTCAGAGAGGTTAATTGGTGTTCCAGAGTGACATAGTTATTTAGTGGCTGTGATTCAGGTCACCTCTCATATTAGTTGGTGATCTCTCTACCACCCAACAAAGCCTCTCATTAAAAGGTACCAGAGAATCAAGAGATAGAAGGAACATGTGAAATCATCCACCTCTTACCATAGAGAAGAGAAAACAAATGGAAAGATGAGCAAAGGGATCAAATGAGATAATGGATGTAACATATTTGGCAACCTAAAGAATGACATCAGCAGTAACTCTTCTTCCCAAGTAGCTTGCTCAAGGTCATACAATGATCTGTTGGGACAACCCTAAAGGCCACACAGACTAGAACCTGTCCTTCCAGGTGCCAAGCCTCCAAATGTAGGACAGTGTGGTAGAAAGGAGCCACTGGCTGACAGGGCATCAAGGCCTGACTCTGCTGCTAATTCACAGTGACCAGAGGGAAATCTACTCTCTTAGCTTAAGCTTCTAATCAGTAAAATGTGTGTGTGTGTGTGGGGGCGGGAGATAGGGCTTGGGGAGGGGGAGGATACCACCCAGCTCTCTTTCATATACATTGGTTCCTGTGACTTAAAGATGTTTTTTCCAAAATGAATTTGTTCACCTTGGAACACTCTGAGCCTTGCCTCTGATGCTAAAACACGAGTTCTCCCAATACCACCCTGCCCAGAGGAAGGCCCCGCAGGCTCCCACATTCTGGACTTGGTAGAGACAGGATGCCAGAGAAGAGGAAGGGAGAGTCACAGGGCAAGAAATGATTCAGACCTAAGTGTCTTAGCCTTGAAACCACCCCAGCCTTAAATGGAAGAACAGTACAGACTATATACACAGCACAAAGCAGACCCACTGAGGGGGATGTGAGAGCTACTCAACTTCTGCCAATGGTACCCCGGCAATAACAAGATTCCTTTTCTTCACGGAATCTATTTTCTTCAAGACTCAGTTCAAACACCTCTTCCTTCATAATCTCACCTCCTACTGCCAATACCTCCTCCCCCAAGACTGTCTTGTATCTTTTCTCTGGATGTTTTTCATATACCTTATATAGGTGTTTATTGTCTGGATGGACCTCTTCCTTAATGACTCAGGCTTTTGACTGAGTCCTGTCCAACTCTTCTTTTGTCCATTTCTTGGAAGAGATACTAGAGTGGTTTGCCATTTCCTTCTCCAGTTCATTTTACAGATGGGGAAACTGAGGCTGGCAAGTTAAGTGACTTGCCTAGGGTCACATAGCTAGTAAAAATCTGACACTGGATTTGAATTCAGAAAGACGAATCTTTCTGATTCCAGACCTGATTCTCCAACCACTTTCCCACCTAGTGGCTCATGGGTATTAATAAATATTTGTTTGATTATGACTTTGTGAAAGTCACTTTCCCTCTTTGGGTTTCCTCGTCAGCAGGATGAGGGGGTTGGTTTTGCCCCAGAAGACTTCCAAGGTCCCAACCATCTCTAAATTCTCTGCACCCCAGCCAGACTCATCTTCCTCCGGGGGATTCCCTCCTGGGACTATGGCCTGGAGCTCCAAAGTTGGACACCTATCTTGTCATCAAGGAATGTATCTGGGGCTAGAAGGGATCCTAAGGAGTTATTCAGTCCAATCCACTAATTTTACATATAGGGAAACTAAGGCAAGAAGAAGGGAAGTGAGTCCTAATTCCTCACACACAGAATGACTAACATGTAAACATGCTAAACACATGCATCCATACCACGCTCACAAGACTGTTTGCCACTGGAGGGGGGAGTGGCAAGGGAAAGTGGAAGAAAACGGTGTCACTTATAAATATGGCAGTGGTGAAAGCCTTTCATGACATGTAATTAGAAACATAAAATAAACTGCAGATAAAAAAAGACAAGTGACCCGCACAGGATCCCATAACCAGGGGCTGCAGAGCCTTTGCTCCCACCTCCTCCACTAGCCACCCTGCTCCTCTGTGGGGGGATTGCCAGCCTCCCATCTCTGATTCCTACCTAGCCAGTGCGGCCCATGATACAAGCTCCCGAGTTCCCACCATCATTAAGGCGAAGTTCCAGACTGGCAAGTGAAGCACCTCTGACCCAGTCCCCCAAGTTCGGGAGCACTAGAACCCGGCTCAACTCTGCCCCCCCAAGCCACCACTTGTCTCCGGAGGAGCTTTCTCTCCAACCTCTCCACCAGGTCCCTGGGATCCTCTGAGGAGGCCTCGCGTGGCCGCGGCCTGCGCCCCTCCCCTGCCCCCCACCCCCATCCTCGCACCCCTCCCAAGCCCCGAGAAGTGCCGGGGTCACCCAGGGCCGGAGGGGGCAGTGAGTCTCCCACTCCCAGTTCGAGCGAAGTCCGTCCCCGTCTCTGGGAAGAAAGGGGGCGGACCTGGGGGGTGGAGAAGGCGCTGGGAAGTGGGGGGGACCCAAGAGGTGAGACTGTGCGGGAGCCGGGCCCCCCGAGCCCGCGCGTGCGCCCCATCGGCCCCTCGAACTTGGGGGCGCAGGGCACGGCGCGGGAGCCCGGGCGGGGGGCGCGGACGGGCCGCAGCCCCCCGCGGCCGGCCCTCCCTCCCCGCCCCGGCGGCCCCCCGCTCGCACTCACCCGGACTGGGGCCGCTCTGGAAGTAGAAGATGACCAGGAGCAGGGAGCCCAAGCATGCGGCCAGCACCAGCCGGCGCACCCGGCTCCTCCGCATCCCGGCGCCCCGCTGCCCCCGGCGCCGCCCGCCCCGGAGAGGGGTGCGCCGGCCTAGGCACCCCGGGGGCGGAGCCGCCCGGCCCACAGGCGGAGCCGCCCGCGCCCCGGCCCTGCCCGACCCCCCTCCGCCCGGGGATCTCGGCCAAGGGCGCCTTCGGGGTACCTCCGCGGCCTGGCCGAGCGGCGCGGGGCCCCGATGCGGACTGCGGGCCGGGCTCCCGGGCCCCGATGCGGACTGCCGGCGGGGCCCCCGGGCCCTCCCACCCCAGCCCGCACCCCTCACTGAAAACGTGGGGGCGGGGCGGGGCTCCTTCCTCCTGCACACCTGAACCCCCTCCGGACCCTTAGCACTCGCCCCAGTTGGCTTCACAAGCCCCTTAACTCCCCGCGTGACTTCTGGGCAGAGGGACCCCCGGAATGTTGGGGGGCCTGGGAGCCTAGCGATGCTCCCAGGCGGCTTCGGGATCGGTGGGAATACAGGCAGCACATCCTCCCACCAAGGTGAGCTCGTTGTCAGTGAGGAAAAAGACAAGTGAAGGGACTCGTGCAGCCCAGCTGCTTGGCTGGGGCGGGACTAGAACCCGGGTCTTCTGACCCTGGAGCCTACTCTCGCCACGGCCACGGCCACGGCCACCAAAGAAGGAGATAGGCTTTCTGAAACAAGGGAGAAGGAGAAGGGAGGGCAGGAGGGGGAGGAGGGGGAGGAGGAGGAGGAGGAGGAAGGAGGGAAAGAGCAAGGGGAAGGGGAAGGGGAGGAAGGTGGAGGAAGAAGAGGAAGGAAGAAGAGGAGAAGGGGAAAGGGAGGGGGAAGGGAGGGGGAGGAGGGGGAGGAGGAGGAGGAGGAGAAGGAGGAAGGCAAGGGGAAGGGGAAGGGGAGGAAGGGGGAGAGGAAGAAGAGGAGAAGGGGAGAGGGAGGGGGAGAGGGGGAGGAGGAGGAGGAGGAGGAGGAGGAGGAGGAGGAGGAGGAAGGAGGGGGGGAAAGAGAAGGGGAGAGGGAGGGGAAGGAGGAGGAGGAGGAGGAAGGAGGGAAAGAGAAGGGGAAGAGGAAGGAAGGGGGAGGAGAAGGGAAGAGAGGGAAGGGGGAGGGAGGGGGAGGGGGGGAGGAGGAGGAGGAGGAGGAAGGAAAGGGCAAGGGGAAGGGGAAGGGGAAGGGGAGGAAGGGGAGGAAGAAGAGGAAGGAAGAAGAGGAGAAGGGGAGAGGGAGGGGGAAGGGAGGGGGAGGAGGGGGAGGAGGAGGAGGAGAAGGAGGAAGGAAAGGGGAAGGGAAGGGGAGGAAGGGGGAGGAAGAAGAGGAGAAGGGGAGAGGGAGGGGGAAGGGAGGGGGAGGAGGGGGAGGAGGAGGAAAAAAGAAGAGGAGAAAAGTCATTCATAAAATGGAGTGGAGCCATCCTGCTGAGGAATCTTTGTCATTTCTCGGGCCTGGAAGGAAACAGGGTCATTTATCTCATTCTTTCTCTCATTTCACAAATGAGGAAACAGGCTCCAGGATCATGAGTGCCGTGAATCCACATTATTTGGTCCCACAGGTAACAATCTTTGACTGTTCCACAGTCCTTTTGTCCTTTCAATCCAGATTCTAAGACAAAGACAGGATGAAGTAGATAGACTCCTCGATGTAGCCTGGGAAAGTCACTTCTTTTTAACTGGGGCTCAGCTGCAAACTAAAGAGGCCTGGACCAAGTTAGAGACTGGACTTCTGAGCTCCCTTCTCAGCTTAGATAGTTTTTGGTTTTATGATTGACCTATGTCCTCCTCAGGTTTCCTTTTTTTGGTGACTTATTTTTAGCCTTAAGGCTTGCCCTCAAACTTCCCTTCAATGACCAGCTTGGGATCTTGTCTTATGGTAAATTAATGCTCAATCCACTTTAATTAATCAGATTAATATTTATTTAGATGAACAAAAAAGGAAATGATTGAGTGAGTTGGATTCCTGAGTAATAAAGGAGTGGAAACCAAAGCTAAGCTAAAGGAGGGTTAGGTGGACAAATTTTTCTTCTGATTTTTGGATAGGGACTCTCAGCAGACCCTTGTCAAATAGAATTCTAGAAGTGAAGTAAAAATGGACATCCTAAGGTGTCAGTCTGTGGAAATAGGGCTGAATTTGAAGTCGGATTGCCCCCTGTAGCATGAGGGGTTTAGGGGAAGCACAGTTAGGATGAAAAATACCAGACAGGTTCAATAGATTATTAACTTAATGAGACTCCACAGTATACTGTGATGGTTTTTAAAAATTACTAATGCAATTGGATTACAGTGCTTTCAGAAATGAGGAAATGAGGCTCGCTGTCCTTTCTCCTGGTCAGAGCACAGCTGGAGAATGATATTCATTCTTCAGGTCATTTGGGGAGGGCCCATGCCAAAGTTGCTGAATGTTCACTGGAAGGCCTGGAGAATTCAGAAGAGCCTGAACTCTAAGCTATTAGGAGGTTGAAGGACTAGGGCCTATTGGAGTGGAGAAGAGAAAAGCTAAGGGGGACAGGCTATCAACTCCCCAGCTCTATGTACCTATAAAGCTATCCTATGGGAGGAGGGATTAGACTGTTCTCTAACCCTAGAGAGGAAAATGGCAGTAGGAAGCTGTAAGAGAGACAAATTTTGACTGATGTCAGAAAAAACCCCCAACTTCCTGATTGTTAGAGCTATCAGAAATGGGTTGGGAGGTCCTGCAAGGTAACAGACTTCCCCCTTCACTGGTGACCTTCTAGCAATGCCAATGGGATTCTACCAGAGTAGAGATGGACTTACCTACTAACAAATGAGTATTGAATTAATTAACTAATTAAAGACTATTCCTTACAATAACTCCGTGAAGTCTCATTCTCTTCTTACTAGTCCCTAGCCATGTAATGGATTCAAACATTCAGTTTAGGGCTTAGGCTTCACTGCTTCACTGTTAGAACATCAGTTCCTCCCTTTGACCTGGGACCAGGGGACTTTGTCTTTGGCCCCAAGGACTGTCACCTTGGAGTTTTCACTAAATTTCCCTGAACCCTGGCTAGACTTGAGATTCCATACCTGATCACCTTTGGGGATCTCTGAGCCAGCTTGGCTCCTTGGGTTCCCAAGGGAATCTGTTGTACCCAAGCCATAATTACCTGTTCCTGTCTTCCACCCTTGTCACCACCACTATCTCTGGGTAATCACTCTTAGCAGCCACTTTCCTTTTCACAACTCTGTTGCCATCCCATCCATGCCCCAGGGTTTATTTACATTACTGCACTCTCTAAAACTGTTCTGGTAGAGGGAGCTTTCTCTCTATCTCTGTCTATATTTCTGTGACTGTCTGTCTGTCTGTCTCTCTGTCTGTCTGTCTGTCTGTCTCTCTCATTGGGCAGTTAGGTGGCCTGGGAGTCAGGAGGACAGGAGTTTGAATCCAGTCTCAGACACTTGACTCTTACTATCTGTATGACCTTAGGCAAGTCATTTAACTCTGCCTCAAATCTAGAGCCATCTCCAATCATCCTGATCCATATCTGGCCATTGGACTTAGATGGCTCTGGAGGAGAAAGTGAAGCTGGTGACTTAGCACAGCATCCCCTCACTCAAAACCAATTCATGTGCTTATCATGGCATCACCTCCCTGATGTTGTGGTCTTCTTCGAAAATGAAGAAAACTATTATTCTAAGTATTTCTAAGATACCATGTGGAAGATTGGAGAGAGAGATCCAGCAAGACTTGGGGTTCAGCTTCTAGGTGAGTCAAAGATTAAAGGACAGAACTTGGAGCCTGAAAAAATTGATAATAATAACAAAAACTAATTTTTCTATAGGACTTATGTGTTAGGCACAATGCCAAGCATTTTATAATTATTGTCATTTGGTCTTCATAACTATTACAGAATGATGAACATTGGTTTTTTTTGCAATAAACATTTTAACATTTATTCTCCCCTCACAGCAGAATGACTCTAGGTAAGTTAGCTAACCTTTTTTGTGCCTCAGTTATCCTTATCTTACATAAGTTATCCTTATGTAGGAAGGTTTAAAATGAGATATTTGTAAAGTGCTTTCTAAACTTTAAAGTGCCATATAAATGTGATTATTATTAATAATACATTGAGATTATACAACATAATTATGATGAATAATTATATATGACATATAATATTACTATTAGTATTTTCTGCTTATGACATGTATACATATGAGCATATATATAGTCAATTAGCCTTTTCAATTCCCCAGTTAACTCTCTAGGCTATAAGTTACAGAGGAGTTGCTGATATGCTCACATGAAGGGAATTTCCAACTGAAACGGACTAAAAAGAGAGAAAGAAAACTATTTAGTACCAAACCATTTGCCCTTAAACCTTCTAGTGTTCTCTGTGGAAGGTTTTAGCCTAAAGATCCTGTAGTTGGCATTTCTTGACCTCATAAGGAGAATGACTCTTCCATTCAGAAATGATCCAGAACAAATTTGAAATCTACCTACCTGGGCTCTCTGACTGAGTTCATTGCTCAGGAGGAATTCAATTTGGATGAAAAGCTAGGGCTGATTCAGCAAGAGAAAGGGAGAATTCGCCATCCTGGGTGGTTCTTGGGGATTGGCTTGTTAGAACAAAGAATTTGATGACCTTAAGCAAGTCACTTTTCTTCTGATCTGTAAAATGAGAGGAAGGAGAACTAGAATGTCTCTTGGATCCCTCTTCCTTTGATTTCTTCCTATTAATTCATTAAGCATCTCTATGTAGATGACTCCCAGATCTATATATCTAACAAATATGTCTATATATTTCTCCTGAGTTCTAGTCTCATATCATCAAGTGCCTAGTTCTCCTCCTGGGAGTCCTATAGGTGACCTAAACTCAATACTTAAAAAAGGGAACTCACTCTAACTTCCTCTCTCTAACCAAGCAAGGCACCACTATCTTTAAAGGTACCTAGTTTTGTGATCTTGTCCTTGAATTTTCACTCTCCCTCATTCCCCAGATGTAGTCTATTGGCTAAGCCTTGTTGATTCAATAGCCACAATACCTCTGACCCCTTCCCCCTACCCAAGAAGCCACCACCTTAGTCCAAGCCCTCATTGCCTCTTGACCAGACTATTGCAGTCAGCATCCAATTGACTTCCTTATTTCCAGTCTCCACCCTCTCTTGGTAGTTGCAGATAGATATTCTTCAAGTCGAATTATAACCAAGTCATTCACCTGTTTAAGGATCCAATGAGATAATGTCTATAAAACACTTTGTAAACCTTAACAAATGAAGGAGTTGAATTAGATTTAACTATGGTATCTCCAAGGTGCTATTCTGAGCACAGGGGAATACAAAGGTAAAAATTTCCCCCAAAATAAAAAATCAAAAACCAAAAATCCAAGCCAAAAAACCCTTCTCTATCCTCAAGAAGCTTCCATTCTAATGGTGAGGAGGAAGCAATAATTAACTTAAAAGGAGTTAAGCTAATATACAGCAAACAGGAAGTAATTCAAAGAAGTGGAGACATTTAAGATATTGGGGGAGGGGATGGAAGTGATGGAAAGAACAACAAAGGTCCCCTAGAAGATGTAGCCAAGTCATCTCTAGCCCTGTCATTCTCCCTGTGATTCTATTCCTTTGAACACCAAAGACTGTTTTCTAACTTGGAAATTCTATGACTATTTATCACCATTTGCTACATATTTTTTATACTGTGTTTTCTTGTGGTTACGAGCAGCAAGAATTCTCAGCGAGCTTGTAAAGAAATGACGTCAGGCAGGAGACGCTCCCCTTCTTTACAGATACCCACAAACCTCAGATTCAGGCTTTGTTTTTCTTTAGATTCAGGTTTTTGAAAGGTTTTGAGCTGGAAGGAAACTTTTATCCATGTATTCAACAAGTATTTATGTTTATGGATGCAAAGTCAAAAGACAACAGTCTTTGGCATTGAAGAGTTTATATTCCACTGTGGTGATAAGTAAGATAGCCAGGATTCAAACTCAGGTCATTTGGAGACCAAACTCATTTCTCTTCCCACTCTGTCATACTTCCTTTGTTATTACAGTATGATGAACATTAGTTTTTTGCTATAAATATTTTAATCTTTTTTCTCCCCTTACAGCAGGATGAATAGTTTCCCCATTATAGATTAGATAAACAGAATGTTAGCTCCTGATGACCTTAGGAGATTAGTGTGACAGAATGAAAAGGATGATGGGAGTCCAAAGACCAAGGTCCAAATCTTGTTTCTGCCCCTTTTCTACCCATGTAATGTTGAGCAAGTCACCCTCCTGAGACTCCAATTTCATTACCTATAAAATTAGAATGGGGGTTGGATGAGAAGACCCCTCAACTCATACTCAGTGATCCTATGATCTACATAGATAATCTATTTGAGCAGTTATCCTGAAAGTCAACCCTGTAATGTAATGGGCTGCAGGCTCACTATAGAGGCACCATCATGGAGACAAGCCAAAAGAACCAATGCTTGAACTTTTGAATTGTGGACTGGAGATGAGCTATTAGAGGTGTGGACCCGGGGGTGGGGGGAAGCTGGATTCTGATTGGTGAGATGTTGCCTTTGGTTAAGTGAAAGTGGAAAAGCTCTTTTCTGATTTTGTATTCCTTGGTCTCCTACAGTTAGATACTACAGAGGTTATAGCTTGGAATCAGGAAAGGGCAAACCATAGTATCTTTGGCAAGAAAACCCCCAAATGGGGTCAAGAAGAGTCAGACACAAGGGAACAACAATTTCTTGGTCTATTCTAATCTCTTGCACTTCCCAAATTTCTGATTACTGTTTTGCTAGAAAAATTTGCTGTTTTTGCTAGAATTTTTTGCTAGAAAAATACCATGCCCCTAGATTTAGAGATATTTAAAATTTGATAGATAGAATTTTAACCAGATACCCATTTTAGAGATAGGCAAGGAAAAGAACAAACACTGAACTATATTTTTTTTTTTGTTGTTTTTTCAAAGCAAATGGGGTTAAGTGGCTTGCCCAAGGCCACACAGCTAGGTAATTATCAAGTGTCTGAGACCAGATTTGAACCCAGGTACTCCTGACTCCAGGGCCGGTGCTTTATCCACTGCACCACTTAGCTGCCCCTGAACTATATTCTTTTCCTGTTCCCCCCAAAGTCAGAAATCGCAAATTTCCTTGGAGAGGAGCAGGCCAGATATCTGTTCATACAATAAATGAGTTGAGCCGTCTTTGTAGTATATAGTCCAAGCACACACACACACACACACACACACACACAAACACACACACTCCAGAGATTAACAGAGACCAACAGAGAAGAAATGACTCATGGCCAGATAGTCACAAAACCTCAGAATGGGGCTTTGAACCCATCTTTTGACCAAAAATCTAGTCCTCTTTTGACCACTTATAGCATAGTTAACTTCAAAAATGACTTTGGAAACTTTATTTCTATTTCATTAGACATGTAAAAATAAGGCTAGGATACATACATATAAAATACATATATACATATGTGTATACACATATATGTTTTTTTGTGTGTATTTATGTATATGTGCATTTTATATTCTTGCCCCCAGCTGTTAACAAATATACTAATAATAATAATGAATCTAGGATACATTAATAGAAGTCTAGTTTTCAGGACAAGGGAGATGATCTTACATTTAGAGCTAGGAGGGATTTTAGGGACCCTTTAATTCAATCCCCCCTTTTGCAGACTAGGAAAGGGAGGCTCAAAGAGGCAAAGTCATTTGCTCACAATCACACATCTAGTTAATCCCAGAGGTGAGATTTGAATACAGGTTTTTTCAACTCCAAGTCTAATCCTTTTAGCCACCATATAAGGTTGCCTCTGTGGAGGTTTGAGATGTTTCAGAAACTCCCCGCCACTAAAACCAGAGAATGGAAAACACTAGGGGATTTTTTTTTTGGGGGGGGTTGCCTTTGTTTTGTTTTTACTATCTCTCCAATAACATCATACTGAACTGATTTTTCTCTTTCTGTTTTCTGATGAAGGAGAATATAAGCAAGGGAATTGAAAGTGTAAACAAGGGCTTTCCCTGTGAATCTAGAAGAATGTAAAAGATTATCCTCTTAGAAAAAATCAAAGGCTAAAACCATGGCCACATGCAAAGGTTTGTGATGTTCCACTGCCCTAATACAACCAGAAGCCAATCCCTGCCTTTCTTCATTATAAATATCATGGTTCTGATTATCTACTTGTGCAAAACACCAAACAAAAGAGAACTTTGCTTTATTTCTTTCTGTTTGATTTGCTAAATCATCATTCCCTTCCTCCCACCCTTTCCCTCCTTATCCTCCAAAATCTATGGAAATGGGTAAAGCCAATTATACTATGTAATAGTCTAAGAATTTTACCTCCATCATTAATGAGCACCATCTGGTGGCAACAAATGTGTTTCTACCTGCATAGGGCATGGAATGGATCTGGAATCAGGAAGACCCCCTCTTCCTGAGTTCAAATGTAGCCCCTGACTAGCTGTGTAACTATGAGCAAGTCACTTCACCCAGTTTGCCTCAGTTTCCTCATCTGTAAAATGAGCTGGAGAAGAAATGACAACCACTCTAGTTTTTGCCAAGAAAACCCAAAAAGGGGTCATGAAGAGTTGGATATGAACTGAAAAATAACTGAACAAACAACAGCAACAAGTCCAGCTGTATTAAGGCTAAAATCCATTTTCTATCATGCTACTTTCTGGTCTGATAGCCAAGAAAGAATTAAGACAAAAATTGAGGTTCAGAGGTTGATGAGTGTAATTTAAACAATAATTGAATACAAATTAATGAGAACGGAAATTAATTGTACCTAGGCACTAACATATTTAAACTTTGCTTTGATTTCATATTATTTTCATAAGATGGAAGCTAATATTTATTTTTTATTTTAGATTAATTATATTTATATTTGGTTTAATAAAGCATTGCATTTTGATGGAAGAGGAAAAATGAATATATAAATATATGTATATATACTTGTTTTATGAGTATATATATCTACATACTACATACATATATAATATACATACATACATACATACACACTAAGCTTCCCCTCATCCATTCACAATTATGGTAGATCAGAGAAACTTTGGATGCTATGAGACTGAAAAAGAAAAAAAATAGATATATGTATTGTCCCTTCTGAAAGAATAAATAATTGTACTTTTCAGGAGGTGTTCAGGAACATTGGAAATACATATGGGGATAATGTACGTGGTTACAAGGGAGTGGAGGCTCCTCTGTATATTGTAAGCAGTGTCTCCAGTGAATAGGCCCTTCATGAGGATCTAGGCAGTGACCTAAGAGATATAATGTGGATCACTCTAGAGTAATCTAGAACCCTCAGCACCAAGAAAGTTGAGACATGCAGGAGAAGTCAGAACCTTGGGAGCTCTCAGAAGTCCCATCCATGCTCATGGGCAAAATGGTGCTAGTACAAATGCAAGTCAGGTTCATGTTCTAGTGGCTAGTTACTGTCTACCTATGAAGCATTCATGGGTATGGAGTATGCAGTGAAGGAAAAGCTGAAAGATTCGATTTTTGTTTAATACAACTTATCTGAATGATGGGCAATTTTGCATTCTGGCTCCTATTTCAGGAGAACAGAAGGAGGGGGTATTGGATAACCCAACAGGCTCTTTTGGATCACAAAACCATCCATCTAGTGGAAGTACATTCAACTCACAAGTATATTGCTTAAGAGTGAATAACCCAAATCTTTATTTTAGTTTAGGACAACAAAATTCCAGGAAGAGAGAAGGAATGATGGTGATATCTCATGGTTTGGGAAGAGAGAGGAGGACAGAAAAGGATCAGATAAAGAGGATAGATCACAAGAAAGCTTTGGATGAGGAAGAAGATGAGGTGGGCATATGAGTCCTGATTGTCTGTACCCTAAAGTGATGGTTTTATAGAAAAGAGCTGCACATATATTGTAAGATATCAACCATTAATGACTTCACTATTTTCAGCAATACAATGATCCAAGACAACTCTGAAGGACTTATCAAGAAAAACACTTGGGGCAGCTGGGTGGTGCAGTGGACAGAGCACCAGCCCTGGAGTCAGGAGTACCTGAGTTCAAATTTGGACTCAGGCACTTAATAATTACCTAATTATATAATAATTACCTAATAATAACCCCATTTGCCTTGCAAAATCCTAAAAAAAATGCTTTCCATCCCCAGAGAAAGAACTGATGGCGTCTGATATAGATAGAAGCAAATGTTTTTTACTTTATTTTTCTTGGGATTTTTTGGCCTATGTTTTCTTTTCCAACATGACCAATATGGAAATGTTTTTCATGACTACACATGTAAAACCTATATCAAATTGTTTGCTTTCTCAATGTGGGAGAGAGAAAGAAATTAGAATTCAATATTTTAAAAACTAATATTAAAAATTCTTTTTACATGTACTTGGGGGAAAATAAAATACTAAATAACAAGTAAAAAGAAAGAAGAAGAAAAGAGTTGCATGTAGCATCTGCTCTCCAGGCCCAGGAATTTCCATGAAAATATAGTTCCCTACTTGCCCCAGGCCTTACTAAAGTGAACTCCAATATTATTCCCTTATAGTATACTGAAAATAGGTGGGAGTTGTGCCAGAGGTAAGTAACTCATGTAATGGGAATAGTACTTGATAAATATTCCAAGAGTCCTGTTTTTCAACTTTCTATTACATGGACCTTTTCCTTTTATGTCCTCATTCTCTTCCCAGCTTCTTCTTTCATGTGTTTCTCCTTTTCCTTTTGAATTTTCCTACACCCTGGTTTTATGCCATGTTAACACCTTGTCAGAAATAGGGATTTCATAGACCAATAGTGATACTGGTATTCAAAGACCCATGGAGGTAGGATAGTTCAGTGGGATGGGGGTGTTCTAGAAGCAGGCAAAAGGAGGTCCAGGTGGATAGAAAGTCAACAGGAAGGAGGTCCAGGCTGGATCTTGAGCAAATGTCTGAAGAACACTTTCTGTGTGGTGCGTGTGTGTGTGTGTGTGTGTGTGTGTGTGTGTGTGTGTGTGTTGTATGTGTGTGTAATACAGTTGAGAAGTAGGGGAAAGGACACTTGAATTAATTAGGGAAAAAATCCGTTTGAATCTTAACTCTCATTAAATCTTATTAGCTGTAATCTTGAGCAGGACATTTGACATTTTTGGAGCTATGTCCTCATCTGTATGGGGACAACTGTGCCGCTTACCTCACGGAACTGTCTGGAAGAAACATTTTGTGAACTAACAAAGGTTACAAGTTGAGAGTAGGCAGAAAGTCAGCATTTGAAAGAAGGTAGTGGAGACCTAGACTTGGAGGCTGGGCAAGACTCAAGTCCCTGACCATATGACTGTGAGACAACAAGTCCCAAGACCTCACTAAGCAAGAAGCAAGGAATGGAGACTTTGAGGCACAGATGGAGGGTACAGACCGAATAGGACCACAATGACTGGACCTGGGAATGAGGTAAGTGCCCAGCTACAAGAGGAAGGTACATAGAGTAGGATTAAGGATGTCAAGTTCCTGGTCCATGTCTCCCTATGTTTCTCCACTGCCACCCTGGGGCAGGTGAAGTGCTTCTAAGCTTAGGAACAACACGGCAAGAAACCTGGTACACCATCACCCCAGCTGAGGAGCTTCTTCAAAATCATGAATTTGTTGAAGGTTGGTTTAGTAATCCTCCAGAATCCCCCCTCTACACCTAGCTAGATTAGTCATTTATCAGGTGCTTATTCTGTGTCTTTTGAGCTATTCTGAGGGTCTTAACCTCCCAACAATTTTTTCCTTCCTTTTTGGAAGTGGTCATCCTTGGCCTCTTTGACTCATCTCTCTTACCTAGCCTTAATGACTGAAGACTGGGTATTGCCTCAGTCAAACTGTGACCTGGGAAAGAGCTTAGCTTTAAAAGATCAAGATCTCCCAAATGCATCCAAGGTGATTGCCAGTCCTCCTGATTCATATCCAGATGGTCTGGAGGAGAAAGTGAGACTGGTGACTGAGCACAGCTTCCTCCTCATTCAAATCCAATTCACCTCCTTGTCGTGGCATCACCTCCCTGATGTCGTGGTCTTCTTCAAGAATGAAAGGCAAACAACAGCCTTTGTGTCAGATACTGCTAAGTGCTAGGACATCACAAGTTGTACAGCTCACCTTTCCCCTTCTCAGTCTATTCCTGACCTTCTACCCAACCTCGATACTCCCCAATCAAACCTTTAGTTAGACAAATTTCTACTTGCCCCCTTTTACCTTTTTTTTTGCGATTTAGTCCTTAAGTTCCCTCTCCCAAGGGACTTAACCTCTTCTCTCCCTAAAGAAGAAAAAGTTCTGTTCATATAGGAAAGGATTTCAGGAACCAAGAGGAAGAAGGAATTTATGGCCAAGAGGGCCACCCCAATGCTTCCTTTACCATGAAGATGGCTGCCTAGCTATCTTATTTTAAAAATACATTTAAGTTTATTTTTCCCATTACATGGAAAAAACTAATTTTTAGCATTTGTTTTTTGAAATTTTGAGGACTAATTCTTTCCCTTCCTCCCTCTCCTCCTCCGTCATGTAGAATGCAAGAAATTTTATATAGATTATATAGGGTATACATGGGTAGTTATGCAAAATGTATTTCCATATTAGTCATTTTTGAAAGAAAACACACTAAAAATCCCTAAGAAAAAGTTTTTTTTTTAAATGTATGCTTTGATTTGCATTTAGACTTCATCAATTTTTTCCTCTGGAAATGAATACCATTTTTCTTTCTAAATCCTTTGGAATTGTCCTGGATCACATTCACCATTGATCATCATGCAATATTGCTCTGACTATGTACAGTGTTCTCCTGGTTCAGCTGATGTCACTTTGCATCAGTTCAGGCATGTCTTCCCATGCTTTTCTGAGAACAACATGCTCTCATGAAGGTTGGTTTAGTAAGCCTCCAGAATCTCCTTTCTATACCTAGCTAGATCAATCATTTATCAAGTGCTTATTCTGTGTTTTCTGAGCTACCCTGAGGGTCCTACCCTCCCAACAATTTTCTTATAGTATATCTTCACAATCATATACCAGAACGTGTTCAGCAATATCCCAATTGATAAACATCTCCTCAATTTCCAGTTCTTTGATACCACAAAAAGATCTGCTATAAATATTTTGTATATACAGATCCTTTTCCTTTGATCGCTTTGGTATATAGTAGTATAACTGTGCTCTGTTTTACAGTCTTTTGGACATGGTTCTAAATTGCTTTCTAGGGTAGTGAATGTGCTGACTTGATTTTTTTCACTTTCTCTCCAACATCAGTCATTTTCCTTTTCTGTCATATTCACCAGTCTGATAGGTGGTGATGGTGGAGGGCTATGTCAAAGTGTTATAATTTGCATTTCCTTAATCAATAGTGATTTGGTGCATTTTTTATGACTATAGATAGCTTTGATTACTTTATCTGAAAACTACCTGTTCTTTTCCTTGAACATTTATCATTTAGGGAGTGTCTCTTATTTTTATGAATTTAATTCCGATCTCTGTATATTTGAGAAATGAGACCTTTATCAGAGAAATTTGCTGTATTTTTTATTACTGTGTATTTTCCTCCATTTATTCTCTCTCCTTTTACCCTGTCCATCCTTAAACAAGTTTTGCTTCTATTTACCTCCTCCCCAAATCCTCCCTCCTTTTATGTGAGATAATTTATCTCATTTTTACCTCTTCATTTCTCCAGCTCCCAGTGCATTCATTTCTCACGCATTAATGTTATTTTAAAGATAATCCATCATATTAAACTCATACCCATGCATTCTATGAATATTCCTTCTAATTTCACTAATAACATGAAAGTTCTTAAGATTTTCAAGTATCATCTTCCCACATAAGAATGTAAACAGATTAACCTTATCAAATTCTTTATGATTTCCCTTTCCTATTTATCCTATGATTCTTTTAAGTATTTGAAAGTCAAATTTTCTATTCAACTCTGTTTTTTTCATCAAGAATGCTTGAAAGTCCTTTATTTCATTCCCCCCCCAAAAGATTATGCTCAGTTTTTGCTGGGTGGGTGATTCTTTACCCTCCATAAAATCATTTCCCAAGCCCTCCAATCTTATAATGCATAAACTTGTTAAATCTTGTGTGATCCTGACTGTGGATCCATAATAATTATATTGTTTCTTCATGGATGCTTTTAATATTTTCTCTTTGGCCCAGGAACTCTGGAATTTGGCTATAAAATTCTTGGAAGTTTTCATTTTGGAACCCCTTTTAAGAAGTGATTGGTGGGTTCTTTCCATTTTTATTTTACCCTCTGGTTCTAGGATATCAAGGCAGTTTCCTTGATAATTTCTTGAAAAAATGATGTCTGCTCTTTTTTTGATCATAGCTTTCAGGTAGTCTAGTCTCTATTTTCCAGGTCAATTGGTTTTCCAATGAGACACTTCATATTTTTTCTACTTTTTTATTCTTTTGATTTTGTTTTTATTGTTTCTTGATATCTCCTATAGTCATTAACTTCCCATTGACCAATCCTAATTTTTAAAGAATTTTCTTCAGTGAGTTTTTGTATTTCCTTTTCCATTTGTACAATTATTTGTTTTAAAAGAGTTTTTTTTCCAGTGGATTTTTGTGCTTAAAAGAAAATCCATTTAGTCTGTTTTTTTAAGGTATTATTTTTTCAAGTTTTGTGTGTGTGTGTGTGTGTGTGTATGTGCCTACCTTACCAATTTTCTTCACAATTTTCTTACATCAATCTCATATCTTTTCCCAATTTTTTCTCTCTTTTTGATCTTTTGTTTTTGTGGGGTTTTTTTAGTTTTTTGCAAGGCAAATGGGGTTAAGTGGCTTGCCCAAGGCCACACAACTAGGCATTTATTAAGTGCCTGAGGCTGGATTTGAACTCGGGTACTCCTGACTCCAGGGCTGGTGCTCTATCCAATGTGCCACCTAGCTGCCCCTCTTATTTGATTTTTTAAAAATTGTTCTTTAGTTTTTCCAGGAATTCTTTTTGGACCTGAGACCAATTCACATTATTTTGAGGCTTTGTAGCAGTTTTAACTTTGCTGTCTTTTTCTGAATTTGTATTTTGATCTTCCCTGTTACCATAGTAACTATCCATGGTTAGGTTCTTTTCTCTCTCATTCCTCTAGTCTATTTCTAGTTGTTAACTTTATGTTAAAGTTAGGCTTTACTCCTGGAGTGAGTGGAGGGGGCACTATCCCAAAGTTTAGGTTTTCTGTGCCACTGTTTTTAGAACTAGTTCTGGGAGGTCTGTAAATTTTCAGTTCTTCAAAGGTGACATGATCTAATTTATTTACTAATCTCCTGACCTGTACTCTGGTCTGTGAGCAACCACAAGGGCCTTTTCCTGCTCTGGCATTGTCGTCAATATTCCCCCCCCCCCATAACTGCAAACTCTGGTGTGCTCCTCCTCACCCTAGAACTGTAGCCCCAGACTGCAACCTGTAAGGTTGATGCAACAGAATCGTGCATCCAGTGCCAGCAAAGGGACCCCTGCAATCTTCTTCAGATCAGTTATCCAACCCCTTACCATCTATGAGCTCTCTTGCTCCAGGAACTGATGCTGCTACCTATTCAGTTGCTCCCAAAACCTGCTGCTGTGGGGGCAGTTAGGTGGCGCAGTGGATAGAGCATCAGCCCTGGAATCAGGAGTACCCGAGTTCAAATCTGACCTCAGAGACTTAATAATTGCCTAGCTGTGTGACCTTGGGCAAGTCACTTAACCCCATTGCCTTAAATAAATGAAAAAAAACCCTGTTGTTGACTTGAGGAACCCAGATTCGACTACTGGACTGTGTTCCCTCTCACCCTTGTGCGACAGATTTTTCCTTCCAACCTTTTAAGGTATCTTGGGCTAGAAAATTGTTTCATTCCATCCTTTTGTGGGTTCTGCCACACCAGAATTCATTTTGAGGTGTTTAAATTTGAATGGAGAATAATTTGTGAGAACCCAGGCAAGTCCCTGCCTTTTCTCCACCATCTTGACTCTGCCTGATGACTTTTTAGATAGAAAACTGTCCCTATTGATCAGTTTTTCTGATTTTTTCTCCAAACTCTTACTCTTTCCCATCTTTCCTCTTGTCTTAGACACCATTGTCCTCCCAGTCATCCAGCTAGCTTGAAATCCTAGTGCCATCCTCAACCTGCAGTCACCCCACATATCCAATTGGTCATTAAATCATCATCTCCTGCATAAATCTCTTCTCCAATCACATGGATGCCATTCTTGTACAAGTCCTCATCGCCTCCTGCTTGGATTATAATAGCCTTCTAACAGGGTCATCTGCTTCCAGTTTCTTCCCACTGCAAGCCAGCCTCCACCCCCACCTTTCCATTCTTCTTATATATAACTCCCCTCCATGCTCTTAACCTCTAGCAACACTGGCTGTTTTGCTTTTGCTACCATGTCACTCCATTTCTTCACTCTATATTTGCACTAAATGTCTCCCATGCCTGGGATGCCCTTTTTCTTCATATCTGACTCCTAGCTTCTTTCCAGTCCCAGATCAATCTTAAGAGGTCTTCCCAGAGATTCACCTCCCCCAGTTCTTTCTCTTTGAGTTTCTCTCCCATTTATATTATATATATTTTCTGTGTAAATATGTTGTCTCCTCCACTGCAACATGAACTCCTTACAAGAATTACATTTTTGCCTTTGTCTTCCACTCACCTTTGGGACTGGGATTCAGTTATTCAGTTGCCTTAGATCAGACAGTCTTAACCTGGGGGGCGGGCAGGGAGAAGCATAAGCTTGCTTTTTAAATATTGTGGTTACTGCGTTTCAATCCAATGTTTCCTTTGTTATCCTTTGCATTTTATTCATTTAAAATCATGCTTCTGAAAAGGGGATCATAGGCATCACTAGACTGCCCAAAGGTCCATGACACAGAAAAGGTCAGGCTCATCCCAAGCTGCTTCTCAAGGCATTCTACTTTTTTCACTTTTCCAGATGTTTCCTTTTCTGTAAAATAGGGATAAAAAGTTTTCCGAGCTTATCAAAGCTGTGGGATCAAATGTGATCATGAATATGGAAGTACTGTTTTTTTTTTAAAGAAAAGTTCAAAGATCTTCTGCTGTTGTTTTTATAACCCGAGCTCTCTCTCTCTGTCCCACCCACTGTCAGGACATAAAAGACAAACGACAATAAATTCTACATAATTTACTTCTGCACTTTTCCAAACATGGAGTTTCCTAACAGGGTTTTGGGGGGAAACTTGAATAAGTTGGAACAAGGAGAGATATTGTGCCTGTGGTTGGGCCCAGGAGCCTGGCTGTGCTCCCCTTTGCAAGGGTTTTTGCCTTGGGGTCAGGACAGATGCAGAGGGATAAATAGCAGCTCTGAGGTTCTTCAAGTTGGACATTGTCATTGAGAGGAGGAGCCAGGATATCTGACCAGAGCAGCAACCCTCTCATCTGATTGGCTTCCAAAGACTTCCATGACACCATTCACATTGGGAAGACTATGGCACATGGGCACCTACATGTATATACAAGCCATGCTCTGGGCTGCTGCCAGGTAAGAATGCCTGAGGTTATATGAAATAATCTTGGCAGGGAGGGTTATGAGAACAGGCTCCAAAATCCTTTTGGTCTGACTTCTGGGACACTTTCAGGACTCTGAAGGCTACAAAGACAAGAGAATAATGTGTCTTCAGCTTTCTTGCCTTAGTTCTAGGGATTTTCCATGTTGGGATTTTCCAGCTTTGTCTTAAGAAAGAAGGATTCCAAGAGGAAGCAAAGGGACAGGAAACTGGTCCCCAGCAGATCCCCTGTCCCAGTGAGGTAGGGGATGCAGCAGCTGTCAGGATCCTGGGACCAGCGCCATGCCAGCCTCACCATTACCTCTGCTATGTAAAGTAGGATCAGAACCTAGAGAAGGAAACAAAGGCAGAGGAATCATTGACCAATCTGAATGAAAGCCAAGGTCATTACGGCCAGGAGCAAAGAGGCAGGAAAGAATATAGTCTTGAAGCCCACGAGACCAATGAATCCAAACAACAGCTAAGACTGATAATGACTTTTTAGAATTCTTAGACTTTTTTGAGTCATATTAGCAGCTAAACAACAGCTAAACGTAGTATAGGATAGGATAGTGTAGGATAGGCCAGGGGTTCCTTGCCTCTTAAGTCATGGTCCCTAGGTGGTTCAGTAGATGGAGCCCTGGCATCAGGAGGAACTGAGTTCAAATGTGACCTCAGACACTTGGACAAGCCACATAACTCCATTGCCTTGCAAAAACCAAAAAAAATAGCTAAGGTTGGTATGTATCAGGGTTCCTATCCTTTTTTGAGTTATCAAAACCATTAGCAACTTCACAAAACCTATGAACTTTTTCTTAGAATAATGTTCTGAAATGTATAAAATAAAACACAATGTGCCTGACTTCTAGGTTCTTAATAAATGTTTGTTGACTTGACAAAGGAAGCAAATTATATTTAATAGCTATAAAACATGACACCCCCCTTCCCCAAGTTCACAGACCTTAGTATACAGATCTTGCCCTAGATACAGGTGCATTTCAAGTAATCACCATTTTCTACCACTTTGCCAATCGCAGAAGTCCTGCCTCCATAATTACATTACAT
This sequence comes from Macrotis lagotis, assembly GCF_037893015.1. NCBI lineage: Eukaryota > Metazoa > Chordata > Mammalia > Peramelemorphia > Peramelidae > Macrotis > Macrotis lagotis. Next base: position 136,477,783 of record NC_133665.1, read on the forward strand.
TCATTCTAGATATACTTATATTTGCACATACTATCTCCCTGAATAGAATGTAAATTCCTTGAGAACAAAACTTGTTTTGCTTTGGGAAGGGAGGCCTTCATATTCCCAGATGCCTAGCACGTAGCAGTTGACTGATACTGTCAGAAGATATAAGAAATTCTTTTAAATTTTCCTTTTATTTCTCTCATTATTTCTCTCCCTTTTTCAACTATTTTCTTCCCACCCAATTAGATGATCAGTTCAAATTTTTCCCTTTTCCATATCCTTCTCAGCCTATTATTTTAAGTAGCTTTCTTTTCCTGTGCTCTTTTCCAAGAGGTTTTCCCTTGCTTTGTCTTCTCCATGATTTTTCTTCCCTTCCGGTTTATTGTGAATTTCACTCATGCTACATGAGCCATATCCTTCCTCATTCATTCTTCATTTCTCTGGGTTTTGTAAGCTTCTGAATTACCAGGATTGAACTTGCTTCTCTTTTCCATTTCTGGTTTATTGCCTTTGTACCTCTTACTCTTCTCTAATTTGTGTTGCTCCTCGGTCTTAGACATATCAGTTTACTAAGTTTGGCAGCACTGTGATGTAGTGAGAGTTAATAATAAGGTCTGGCTCAACCCTCTACTTTTTTCCAATATCAGTTTATAAATGATATTCCAAAAGAAGAAGAGTTTCAGTCTTGCTGTCAATGAGTTACATCCATGAAACAAGTTAGCTTCTGAATAAGAAGGGACCATAGAGCATTGAATGTTAAAACCAGAAGGAGAATATTAGACTTGGAAAGACCTGAGAAACAATCCAGTTCAGCTCCCTCATTTTACAGAAGAAATTGAGACAGGGAAAGTGACCCTCTCGTGTTTACAATGTGGTAAGTGGCAAAGGAGGAATTAGAACCCAGACCAACTGACCCCCCAATGCAGTGGTTTTCCTATTGCCTCTATCCTTTTCAATGCCTACACAGTATACACTCACTGTCTGTTGGATGAATATGACAGGATTTAATTGAGGCCTTGGGTTGTTCTCTTTCCCCTGTAACATATCTTAATTATCCACATTTCTAAAATATGCAGTTAGTTACATAGTGAGTGTTAGACACACACACACACACACACACACACACACACACACACTTTTTGATTCATTGATAGAATAAATTTTCTAGGAATTCAAGGTTAGGAATGGTGGGGTTGAGTCTAAATGTTATAGAAAGTCAGAGAAGGAAAAGATCATCATGGTGTGGAGTAATCATGGAAGACCTAGAAAAGTGAGACTTGATCTGGATAAAAAGAATGAGCAGGGGCTGGGGGTGGGGAGCTTTCTAACTGGAGAAAGAATCTAAGAAAAAGGACAGAGATGGGGATGTGGGGATGAGCATGGGAGGTGGAGGGGGGGAGAGATGGGACAACTTAGAGACCTCAGAAAAACATGATCTGAGAAAAGGGTCCTTTTGGGAAAGAACTTATGCCTTGGTTATGTTGATTGCAGTCCATTAATCTTCCAAGTATATTTAAAAAGATCAGCACTTTAAGGATGGAAGGATTCTTCCATCTGAAAGAGGAGTAAACTGAGCTCAGAAAGTAGAATATTACACAGGTAGAAAGCGGCAGAGATGAACTTAACATTCAGTTAATCCAGGGATCTCTCCACTATAATCACTATATTAGGGCCTTCTATGTGACTTTTGGAGCATCACTATGAGTGGCTCATATTAACAGATATCTAAACCACCTGTCCTCCCAGTATTGGAATTTCCTCTATCAGAAAAGATCACCCAGCAAGTGTCTAACCCCTTTCAATGATGGGGAGCTTCCTCCCTTCCATTCAGGTCACTCAATTGCTGGACAGTTCCCCCCGGGACTCCTTCCTTCTTGTCCACCTCCCAAGAACTGAGGAACACAGATTTAGAGCTGGAAGGGTCCTAAAAACTATCTAGTCTAACAATCTCATTTACAGGCAAGGAAACTGAGGTCTAGTGGGGAGGAGGTGAAGTAACTTTGCCTAGCTCACATAGATAGTGACAGGCAGGATTGGAACACAGAGCCTTCAGTTATAAGTCCAGGGATCTCACTGGTGCTGAGCACAACAGAAATCACATGGAACAAATCCACTTTTTCCACATTCCTTCAGAAAGCTGAAGACTACGATCATGAATAATAATAATTCCCTTCTAGGGTCACATCCCTTGTAACTTTAGCCATTAAAATCGATAAAGCTCCCCTCGGCAACAACTGCATTTCATGATGGCATTTTTCATGTTTGGTGGGGTGGTTGCTTGCCGCTTTGGAGAACTCACTGGGTGTTCCTGGGACTCTCAGAGGAATGCTATTTGTAGCTAGGGGGGTCAGGAGGGTGGGGTGGGGATGCCTCCAGTCAGGAGTGGAGTCAATGGGTCCTGGCAAAATGGAGCTGTGGTCACAAGTGATCCACATTTTCCATGATTATGAGCAGAGGGGAAGGTTCCTAGAGGGAAGAAAGGCAGCTGTTCTCCATAATTCTGATTTACTTAAATCTGGTTAAGCAACATTCAATGCAGGAGAGGGTTCATTGGGTTATTTTCCTCTGATTCCATTAGCTTTGCATGAAAAATGTATAATAACTGGGACTCTTTTGCCCCAGAGGGACAGTGACCTGGAATCCTGATTTGATTGGCTGGTCTCCTCACACTCTATTTTCATTCTGGCCTCCTGGCTTTTGCTCATGCTAATTCATTACTTCTCTTGGAATTCCTTCCCTGTGTCTTCTTACCCATTCTTATAGGCTCAGCTGAAGCCCTAACTCCTCCACAAAACATTCTTAGACTGCCTTAGCAGTCTCTTCCTCTGAGAGTCTGCATCACATAATTCAGCAATCATCATTTTTTTTTAAAAAAGGTGTATGCTTTGTGTCTTAAATTGTAAGTTCTGCTTCATTCATACTGATTTTTTTTTTCTGCAGGAGTCATCATTTTTGGCTGAGGATGGAGAGCTGGGAGGGCCCTTTGGAGAAGAGGTATTTGAATTCATCCTTGAAAGAGAGGCGGTGATGAGGCTGAAAGAGATGAAGGGAAAAGATGGAGAGGAGAGAAGGGGAAGGAGAGGGAGAGTGATGTGCTTAGATGGGGGCAGCTACTGGCAGCACAGTGGCTAAAGCATCCAACCTGGAATCAGAAAGCCCTGAATTCAAATCTGCCCTCAGAGCCTAGTTGTGTGACCCTGTGTGAATCCTGTTTGCCTCTGTTTCCTCATCTGCAAATTGAGCTAGAGAAAGAATAGCAAACCACTCTAAAAATTTGCCAAGAAAACCCCAAATAGGCTTGTGAAGATAAAAAGACTGATAAAAATTGCTGAACAATACAGTATGAGAGGAAATGTGGTTTTGTGGTTAGAAGGGCAGCTTTAGACTGGCATCTGGGTTCAAATGCTACCTCTGACACATCCTGGCTGAGTCACTGAACTTCTGGCAATTGTCAAAGACTATAGCTTATATTGATGGAAGGCATTACATAGCAGGCATCCACTATCCTGATGAAGTCACAGGTGGCCCATTGTAGAAGGTGGTAATCCTATCTGGGGAATAGTTAGTAAAGAGCCTAAACCTCAGAAGGGGTTAGCTGCAAAATTCAAAAGCATGTGCTTAGTAAGAGGAGGCAAGGAGGATTTTAGCCATCCACAAGTCATTCTAAGTGTTTACTCTATAGGTGTGTCATGCTAAGTTCTGGAGGTACACAGAAAAGCAAGTCCCATCCCTGCCCTCAAGGAGCATCCAGTTTAATGAAACCAGAGGCTGACTACTCTGCAGCCCACAGTAGACACTGGGTTATTCCTTCCTTTTCTCTGACAATATTCCTCTTCTTGACAGAGACTTAGAATGAATTCATTTTTTCCTTCAAGTTGCATGTCATAGATTCGCATGGAGCTTGCTGGCTGCTCCGATCCTTAGTCCTTTTTTTCCCCCAAAGTCTTATTTTCTAGTCACCCCCCACCCAAGTCCTTACCTGGATCATTGAAGCAAACAGATAAAGGACCACGAACAGTGTGCTTATCTTGATGTCTATATCCTCTATCAGATGAATGATGAAGAGAAATATTAGATGGCCAGGGAGCACCAGGATCAACAGGACTCGAGAAGACACAGAGTTGATTTCTGTAAGGAACAGAAGATAGAAGGATTGGGTTTGAAGCTGGATTAAAGAGCTATCTATTTGGGTGATGAGTCCTATGATAGATCCAAGCATGGTTAACTCTAGATGACATAAGGTTAGGAAGGGAAGCTTCTAACACCAGAGTGTTAGAAAAAACGAATTCATTTCAAGACTCCATTTGTGGCCATGGTAAGCCAGAATAGAAAAATGTACTTTCTGATGGAATGTTGGGAAGTCTGAGCTCTTGTTAGGGCTGTGTGATGCTGGGCAAGGCTCCTTTTGGGGATTTTGCCTGGTCATCTTCCAACTTTATGGGGAAGGCAGCACTTGAAGCCAGCCACCACCATTACCACGGTCACCAGCACCGGGTCAGAGCACATTCAGGAAATGAGAAGGGGAGTAGAGTTTTGGTAGGAATGGGGGGCTTGGTGCTTCTGTCCAGGCCTAAATTCCTACATTTTCCCCAATTCTACATCTACCCATGAAGAAGTGTGATTTGCTGGGTCCAGAAGACTGGACTCAGAGAGGGGAAGACCTAGAATCCCACCTTGGACAGCTGAGCTCTGTGACCCTAGGTAAGTCACACTGAGACTCAGTTTTTTCATCTGTAATAGAAGGGTTGAACCCAATGTCTTAGGTCCCTTCTAGCTCTTTATCTATGAATCTGTTTTTTAATCTAATCTCTTTCCCCTTCAGGAAAAAGGTATGATACAGAAGAAGGAGGGCATGATTGAAAATTTGTCCACCAGAGAGTTCAATTCAGCCAAATGCTTAGTCTCTTCGCATCTTTGGCCAAGATGCAATTTATTTTCAAACTCAAATATGAATGATCTATTTTATTCTTTTTCCTCCAAAATGACATTTATGGGAGGATAGAAGAACATAGCTAGCATTGAAATGGTGTCAAATAGGGGTAACAAAGTCTTTGGCAATAACAAGAGTCAAAGTTGGCTGACCTAACAACTTTACTGTATATGACTACACCTGCCATGAAAGTCATATACTGGTGCCTTGTCCCTTTAAAACCAATGATTTACCCATGTAATGATCTCCCTGGACACACCTGGAGAGCAGAAAATGGAACATGGATTGGGGCAGACACTCTTCATACTGTTCGGCAGGACTCCAGGGGTGCTCCAAGAATATAGGTAGGTAGAGATCCGGCTGGCCTGAATAGACACCAGGTTACCACCAACACCTAGATGACAAAAAAGTCTTGACTCTGTCTCTCTCTTTGGTTCTCTTTCTAGCTCTCTTTCTGTGTCTTTTTGTTTGTGACACACACACACACACACACACAACTATAGCTATCTAAACCTTACCCATCATTCAAGGTGTAGCTCAAGGCTTCCCTAAGTGCTTTAGCCAACTGAAGGCTCACTCCTTTGTATGTTCTGGTTTGTCTGGATCACCAGTTTTGGCTCTTAGGATATATAGTCTCACATTTGAGCTAATTATTTCATATATATACTTTAATTTTCCCAAACAGATTGTGAGCTCCATGAGAGCAATTAAGGTTACTTTAATTTCCTTTGTATGCAGCTAGATGGTGCCAGAGTGTACAGAGCCCAGGCCCTGGAGTCAGAAGGACCTGAGTTCAAATTTGACCTCAGATACCTACTACCTGTGTAACCCTGGCAAGTCATTGTACCCTATTTTCTTCAGTTTCTTCAAATGAAAAATGTACTGGAGAAGGAAATAGCAAATCACTCCTGTATCTCTGTCAAGAAAAGCCCAAATGGGGTCAGGAAGAATCGAACATGACTGAAAGCAATTGAAAAACAATATATTTCCTTGGTATCCCTTTAGAAAAAAATGAATTCACTTCAAGACTCCATTTGTGGCCACAGTAAGCCAGAATAGAAAAATGTACTTTCTGATGGAATGTTGGGAAGTCTGAGCTCTTGTTAGGGCTATGTGATCCTGGGCAAGGCTCCTTTTGGGGATTTTGCCTGGTTCCCTTCCAACTTTAGGTGGAAGGCAATACTTGAAGCCAGCCACCACCATTACCATGGTCACCAGCCTTGATATCTCTAGTAAGAGTCTAATAAATCCGCTAAGTGGTACAGTGAATTAGAGCATCAGCCCTGGAGTCAGGAGGACTTGAGTTACTTGATACTTACTAGCTGTGTAACCTTGGGCAAGTCACTTAATCCCATTACCCCACCTCCCAAAATGCCCATTAAATGGATGAATCTATTTCAGTTCAGAGAGTACTTATTGAATCTTTATTATGGGTCAAACACTGTGCTGGCTTGGGCAAATACAGAGCAAAAGAAGAAATAGTTGTTCTTGGGGAACTTATATTTAGCTGGGAGGAAACAACATGCCGGCAGTTGAGGACAAAGTAATTTGGGGAGCACTAAGATTGGGTGGGGATCAGGAAAAACTTCTTTGTAGGAGGTGATATTTAAGTTAAATCCTAAGAGTAGTAGAGATTTTAAGGGATAAGGAAAGGGTGAAACAGGCAGGGGGGAGGACAGCCTTGTGCAAAGGCACCAGGGTGGGAGATTTTTGGAATTTGCAATCTGGTAAATCAGTTGGAATGGAATGAAGAGCATATGGGGTAGAGGATGTCAGGAAACTCAGTTTGGAAAGAAACTGGAGCCAGATGGTGATTTCCAAATCTATGAGTGATACTGAGGAAAGACTTGAATCAGTAAGAATAAAATGTAGATTCCCACTGAATTCTGTCCTTCTGGTTAGTGGGAGAACTGAGGTGCCATGTAAGTGTAATTCAGTTAGGTCATTTTAAAGATGTATCACTAAAAAGGACAAGGTTCTAAGGAATGCTTCCATTCACATGGGGTATTCTCATCCAACAAGGGTGGTGGCTAGGAACAAGTAGGGACTCTTTGTTTAAATCAAACCCCTGCCCAAGCAGCCCATGTAAAGTTTGTAGAACCAGAGGTCCAAAAAAGCTCCAGGTGATCAGTCAAATGGTCCGTCAGGATCCTACTAGATGTGAATAGATTTTGCTAATTCCATAAGGAAAATTTAGAATCCTCTAAGACAGTGGTATCAAAGAGATCTCTACCCAGATAATGGTAGAGAACCACAAATTATCTTTGTTCTATTATATTTTTATTTCTTTGGTTAAACATTTCCCAATTATACTTTAATCTGGTTTGGCAGCATTTTCCAGCTCCTAGTTTGATATGCTCCCATTAATATGGCATTTATATCTAACATCACACTTTGGCTAAGGTCCCTAAACTCCTTCCCTGAGGATTAGTTCTTCTTATGGGGAGCCCCAGAAAATCACTGAAAGATGGAGCTAGGGAGAAAGTCTCTGATATCAACCAACCTTTACCTCTTCAAATCAAATGAAACACTGCCCAAGAATCCATTGTAAGAGACTGCAGATAGTCATTTGTGCTATTAAATGAGGCTGAGTGGTCCAGAAGTTTCTGAATAATTAGGTTTATGAGGACCAGGACCAGGACCTGAAGTTTCTCAGATGAAAGGATCGCTGCTGTTAGGACAGAAAAGGCACTAGATTTGGAGGTCAGGATGTCAAAGTGACTTTGGGAAAGTCATTTGAGTTCCCTGGGCCTCAGTTTCCCTCTCTAAAATGAGGTTGTACTAGATTTTTGAAAAATTAATAAGCATTTATTGTCTTCTATAACTGTACAAAGTACTTTACAATATTCTCTCATTTGATCCTCGCCATGACCTTAGGAGGGAGGTGATGTTAATATTCTCATTTTACAAATGAAAAAGCCAAGGCAGACAGAGGCAAAATGACTTGCTCAGGGTCATGCAGCTAGTAAGTATCTGAAGGTGGATTTGAACTCAGGTCTTTCCAGAATTCTGTGCACTATGGTGCCCCCTTAGTGATCCCCAGTAGATGAGATAATCTTTCATGTTGTTGCCTATCTCTAAATCTATGATACAGATCTCTCCACTATATACTGGGTGTGGGATGTTAGGGATGATTTTTCTGTGTCTCAGTTTCCCTTTTTGTATGAGGGAGTTGGACTAGATAATCACCATGGTCCCTTCAACCAAAACTTTTGTCATTGTTATTGAGAGCTATTGTACAAGACATCCCCTCAAGGAACTGATATTCCACTGGAAAAAACTGGGATCCTATAAGAGACAGACCCTGAAATTGGAAAGGGACTTTAGGATTCACTGAAGGCAACCCCTTTCATTTACAGGTAAGGAAACAATAACACAGCAAGGCACAGTGCCTTGCTCCAGATGAGAAGGCAGAGGGAGAAGCTCGGCTCACTCACTGATGATGTCCAGGTAGGGGGGAGCAGGGAGGTGAGCACCAATACTTCCTCAGATAAGGCACCTGCTAAAGAAAGCCCACTTCTTCAGTTAGATCAGCAGAGAAGCTTACCTACCATTCACCACTGGAGTGAAGACAGCCATCCCGCTGAACTTTAGGTTGGTTATGGTTTTATTGAAGATGAGTCCTCCAATACTGGAAAAAGAAACCATTAAAGACACGCACTTCATAGACTATGTCTACCAGAGTGATGGGATCTCTCACATTTTTACTAAGGTGTTTTCATGACTACTATTTCATTGTATATATGATCTTTTTAGCTTGCTGCCTGGAGAACCTCACCTCTCACTCTTTCCCAACAGAATCCTCTTCACCCCCCCCACTCCCATTTGCTCTCCACAAGGTCTTCTGAGGGTGTCTTGAACTCTGTTTACCTTAGTTCAGTTCTTATCTCCTCTAGAAATTCAATTCAATGAGTTTTTTTTAAAGTGTCTAATCAATGCTTAATGAGCCATGCTCCAAGTTAAGCCCTAGAGATACAAAGAGAAAAAAGCAAACCAGTCCTTTCCTTCTAGGAGTTTATATTTTACAACAAATAAATTACCATTAAGCAGATAAGAAAAGACAACAAAGTAATGACAGGAAAATGATGAAGAAATGAGATGAAGAAATGTCTCTTGTAGAAGGTGGCACTTGACCTAAGTCTTGAATAAGACCAGGGATTTTGGGAGGGAGACTTGATGAGGAAATGAATTCCAGAGCAATGTGGGTAAAGATGCAAAAGAGGAAAGATGGGGTGTCCTGGATGGGGAATATCAAATAGGTTAATTTGTCTAGCATAGAAAAACAAGAGGGAAAGTAACACTCTGGAAATCACTCTGGAAAGCTAGAATTGGAATCAGAACAGGTGCTGAATGCCAGGAGACATTTTATTTGACCCCAGAGCCAGAAGAGACTTGGTCCAAGTGGGAATCTAGGAATATCCATTTGGCAGCTATACAGAAAAGGGATTGGAGAGGCGGAATGCAAGGTGACCAATCAGGAGTCTAGATAAGAGGTAATGAAAGCTTCTCCTCTGTTGGCCATGGGGAAGGAGAGATTGGGACAGATGGGAGAGAATATGTAGGCAGGCATGTTGAACCTGTGGTCCACAGACCACCTGTGCCCAGTCACATACCCTGAAAAGGAATGGATGAGTACATACAACAATGTACATAAAACAGACCAGCTTAACCTTTAACCAACGTGACCCTTTAACAGGGTTTTGTTGGGTGATACAGCCCAGAAGAGCTAAAAGATTGGACACCCACCAGAGGGAGACAAAGAAACTGACTGGATATTGGGGCGAGGGTTGAGGATGAGTCCAAGGTTGTGAAGACTAGTAGAAGAGGCCGGGTGAGTTAAAGGAGATTATTGAGTTCTGTTTTGGGATGCAGAGGGAGATGGCCTCCTTGGAGCCCAGATAACAAGGCTTTGAAGATCTCTATAGGTCAGTATTTAATCTTTGTTTAGATGTTTCCAAGAATAAGAAACTCACTGGTTTTGAGGTAGTTTGTTCTTTGTTGGACAATTATCAATGTTCAATCCTTCCCATATGAAGGAGAAATCTTCCCCCTTGTAACTTCTATCCATTGGTCTTGATTCTATCGCCAAAGCCACCCAGAACAAGTCAAATCTTTCTGCCACATGGACAGCCTTCAAATATTTGAAGATAGCACATGTATCCATTCAATAACTGCTTACCTACCCAGATCTTTTCTCCAGGGAAATATTCCCAGGTCCTTTCATCATTTCTTTTTTGATGTTTATTACCTTTGTGACCTTGGACTTAACCTCTTCTATGCTTCAGTTTTCTCACCTATAAAATAAGCCTTAAATCTAGGATGTTCTCTATGGTTCTCAAACATTCCTATTTTCTGGGCACATTTTTGGTCATGAATGTTTGAAAAGGTAGACCTAAAGTAGAATGCTCCAGATGAGCTCTGACCAGGGAAGAGAATAGCAGGACTCTCATGCCCTACTCCCTTAAGATACATAGCCTAATATTATTTTGTTTTTTTATAGCAGCCAACCCACCCTATGGGTTCATTTTGAGATTCTGTTTTACTACACAGGATGCCTATTTATTGGTTTTTGTTTTGTTTAGTTATTTTTATAATGCATACATATAGTTTACAAATTTATAAATAGATTCCTTTGATAATTAGAGGTATTCAGTAATGAATGGGCTGCATCATGAGGTCATGAATGTCTCCTCATCTCAGGTACTCAAGAAATAACTCTTTGTGGAGAACACAGTAGAAAAGAATCATTCTTATGATAAGAGTTGGCCATGGTATAATCCTTCCTAACTCTGGGATTCTGTTGAGTCTGTGAATTCACACCTGTGCTGATTGATATCTGTTCAAATATGCTCTTTGTAGATTGGACCTTGCACACAAGTCACAGAATTTCAGAATGAGCTAGGATTGCAGAGATTATCTAGTCCTACTCACCTTTGCCTGAGAATCCCTTAGTCAACATCTCCAATAGGCTGCTATCCAGCCCTAGGAATGGGCAACTCACTTTCCATCAGCAGCAGCCCCTTCTGGGCTTGCCCTAATAGTTACAGGACATCATTGTCTCTTAAATTGGTCTAAAATCCACCTTCCTATCTGTCACTTGTCCTGTTTCTCAGCTCTCATGTCAGAAGTCTAAATGATCATTTCTCTAGAGGCCCCTTCCTTGACCACTTCACTCCTGGCTCAGCTTATTTTGCCCTTCATTCTTCTCTCCTACTTCACTCTTTTCCTAGCTTTCCATCTCCTCTTTCTAGTATCTTCCTATTAGAATGTAAGCTCTTTGAGGGCAGAGACTGCTTTGTTTGGTTGTGTTTGTATCTCTAACACTTAGCACACTGTTAAGTGTTTAATAGATAATCAATTTGCTTTTCTTAAGTTTCTTTCCCAATTTGCCTTCTGAAACTTGAAGTCTACCCTCAAGTCTTCCCTATGACCCTCAGTTTTCTCTTCTCCTGGGGCTGAACCCTTCCCATTTCCTTCCATGAGTCCTCATATGGTAAAGCAACTTTGCACCATGTTCAACTAAGTGTTTTTTTATGCTAGTTAGGAACTTTTATTAATTTTCAATATTAGAATTTTAAATTTTCTAATAATTTTCAATTATTAGAACAAAAACATTTAAGTTCAAAATTATATCATCAAAGCATTCACATGGATGGAAGAGGGCCCCACTAAGTATGCTAGATGTGGTAGTAGCTTTTTATGAAGGTTTATTTAAACCATTTGCTTGTCCAGAGCAGGGCATGGAGCTGCTTCTGCTCCCAGGTAATCCTCAGGCAACCCATGTGCTTTGGATCAGGGAGAGGACCCACAATGCTCCAATACCAGTGCGGAGACAAGATCAAGCATGGGACTCATTTGAGAAAAGTCTTTTCCTCTCTAAAATTCAACTAACAACAACAGACAACAGGGAGTCCGTGGGTCTTCCCTTATTCTTACCTGCTGAGCACCATGGCTATGATGATGGGTAACCAGCCTGACTTCAGAATTTGGGTGATGATGGGGCTCTGCTTTGCTATGAAAACCCACATTGGGATCAGGGAGAAGAAGAAAAAGCATATTGTTGGGTACAGGTAAGATTGGTCTGGTGAGAGAAAGGAGAGAGACACATACCATATTAACATGTGATAGAGTGAAAGCCTGTTGAAGTAGGGGCTCCCTGCTCTTTCTGTCTCTGTATCCCCAGTGCTTGGTATGCAGTAGGAATTTAATAAATGCTTTCAGAAACTGAGACTTTTCCTGATTAACACTACTTCCTTACTCTCAAGGCTCTCCCCTCTGAGATTACCTTCTGCTATGCCATATGAGTCTTGTATGTATACTTGGTTATTTATATATCTTACATATTTTAGACCCAAAGCTCAGAGTAAGTTCTATTTTCACCCTTCTTTATATTCTCAATGCTTATTAAAACAGCTGCCAGAGGGGATAGTTAGATGGCACAGTGGATAGAGTACTGGCCCTGGAGTCAGGAGGACCTGGGTTCAAATGTGACTTCTGACACTTAATAATTACCTGTATGACCTTGGGCAAGTCACTTAACCGCATTCCGCATTACCTTGTAACCCCCTCAGAAAATCCCCAAACAACTGTCAGAAATGCTTATTTACTGATCAATCACAAAGTTTAAAAAATTTGACCTTAGAGAACTAAGAGAATGCTCTTCTTCTTGAAGAAGACTAGGGGTATGGGGATATTGCCTAGGTCAGACTTGGTATATCAGTTTTGATAAATAGACTTTTTTCTGTCTCTCTCTTTTATTCTTTGGTACTAAGTGGGGCAAGGATATTTTTGGAGATGAAGGTAATAATAAAACGAGCTACCAATCAGTTTTTTAAAAGACAAAATGAGTGTTTGATTAAAGTGGGCCAGGACTCAGGGAGGAAGCTTGGATAGTGATCAGCAACTTCTTACTACTGAGCCTCAGTTTCTGTGTCTGTCAAATGGGGGGGGGGGGTGAGGATCCTTTCCAAGGTCTCTTCCAACCTTACATCCAATAATTCTTGCAGAATGAAAGCCATAATGAGACACCAGGATTGGAGTTACAGTCTTCTTTTCTTGGCTCAGCTGCCTCCTAGATCATTTTCACATGTTTCCAAAAAGCCTCCATCCTAACCCGGGCTTGAGGCTCGGAGCCTGTGTCAGTGAGATGCATTCATTGGAGGGAGAGAGGCTGAGTCATGAGCCCAAGGTCCCAGGGGAAGGCCACTGGACAGATCAGCTGGGCCCCAAGCCCTGAGAGCTGGTTTCCCATAGACTTGGCAGACTTGAGATGAATGCAGCTTTAATTTTATTTCTGCTGAGAGTGAAACATTGGCCTCAGACATTTAACAAAAAGCTCACAGGGCACCTCAGCAAAGTCTCCCTAAAAGGAGCCTTCCTGGGCCAGCTGGGTGGTGCAGCAGATAAGAGCACCAGCCCTGGAGTCAGGACTTGAGTTCAGATCCTGCTTCAGACACTTGCACTAGCCTCCCTCCACGAATCACTTCTGAATTGTCATTGCCTTTCAAAAAAATAGATAAAAGCCCCCTTCTAGGAAAATCTAGAAGGGCCTCTAGAGATCATCTATTTAAACACTTATATTGAAGGGCGATATTGCCTCTCATTCAGGGGAGGAACATTTTTTCCTTTTCAAGAAGAAATGGGGGGTAGGGGCAGCTCGGTGGTGCAGTGGATAGAGTGGAGTCAGGAGGACCTGAGTTCAAATCCGACCTCAGACATTTAATACTTAGCTGTGTAATCTTGGGCAAGTCACTAATTCCATTGCCTTGCAAAAAAATGCAGGAGAAAGGAGGAAATGGGGTGTTGGGACAATGACCAGTGGCTTCTTGTTATGTGTGGTATGTTGGGTCAAGTCATTTCAATTTTAGGGGAACCTTAGTTTTCTCATCTACAAAACAAGGGGGATGGCTACATGAACCCAGGAAACTCTCAAATCCCATGATCTCGTATTAGGCCTAGAGACAAGAGCTTCTCCTTATACCAAGGAAGCCAACATTTCCTCACCCATTCTTTCTGAATGCAGAACCCACTGTCCCTGAAAGTATTTCCATGAGGAGTTGGATCATTAGTACAGCTACTACAATATTTACTTCCTCCTCCCTTTGTTGGAGGCTTTCTTTGGTAGAAACCCTCTCATTTTACAGAGGTTAATATAGTAGGTATCCAGAATCAATAGGATCAGCAAGATGAAAGGAATTGTCCACAGTCTGTCCACAGAAGGCAGTCAGACCCTCTAACCTCCAAATCCCAGGGTCTTTCCCTTACATAATATTACCTTCCATGTGGTTTTAGCAGTCATTGAGCAACCTGCAACGTCTCTGGTCTATTTCCTATCTTCTCTTCCAGCACAGGGCACAATCATTCTCCACCTCCTTCCTAGTCTCATTCCATGCCTCCCACTTGGTCCACTCTCTCTCACCTTGCCTATCTTTTCCATTGGTTTTCAAAGTCCATTTTAAATGTCACTTCTTCCATGAAGCCTTCCCTGATCTCCCCTGGGAGAGCTGATACCTCCTGCCTCTCAGAGTTATATATGGCCTTTAGGAGACATACTGTTTGTATCTGTATCAGAAAGTCTTACCTTCTTTTATCTCCCCATACCAGAAACTAAAATGTTCTACCGATACCTTTTGTCTATAAATCATTTGAAACACCTCCTCCTACTGAATGGACCTTCCCTTGTGACAAAGAAAAACAATTGCACAAAACCATTTGATACAGTGACTATCTGACAGTATAAGTCCCATAGCTCTCTACCTTTTGGGATGAAAGGGAAAGCTCGATTTCTGTAACTCAATGCCCAAGGAGGCTGAGGTTCCTTCTCTAAGTGAAGGTATCCTGCTTTTCTTACTCTCTCTCAGTTGGCACACTGGACCTGGAGTCAGGAAGACCTGAGTTCAAGTCCAGCCTCAGATACTTACTGGTTCTGAGAACCTGAGCAAGTCACTTAACTTGCCTGACTCAGTTTCCTTATCTGTAAAATTGAGATAGTTATACTCCCTAACAGGGTTGTTGTGAGGATCATATTTTCAAAACACTTCACTCAGGATCTGGTGTATGGCAGGCTTTTTAGAAATGCTATTCCCTCCCCTACTCCATCCACCCAGGTAGCAACCATAGGGGTGGGTACCCAGTAGATTAATGTTTGCAGGATGACTGACTCATCTCTCCCCTTTCTGACCTTCTCCATCTTTATTATCTCTATCACACAACAGGCTCAATTGATCGTTGACTCTCCTAGGTCACTGTTCTCATGTTCATACATAGTTCTCTTTAGAAAACTTTTCCTCACATTGCATTGAAATCTGCCATCCTTGAAAAATGAATAAGCATTTCTTAAGCTCCTACTAGGTACAAGCCACCTGCCAAACTGTGCCCAGATCTGGGGCCCAGACCTAGCAGCCTGAGTCTAATTGCTCTTTCATCTGGCAGTGCCATAACTACTTGAAGACAGTTCTGATGTCCCTGAGTTTTCTCTTCCCCAGGCTTAACCATCCCCATTTCCTTCCACATACTGGGATCTCAAGGCCCTTTGCAATCTTTGCTTCCATTCTCTGGATGTCCTCCAGTTTATCATTGTCCTTGACAAAATGAGGGAGCCAGAATTGAATGCGGTCAGCAAGGGGCAGAGGACTAGGAGATGATCACGTCTCCCCTTTTGGGTCCTGGGTCTCAGTGCATCCTAGGGTCCCAGGACTCCACTGGAATCTCCCTAATACTCTCTGAAGCACAAAAGAGAGGCAAATTCTTTCCCCTGCAAGGTTGGGGTAGGGGGAGGGAGGAATGGAAAGCAGGGCTGGAAGAGAAAATTGGCAGCATGAATTGGGGAGGGTGGGGAAAGCAGTTCATGGAAACAATAATGAAGAAAAGCACTCACTTGCCTTGCCCCCCAGAGGGTTAAGTCAAGTGGGCTTGGCACCGAGACAGGCCCCAAAGTCTCCATTTCTTAGGTGATAACAGTACGCCTCTTGGATCGGTTTTCATACTCATTTCCAAAAAGTCCTCATTCTAACCCTGGGCCTGAGGCCCCAGCCTTGCTTTAGAGAAAAGCAGAGGGTGGAGAAAGAACCTGAGCTCTGAGCTTCAGATCCCAGAGGAAAAGCCACAGCCTGGCTTTGGCCCAGAAAGAACGGAGAAAGTACATTTGACAATATGGAGGGTTCTTGGGGTGCCTTCTGGGAACCAAACATGGCTCAGGGGTGACTGGCAGCCTTGGGGACTTGGGAGTTAATATGCCACAGCTGGACTCTGTTCCTGCTTTGAACTGATCACTGGCTTGTCTATCTTATAAAAAGCTCATACTTCCTCGATGGAGTCTGATGGAAAACTCTGGTAAAAGGGTCGTTTTTCCTAGGGCAGGAGAGCTGGGTTGGAGAGGAGAGGCAGGGAAGGCAGGACTCTCATTTTAACCCAGAAAGTGCCTCCTGCATGCCCCTCCCATTCCCCAAAATCTTTAGGAGCCTCACTAGTGAGTTTACTGATCACAATAGAGGCAGGAAGAGTTAGAAATCATTCAAGAGGAGCTAGGAAGAGATTTGAGGGACTCTAGGGTGATGCCCCAGATAAGAACCCTAATTAAGAACTAGGAAGAAGCAGAGGTCACAATTCTGGAGGCTTCTTTTATATATGTAAATGGGACTTTTCCAAGCACTTGTCATCCGAGGATCTGTGATTTTGCTTCCTAATGTGATACAGTGGAAAGAACCCTCATCAAGGGAACTTAGTTTCTAGTTCTAGCTTTGCCATCAATCTCTTCTGAGCCCCTGGGGAGGTGACTTTACACTTCTCCACCTCATTCTCCTCACATGAAAAAGGAACAAGTCGGATGATATGTCTCTTAAGTCTTTTCTAGCTCTGACATTCTATGTTCTAAGCTAGTTGTGACATTCTGTGCTCTAAGACCCCTCCCAACTCTGACATCATATGCTCTAAGACTCCTCCCAGCCCTGACTGACCTTCTATGTCCTAAGGTTCCTCCCAGCCATTTTCTAAGTTCCTTTTCAGCTCTGACATTTTTTGATTTGTTTCTAAAGTCCCTTTTAGCATTAATATGCTAGGATTTTAAAACAGGAGGCAGGGGAAGTTCTTGGAAGGTTTAGGTATAGTCAAAAGATACTATCTTCTAGCTCAATCAATGGCTCCTTCCACTCCAGACTCCCTGGAGCAGTGGCTCAGATGGCAACTTTTTGTAAAAGTTCAGTTGGGGACAACTCCAAAAAAATGGAAAGAAAATGGGGAGGAATATGGCACTGAACTAGACCCTGGGGTTGGGGAGGCACAGAAAACCCAAATTTTGCTTCCTGGGCAGCTGCTATCATGTGGCTTGAGATCATCACTTTATTTTGTTGTTGTTTTGTTTGCTTTTTGAGGCACTTAGGTTAAGTGACTTGCCCAGGGTCAGGCAGCTAGTAAGTGTTAAGGCTCTGTATCGTGGGTTAACACCACCTTATTTTGGAGAAAAGGGGATACTCCAGTTTGTTTCATACCATCTTCTGAGAGACTGAGCTTAAATCAAATCACTTCCTCCCTGAAACTCTCCTTGGGAACCTTAAATGACTTCTTCCCTTATCCTAAGGCAACTGATCTCTCCTCCCTGGGGCTCAAGTCCACTGTGGCCATATACTGACTCTGTGACCTGGTCAAGTCATTTAACTGCTCACCACCCCTGACCACTTCTACGACTCTTTTATTCTAAGAAGATGCTAATTTACAATGGCAGAGAACGTGCTTTTCACATTTATGAAATCACAGGTTTGGTTGTGAAAAAGATATTTTCATTCTCATTTCATCTTCCTGTCATCATTCCATTCCCCATTAAGTACTACAAGCATGATTCCTAATTTACAGATGGGGAAACTGAGGCTGAAACAAGTCTTCCCCCAGATCCATGTGGTTATAGTAGGTGTCTATGGCAAGATTTGAACTCAGGTTGTCCTGACTGTAACGCCAGTGTGCTGTAGTCAGGAAATTTTCTATTATCTCTGTTCTCTGTTGATTCAGGTGTGTCTGACTCTTCATGACCCCTTTGGGGTTTACTTGACAAGGACACTTTCATTTTATAGATGAGAAAACAGAGACAAACAGCATTAAGTGACCCACTTATCTGACACCACATTTCATTTCACAAGGATGAGTCTTCTTGATTCCAGACTCTATTGACTATGCCACCTCGTTGCCCCAGAGTCTGGAAAACCCAATTCAAATCTAGCAGCAGATACTTATTAGCTCTGTGACTCTAGACGAGTCATTTATTCTCTCTTTGCCTCAGTTTCCTGTAAAATGAGGATAATAATAGCTCTTACTTCCAAATGTCATGAGGATCCAAAGAGATAATATTTGTGAAGTACTTAGCAAAGTGCCTGATGCCTAACAAATGCTAAACAGGCTTTTATTATGACTGTTATGGTTATTTTTCACTCTACCACTCCCTTTTTATGAAATGAGGGGGTTGAATTGGTTAGACAGACTCAGAGCTGGTTAGATGGTTAGATTTGAAGAGTGTCACCGGGGGAAAGTTTCTAGTGGAGAACCTCCTGGGACATCTTCATGGGCTAGTACTGCTTACCATTTTTATCAATGACTTGGATAAAGGCATCAACAGCATGTTTAACTTGGAAAAAAGAAGACTTGGAGAGGGAGGAAAAAATGACAGTTGTCTTCATGTATTGAAGGGTGATCAGATGGAGGGGGATTAAACTTGTTTCATTTGGTTCCAGTGGGCAGAGTCAGGAGCAATGAGTGGAAGCTAGAAAGAGGTCCAGGAAAAATTCCTTGCCAATCTAACCATCCAAAGTGGAATGGTTGGCCATGAGAGATGGCAGATTTGCCCTCTGAGGAAGCTGGATGTCCACTTGTCAAGGGGGAATTCCTTCATAGAGTGGTGGAACTAGATCGTCCACTGTGGTCCCTAAGGACAGTATATATTTATGAGAGGCTGTCACTGCTCACAGTATCGTGAGATCTTGACCTGGGTGGAGCCTCTACTCTCCCTGGGCCTCAAATTGAGGCAATTGTGTTAAATGGTCTCTAAAGGCCCTTTCAACTCTAAAACCCTATAATTCAAATATGATTCCTCTTGGGAATTGCTTTTGGACTTGGGTTCTAAGCAGCACTGGAAAGTCAGTCTCATTTTTTTATAGCTACTTAGATGCTGCTCCAAAGATTCCATTTATATAGCATGCACTGTTTCCTTAACCACACAATAAGCTCCACGAAGAACATAATAACAACAGTAACTATACCCAACATTTAAGTTTTGTTAAGTCCTTCCCAAATATCTTATTTTTCCTTCCCCAAACCTTGGGAGGTGGGTACTATCCTCATCACTATATAACAGATTAAGAAAATGAGATAGAGATGAAATGACTTGCCCAGGGTCACACAAGTACTAGGTGTCTGAGGTGAATTTTGAACTCAGGTCCTCTTTACTCTTCATCTAGACTCTAGTTTACCCACTGCACCATGCAGAATAGATTTCTGAGAAGAATTTTTAAAATATATGCAATAAATATATATAAATATATATAAATATATATATATATATTGGAAGTTTTGGAAGGCTGGGCTTAAAAATAGAGCAAATCTGGAATTTGCCCAATTTTTTCCTCCTTGATTTCTGGAACCTTCCCCCCCCCCCATGGTGACATATCCAGTTCCCCTTCTCAGAATTCCTTTTTGTGGGAGTCTATCTTGTGATTTATGACAATCAGAAAGCTTAGGACAACAGCTCCAGAAACTCAAGCCAAATAGATAAGAGCCAATATGTTTGCTATGTGTCACAAAGAAGTTAATCTAAGGAGAACCTGACCTAAGTTCAAATCCCAGCTGGGGTCATCCCTTGTCTGAAAATGTACTCATCCAATTCTCCCCTTTCAAACCCTCAGGTTCAGGAGCTCTGGTCTTAATGGATTATCTGAGAATGTTTAGCCTAGGGAAAAGAAAGTCTGAAAGGACACAGTAACACGTATGACACAAGAAAAGTTACTTCATCTCCCCTCATCTTGGTTTCCTCATCAGCAAACTGGGAGGGGTGGGAAGCATTGTTTGGACTAAATTGGGGTTCTGTTCCAACTTCAGATCTGTGTTCCCAAGATCTTACAGAACTGAGTCACAGACCCAGAGTTGGAATATGCCTCAGTGGTCATATACAGCATAACACCTATTTGAAAAAGGAACTCCTCTCAAAATAATCATTCAGTCATCACCCAAACATCTCCAGTAAGAAGGGACCTTCTCTGGTAGCTCATTCCATTTCTGGATAGGCTTGATTATCAGAAAAAAATCCTCTCTACAGAAAGTCTACATTTCCTTCTTTGTAACATCTACATATTGGTCCTTGTCCTGTTAGGGGACCTCTCAAATCTTCTCTTTCCTAGGCTAAACATTCCCCATCATTTCAACAACACTAGAGCTCTTGATCCTGAGGGCTCAAAAGAAAATTGGGTGTATTCATTTTCAGAAAAGAAATGACCCCAAATGTATATTATTTGATTTCAGTTTCTGGCCATTCCCTTTTCCCTTGGGGGAGGGGATCTGGTGATCTGCCAGGCGATTTTGAACATGTGGTGATTATAGTCTATGATGGAATGAGGTCATCTGGCTTGGCACCTGCAGACTGAGCTTACTCTGCAGTTCTGTTCAGACTCTCTAGGCAGTTAACCAATCACAGTTGTATAGCATAGGGAGGAAAGGGATGCTCAGAAAGCTCCTTGGACATGCTTATCTGGCCTCTGCTGATCTGACTTCCTATCACAGTCACATCTCCTCTTGGGACCTCTGCATCCCCAATTGCAAAGTGAGGGACTTTGTAGAAGTTTCGCTTCTTTAGATAATTTAATTCTCCTCCTCCCTATTTTGTAGATGAAGAAGTAGAAGCCCAGAGTGGGAAAGCAACTAAATGTCATACAGGGCAGTAAGAGGCAGGTCAAGGACTAGGGTGGGAGTTCCAAGTTTTAGGCCAGCATTCTTACCTTAATGCATGTAGCCTCCCAGATGGGAGTCCATCCTCTCCAGTTGAGGGGTCGAGGTTCTATAGCTCAGTTGGCTATAGCTGGGGTATTCTAACTCCAGTATCCTAGAGCAGTCTGGGTTGTGTGACTGGGTTCCCGGAACACACAGTGTATGTCCTGGGTACCTCCTGGCCCTGCCTGTATCCCTCCATCTTCTGAGCCTGACCTACTGGACCCTGAGTCTTTTGCAGGTCATACCTGTGTATTTGTACAGGATGTGGCTGGTGCCTGCCAGGATGCATAAGGACACAACATCTCCCAGCATGGCTGCAATGGGTGTGGCGATGTTGTCTGGGTTAATTCCCAACTTCCGAGCACCCATCACCACACAAATCATCACTATACCTGGAGAGAGAGAGGAAGAGAAGAGAAGAGAAGAGAAGAGAAGAGAAGAGAAGAGAAGAGAAGAGAAGAGAAGAGAAGAGAAGAGAAGAGGAGACAGAGATGCAGAAACACACACACAGAGAGAGAGAGAGAGAGAGAAGGGAGAGGGAGAGGGAGAGGGAGATAATGAGTATATCTATCTTCAGCTAGTGACCAAAGAACAGCATAAACAACACACCTTCTAGGGGATTTTCCTTTCCACCCAGTCTGGAGACATTTACCATCTTTTTTTGCATTTACTATTTTTTTCCAATTACATTTAAAGATAGTTTTCAATAGTCATTTCTGTAAGATTTTGAGTTGCACATTTTTCTCTGTCCTTCCCTTCGCTCCTCCCTCCCCAAGGCAGCAAATAATCTGATATAGGTTATACATGTACAATCATATTAAACATATTTCCACATTAATCATATTGTGAAAGAATCAGAACAAAAGAGAAAAAAAAGAAAAAATACAAAATAAAAGTGAAAATTGTATGCTTCAATCTGCATTCAGATTCCATAGTTTTTTCTTGGAATGCAGATGGCATTTTCCATCACAAATCTTTTGGAATTGTCTTGGTTCACTGCATTGCTGAGAGGAGCTAAGTCTATCATGGTTGATCTTTGCCACATTGTTACCATTACTATGTACAATGTTGTCCTGGTTTTGCTCACTTCACTCAGCATCAGTTCATGTAGAACTTTCCAGGTTTTTCTGAAATCTCTTCGCTTATCATTTTTTATAGAACATTTTTATAGAGTGTTCCATTACATTCCCTATACACAATTTGTTCCCCCATTCCTCAATTGATGGGCATCCTCTCAATTTCCAATTTTTTTGCCACCACAAAGAGTTGCTATGAACATTTTTGTACATGTGGGAATTTTACCCTTTTTTATGATCTCTTTGAGATACAGACCTAGTAGTAATATTGCTGGATCAGAGATTATAAGCAATTTTATTGCCCTCTGGGCATATTATTCTCCAGAAAGGTTGGATTAATTCAGAACTCCACCAGCAATATATTAGTGTTTCAATTTTCCCACATCTTCTCCAACATTTATCATTTTCCTTTTCTGTCATATTGGCAATCTGTGACGTGATACCGCAGAGTGGATTTAATTTGCATTTTTCTAATCAATAATAATTTAAAGCATTTTTTTCATATGACTATAGATAAGTTTAATTTCTTCTTCTAAAAACTGCATCTTAATGTTGTTTGGACATTTAATTAATGGAAGAATGACTTGTCTTCTTATAACTTGGATTCAGTTCTCTAAATATTTTAGAAATGAGGCCTTTCTCAGAAACAGACTGTAAAAATTGTTTCCCAGCTTTCTGCTTTCCTTTTAATCTTTGTGGCATTGTGTGTGTGTGTGTGTGTGTGTGTGTGTGTGTGTGTTTGTGTTTGTGTGTGTAAAACCTTTTAAATTTTCCCATTTCCTTCTCATTTTTCAGTTACAAATCCAGTTAGCTAATAGAACTTCTCCTGTAATGGGCAATTCTGAATATCAAATACAGGGTAAGAACTGATGTTCCTCCTGCCATGTGAGGCTATGATGCTTTTGGAAGGCTGGCAAATGGCTAGGGCAGCAGATAGCTATGTGCTAAGGCAGCCACCAGGGACTGTGGCTAGAAGACCGGGCTTAAAGAGTCAGGAAGCCTGAGTGCATATCCTGCCTCAGACAGTTTCTGATCATATCACCTTGGTATAATAATAGCAGTTACCCCACCTGCTTGTGAAGACCAAATGAAATAACAGATATCAAGCCCTTTGCAAACCTTAAAGTACTATCTAAATGCTAACATCATTAATTTTAATCACTAATAATAATAGAGGTAATATAAATGTTTATGTGTATGTGTGTATGGGTGTATATGTTTATACATACATAGCCATATCCTTAGATGCATATAGATGTCTCTGCATATGCATATATACAGGGTGTTCCAAAAGTTGGTGTAGTGTTATGCTTTAATAATAATTTTAAAGTTATATGTTATCTTTATGTCAATATCAATTTTAAACCTTAATAGCTTAAAACTGCACTAAGACTTATGGGCAACCCTGCATATAAAGAGCCAGATAAAGTCTGTACTGAGAGCATCTGCATTATAAATAAAAGATAAGAAAACAGACCCTGTCCTCAAGGTCAGTTTACATTCCAATGGGGGAAAGATAGCACATAAAGGGGGTGCTACAAAGGAAAGGAAGATCTGTGATTAATAGTACTAGAGAGAAAAGAAATGAGGTTGCTTTATGAGATACAATGTCCCAGGACACCCCCAGACAAAAGACTCTGCCTTGACAAGATACCTGAGACATGTGTAAATGAAGCTTGTGGTCTTAGAAGAGCAGGCAGTCCAATTCTCATGGAGAATCCACAAGTCTTGCCAAGAATTAAGATTAAATTGTTTGTCTTGCTCTGATGGACAAATGAAACCAGTTCACAAGACTAGTTTTTTGAACAGAAAGTAGAAGGTGCATGGAATGCCAATGTGTCAGGTAGGAAGGGCAGCCGAGATCAAGGCCGGGGCGTCTGATCTAAGTATTCCCCCATGTGGTTCTTATGTACAATTTAGTGGCCCTTGTAACTATGTGAGTTTGATGCTACCGGTGTAGAATATTGGAGAAGAGAGAGAGAGAGAGACTCGAAGCAGAATTCAAAGTGTAAGCAGAGGGACGACAATGATTATGGCCTTGCTCTTTGTACATATTAGTCAAGCACTGAACACTTCAATTTAGAGCAGTCTGGGAGATTTTTAGGGCCTAGAAGAAAGGGCTCCAAAGAGGGCAGCTCAAAGGAGAGCATTTCAGGTTGAGCAGGTGGAAGGAATTCAATCAAACCTCCTGTTTGACAACTTCCAGATGTTCCCTGCTGAGAATT